>NC_140987.1:251471912-252071912 GCF_052327205.1 Somniosus microcephalus | reverse complement strand
ATTACTTAATGCATTATTTGTAATGTAACAGAAAGCAAGTGTATAATAAGACTTAATGATGAAAGTCCTCTGAAATATTGGATCCTTTGACAGAAACACCTAGTGACGTAGAAACATGAAATATCTTGTGTGATAATACTGAAATATTTGTCTGTCTGATGGATTATCTATTGGATTTTATTTATTGGCCACAGCACACATAAGAGTTTAAAATTGATTACTATTAACACATTTTGCAGAGAATACATACCCCAGACTGGCAGGATTTGCTTGCTTGTTTGGTAGCTGTATTTTTGTAGGCAAACACCGTAAAGAAAAAGAAAGGCTTCTAACCACAGCCGATTTTCTGGGGTCAAGAATACTTTGCATATTTTAGGTGGGCAGATAGTGGTTTCAGCAGCTCTCGGATCCCTGATGCAGTGCATCGTGTGGCAGGTGCAGAAAGTTGTAAAAAATGTTTATTTTCATTTTTTTAAATGTCAATGCCGAAGCCTATGCAATGTTAGGTGATGCAATGCCCAGGGTCCAGTGATGCATTCTTGTTATTTGCACACCATCACAATACACCCGCCCCTACTTGGGTGGACGTATCATCACATCTGGCGGAAAATCATGAAAATGGTGCAGGGGAGAAAAATCATCCACGATTCCCGATCCTGATTGCCATCCTTTGCTGGAATGTGTGCATGTGCACGTCAGATGAGAAACAGGTTGGATGTAGCTCTGATGTCCCCCATAGTTAAATAGCCTGCCAAAATTCACTTTTTACAACAGCAACTTGCATTTATATATCACAGGTGCATTATCAGACATATTTTGACACCAATCTACATAAGGAGCTATTAGGACAAGTGACCAAAAGCTTGGTCAAAGAGGTAGGTTTTAAGGAGCGTCTTACAGGAGGAGAGAGAAGTAGAGAGGCAGAGAGGTTTCGAGAGGGAATTCCAGAGCTTAGGGCCTAGGCAGCTGAAGGCACGGCTGGTAATGGTGAGGCGAAAGAAATCGGGGATGCGCAAGAGGCCAGAATTGGAGGAACGCAGATATCTCGAAGGGTTGTGGGGCTGGAGGAGATTACAGAGATAGGGAGGGGCGAGGCCATGGAGGGATTTGAAAACAAGGATGAGAATTTTAAATTTGAGGCTCACACATGAAGAATGGCCACTTGGGTAAAGTACCAGCGTTGGTGGAACCGAGTAAATGGCAGCCTATTCAAGAGATGTGCAGAAAACTGGCAAGGAAAAAGCACCTGTTTAATCAATAAAATACTTAATAGCATAGTAAATATGTTTGTTCTTGTTCCCTGAAATGAAAAGGCGCAGAATAAAAATTATGGAGCGATTTTCCATCTGCAAAACAGCATTTTCTGAGAAGCCAGTTTCAGAATTTAGTCATCATGCTAAGAGCTACTGTCTCACAACCATTTCAAAAAGGTTTAATATATATTAATAGATGTAAATAAATGTCATTATAATATACTTCTGGCAGAAGGTGACTCAGTTCTCCAAGCCAGGACTGTTTAATCTTGTAAAGAAGGTGCAAATTCAAAGAGACATTTATTGGAACAACATGGGAATAATTGGGTCGCGCCCCCTTTGGGGTGCTAATGTCGCCGGGGCGCTAAAAGTAGCGCCCCAAAAAAGTTAGCATCCCGTGCCCGAAATTGAATGGTAGCGCCCCAAGCAGGAGGCAGGGCACTACTGGAAGCGCTCCCCCACCCTCTTGGGGCGCTCCCATTGAATATCACGGTGCTACGTGCAGCAGCGTCGCAGTACTGCAGGCCTCCCTCCCCTGATTTAAAGGGAGGGGCCTAGCGCAGCGCGCACCGGGGTCTTGCTGGACCACCGGGGAGCGAGGTGCCGGCAAAAGAGCCCGGCACTCAAGAGGAGTGCCGGGCTGACCGATCGCAGCTGGCACCCCGCAGGGGGAGGAGAGGGGGGCAGGTGCTGGCAGGCATCCCAAACAAAAATGGCCACCCGGCACCTGCCCTTTAATTTGCTCCGCCCCGGCCGCAAAAATGCCACCCTGACCCTGTCGGACATAACATCCGGCGGTAGGTCGGGGGCACGAGTGGGGCGCTGTGCATGGTGATGACATCATCGGCGGAGGCAATGCAGCACGGGGTGCTACCGGCTACCAGCGCTGCTCACCTCCCGCCGAATTTCGCGGGAGGCGTTAGCGGCGCTACGCCTGGGCACCAGGTGCTTTGCGTCCCTCAGGACGCTAACAGGAGGCGCAAAGCAACCGAATTTTCCCCTTGCAGTCCATTCCCTTGTAATTTACTTCTCATTTAATTAAATTAAATTGAAACAATTACTTAAAAAATAATGGTGTTCATAGTGCTCCTCTAAGGAACGCTGTATTTACCTAATGTGTTCGACAAACAATGGGGTGAACACACTTGGGTGACGTAACCAAAGGGAACACATCACCCCTTATCACTGGCATGAGCTGCAACAATCCATTTTATACATTCACTATGGACTGTCTTTTGTTTCCAGTCTATAAACATAATAGTTATCATTTCCATTTAGAGAAGTTTTAAATACACGTGTGCCTATCTTATTGCTGAACATTCTGCTCAGCACTCTCTTTCTCTGTAAGAGTATAATATTATCTTGTTCTATAAATATACCAGGCTCAGTAAACAAATGATTGTACAATAATAGCATGCACGGGCAAATCGTGTCCCAGCCATTTAAGGGAACAATACTCTTGGGGCAACACTCTAGCATACAGTAATCATCTGCGGCTCACACTTTCACCCACATTGTTTTCTACTGTACTGTTTCCTTTTATTCTGCTGGAAGCCTTACGGTAATTCATGATGAGAGAACCCTGAAATAAAGTGGGGTGAGGTGCAATTAATAGTTGGGAAAATTTACCTATAAGTTAAAAAAAAAAACCCAGTATGTACTACTTTAAGACAGCTATCCTTTTTTAGCTCCAGTTAATGTTAGAAAATCATGAATATACTTAGTGAAGGTTTGCAAATGTGGAAGGAGTCGGTGAGTTTGAATACTTAAATACAGGAAGACTTCTTTATTAAATCTCCAACATAATGATTTTACTGTTCGCAATAAACAAAAACAATTGCAGTTGGTAGAATTTGAGGTTTTACATTCCTGCCTCCCTCATTTCTGATGAAGTAAAGATCAAGATCAAAAAATAGGAAAGGTAAGTATATTTGACTCTTTGTAGCTGTCTTTAAAAACAGCATGATGGGCTATAACAGGGACTGGCTACTACAGAAATAAAACACTGTAGAATGTTTTTATTTAAAAGGATGCGCAGCTAGTGAGGGCAAATCAAACACAAGCAGGGCCACGCCTTCAAAGGGAATTAAAATTCAGCTCTAACTGTGGTGAGCTCAAAGGTCACATATTACTATGGCTTTTTTCCCCTTCATGTTCAAAATCCTGCATGCCAGCCAGATGGTTTCAGATATGTGCACTCATCTTGACAAATTAGTTCATAAGAAACAGGGTATTTTTGAAAACACTTCTTGCTATGAGAATAGTAAAACCAAAACTGTGGAATTGTTGAGCCTTTGAATATTTAACCAGCATGACTGCCATCAACATTTTATTAAAAAAGGAACAGTTCCTGATCTCTGATGTGAAATCAGGGCAGTCAGATGCTTCTGCATAGATCAGAACGGAAAATTGGAGGGTCACCCTGAGTCATTTTTATGTAGGTCGTAGAACTCAAAGGGGACACTTTAAAAAAAAAAAAATGTATAAAAACATTATAAAAAGAAAATAAGTATTCGGTCTCCAGCACATAATACATCACTTCTCAGTAGAGATCCTACATAAACTAGAGCATGGATTCACACTGCAGTGACTTGATGCAGGCTCGCCCTTTGCCTGGGACATTCAAATCCCTCCATGGCCTCGCCCCCTCCCCTATCTCTGTAACCTCCTCCAGCCCTACAACCCTCCGAGATCGCTGCACTCCTCCAATTCTGGCCTCTTGCGCATCCTCAATTTTCTTCTCCCCATCACTGGCAGTTGTGCCTTCAGCTGCTTAGGCCTTAAGCTCTGGAATTCACTCCTTAAACCTCTCCGCCTCTCTCTTCTCCTTTAAGACCTACCTCTTTGACTAAGCTTTTGATCACCTGCCCTAATATCACCATGTATGGTTTGGTGTCAAATATTGTTTGATAACACTCCTGTGAAGTGCCTTGGCATGTCTTACTATGTTAAAGACACCATATAAATGCAAATTGTTGTTGTTGGGAATCAGGGGACAGAAACAGAAGCACAGTTACCGGCCTGTTGGCTACTGGCCTCACACCCTCCTGACTGTTGTTGGAGAATAGCAGCCAAAAGATCTGCAAGCCTGAAGATCGAAGGGTGCCTGCAACAAAAAAAGGAACTCAATTTTTGGCCCTTTTTTACGTTACTGTCTAATCCCTTAACCTCACCAATCTGAGGGGTGTCCAGGTACAAAATCCAATGTCAGCTTCTTCAGGCGTCCTAGGTTTGGGCACCAACAGGAAAGTGAAGCAGGATGGGAATTCCCCGTCCCTCCTGATTTCAATGGCACTGCTTGAGCTGCGATCATTGCAGGTACAGGTGCTACTCCACCCCATGGAGGAAGGCCCAGAAATCCCCAACAATGTAAAGGGTGCGACATCCCAACATAATGGATTGCCACCTCCTTTTTCTTGACCTTTGCACCTGGGGAATAGGCATTCTCTGGATGCTGATCCTTGGAAAATCTGTCCCCAAAGAGCTGTTCCTGGTTCAGACTTTTTTTTGTGATTTTTTTTACACTGGGGCATGTTCCACACTTGTCAGGTGGGAAATTGTAACTGTTCCTATTGCATCAGAATGAATGATAAGGCTGTGGTAAGGTGAAAAAGTCCAGGAGTTTGCTCATACTAGAGTTTAATCAAGATCACTATTTAGGAAAGAAAGAATAAGACTTGCATTTATATTGTGTGCCTCATCACAGCTCTCAGTAGATCCCACAGTGCTTCACATCCAATGACTTTTTAGAAAGGCAATCACTGTTACTGCATGGGTAAACAGCCATGAGGCACTAGGTCTGATTCAAAGACAAGGTGGATAATTTGTTCAATCACTTGTAGCAGTTTTCCAGCAGAGCTGCATTTCTGGGCATGCCCAGAGGTTGTGCAGGTGCCTTCTTCACTTTGGTTTTCGCAGAACTCTCCTGGGACTTTGGGTTCCGTTTGCACAAGAGGGAAGTACTGTGGGATGTGTGCTTATTCTCTTTGCTGCACTCTGCACTTCTGTTCACTGGGCGCTTGGCAATAACAATTGGGTATCCCTATGAAAGTGTCTTTGTCGTGTCTTTACATAGGATATACGGCACAGAAACAGGCCATTCGGCCCAACCAGTCTATGCCGGTGTTTAGCCTCCTTCCATCTTTCCTCATCTACCTCTATCAGCATAACGCTCTACTCCCTGCTCCCTCAGATGTTTGTCCAGCCTCCCCTTAAATGCATCTATATTATTCGCTTCAACCACTCCCTGTGGAAGAGAGTTCCACATTCTCACCACTCTTTGGGCAAAGAGGTTTCTTCTGAATTCCCTATTGGGAGAGTAGGAAGGACTCCAGTGTTGTGAGCAGCTGGTTGACATTGACCCAGTTGGCTTGATCAGGGAGGAAGTGCAGATTTGTATAAAAGAGGTCATCATAATTAAGTTGGTTTTGAAGGTTTCATATAATGAGGCATCAGTGATGAATTGTGAGATGTTTTTTATTTCTTTATCAGGGCTTATTGGCTGTGATCCACTTTTCATTAACTACCTGTACTTTCCAGTACCAACTCAGTTTAACACAAAAAAAATCAGCGATAAACAGTGGGTACAATCTTTAATTTTTCATCACAAAATTTAGTGTTTGCAATTTTCCACAGCCTCCAACTTCAAAGGAACATTATCCCATTTAAAACATTTATTTTGCAGCTAACTTTCAAAACTAACTACTGGCCAGTTCATTCTGCATTAACAACATTTTACCTTGGGATTGAAAGACTACTTGAAATTCACTGCAAGAATAGGTCACAAAGTAACAAAGTACAGGGAGTGCTGACAGAGACACAAGCAAACATTACTGTTGGCAGAAATACCGCTGACTTCAATTACTTTAACCTTTTGTGCTTCAGAAGTTGTTCCAAAGTTCTCTCCCCTACCCTGATTGTATAATCTTTAACATATGGTCTGATATTATCTCCCCAAAGATATGTACACTATACTGACTACTCCCACTACCAAATAGGCCTTTTTGTTGCCTGTGTTGGCTGCTCTAACTGAGTTTAACATTTTTGGACAGTGACTTTTTGGAGCTGCAGGAAGCGCAGGGGCTTCTGCAAACATAACTCATCCAAAATAGACAGACAGAAAGACTTGCTTTTATACAGCACCTTTCACAACCCCAAGAAATCCCAAAACACTTTACAATTAAGTACTTTTGGAGTGTAGTCACTATTGTAATGTAGGAAATGTGGCAGCTATTTTGCGCACAGCAAAATCCCACAAACAGCATTGTGATAATGACCAGATCCTCTGTTTTAGTGATGTTGATTGATGGATAAATATTGACCGAGGAGAACTCCCTTGTTCTTCTTCGAAATAGTGCAGTGGGATCTTTTAGTGAGAGAGCAGATGGGGCATCTGTTTAAAGTCTCATTTGAAGGACGGCACCTCCGAGCTGTGAGTGTCAGCCTAGATGTTGTGCTCAAGTCTCTGGAGTGGGGCTTGAACCCATGACCTTGACTCAGAGGTGAGAGTGTTTCCACTGAGCCACAGTTGACACCTCTGCAGCTGATGCTGCAACAGGTGGCATAGCTCTGTCACAGCCTCCCTGGTGAAGTGGAGTCGCTTGGCACACTGCTCCTCAGTTAACTGGAGATACAATGTTATGGTCCTGTATAACTCGTGTGCTGTGAGGCCTCCTGCATCCGTCCCTCTTTCACCCTCTTCTCCTGACAGCCGCAGGTTTCGCCACTCTTAACTTGCTGCTCTTCCTTCCCCTCATCCTCCAGCCCCATGGCAGACCGAGCAGCGCGCTCAAGTTTGTGCAGAAGCTCCTGGACAGCTCCAAAGAAATAACACATTTTTTGTAGTCAACCACAGCATCTAACACACATCTCATAAATGGAGCCAAGGATCCCTTTAAATAACAGCCTCCGTTACAACTGTTCCCACTCAGGGTTTGTGGGCAGGTTTTAGAATGGATGAATGCAGCACTCATGACATTGAATTTGGCAGAAGGATCCTTAAACAGGTGCAGGACTCTCATTTACATATATTCATTAGCCCCCACTTTCAGGCAGGCATCCTGGATGACCAAAACACATCTGACTCAATCTGCCGGTGCACACAGGGCACGAGAGTTCATCATGCAAAATATGGGGGCCTAACGCCAATGTTATGGGTGCAAAACGGGCAGCGAGGAGTTGAATTTCTCCCCCCCTAATATTCAAATGTGTGAGTGTAAAGGCAGTTTTGGCATTAACTGGGTGTTAACTATGTTCAATATTTTGAGCCACTGCTTTTCAATTTACTGTTAGGAATTAAACTGTTACAAGTTCCATCATAAAAAGATGACAGTATTGACTGCATTCTTTTGGCAGTAATTAAACCTGGTTGGATTGTGACTTTTACCACTGGTGGTGTAAGCATCTTAAAATATAACTAAAGTTAGATCTGCTCCTAAAAATTGGCTAAATTGCAGCTTTTTTACTTTTGCCAGAATTTACTACTGTGTTAAATCCAAAGTGCAAGTATGTTCCATTTCCCAGTGCTAAACTTCATCATTTTGAAGCGTATAAACACTCACCAAAGAAAGCAGAATTAGGACACATTTTACTTGGAGCAGCTTTTAAGAAATAAAAATAGATTTTTTTGATTTGTTCTCTCCAAATTTACTGGCCTGGGGTCCAGCTCAGCCCTCCCTTCCCCGGAGACCTTGGCCGGAATTTTGCTCACCGAGTTGGGTCAGGTGTATGCGGGCCGGAATCGCATTGTTCTGATCATCCCGTTTCTCAGAGTGACTTTCAGTTAATGGTGCCCATTAAGGCAGACCTGCGTGTTTCCCGGCTCTATTAAATGGTGCAAGTCTGACAATGTCATTGTGGACTCATTTCCAGCGGGGATATTTAAAGTAACCTTGGCCACATCGGATTTAAAGGTTCATCTAGGAGTGTGCAGGGAGGATATTGCACGATCTGCTTATTGTATTTCCCACATTACAACAGTGACTACACTCCAAAAGTACTTCATTGACTGTAAAGCGCTTAGAGACGTCTGGTGGTCGTGAAAGGCGCTATATAAATGCAAGTCTTTCTTTTATTGCCGAGACTTCACAACATGGCTTCAAAAGATAGAGGGCTGCACCCAGGCTTCAGAAAGATAGAGGGCTGCACCCAGGCTTCAGAAAGATAGAGGGCTGCACCCAGGTTTTCAGATGACTCCCTACATGTTCTTGTGGAGTGGGTCAGAGCATGCAAGGAGATGGGCGAAAGAGACCTCCCCAGGAGACAAAAAGAGACTGCCTCCAAATTGCAGAGGAGGTGAACATCAGGGATCTGGGTGCGGTGCCGGAAGCGCTTTAATGATCTCATGAGATCAGGAAAGGTGAGTGCAAAATCACACTCACCTTCATCCTGCTGGGCCTGTCCCCACATCCCCATCACTCTCCCTTCCCAAGCCTGCTCCTGCACATCATTACTCACACCAACATACCTTGCACGTCCACCCATCCCTCTCTCTCTATGTACATACTCACATCCCGCTCTGACTAACTACCTCTCACACTCATCCTAATGTAATCATACCAAGTAACACCACACAAGAAGGCCATTTGGCATTGGCACTTTGGCATTGGCACCACACTCCCTCATAGTCACCCTCTACAGATGAAACCCACACATTCTTTACATTCATGCCATCACTCTCACTCAACTTCTCTTCTTTCCCTCCTTGCAGGAGAAATGAGAGCACAACAACAGGGAGAGGGAGAAAACTGAAGGTGGCCCTCAATCCTTTGACGGCAGGAGAGGAAGTCTCCCTGGAGGTCTCAAGAGTTGCGGAGCTGCTGGCGGTGGGAAACGGAGAGAGGGGGACCTCTCAGCAACCTGGTGACAGAATTACATCTCAAACAGCCACATGGCATACAGCAATCACTCATATGGGAACTGATGTCAGCAGCCAGTGCATGGTCATCATGTGCATAATGGTATCATTACCATTCTTAATATAACGTTTCTAATTCATCTCTTTACTCTCCCACAGGTCCATCAAGAGCCACCCCCCCCCTCACCCCCCCAATGTCCAGCTGGAGGAGGAAGACAACTCCTCACAGGATCTGAGGGTGCACCGTCACCAGACCTAAGTGCACCCAGCACCAGCGCAGATACGGACACCTCGGTGGTCCTGTGCGAGTGCTGTCACTTGGTGTCTCACAAGTCACAAGTGAGCAAGAGGAGATGGTGGAGACAGGGACAGCAGTGGAGACTCCTCGTTGGAGGGCCCAGGACGCTCCCCGCTCTGCTGAGCTGCATGCAGACACTGAGCCTCGGGGGCCATCGAGAAAGAGGGTGATCCTGAAGGTGCAGGAGGCTCTGACAGGTTTTGTGTCTGCGATATCTGCAAATGTGCAGAGAATGGAGGAGTCCATCTCCAACATGAGCACCACGTCGCAGGCAATGGCGACAATGTGTTCTTCCATGGAAAGGATGGCCACCTGCATGGAGCAGCAAAAGCATCACTCATGCTAGTTGTGGATAACAGATGGCAGGTACTCATAGACCTCCTCTCAAGGAGGGACATAAACGTAGACTTGGGCCTTCATCGCTCCACTGCTGTGCAGCAAGGTGCTCTCCAGCTCCTTGCTAGCAGGGAAGTGCGGGTGGCCCACGAGAAGGATGATGGTGAAAGGGGACATGGACATGAGGGGTGCTCACAAAGTGCATGCAGCAGACGACTATTCTGAAGACCCAGGCTGGTGCGTACTGAAGGGCTCCTCCAGATCTGTCAAGGCATCTGAAGCACATCTTCAGCATGCCTATTGTTTGCGCTATGACACATCTGGTGGATATGTGGCTTTCATTATAGCGCTCCTGGGCCTCAGTACTTGGCCTCTTCAAGGGTGTCATGAGCCACATCTTCAGTGGATAGCCCTTGTCTCCAAACAGCCAGCTGGTAAGTCTGTTTGGCGGTGCGAAGAGCTGAGGGAAGGTGGACTGGCGCAGGACAAAAGAGTCATGACAGCTGCCAGGGAATTTGGCGCACACGTGCATGATGATCTTCATACGGTTGCAAACGAGCTGCACACGGAGGGAGTGGAAGCCCTTGCCCTGCACCCAGTGTTCTTGCTCAGGCCAACATCCCCAGCACATTGTCCGCATGCCCGATACGAGACTCCCAAAACAAGCGCTCTACTCGGAGCTCCGGCACGGCAAGAGAGCCCCAGGTGGGCAGAGGAAATGCTTCAAGGACACCCTCAAAGTCTCCTTGAAAAAGTGCAACATCCCCACCGACACCTGGGAATCCCTGGCTCAAGACCGCACAAAGTGGAGGAGAAGCATCCGGGAAGGCGCCGAACACCTCGAGTCTTTTCGCCAGGAGCAAGCGGAAGCCAAGCGCAGGCAGCGCACGTCAACCCAAGCACCCCGCCCACCCGCCCCTTCAAACACCGTCTGCCCCACCTGTGACAGAGACTGTAGGTCCCGCATTGGACTAATCAGTCACCTGCGAACTCATTTTTAATGTGGAAGCAAGTCATCCTCGGTTCCGAGGGACTGCCTAAGAAGAAGAGAAGAAGAAGCACCCATGGGAAGCCAGAGTGGCAAAGCCGAGTGCCCGCTCAGTAACACTGGCTTCATCAGTGGCAAAGTTGATATAATTGGCTGACTTGTCAAACATGGCATCGGTGACCTGTGTGATGCAGCTGTGGGCGACCGACTGAGAGATGCCGCAAATGTCTGCTGCAGATCCCTGGAAGGAGCCGGGGGCAAAGAAGCTGAGGGCACTGGTGACTTTGGCAGCCACTGGTAAGCCGTGTCCACCAGGTCGTCTGGGCTGCAGGTCTTGCTATAGCCAGCTGCAAATGTCTGTGACTACCTGGCGCGATGGCCTGAACCTCCTTTGGCACTGCTGCTCAGTCATGTTGAGGAAGCTCATCCTCTGCCTGTATACCCTGTGTTGGGGTATCACCTCTGGCGCGGTGCAGCCCTGCGTTGATGCCCTCTGTCCTGTGGAGCATCAGGATGTTGAGGAGACGGCTGCTGTTCTTGTTGCTGCTGGATTTGTTCATCCCAGTTTGGCATAAAAATAAAACAAAAAAGGTGACTCAACCGTGGCTAACGAGGGAAATTAGGAATAGCATAAGATCCAAGGAGAGGACATATAAATTGGCCAGAAAAAGCAGTAATCCAGAGGATTGGGAGCAGTTTAGGATTCAACAAAGGAGGACAAAGGGATTAATTAAGAAAGGGAAAATAGAATATGAGAGTAAGCTTGCAGGGAACATAAAAACTGACTGTAAAAGCTTTTATAGATATGTGAAGAGAAAAAGATTGGTGAAGTCAAGCGTAGGTCCCTTGCAGTCAGAATCAGGGGAATTTATAATGGGGAACAACGAAATGGTGAACCAATTAAATACACATTTTGGTTCTGTCTTCACAAAGGAGGACACAAATAACCTCCCAGAAATGTCGGGGAACATAGGGTCTGATGAAAGGGAGGAACTGAAAGAAATCAGTATTTGTAGGGAAATGGTGTTAGGGAAATTGATGGGATTGAAGGCCGATAAATCCCCAGGGCCTGATAATCTGCATCCTAGGGTACTTAAGGAAGTGGCACTAGAAATAGTAGATGCATTGCTGATCATCTTCCAACATTCGATGGAATCTGGAACAGTACCCATGGATTGGAGGGTAGCTAATGTTACCCCACTATTCAAAAAAGGTGGTAGAGAGAAAACAGGGAATTACAGACCAGTAAGCCTGACATCGGTAGTGGGGAAAATGCTAGAGTCCATTATAAAAGATGTAATAGCAGATCACTTGGAAAACAGTGACAGGATCGGACAAAGTCAACATGGATTTACAAAAGGTAAATCGTGCTTAACTAATCTACTGGAATTTTTTGAGGATGTAACTAATAAAATAGATAAGGGAGAACCAGTGGATGTGGTGTATTTGGACTTTCAGAAGGCTTTCGATAAGGTCCCACATAAGAGATTAGCGTGTAAAGTTAAGGCACATGGGATTGGGGGCAAGGTATTGACTTGGATAGAGAACTGGTTGGCAGATAGAAAGCAACGAGTTGGAATAAACGGGTCTTTTTCTGAGTGGCAGGCAGTGACTAGTGGGGTACTGCAGGGATCGGTCCTTGGACCCCAGCTATTCACAATATATATTAATGATCTAGACAAGGGAACTAGATGTAATATCTCCAAATTTGCAGATGACACAAAGCTGGGTGGACGTGTGTGCTGTGAGGAGGGTGCCAAGAAACTACAGATTTGGACAGGTTGGGTGATTGGGCAGAAGCATGGCAGATGCAATATAACGTGGATAAATGTGAGGTTATCCACTTTGGTGTCAAAAACAGGAAGGCAGATTATTATCTGAATGGCAATAGATTGGGAGAAGGGGAAGTGCAATGAGACCTGGGTGTCCTTGTGCACCAGTCGCTGAAGGTAAGCATGCAGGTGCAGCAGGCGGTTAAGAAGGCAAATGGTATGTTGGCCTTCATAGCGAGAGGGTTTGAGTACAGGAACAAGGATGTCTTGCTACAGTTATACAGGGCCTTGGTGAGACCACAACTTGAGTATTGTGTGCAGTTTTGGTCGCCTTATCTGAGGAAGGATATTCTTGCCATGGAAGGAGTTCAGCGAAGATTCGCCAGGCTGATACCTGGGATGGCAGGAATGACGTATGAGGAGAGATTGGGTCGATTGGGCTTGTACTCGCTGGAGTTTAGAAGAATGAGAGGGGATCTCATTGAAACTTATAAAATTCTGGCAGGACTGGACAGACTAGATGCAGGGAGGATGTTCCCGATGGTTGGGGAATCCAGAACCAGGGGTCACAGTCTAAGGATAAGGGGTAGGCCTTTTAGGACAGAGATGAGGAGGAATTTCTTCACCCAGAGAGTGGTGAACCTGTAGAATTCTCTACCACAGAAGACAGTAGAGGCCAATTCATTAAATATGTTCAAGAAGGAGTTGGATATATTTCTTAAGGCTAAAGGGATCAAGGGGTATGGGGAGAAAGCAGGTACTGAACTTGGATTGATCGCATTGAATGGCGGAGCAGGCTCGAGGGGCCGAATGGCCTACTCCTGCTCCTATCTTCTATGTTTCTATGCTGCTTCTGCTGCTGGTGTGCCTGCTTCTGCTGGTGGTGGGGCTCATCCTGGACCGATTCCGAGGACCAATGTGAGGCAGTATAAGCAACACCCGTGCTGATGTAATAGATGGCAGGTCAAGTAGCAATCAGAGGAGCAATCTGTCAATTTTGTGATAGTTAGTAGCAATGAGGTGGGAGTGGCTTCTGAGGTTGCAGAAAAGACTTGCAAACTCTAGACACCTACATCTGTGCTGAAAATGAAGTCAGCAAGAGCCTTGCTTTCCCTTAGGCAAGTAATAAGGTGTCATGTGGGAGTATTTATTTGGATTTCCATGCTCTGCATTAATCACCTCGCTCAATGGCCACTGTGCTTCCGCCTCAGGTTGACAGATATGGTTCCCCAGCTGCGCGATTCCCATGGTCATCCTATGAAATTCAAAAGGTCTGGTTAAAAAAACCATTAAGGGTCTGACAACAAGGTTTTAATGAGCTTAATTAGGTCACCCACCTCTGCCGTTTGGGTCCGTGCCATGCTGGCAAACACGCCTGAGTTAAAGGCGGGATCCCGACGCACTTCCTTTTTTTGCGACTTTTCCTACTGACCCACCTCCAAACCCGCATGCACGGCAGCGGGAGAATTCCAGACCTCATCTCAAATCCCAGGGGTCATTTGCATCAGTGGTAGCCGCCCTGGCCCAATGATCCTTCCCTCTAAGGTGGAGTGTCACCTTTCCTTAATTCCCCTAAAAGGGCTGAAGCGAAGGCTATTTTTTTTTTTAAAAACAGCCTTCAGCTCTAATTGGAGACACTCTGATGAGAGGAGATAAAGAAAGAAAGACTTGCATTTATATAGCGCCTTTCACGACCACCGGACATCTCAAAGCACTTTACAGCCAGTGAAGTACTTTTGGAATGTGTTCACTGTCGTAATGTGTGATACGCGGCAGCCAATTTGCACACAGCAAGCTCCCACAAACAGCAATGTGATAATGACCAGATAATCTGTTTTTGTTATGTTGATTGAGGGATAAATATTGACCAGGACACAGGGGATAACTACCCTGCACTTCAGGGTAGTAGCCATGGGATCTATTTACATCCACCCGAGAGAGCAGACGGGGCCTCGGTTTAACGTCTCATCCGAAAGATGGCACCTCCGACAGTGCAGCACTCCCTCAGCACTGCACTGGAGTGTCAGCCTAGAGTTTTGTGCTCAAGTCCCTGGAGTGGGACTTGAACCCACAACCTTCTGACTCAGAGGCGAATGTGCTACCCACTGAGCCACAGCTGACACTTCGAGATAATCGATGCCCTCTAGAGTTCATCACCTTATTCGAGGAAAGGTTTGAAATGAACCAGTGGTGGAGTGCCGTGGTAACTTTTACTGCCATGGTTAGGGCTTTCTGGGCAACGAAAGGACATCGACCTGAAAGGTTAACCCTACCTTTCTCTCTCCACAGATGCTGCCTGATGTGCTGAGTGCTTCCTCCTTTTTCCATTTTTATTTGAGATAGAATTGAAATTTGTGATATTAACTCATGTAATGTTATTAGATTTTGACTATATTATAAATTTATGGTATGTAATGTTTTATTACCCCCAGCATTTAAAAAAAATATATATTTAAGTTTCTGCAGTAACATACCAGTGTTATCTACTGTGTTGCAGTGAGATGGATGTTGTTGCTAAACTTTAATTGGTTTATGTGGTATCACACCAGTTACAACTACAACACTATTTTTAAACTAGGATTACAATTATCGTCCTGTGTGGCATCCATCCTAATAACATACTCCCCAATTAGGCATACGAACAATGACAGACGGGTAAAGACCCTCTGGCCCATCCAGCATTTCCCACACAATTGTGATACTTTGTGTATCACAATATATATACTCCCCACCCCACCCAAAAACCATGCAATCTCCTGAGAAAGGCGAAAAAACAGATAAAAACCCAGGCCAATTTGGAGGGGACAAAATGTGTGAAATTCCTCTCCGACCCATCTAGGTGATCGAAACTAGTTCAGGAGATTACTCTGGCCCTGCATTATGTACCTTTTCTAAGAGGTGATGTCTGTCCTAGCCAGAAACAGGTCCAGCTCTCGCTTCAAGGAATTCAGCAAATCGGCGTCCACCACACGAGAAGGCAACCTGTTCCAGAGGTCCACTATTTTCTGGAAAAGAACCACATCCTGACATCTAACCTAAATCTAACCTTATACAACTTAAAGATGCTATTTCTACAACTTACTGAAATAAAAGTATGAAATAAAACTGATTACCATAGCAATGTACTGACTGGTTGTGCACCACATCTAAAAAGTGAGCAATCAAGTTAGTTCAAGCCCACTGAGAGGTAACATGACAGGACAAAAATGGAATGTTTGTCGATGGCTTCTATTGCATTTTACTCAGTTTTAAATAGCACTTTTAAAACCACACACAAAATGGACGTCGTCGTTACATGTCAGCACAGAGACGAGATGTCTGGTTTACGGCCACAGTAGCTCTTTGAAGGGGACAAAATATTTTGACATGAATTAAGTTTTTGTAAGCTTCCTTACAAAGACTGCATTTTATTTTCACTGAAGGGCAAGATTACATATTTCATCCTGTTGCACATCATTTAATGCTGTGAAAGAAGAATTACAAGGGTCTTATCTGACTAGTTTGCTTTGATTAACCTCTCAGAACCTATCCCCAGACTTCTAGTGCTGCATTGTTCAAAATCTTGTCGATATTGCTTCCTTCCATAAATAATTCCATTTAAGAATACATGACATAGACAGATATTAAGTGAGTGGGCAAAACTATGACAAATGGAATTCTTGTACACGAATCACAGAAAGTTAACATGCAGATACAGAAAGCAATTAGGAAAGCAAATGGTAAGAGTAAAGAAGTCTTACTACAATTATATAGGGCCTTGGTGAGACCACATCTGGAGTACGGTGTACAGTTCTGGTCTCCTTACCGAAGGAAAGATATACCTGCAACGAAGATTCACTAGACTGATTCTTGGGATGAGGGGATTGTTCCATGAGGAGAGATTGAGTAGACTAGGCCTTTATTCCCTAGAGTTTAGAAGAATGAGAAGGGATCTCATTGAAATATATAAAATACTTAAGGGGCTTGACAGGATAGATGCTGGGAAGATGTTTTCCCTGGCTGGGGAGTCTAGAACTAGGGGTCACAGTCTCAGAATAAGGGGTCGGCCATTTTCTTTAATTAGTTCGTGGGATGTGGGCGTCGCTGGCAAGGCCAGCATTTATTGCCCATCCCTAATTGCATGTGTTGTGTATGTGCCTTTAAGAGAAGAACTGATTCTATACTGCAGTACCGGCAGTGACCACCCCTGTATATAAAGCCATAGCAGGCTTCTGTATTTCAGTCTTCAGTAAATACCTGTTATTATTGTTCTCCTGCAGTCCGTGTATTATTTATACTCGGACACTACATTGGCGACGAACAGGTTCGAACTCACCTGCAGTACTGCATCACCTCACGGGGATCTTTCCCTGAGAAGAAGCTTCTTGGAGGTCGAAGTCAGAACAACGGGCGTCGACCGCGGGCAACCGCCCAAGGATTCATTGGAGTTCAGAGAGTTGCAGGAGAGGCTGTGGAGAGCTGGGCTTGGCTCCCCAGTCAAGGTGTTCCAGCAAATCGTGCTGGTAGCAGGTAGTGCGCTGACCCTTCCGGACTGCGGCGGGCTCGAGCTCGATCGAGCGGCTCTGCAAAGGGGCCATGCAGCGTCGTCGGGAGGAAAAGAGAGAGAGAGAGAGGGTGGAGTGTACAGGGCGCGGTCGGTGCTCAAGAACCGGGCAGCGTAGCGAAAATAAAACAAGGGGAAGGAAAAGTGAGACGCGCCGAAGCCGCGGATCGCCGCCATTACCCTGCAGAACGCTAGGAGCAGCGTGGCAGCAAGGGGAAGAAGGAAAAGTGCGGGAGGCGCCATTTTATTCCATTGGGGAAGGAAAAGCGCGGGAGGCGCCATTTTAATCCATTGGTGAAGAAGAAAAAGCGCGGGAGGCACCATTTTAAATCACCCAAGATGCCGAAAAGTGGCAGTATCACTGCTTTCGACAACGAGGTAGAAGACTGGACCACGTATGTGGAAAGAATTGAAGTGTACTGCAAGGCAAATGAGGTGGCCGATGGAAAGAAGGCGTCGGTATTATTAAATTTTATGGGCGCGAGAACGTACGGCCTATTGCGGAATTTAATTACCCCAGCTAAACCAATGGAGAAAAGTTTTGAAGAGATTGTTAATATCTTACAGGAACACCTAAACCCTACACCGCTGCTGATAGCAGAAAGATTCAAGTTCCATAAAAGAAACCAGCACAAAGATGAGAGCAATGCTGACTATCTTATGGAACTACGCAAGTTATCAAAGCACTGCCAGTTAAGAGCAGGACTGGCAGACACCTTACGGGATAAGTTTGTCTGCGGGCTCCAGAGTGAAGGAACCCAGAAACAACTACTTTCGGAAAAGGACCTGACGCTAGAACAGGCTTTCAGCGTGGCAGTATCCTATGAAGCAGCAGCAGGGGGAGCTGCGGAAATACAACAGAAACCACAAGAATACAGCGCTAACGAAATGGCGTATGGAGCAGAAAAGTGCTATCGCTGCGGCAGAACAACCCATGATCAGAAGGACTGCTGGTTTAAGGACAAAGTATGCAGGCAATGTGGGAAAATGGGACACATAGCAAGAATCTGCAGGTCGGGAAAGAAAACCAAACAAGAACTACTAAGGAAAAGTACAAGAAAGTAAAGAAATTGACAGACAGTAGTTCGGAAGATCAGGAGAGTGATAAGGACTCCGGGAGCAGGAGACTAAGTTGTCTAAAGTTACACAACATGATCGCAAAGGAGGATCACCGAACCATTTGGGTCACCCTCATGATAGCAGGGTCCCCAGTAAAGATGGAATTGGACACAGGATCAGCCCTAACTGTCATGAATCGATGAGACTATGAGCGGCTATTCTCACACATACCCTTGAAGGACACGTCCATTGTATTGAAGACATACACGGGGCAAAAAGTCTACCCCAGAGGAAAAATAAGGGTGCCAGTTGAATATAACAGCAAGGAAACACAGAAACTGTATCTATATATACTACCAGATGGAGGACCACCATTATTGGGACGTGAATGGATCCGAAAAATACAATTGGATTGGCATTCCATTCAGGCGCTAACTGTGACTGATAAAAAGGATGATGACGTCACACCTGGACGACTGTCAAAAATTCTAACTGACGCGAAAGAGGTGTTCCAACAAGGACTTGGGACTCTAAAAGGAGTAACGGCAACGATAAAAATCGAAGATAACGCAAACCCAAAATTTTTTACGGCCAGACCGGTACCTTACGCGATCCGCCCAGCCGTTGAAGCAGAGCTGGAGAGTCTGGAGCGTTCGGGTGTGCTGTCCAAGGTGGACTGGAGCGAGTGGGCCACACCCATCATTCCTGTAATGAAGAAATCATTGAGCAGCACGCCTGGGGAACCGAAGAAGGTTCGCATCTGTGGGGACTTCAAGGTAACTGTGAACCCAGTCCTGCACACAGTACAATAGCCACTTCTACGGATAGAAGATATTTTCGCCTCACTATCTGGAGGGAAACGCTTTACAAAGATTGATCTGGCCCAAGCGTATCTACAAATGGAGGTGGAAGAAGCGTCTAGGAAATACCTCACGATAAACACTCACAAAGGCCTTTACCAGTACAATCGACTGGTATTCGGGGTAGCATCAGCCCCGGCTATTTGGCAGAGGGCAATGGAACAAGTCCTGCAAGGGATCCCGGGGACCCAGTGTTATTTGAACGACATCCTGGTTACGGGCGAAAATGACAGTGAACACCTTGCCAACCTGGAGCAGGTGCTCACGAGATTACAGGAATATGGGCTACGAGCCAGCCGCCCCAAATGCGAGTTCTTCAGGAGACAAATCTCGTATTGTGGCCACATGATTGATGAGGAAGGGTTGCATAAGTCGCCGGACAAGATTGAGGCTGTAGTCAAGGCTCCAGCACCGGAAAATGTGTCACAACTGAGGTCGTTCCTCGGGTTGGTGAACTACTACCATAAGTTCTTGCCGAATTTATCTACATTTCTGCACCCACTGAATGCCCTACTGCAAACTGGAGATACATGGAAATGGAGTGATGAGTGTAAGCGTGCCTTTCAGAAATGTAAATGCCTAATCACTTCAAAAGAAGTATTGGCCCACTACAATCCAACACGACCGATTTGGTTAGCATGTGATGCGTCTCCCTACGGTATCGGAGCGGTGCTGTCACACAAATTCCCTGACGGTTCAGAGAGGCCAATAGCCTTTGCGTAGCGCTCGTTAACCTCAGCCGAGTGTAACTACGCCCAGATTGACAGGGAGGCCCTCAGCCTGGTGTGGGGGGTGAAGAAGTTCAATCACGATCTGCATGGGCAGAAATTCACCCTACTGACTGATCATCAGCCCCTGGTCTCCATTTTTAACCCAAAGAAGGGCGTTCCGGTGATGACGGCGCAACGGCTGCAAAGATGGTCACTTTTTCTAGGGGCACATCAGTACGACATAGAGTACAAGGGTACGAAACAGCATGGAAACGCTGATGGGCTGTCGCGCCTACCGTTGCCTACGGTAGAGGAAGCACCTGCAGTAGACCCTGTTGAGATATTCCATGCGACCATAGTCGAATGTCTACCTGTTACAAACTCAAGTATAGAGAAGGAAACCCGAAATGACCCGACACTCTCGGGTCTATGATTTGACGGTGAAGGGATGGCCAGCACATGGCGACTCACTGTTGCCAGCATTCTCGCCAAGGAGAGAACAGCTGTCAGTGTGCCGGGGGACCTTGATGTGTGGATCCCGAGTGGTAATTCCACCCAAGTTGAGAGATAGAGTGCTCAATGAGCTTCATGAGGGTCATCTGGGAGGGGTAAAAATGAAGAGCCTAGCCAGGGCGTTTGTGTGGTGGCCGGGAATCGATAAAGAAATCGAGGATATGACCAAGAGATGCACAGGATGCCAGAAGGTCCAAAACGCTCCACCACAGGCCCCGCTACATCCATGGGAGTGGCCCTCATTTCCATGGCAACGGGTACACATTGATTTTGCTGGTCCATTTATGGACTCAATGTTCCTAATTGCTGTGGATGCCCATTCGAAATGGCCAGAGGTCATCAAAATGTCCTCCACCACCACGGAGAAAACTATTGCAGTCCTACGGACCATCTTCGCCAGCAATGGCTTGCCAGAACAGATTTGCTCTGACAATGGGCCACAGTTTGTGTCAGAGGATTTCCGGAGGTTTCTGAGGAATAATGGGGTGAAGCATTACACATCTGCCACATATCATCCAGCCACAAATGGATTGGCTGAGAGGTTTTTTCAGACCTTTAAAAAGGCCATAAAGGCAAGGCATAATGACGACATACGACTACAACACAAGGTGGATAAGTTCTTGTTTGCTTACCGGAATGCGACACATGCAGTCACCAACCAAGCTCCAGCCATAATGTTTTTCAACCGAAGGCTAAGATGTCGCCTGGATTTGCTCAAACCAAACATAAGACGAGATGTTGATGGTAAGCAATTCCAGCACATAAATGAGAAGCCAACCAGGAGCTTCAAGATAGGGCAACCAGTCTTGGCCCGCGACTATCGAACAGAAAAATGGCAGCCAGGAACGATATGCACACAGCAGGGACCACTAATGTACACAGTGGACGTTGGAGAGAGCATCGTGAGACGCCATGCTGACCAGATTCTAGAGTCACAGGAACAAGCCAAACCCATACCACGAGCAGGTGCACCTGGTAATCAACCTGAAGTACAGATTGCGTCTACCTCAGAAGCAGTGGTATTGGAAGCTGACGAACCAACCAATGACAATGAGCCAGAATCAACTCCACCGCAAGAACAGGATACTCGAGAAAGGCGCTATCCAGTCTGGATCAGGAAGCCTCCTCAAAGACTGAACTTATAAATGATTATTTCAGTTGATGTCTATAGTACAGAGAAAATTGTAATTGTAATTAGTTATTATTTAGTTGTTAAATGAATGTTATGTACTGTTTATCTAAAAGGGGAGGAATTGTTGTGTATGTACCTTTAAGAGAAGAACTGATTCTATACTGCAGTACCGGTGTGACCACCCCTGTATATAAAGCCATAGCAGGCTTCTGTATTTCAGTCTTAAGTTACCCTCTGTTCAGTACCTCATTCACAGCATTGCTGGCTGTGCAGTAGCAAGCAGAAGGAGAAGGAGCAGCCAGACTAGGAGAGTGGAGAGTGGACTAAAGTGGTGGTCCCCTGACCAGGAAGAGGAGGAGAACGCTGGACCACCACCACCACCAACTCCACCATCATCATAACATCAACTGAGGTGCCTGGAGAGAGAGGACAGAGGAGGAGAAGTAGAAAGGAGGCCAGCAACAACACCAACCAGATGGGAATGGCCTTTCCTATTACTGCCTCCCCAAATTGGCCTCCATTCCAGGATAGAGGGGAGAGAAAAAAACAACACCCACCAACTGTTTGGAAGGAGGGAAGAACAACATCATCTTTCAGGTGGGTGTT
The DNA here is from genome assembly GCF_052327205.1 of Somniosus microcephalus. Taxonomy (NCBI): domain Eukaryota; kingdom Metazoa; phylum Chordata; class Chondrichthyes; order Squaliformes; family Somniosidae; genus Somniosus; species Somniosus microcephalus. Next base: position 252,049,987 of record NC_140987.1, on the reverse strand, counting down.
ATTTGGTGCACTCTCCCAAAGACTTTGTATTTTAGGTGGGGGGAGAAAAGAAGGAAAAAGGGCCGGATCATCAAGGGGTGTGTGTGTGTCTCTTGTAAAACACTAGGCCACACACACCACTAATTAAGCACCCCTTCCTATTGCCTGACCTGGGATAGCTGGAGCTGCCTAGGTGAACAGCCCAATTAATACATCGCTAAGACCTGGTGTGGGACTGAGCCTGGGGCATCTCCAGCTTTCCCAGGTGAAGACATCTTCTCCCCCTGCTAGAAGACCACCTTCAAAGACTTTAATTTTTCATCGGAGAGTGCTCCCCTGCCGACACCCACCCACCCACCATCCTGAGTGGCGACCCTGCCTTTGCGGCCTCCCTCCTTCCCACCCCCCCTCTCACTCTCTCTTTGTCTTTCTCTGCCTCTCTCTCTGAGGCACCTCATTTCATCTTTATTTATTAATTGCCTATTGAGCAGAGGGGAGAAGTCCCCTCTCCCAATTTCAATCAATAAGGGGAGAGGTGTGCCTTCAATTTAAACAGCTCCCTCTGCTCAATTGAGGACCAAAAAATACATGAGGCCACAATTAACACCTTCAGGTCTGTGACGTGGGGTGAATGTAGCCCTTTTTAGAAAACACCCCAGAATGGCGACTGCATCTTCGCCGGTGGCGGGGCCAGCCAGGACTTATGCGGGAGTGGCAGCCACAGCTACAGCTGCTCCCGCTGCTTCTGCTGCCCCGTCACCTTTCAGATTGATAACAAAAAAGCTTGGGGTAAAGAGCTACACTCACCCCACTATGACCATTGAGGCCTGCGTTAAAGCCATGGCTGGGGTTGTCGGCCCCTCAGCCATCGTTGCGGCCTCAAAAATGTATGGGAAGGCTGTGTTCTTCCTGGGGTGTCCCTGGCCGTCGTCAAGGGGCTCACCGTGGGCGGGACCTTCCTGCTGGTGGATCCTCTCGAGGCCACCTCGCAGAGGGTGGTTATTTCGAACGTCCCGCCCTATGTTCCTGGTGAGCTCCTCCTTCCCCATTTACGCCAACTTGGGGAGGTGAGGTCGGGGATCACACCCATCCCGCTCGGCTTCCGGGAGGCCAGCCTTCGCCACGTCTTCTCCTTCCGGCGCCAGCTGTTCATCCAGCTGGCGCGGGAGGAGGACACTGACGGGGCATTCGTCGTCCACCACGAGGGGACCGCCTATCGCGTCTTCTGGACGTCGGACGGTGTGCGGTGCCACGCCTGCAAGGAGGTGGGGCACATTCGGAAAAACTGCCCTGCCACCAAGGCCGCCAGATCATCTAGTGCGGCCGAGGCTGGCGTCGCCGCCGCTTCTCCCCCCGGATCTGCCCACGAGTCGGGAACCGTGGCTGCGTGGTTGACGTAGGGGGCCGATGCCACCAAGGCCTCCGGTGGGGGGGAGGGAGTGCGTCCGGCTGGAAAGAAGGCGCGGAAAAAATCAAAACACCTTAGGGCGAGTCCTCCCGTGGATGGCCAGCCCTTGCCCCTTGAGCCCCTTACACCCGCGCTCCTCGCGGAGTTAATCGGGGCAGACGTGAGTGGGAGGGGCCTCGTGCCCGAGCCTGTGGCCGCAACCGCCGTTGCGGAAACGCCAATACCTGCGGCCAGGCTCGGGCCCGAGGAACCCGACAAACCTGCTCCGCCGGAGGGAGCTGAGGAGGAGGCCTCTGCAGACATGGAGGTCTTCCTCGCTCCCTCCGTGCTAAAAAGGCGTGACCCCCTGGAAGAGGAGGAGGACCGGGAGGAGGAATGTCCCTCCGTGCAGGGGGAGTCGTCGCCCGCCGCGGGTACTGCGCCCACCCCCCCCCCCCGCTGTCGTCATCACCAGCGATCGGCAGGGGTCGCCTGTCCCTCGGGAGGCTGAGGCAGATGTGTCTGTCCGGCGTGTGCCTCCTGGGGATGGGGACGAGACCCTGCCCGTGGGGGGGGGGGTCGCGGAGCAACCCGCGGCAGAAATTGACATTTTATCGGTGCCGTTACACCTCGCCGGGTCGGGCGGCCTGGGGTCTGGGTCGGGCGAGCTTGAGGAAAATTAGCTCGCCCAATGCGACCCGGACATCTCCCAGGGGCTGCTCGACCTGGTAGAGGTTTTAATTCAAAACACCCCATCCGCTGGGTCGGAGGTTGGTGGCGGGGAGGAGGGGCCTGCGTCTCTGGTGCCGGACGTACTGGAGGAGCTGGGAATTGTTCTCTCCCCAGTTTCTCCGGTCGTTCCGGCGTCTGGGGCGGAGGGGAGCTCTGAACCGCCGCCGTCTTCTGGCCCAGCACCCCTAGAGGAGCCCAGGGAGGAATCCTCTGCCGCCGATCCTGGGGGTGGGATCCGGGCGGAGGTGGGGCTGGCTGGTGCGGTCGAGCCGTTCGCCGCGCAGTGCGCGGCGGACGGGTCGGCCGCTGGTGACGACCCCCTGGAGGAGGATGGGGACTCGGTGATGGGCACGGAGGATGATTCGGACTCCTGCTCTGACGAGGCGATGGATGACCTCGTGCCCCTTGCCGAGTCTCCCCTCATTCCCGTAAGGGAACTCCGGGATTTTATGGCCACGTGCCTGGGTCGGTGCAATAAGGTCCGGCTGGCCCTCGAGAGGTGGTCGGAGCTGGTGCTGCTCATCGTGTCCGTCCGCGCCACCGTTAGGATCATGGGCGCGGACGAGGGCGTGAACCCGCTCGAGCTGCGTCGGCTCAGAACGTTCCTCACTGGGCTGCTGAGGAGGTGGCGGCTGACCAGCGGCTGCGCTTCCTCCCCCCGTTAGGTGTAGGTAGAGGTTGCACTATGTTTCTGACATGAAGATAACCATAGCCAGCCTCAACATCAACGGCAGCAGGGAGGCACGCCGCAGATTCAATAACTTCTCGGTCCTTCGGGATGGGAAGTATGCGGTGTGCTTCCTGCAAGAAACCCACACCGTTCCGGGAGACGAAGCCACGTGGCTCCTGGAGTGGCAAGGAGGGGTCAGCATGAGTCACCTCTCCAACAATTCCAGCGGGGTGGCTATCTTGCTGGCCCCGCATTTTCAGCCGGAGATCTTGGGGGTCAAGGAGCACGTGCCGGGCCGCTTGCTCCAGGTCACTGTTCGCCTGGGGGGCGTGCCGCTCCATCTAGTGAACGTGTACGCCCCTCAGACCGGTGCGCAGCAAGTGCTCTTCTTCGAAGAAGTGTCCGCTCTGTTGGGCTCCGTCGACGTGGGCGAGTGCGTCATCCTCGGGGGGGATTTTAACTGCACCCTCGAGGCGAGGGACCGTTCAGGTCCCCCGCGAAGCCCGGCGGCGATGGAGAAGTTGATGGACCTGGTTGGGTCCTTCGACTTGGTGGACGTCTGGCGAAATCTCCACCCCGACTCCAGCGCCTTCACTAGCGTGAGGTCTGGGGGAAGGAAGGTCCAGAATCGACCGCCTTTACATTTCCCGGGCGTATGTCTCCTGCATTCCGGCGGCTTCCATGCGGCCGGTGCCGTGCACGGACCACCACCTGGTGTGGGCGGAGCTCGCTCCGCTGCGCGCGGGGGGGGGGGGTCCGCGTACTGGCATTTTAACAACCTGCTGCTGGAGGATGCGCGGTTCCGGGATTCGTTTCGTCTGTTCTGGGCCGACTGGAGAAGGAAGCAGGGGGGCTTCCCCTCCTTGAGGCTATGGTGGGACGTGGACAAGGCTCACGTCCGTCTCTTCTGTCAGGAGTACGCGAAGGGGTCTACCAAGAGGTGGGAGGCCCGGGTCGGGCGGTTGGAGAAGGAGGTGCTCGACCTGGAGTCCCGTCTCGGTCAGGTCGTCGAGGACCCGGCCCTGCGGAAGGTGTATGAAGAGAAGAAGGGCGCGCTGAAGGACCTGCAGCTCGTCGGGTCCTGAGGCGCGTACGTGAGGTCGCGGATCCAGCTCCTGCGGGACCTGGACCGCGGCTCCCCCTTCTTCTACTCGCTGGAAAAAAGACGGGGGGTCCGTATGCAGCTCTTGGGGCTGCTGGCCGACGACGGATCTTTGGTCTCGGATCCGGAGGGAATCAGCGCGGAGACCCGTGCCTACTACGAGGCTCTGTTCTCTCCGGGTCCGTCCAGCGAGGATGTGCGCAGAGTTTTGTGGGAGGACCTGCCGAAGGTCAGCCCGGAGGGCGCTGAAAAATTGGACGCTCCGCTAAGCCTGGCGGAGCTGACCGGCGCCCTCCGCCAGCTCTCTAGGGGAATGTCCCCGGGGCTGGACGGGCTGACCGTGGAGTTCCACATGGCGTTCTGGGATGTCTTGGGGGGCGACTACGCGCGGGTCCTGGGGGAAAGTTTGGCGACCGGGGAGATGCCCCTCTCTTGGCGCAGGGCGGTCATTGTCCTGCTGCCTAAGAAGGGCGATCTCCGCCTCCTTAAGAACTGGCGCCCAGTCTCCCTCCTCAGCATGGACTATAAAATCTTTGCCAGGGCCATGTCTGCTCGCCTTGGCACCGTGCTGGCCCACATGATCCACCCCGACCAGTCCTACACGGTCCCGGGACGGACCATCCACGATAACATCCATCTGGTCCGGGACCTGGTCCACCACTCCCAGAGGGCTGGTCTGTCGGTCGCCTTCCTTTCCCTGGATCAGGAGAAGGCGTTCGACAGGGTGGATCACGAGTATCTCTTCGGGACTCTGCGCGCATTCGGGTTCGGGACGCATTTTGTCGCCCGGATCCGACTTCTGTACGCCGCCGCGGAGTGTCTGATTAAAATTAACGGGTCCTTGATGGTGCCACTTCGCTTCGGGAGGGGGGTGCGTCAGGGATGCCCCATGTCCGGTCAGTTATACGCCGTTTGCGTGGAGCCATTCCTGCGCCTCTTGCGGAAGAGGTTGACGGGACTGGCTCTGCAAGGGCCGGGCGTGGAGGTGGTCCTCTCGGCTTACGCCGATGACGTGCTCCTCGCGGTCATGGATCCCGCTGACTTGCGGAGGATGCGGGAATGCCAGCAGATTTACTTGGACGCATCCTCCGCCAAGATCAACTGGGAGAAATGTTCCGGACTCCTGGTGGGTCAGTGGCAGGTGGACTCCCTGCCGGAGGAGTTCAGGCCTTTCGCCTGGAGCACCACGCACCTCCTCTATTTGGGAGTCTACCTTAGCCCTGCCGAGGACGCCTGGCCGGCGAACTGGCAAGAGCTGGAGGCCAAAGTCACCGCTCGCCTAGGACGCTGGACGGGACTGCTCCGAGTGTTGTCCTACAGGGTTCGAGCGCTGGTCATAAACCAGCTGGTGGCCGCCATGTTGCGGTACCGGTTGGTCACTTTGATCCCTCCCCCTGCGTTTGTCGCCAAGATGCAGAAGAAGCTCATCGACTTCTTCTGGGACAAAAGGAAGCACTGGGTCTCTGCCGCGGTTCTGTGTCTCCCGCTTAGGGAGGGCGGTCAGACGCTGGTGTGCCTTCGCACCCAGGCTGCGACTTTCCGTCTTCAGACGCTGCAGAGATACCTGTACGTCGAGAATCCTCCGAGATGGCGTGCGCTGGCGACGTTTTTCTTCCGCCAGCTGCACGGCCTCAATTACGACACGCAGCTCCTGTTCGCGAAAGTGGGCGGCAGGCGTGCCGGCCTGCGGGAGCTGCCTGTCTTCTACCAGGAACTACTATGGGTTTGGAACTACGTCGCTTCCAGGATGGAGCTCTCCCCCATCAGGAATCCGCACCTCCACGACCGCGGGTTCGGGCGGCTGGCGGAGGGCAGGGCTGTGCCTGGCAAGGTGACCAGAGTCGGGGACCTGCTCAATGGCGGAGGAGCGGGCTGGATGGCGCCGGAGGAGCTGGCGCGGCACCTGTCCTGGGCCAACGTTCGGCTCGCGGTCGAAGCCATCGAATCGGTGAAAGCGGCACTGGGCCCCGACTCCACTAGGTGTATCGTGGCGGCTCAAGCACGTGGGGCGATCCCGTCCGAGCTTACCCCCGTTCGGACGGAATTCCTCATCGGCGCCTGGCCCCGAAACTCCCCTCGGGAACCGGCGCCTCCCAACTTGAGCCGTCTCGAGGAAATACCCTCCGTGCTTTTTCATTCCGTGCGGAAGGGTTTCCTGTATGGGCTGCTCCTGCACACTCTCCACTTTGTCATCTTCGTCTACCGTCCAGACACGCCTTGGCGTGGCGTCTTGCCGACTGGCGGAGGTCCCCAATGGAGGGCTCTCTACGCGGGAGTCCTCCCTTGTTCCATCGGGGACTTGGCCTGGAGGGTGTTGCACGGAGCGGTCCCGTGCAATAAGGTTTTTAAGTAGGTTCACGGACTCCCAGGCCGCCTGCATTTTTTGCTGCCTGGAGGAGTCCATGTTTCACATTTATATGGAGTGTGAGAGGTTGCAGCCCCTCTTTCACTACTTGAAGGGGCTGCTCCTCGATTTTTGGTTGCACTTCAGTCCCACGCTCTTGATCTACGGTCACCCGGTGCGGAGGGAAGCGGACAGGTTGGAGGACCTCCTTGTGGGCCTGCTCCTGGGCCTGGCTAAAAGAGCCATCAATTGGTCCAGGCAGTGGGCGGTCGAGGGGGTCGTCCAGCCGGATTGCCTGCCTCTCTTCCGCGGCCATGTTCGCGCCCGGGTGGCCCTGGAGATGGAGCACGCGGTGTCCGCCGGAGCGCTTGAGTATTTCCGCGACCGGTGGGCGCCGCGGGGACTGGAGTGCATTATCGACCCGGAAAACTGAATTTTAATTTGATTTGTTAAGTTTTAGTTGAAATTTTCTTTATTTACAGTCCAATTGTTTTTTTTTGGGTCCAAACAAAAAGAGTACCATCTGTTCAGTACCTCATTCACAGCATTGCTGCCTGTGCAGTAGCAAGCAGAAGGAGAAGGAGCAGCCAGACTAGGAGAGTGGAGAGTGGACTAAAGTGGTGGTCCCCTGACCAGGAAGAGGAGGAGAACGCTGGACCACCACCACCACCAACTCCACCATCATCATAACATCAACTGAGGTGCCTGGAGAGAGAGGACAGAGGAGGAGAAGGAGAAAGGAGGCCAGCAACAACACCAACCAGGGGAGAGGCCTTTCCCATTACTGCCTCCCCAAATTGGCCTCCATTCCAGGAGAGAGGGGAGAGAAACAACCAACAACCACCAACTGTTTGGAAGGAGGGAAGAACAACATCATCTTTCAGGTGGGTGTTATTTGGTGCACTCTCCCAAAGACTTTGTATTTTAGGTGGGGGGAGAAAAGAAGGAAAAAGGGCCGGATCATCAAGGGGTGTGTGTGTGGCTCTTGTAAAACACTAGGCCACACACACCACTAATTAAGCACCCCTTCCTATTGCCTGACCTGGGATAGCTGGAGCTGCCTAGGTGAACAGCCCAATTAATACATCGTTAAGACCTGGTGTGGGACTGAGCCTGGGGCATCTCCAGCTTTCCCAGGTGAAGACATCTTCTCCCCCTGCTAGAAGACCACCTTCAAAGACTTTAATTTTTCATCGGAGAGTGCTCCCCTGCCGACACCCACCCACCCACCATCCTGAGTGGCGACCCTGCCTTTGCGGCCTCCCTCCTTCCCACCCCCCCTCTCACTCTCTCTTTGTCTTTCTCTGCCTCTCTCTCTGAGGCACCTCATTTCATCTTTATTTATTAATTGCCTATTGAGTAGAGGGGAGAAGTCCCCTCTCCCAATTTCAATCAATAAGGGGAGAGGTGTGCCTTCAATTTAAACAGCTCCCTCTGCTCAATTGAGGACCAAAAAATACCTGGGGCCACAATTAACACCTTCAGGCCTGTGACTTGGGGTGAGTGTAGCCCTTTTTAGAAAACACCCCAGAATGGCGACTGCATCTTCGCCGGTGGCGGGGCCAGCCAGGACTTATGCGGGAGTGGCAGCCACAGCTACAGCTGCTCCCGCTGCTTCTGCTGCCCCGTCACCTTTCAGATTGATAACAAAAAAGCTTGGGGTGAAGAGCTACACTCACCTCACTATGACCATTGAGGCCTGCGTTAAAGCCATGGCTGGGGTTGTCGGCCCCTCAGCCATCGTCACGGCCTCAAAAATGTATGGGAAGGCTGTGTTCTTCCTGGGGTGTCCCTGGCCGTCGCCAAGGGGCTCACCGTGGGCGGGACCTTACTGCCGGTGGATCCTCTCGAGGCCACCTCGCAGAGGATCGTCATTTCTAATGTCCCGCCCTATGTTCCTGGTGAGCTCCTCCTTCCCCATTTACGCCAACTTGGGGAGGTGAGGTCGGGGATCACACCCATCCCGCTCGGCTTCCGGGAGGCTAGCCTTCGCCACATCTTCTCCTTCCGGCGCCAGCTGTTTATCCAGCTGGCGCGGGAGGAGGACACCGACGGGGCGTTCATCGTCCTCCATGGGGGGCCCGCCTATCGCGTCTTCTGGACGTCGGACGGTGTGCGGTGCCACGCCTGCAAGGAGGTGGGGCACATTCGGAAAAACTGCCCTGCCTCCAAGGCCGCCAGATCATCTAGTGCGGCCGAGGCTGGCGCCGTCGCCGTTTCTCCCCCCGGATCTGCCCGCGCGTCGGGAACTGCGGATGCGCGGTTGACGTCGGGGGCCGATGCCACCAAGGCCTCCGGCGGGGGGGAGGAAGCGCGTCCGGCTGGAAAGTAGGCGCGGAAAAAATCAAAACACCTTAGGGCGTGTCCTCCCGTGGATGGCCAGCCCTTGCCCCTTGAGCCCCTTACACCCGCACTCCTCGCGGAGTTAATCGGGGCAGATGTGAGTGGGAGGGGCCGCGTGCCCGAGCCTGTGGCCGCAACTGCTGTTGCGGAAACGCCAATACCTGCGGCCGGGCTCGGGCCCGAGGAACCCGACAAACCTGCTCCGCCGGAGGGAGCTGAGGAGGAGGCCTCTGCAGACATGGAGGTCTCCCTCGCTCCCTCCGTGCTAAAAAGGCGCGAACCCCTGGAAGAGGAGGAGGACCGGGAGGAGGAAGGTCCCTCCGGGCAGGGGGAGTCGTCGCCCGCCGCGGGTACTGCGCCCCCCCCCCGCTGTCGTCATCACCAGCGATCGGCAGGGGTCGCCTGTCCCTCGGGAGGCTGAGGCAGATGTGTCTGTCCGGCGCGTGCCTCCCGGGGATGGGGACGAGACCCTGCCCGTGGGGGGGATCGCGGAACAACCCGCGGCAGAAATTGACATTTTATCGGTGCCATTACACCTCGCCGGGTCGGGCGGCCTGGGGTCTGGGTCGGGCGAGCTTGAGGAAAATGAGCTCGCCCAATGCGACCCGGACATCTCCCAGGGGCTGCTCGACCTGGTAGAGGTTTTAATTCAAAACACCCCATCCGCTGGGTCGGAGGTTGGTGGCGGGGAGGAGGATGGCCCCCTGGCTGCGTCTCTGGTGCCGGACGTACTGGAGGAGCTGGGAATTGTTCTCTCCCCGGTTTCTCCGGTCGTTCCGGTGTCTGGGGCGGAGGGGAGCTCTGAACCGCCGCCGTCTTCTGGCCCAGCACCCCTAGAGGAGCCCAGGGAGGAATCCTCTGCTGCCGATCCTGGGGGTGGGATCCGGGCAGAGGCGGGGCTGGCTGGTGCGGCCGAGCCGTTCGCTGCGCACTGCGCGGCGGACGGGTTGGCCACTGGTGATGACCCCCTGGAGGAGGATGGGGACTCGGTGATGGGCACGGAGGCCGATTCGGACTCCTGCGCCGACGAGGCGATGGATGACCTTGTGCCCCTTGCCGAGTCTCCCCGCATTCCCATAAGGGAACTCCGGGATTTTATGGCCACGTGCCTGGGTCTGCGCAATAAGGTCCGGTTGGCCCTCGACAGGTGGTCGGAGCTGCTCATCGTGTCCGTCCGCGCCGCCGTTAAGATCATGGGCGCGGACGAGGGCGTGAACCCGCTTGAGCTGCGTCGGCTCAGAACGTTCCTCACTGGGCTGCTGAGGAGGTGGCGGCTGACCAGCGGCTGCGCTTCCTCCCCCCGTTAGGTGTAGGTAGAGGTTGCACTATGTTTCTGACATGAAGATAACCATAGCCAGCCTCAACATCAACGGCAGCAGGGAGGCGCGCCGCAGATTCAATAACTTCTCGGTCCTTCGGGACGGGAAGTATGCGGTGTGCTTCCTGCAAGAAACCCACACCGTTCCGGGAGACGAAGCCACGTGGCTCCTGGAGTGGCAAGGAGGGGTCAGCATGAGTCACCTCTCCAACAATTCCAGCGGGGTGGCTATCTTGCTGGCCCCGCATTTTCAGCCGGAGATCTTGGGGGTCAAGGAGCACGTGCCGGGCCGCTTGCTCCAGGTCACTGTTCGCCTGGGGGGCGTGCCGCTCCATCTAGTGAACGTGTACGCCCCTCAGACCAGTGCGCAGCAAGTGCGCTTCTTCGAAGAAGTGTCCGCTCTTTTGGGCTCCGTCGACGTGGGCGAGTGCGTCATCCTCGGGGGGGGTATTTTAACTGCACCCTCGAGGCGAGGGACCGTTCGGGTCCCCCGCGAAGCCCGGCGGTGATGGAGAAGTTGAGGGACCTGGTCGGGTCCTTCGACTTGGTGGACGTCTGGCAAAATCTCCACCCCGACTCCAGCGCTTTCACTAGCGTGAGGTCTGGGGGAGGAAGGTCCAGAATCGACCGCCTCTACATTTCCTGGGCGTACGTCTCCTGCGTTCCGGCGGCTTCCATGCGGCCGGTGCCGTGCACGGACCACCACCTGGTGTGGGCGGAGCTCGCTCCGCTGCGCGCGCGGGGGGGTGTCCGCGTACTGGCATTTTAACAACCTGCGGTCAGGCGCTGGTGTGCCTTCGCACCCAGGCTGCGACTTTCCGTCTTCAGACGCTGCAGAGATACCTGTACGTCGAGAATCCTCCGAGATGGTGTGCGCTGGCGACGTTTTTCTTCCGCTAGCTGCACGGCCTCAATTACGACACGCAGCTCTTGTTTGTCAGGAATCCGCACCTCCACGAACGCAGGTTCGGGCGGGTGGTGGAGGGCAGAGCTGTGCCTGGCAAGGTGACCAGAGTCGGGGACCTGCTCGATGGTGGAGGAGCTGGCTGGATGGCGCCGGAGGAGCTGGCGCGGCGCCTGTCCTGGGCCAACGTCCGGCTCGCGGTCGAAGCCATCGAATCGGTGAAAGCGGCACTGGGCCCCGACTCCACTAGGTGTATCGAGGCGGGTCAGGCACGTGGGGCGATCCCGTCCGAGCTTACCCCCGTTCGGACGGAATTCCTCATCGGCGCCCGGCCCCGAAACTCCCCTCTGGAACCGGCGCCTCACAACTTGAGCCGTCTCGAGGAAATACCCTCCGTGCCTTTTCATTCCGCGCGGAGGGGTTTCCTGTACGGGCTGCTCCTGCACTCTCCACTTTGCCATCTTCGTCTACCGTCCGGACACGCCTTGGCGTGGCGTCTTGCCGATTGGCAGTGGCGGAGGTCCCCAATGGAGGGCTCTCTACGCAGGAGTCCTGCCGTGTTCCATCGGGGACTTGGCCTGGAGGGTGTTGCACGGAGCGGTCCCGTGCAATAAAGTTTTAAGTAGGTTCACGGACTCCCAGGCCGCCTGCATTTTTTGCGGCCTGGAGGAGTCCGTGTTTCACGTTTATATGGAGTGTGAGAGGTTGCAGCCCCTCTTTCACTACTTGAAGGGGCTGCTCCTCGATTTTTGGTTGCACTTCAGTGCCACGCTCTTGATCTACGGTCACCCGGTGCGGAGGGGAGCGGATAGGTTGGGGGACCTCCTTGTGGGCCTGCTCCTGGGCCTGGCTAAAAGAGCCATCAATTGGTCCAGGCAGCGGGCGGTCGAGGGGGTCGTCCAGCCGGATTGCCTGCCTCTCTTCCGCGGCCATGTTCGCGCCCGGGTGGCCCTGGAGATGGAGCACGCAGTGTCCGCCGGCGCGCTTGAGTATTTCCGCGACCAGTGGGCACCGCGGGGACTGGAGTGCATTATCAATCTGGAAAACCAAATTTTAATTTGATTTGTTAAGTTTTAGTTGAACTTTTGTTTATTTACAGTCCAATTGGTTTTTTTTGGGTCCAAAGAAAAAGAGTACCCTCTGTTCAGTAAATACCTGTTATTATTGTTCTCCTGCAGTCCGTGTATTATTTATACTCGGACACTACACCATGATCATTGAATGGCAGAGCAGGCTCGAAGGGCTCCTAATTCTTATTATTTGTTATTTTTATGTTTCAATGTGGATCCACTTTGGATCCAAGGAAGATAAATCTGAGTATTTTCTAAATAGAGACAAACCAGGAACTGTAAGAGCAAAAAGATTTGGGAGTCCAAGTACACAAATCAATCAAAAAGACAAATGGAATGTTGGCTTTATCTCAGGGAGCTGGAATAGAAAGGGGTGGAAGTTATGCTACAGCTGTATAGAACCCATCTGCAGCACTGCGTACAGGTTAGGGCACTGCACCTCAGGAAGGATACGTTGGCCTTAGAGGGGGTGCAGCGCAGAATCACCAGAATGATAACGGGGCTTAGAGGGTTAAGTTATGAGGACGGGTTGCATAAACTTGGCTTGTATTCCCTTCAGTCTAGAAGATTGAGGGGTGAGCTGATCGAGGTGTTTAAAATGTTAAAAGGATTTGATATGGTAGATGCTGGTAAACTATTTCCTCTGGTGGGAGATTCAAGAACTAGGGGACAAAATCATAAACTTAGAGCTAGGCCATTCATGAGCAAAATCAAGAAGCACTTTTTCACACAAAGGGTAGTAGAAATCTGGAACTCAGTATTTGCCATACAGCTGGTTTAACCATCCATCACCCGATCAAGTGGCACCACATCAAGTGATAGCGAGCCTCACTACCCTCTGCTAAAACCACCCAATGCTCCAGGTCCATCCTGGAGAGTAAAGATAACACCTGCCTTCTTTTCTCAAGTATCTATCATCTCCTTAAACCCCTCATCCCTGCCTCTTCCACCCTCACCTCCAACAAATATGAGGAGCTCATGGACTTCTTTGTCGCTAGGACTGTTTCTCCCCATTTCCTTGGTCCACTATATCCAACCTCCCCCCCCTGCCGGCCTAGCCCTTAACCCTCTAATTTCTCTCCCTTCATGCCTTCTCTGAGCTGATCTTGTCCATGAAACCCACCTTCTGCTCACTCGACCCCATTCCCCATTCCCACTACATTGATGACCATCCAACTTTCCTGAAGAGAGAGATTCGGAAAATGTTATTTTATTGAGGATTACTAGGATATGAAATGCTGTACCAGAAACAGTGGCGGAAGTAAAATCCAGGATAGCTTTTAAAAAGGAAGTGGATAACTATTTGATAAAGAAAAATTCAGAAGGGGATGGGGAAGAGGCAGGGGAATGGGATGAAATGGACACATATTTCAGAGAGCCAGCAAAAATGTGATGGGTCGAGTCCCCTCCTTCTGTGCTGTAAAATTCTGTGATTCTAAATGGAACTTATTTTCTTTGCACAGCTACTTATCCTTCATTGTGGTTTGGTGTGGCATTCCCAAGCAATTTCATATGTATAATAGCAGATCTGTCAACTTGGGGCAACTCTTACAAGTGACATATTTAAATTCAATAAGAATGGCACAGACTACAAACCCATATAAGCCGTGCTTAAAGGTGACAAAATACAGTCTACCCCTCTTAATTCAGTCACTTAATTCAAATTGTCAGATAATTCCAATTTTCTGTAGCACAAAAATGAATGATTAGGAGCAACGTTTCCCCCTAAGGCAAGCATGCCGCTCACCAGCTGTTGCCGCCGGAAAAGATATCACACATGCGTGGCTGCTGCAGCAAATTTAAAGGGACCGCATATGGAAAAAAAAATTAGAGGGAACATTGATTAGGAGTAACACTCTCGTTCCAATTTCTAAAACAAAGTGAGTGATTAACAGTCATGAGGACTAACTTGCCAGTTTTTTCTTCAATTGGACACTCTGTAAAGATTTGCGCATTCACGATTTTCATCGCTCTACCATTGGCAGTCGTGCCTTCAGCTGCCTAGGCTCTAAGCTGTAGCATTCCCTTCCTAAACCTCCCTGCCTCTCTCTCCTCCTTTAAGACGCTACCTCTTTTGACCAGCTTTTTGGTCACCTGTCCTAATATCTCCTTATGTGGCTTGGTGTCAAATTTTTGTCTGATAACGCTCCTGTGAAGTGCCTTGGGATGCTTTAATACCTTACAGGTGCTACATAAATGCAGGTTGTTGTTTAAAAGAACACATCAACTTCTAATTCAACAGCTGCAAGAAAGGAATTAGAAAGCCCCAGATAAAAGTATGATGGAAATGAGCAAAAAGGCCAATAAAATGTAGCAGCAGCAGCATAATCAGGGCTTGGATAAGGCTGCTAAGATATGGACACAAGCTTGTAGTGGAGAATGAGGAAAGGGGAAATACACCAAGTACTTTGCCTCATTTATCATGGAGGTGGGTACTGGCATTGTAGAACCACTAGTCGTGAGTGTCAAACTGTTAGTATTGCGACAAAGTACAAAAAGACATCAATAAACTTGCAGAATGGGTGTGTAATTGGCAAATGAATTTCAATACAGACAAGTGTGAGGTGGTGCATTTTGGTAGACAGAATAAAGAGGCCACATAGTGTTTGGATAAGAGTCTAAATGGGGCAGAGGAGCAAAAGGATCTCGGGGTACAGATTCACAAATCACTAAAAGCAGCGACGCAGGTTAATAAGGCCATAAAAAACCAAGCACTGGGGTTTATTTCTAGAGGTATAGAATTGAAAGCAGAGAAGTTATGTTAAACTTGTATAGAACCTTGGTTAGACCACATTTGGAGTACTGTGCACAGATCTGGTCTCCATATTATAAAACACACAGATGCATTTAAGGGGAAGCTAGATAAACACGAGGGAGAAAGGGATAGAAGGATATGCTGATAGAGTGAGATGAATTGGGGTGGGAAGAGGCTTGTGTGCAGCACAAACGTTGGGCTGAATGGCCTCTTTCTGTGCTGTAGACTCATTGGGGAAGAATTTGTGGTTGGTATGATGGCATACTCTCAGAGTACACTGTCAGACCACCTTTGAAATTGACCGCAAGTTCGGGATTTCCCGAACTTGCAATCTGTCAAGTTCCGACTTGACAGATCATCCACTACGACTGTGAAATCCTTATTGCTCACTCAGAGTTGGGCTAATTGCCCACTAACACAGAAAAATGTTATGGCTGGTGCAAACAGGCGCTTGAGCCTGTTTGCACAGTGTAAGGGGAGGGGGGGATATGCAGCAGTTTGAAATATATACTTGTCATGATAAAAAAAATCTTCAAAATAACTATCTATATCCACCTAACTATCTCCTGATCCCAACACAACTCACGGAGACAAATACAGAAAGAGTGAAAACCATCTATCAAGAATGACAGACTAATTAAATTATTAATATAATAACTGGGGTGAGTGAAACTAAAAATTCACGAATGGGCATTGGAGATTTCTGTTTCCTGATTGGCGCACCGCCCCACGTGATCCTATGGTGCGCCCCTGGGTCACTACACTGCGCCCGACTCCGCAGCGAAACAATGCAAGTTTCTAATTTGATTTATTAACGTTTATGTAAAGTTCTATTAGTTACAGTTTATTTGTTTATTTTTGATTGGTCCTACCAAAAGAGGAACAATGCAAGTTTCTGAAAGGGGGCCTCGCAACAGGCAAGTGTGGATCTCTTTCGGAGGTCAGAAGGCATACTCTTTAGCTGTGCCGCCGCCCACAATTTCAGGGCCAATGTATGTAAAAGGGGAAAAAATGACAGCGCTATGGGGAAAGGGGAAGCAGAGGGGGACTAATTGGATGGCTCCACCACAGGCATGATGGGCCGAATGGCCTCCTTCTGTGCTGTTTCATTCTATGATTCTATGCAGAGTGGATGATGACGGGATGCCGATTGGCCATAGATTGTGGCGCATGCGCAGTGTCCCGCTGCTACTTCCCGTGTGCGGTTTTTTTTCCGTTTGAGGCTTGGTGCGCGCGCCGCCGCTCGCGGGCTCCGCTCTCCATTTAAAACCCGGATGGAAAACTCCGAGAAAGAGAGAGAGGAGACTAAAGCCAAATTACCTCAGGCATTGCTTGGTGGATAGTGGCTTCGCCTCACCTCTTCCGTTTGATCGCAGCCCGCGAGACATTTGACACACACTTGTGTAAACTCGGGGATTATCGCCGGTAACTCGATACGACACGGTAGGCCGCTGTGCTCTATTGGCACGTCCTTCCCCTGCCGTTTCCACACAGCTGGGTTTTATTGTTTTATGTAAAGGTGTTAGGAAATAACGGCCAAGATGGACATTGTGTCGACATTGGGGTTGACCAATTTCGTCATGCAGTTTTCCAGGATTTCCATGTACCCGTTCTTCGACATGGCTCATTACACCCTGTCCATCATGAAGTTGAAGGAACAACCAGGTGAGGAAGCGCCGAGATAGCGTAACGGACAGCCGCGCGCGGGGCGGCAGACAATTGTCAGGAGGGGGCGGAGGGCTTTGATGAGCCGCTGGGGTTCGCGCGAAAGGGGAGAGGCGTGGCTTTGATGAACCGCCACGGCCGCGGAAGGGGGAGAAGAGGGCGTTGCAGACAATTGTCAGAGAAGGGGGCGTGGTTTTGATGAGTCACCAGGGCTCGCTCGCGATGGCATGATGGGATTGATCAGTCGATCGCACGGAGGGGGCGTGGCTTTAACGCGCCATCTGGGCTTGTTCGCCTTTGTGGTTCTCACCTGGATCTTTGTTTTAAACAGGTGAAGGCGGGATCCCTGGGTGACACCGGTGTAAACTGTTTCCTTGCCGGGAGCCACGGCGGGGTGCACTCTCGACTCGCACACAGCGAGTAGTTTTAAATTAACTAAAAAAAATTAGAATGCTGGAACGACGCAGCAGATTTACCTGCGCACTTGCATTTTTTTTCCCGCAGACGAGTAGTGCAGGAAAACCAAGGGGGAAGACGGCGAAATTACCAACGAGGAAGTGGTGACGGAGATCTAACGGAGTTATTATTTCTATATTCCTGAAGGAGAGTTCTCTCTGCTTGTTCAATTCAGTTCTGTTTGGCACCAAGTCCAAGTGAATTTATGGCAGAGCCAAATTTGACGGGCAATTCTAAAATTACTCGGGGCCTTTTTCGGAGAGATTTGTTCTCCCATTTTAGTCCATGAATTTGTAATTTCAGGGTTTTTTTTTGTTTTTGAAGATTAATATTTTTGTGCAGACTAGTAATTAGTGGGCGCATGTACAAGCGACTTCCCTTGAGTTATTTTTCAATGTAGGTGAGCTTGGGCAGTGGTTGGTTTTTGTGTAAAGATCTGCTGTTGGGTAGGAGAGTAACTTTGTCACAATACATCATACTTTTAGATCCTAACACTCATGTTTACTGTCCTTTCATTTATCATTGTCTTACAGGAATTAAACTACACACCATGTATTAGAAAATCTTTAAAAAATGGTTTGCAGGGAGTTTAAGGCAGTAATTACATTTTCACTAACATTCATAACTGGAACTTTGCTTTCATGATTTGATTTCATTAGGCATACAATTGACTTGCTGCTGGGTATCCTTTATACAGTACATGTTATAAAATATATTGTGTTTATAAATATATTTATTGATATTTTATATTTCTCTATTTGCCATACCAGTATCAATTCTTTGTATGGTCAAGTCCTATCTCTGTTAAATCTGCACATTATAGGTAGGCTAGGGAAATCTATTACAATTGCGTCACATCATTGCCCACATTTTTTAACCAATATGTTCTACAAGATTTAATAAATGTATGTTAAATTAAAATGTACATTTTTACCTGTGAGATGGTAGATATAATTAAGTGCGGATGCAATGTGCTGTGAGCAGGTTTTCCATGACCAGGCATATTTCATTTAATGGAAAATTATGAGGGACTGTACACTTTAAGATATTTTTGATGTTGCCTACATAATGTTCCTCTTGGATACTGTTAGATCCGTGATTCTGAGAGTATGATGTTTTCAAATAACTACACGGATGCTGTAACTTAACAATCAACAGGTGTTTACTGGAGTAGGGTAGTCTCAAGACTGGGGGTACAGAGGCATGCTCAAAGCTTATATACAGGTGTGGTCACAGTATACAGGAGCTGTAAAAGTAGTTCTCTCTTAAAGGTACATACACTACAATTCCTCCCCTTTTAGATTAGCAGTACCCATAATATTCAAATAACAATTAACACTTAAACATGCACATTAAACAAAAATAGTCCATTTATAGATTCAGTCTTTGGGGCGGCTTCCTGATCCTTTCTGGATAGCGCCTTTCCTGAGGTTCTTGTTCTTGGTGCGGAGGCGATTCTGGCCCCTTTTCGTCGGTTAGTTCATCAGTTTCCACTGCTACTGGTTCTGAGGTAGATGCTACCAGTATGTCGGGTTCATCCCCAGGTACTCGAGACATGGGGTTGACTCGTTCCTGTGACGCTAAGATCTGATCGACGTGGCGTCTCACAATGTTCTCCCCGACATCCACTGTGTACATTAATGGCCCCTGCCTTGTGCATATCGTTCCAGGTTGCCATTTCTCTGTTCGGTAGTCACGGGCCAAGACTGGTTGTCCTACATTGAAGCTCCTTGTCGGGTTCTCATTGATGTGCTGGAATTGTTTATCCTCAACATTTCTTCGCACATTGGGTCTGAGCAAATCCAGACGAGATCTCAACCTTCGGTTAAAGAACATCATGGCCGGGGTCTGGTTGGTAACTGCATGTGTCGCATTTCTGTAGGCTAATAGGAAATTGTCCACCTTATGCTGTAGTGGAATTTCATCGTCGCACATGGCCTTTATCGCCTTTTTAAAGGTTTGTACGAACCTCTCGGCCAATCCATTTGTGGCTGGATGATACGGGGTGGATGTGTAATGCCTTACCCCATTCCTTCTCATAAATTTCCGAAACTCTTCGGACACAAACTGTGGTCCATTATCAGAGCAAATCTGCTCTGGCAAGCCGTTCCTGGCAAATATGGTCCGTAGGACTGCAATCGTTTTCTCTGTAGTGGTTGAGGACATTTTTATCACCTCAGGCCATTTCGAGTAAGCATCCACTGCTATTAAGAACATTGAGTCCATGAATGGACCAGCAAAATCAATATGCACCCGTTGCCATGGAGAGGAGGGCCACTCCCATGGGTGTAGAGGGGCATGTGGTGGTGCATTTTGGACCTTCTGGCATCCTGAGCAGCTCTTGGTTAGGTCTTCGATTTGTTGATCGATCCCCGGCCACCACACATAAGCTCTAGCAAGGCTTTTCATTTTCACTCCCCCCAGATGACCTTCATGTAGCTCATTTAGCACTCTCTCCCTTAACTTGGGTGGAATCACCACTCTGGATCCACACATCACTGTCCCCTGGCATACTGACAGCTGTTCTCTTCTGGATGAGAATGCTGGCAACAGTGAGTCGCCATGTGTTGGCCATCCCCTCACCGTCAAATCATATACCCGAGACAGTGTCGGATCATTGCGGGTCTCCTTCTCTATATCCGTGTTAGTTACTGGCAATCGTTCAATTATTGACGAATAAAATATCTCGATAGGGTCCACTGCTGGTGCTTCCTCCACAGTAGGCAGTGGCAGGCGTGATAGCCCATCAGTGTTTCCATGCTGTTTCGTGCCTTTATATTCTATTTCATATTGGTTCGCCCCGAGGAAAAAGGGACCATCTTTGTAACTGTTGTGCAGTCATCACCGGAACGCCCTTTTTTGGATTAAAGATGGAGACAAGTGGTTGGTGGTCAGTCAGCAAGGTGAACTTCTGCCCATGCAGAGAGTGGTTGAATTTTTTTACTCCCCATACTAGGCTGAGGGCCTCCCTGTCAATCTGGGCGTAGTTGCGCTCGGCTGAGGTTAGTGACCGAGACGCAAAGGCTACTGGCCTCTCCAACCCGTCTGGGAATTTGTGCGACAGCACCGCTCCAATACCATAGGGTGATGCATCACATGCCAAACGAATTGGTAGTGCTGGGTTGAAATGGGTCAACACCTCTTTTGATGTGATCAATTCTTTGCACTTCTGGAAAGCTCGTTTACGTTCGTCATTCCACTTCCATGGTACCCCTGTTTGCAGTAGGGTGTTCAGTGGGTGTAATACCGTAGACAAATTTGGTAAGAACTTATGGTAGTAGTTTACCAGCCCGAGGAACGACCTCAGTTGTGTCACATTTTCTGGTGCTGGAGCCTTGACTACTGCCTCAATCTTTTCAGGGGACTTATGTAACCCCTCTTCACCGATAACGTGGCCACAATACGAGATCTGCTTCTGGAAAAACTCGTACTTGTGGCGATTAGCTTGTAGCCCATATTCCTTTTAATCTAGTGAGCACCTTCTCCAGGTTGGCGAGGTGATCACTGTCATTTTCGCCCGTGACCAGGATGTCGTCCAAATAACACTGGGTCCCTGGAATCCCTTGCAGGACTTGATCCATCGCCCTTTGCCAAATAGCCGGAGCCGATGCTACCCCGAACACCAGCCGGTTGTATTGGTAGAGACCTTTTGAGTGTTGATCGTGAGGTATTGTTTCGAGGCTTCTTCTACTTCCATTTGCAAGTACGCCTGGGCTAGATCAATTTTGGTGAAGTGTTTACCTCCAGATAGCAAGGCGAAAATATCCTCAATTCGTGGAAGCGGATATTGTACTGTGTGAAGGACTGGGTTCACTGTCACCTTAAAATCCCCACAGATGCGGACCTTCTTTGGTTCCCCAGGCGTATTACTCAATGACCTCTTCATTACAGGAACGATGGGTGTAGCCCACTCGCTCCAGTCTACTTTGGACAGTACTCCTGAATGTTCCAACCCTTCCAGCTCTGCTTCGACGGCTGGTCTGATCGCATAAGGCACTGGTCTGGCCTTAAGAAACTTTGGGCTTGCATTTTCCTCTATTTTAATCATTGCTGTTATGCCTTTGTGTTCCTAGTCCCTCCTGGAACACTTCTTTTGCGTCAGTTAGCATTTTTGACAGTCGTCCAGGTGTGACGTCGTCATCCTTTTTGGCCTCAACCTTCAGTGCCTGTATGGAATGCCAATCTAATTGTATCTTCCGGATCCATTCACGTCCTAGTAGTGGTGGTCCTCCATCTGGCAATACGTATAGGTCCATTTTAGGTATTTCCTGGCCTTTGTATATCACTTTCACCCTTTTTTCCTTTTGGGGTAGACTTTTTGCCCCGTGTACGTCTTCAAGACAATCTCTAGCTTTCAAGGGTATGTGTGAAAATAGCCGCTTGTAGTCCCTTTTGGTTTATGACTGTTAGGGCTGATCCTGTGTCCAATTCCATTTTCACTTGGACTCCATCTATCTTGAGTGTGACCCAGATAGTCTGGTGATCCTCCATTTTGGTTACCTTATGTAGTTTCAGACAACACAGCTCCTTGCTTCTGGAGTCTGTATCACTTTTCTGTTTGTCTGAACTACTGTCCATCACCTTTTGTACCTTTTTTGTACTTCTCCTGTGGGGATTTCTTGCTGTTGGTTTTCTTCCCTGACCTGCAGACTCTTGCTATGTGTCCTGCTTTTCCGCACTGTCTGCACACTTGGTCCTTGAACCAACAATCCTTCTGGTCGTGTGTTGTTCTGCCGCAGCGATAACACTTCCCTGCTCCATATGACATTTCATTGGTGCCATATTCTTGTGGTCTTCGTTATATCTCTGCAGCGCCCCTTGCGGCTGCTTCGTGTGATACTGCCATGCTGAAAGCCTTTTCCAGCGTAAGATCCTTTTCTGATAGAAGCCGTTTCTGGGTTCCCTCACTTTGAAGCCCACACACAAACTTGTCCCTTAACGTATCTGCTAGTCCCACTCCAAACTGGCAGTGTTTCGATAGCTTGCGCAGTTCCGTTAAGTACTCCGCATTACTTTCGTCTTTATGCTGGTTCCTTTTGTGGAACTTAAATCTTTCTGCTATCAGCAGCGGTGTGGGGTTTAAGTGGTCCTGTAGGATTTCTACTATGCTTTCGAAATTCTTATCCACAGGCTTCTCTGGGGTTATTAGATTTCGCAGTAAGCCATAAGTTTTTGCACCCATGGAATTTAACAAAACCAGTGCTTTCCTAGCATCTGGCACTTTATTCGCCTTGCAGTACACCTCCATACGTTCCACATATGTCGCCCAATCTTCGACTTCATTGTCGAACGTAGAGATACTGCTACTCTTCGGCATCCCTGGGTGTGATTTAACTGTCAAAAATGGCGTCTCCCGCGTTCTCCCTTCTCCGCTGGCACAAAATGGCGTCTCCCGCGCTTTCCTTCCCGCGCTCGCCTTTCTTCTCCGCTGCGGCTTCTAAAAATGGCGTCTCCCGCGCTCTTCCTCCTTCTCCGCGGCTTAATGGCGTCTCCCGCGCTCTCCCTTCTCCCCGCGGACACTGTTCCGCCCTTGAGCCCTGGCTGTGCTCTGCGCGGTTTTTTTTTCCTGTGCGCCTTTCCCATTTCCACCGCTTGGTTCTGAACCCGGCTGCTGCTTTACCCTCTCTCTCTTTTGTTTTTCCTCGACGCCGCTCGGTTTTCAACCCCCGGCTGCGCCCTCTGCGCTTCACCCTCTCTCTTACCCCATCGACGCTGCTCGGCTTTTTCTCTGCCGTCGGCCGGCTCCAGCCGCCGCTGTCTGGGAAGGGTCTGCGCTGTACCTGTTGTCAGTCTGTTGCTGGATCGTCGTGGCTGGGGAGCCAAGCCCGGCTCTCAACAGCCTCCCCTGCGATGTTCACTCTCTGCCGGACGACTGGGCGGTTGCTCGTGGTCGACGCCCGTGCTTCTGGCCTCGACTTTCTTCCACCGCCCTCCCGGAGCGAATCCTTGAAGGGAAATGCAGAGTTGCAGGTAGATTCGAATTGACACTCGTCGCTACTGTTAGATCCGTGATTCTGAGAGTATGATGTTTTCAAATAACTACACGGATGCTGTAACTTAACAATCAACAGGTGTTTACTGGAGTAGGGTAGTCTCAAGACTGGGGGTACAGAGGCATGCTCAAAGCTTATATACAGGTGTGGTCACAGCCGGTATTACAGTATACAGGAGCTGTAAAAGTAGTTATCTCTTAAAGGTACATACACTACAGATACTATATCCAACCTGCTTGAAGAATGTAAATATGTTTTTCCCTTAACGGTACAACATTCTCTGCTGTGCTATTGCATTTAGGATTTCTTCACTCCCTAATAAGTTAATCCTTTAGGTTAAGTAGTACTTTAGAGTTTGTCAGTGGTCAGGGAGAGGAGGGTGTGACTGCGAGTCAGGAAGGTATGGGGACCCAGGATGTAGTGATGGAGGAGCCTCAGCCCTGGACCTTGTCCAACAGGTACAAGATACTTTCTACCTGTATTGATGAGGAAAAGGAATGCAGGGAGGATGGGCAAACTGAGCATGGCACTGTGGTATGGGGGCCATCCAAGTAGGGGGGGGGGGAGAAGGAAGGAATGTGGTAGTAGTAGGGGACAGTATAGTCGGGATAGATATTGTTCTCTGCAGCTGTGAAAGAGTCATGAAGGCTGTGTTGCCTGCCCGGTGCTAGGGTTAAGGATATCTCCTCGTGGCTGGAGAAGAACTTGGAGTGGGAGGATCCAGTTGTCGTGGTCCATGTAGGAACCAATGACCGGTAGAACTAACAATGAGGTTCTGCTGAGGGAGTTTGAGGAGCTAGGGTCTAAATCGATAAGCAGAACAACAAGGGTAATAATCTCTGGATTTCTACCTGAGCCATGCACAAATTGGCATAGGGTCAAGCAGATCAGAGAGTTAAATGCGTGGCTCAAAGAGTGGTGTGGGAAAAAGGGGTTTCAATTCATGGGGCACTGGCACCAGTACTGAAGAAAGGGAGCTGTTCCGTCGGGATGGGCTCCATTTAAACCGGGCTGGGACCAGCATCCTGGCTAATCGAATAACTGGGGCTGTAGATAGGGCTTTAAACTTAAAAAAAAAAAAAAAAAAAGGGGGGGTGGAGGGGGTCAGGTGAGGGAAAATGTAGAAATCTAAAGAGAAAGATCGGGGCAATAGAGCAGTGTAGCGATTTGGGTAAAAATAAGCAGTGTGTGACAGGAAGGGACAGAGAGTTTAACAGTAGCAGTGCAGCAGAGAATAAGGTCAAAGCGGGGAATAATGGTTAAAAAATTTAAATTAAAGGCACTTTACGAATGCTTCGTGCATTCAGATAACAAGATAGACGAACTAGTGGCACAAATGGAGATAAATGGGTTTGATCTAATAGCCATTACAGAAACATGGTTGCAAGGTGGCCAAGGTTGGGAACTAAATGTTCCAGGGTACTTGACGTTTCAAAAAGACAGGCAGAATGGAAAAAGAGGGGCAGTAACCTCTGATAAAGGATGACATAAGGACAGTAGCGAGAAAGGATCTCTGCTTGGAAGATCAGGAAGTAGAATCAGTATGGGTGGAGATAAGGAATAACAAGGGGAAGAAAACCTGGTAGGAGTAGTATATAGGTCCCCTAACAGTAGCTGTACCGTTGGACAAAATATTAATCAAGAAATAGTAGGAGCATGCAACAAAAGTAATGCAGTAATCTTGGGCGACTTTAATCTTCATAGACTGGACAAATCAAATTGGCAAAGGTAGTCTGCAGGACGAGTTTCTGGAATGCATTTGGGACAGTTTCTTAGAACAATATGTCATGGAACCAACCAGGGAACAGGCTATTTTAGATCTTGCACTGTGTAATGAGACAGGGTTAATTGGCAATCTCATAGTAAAGCATACTCTGGGGCAGAGTGATCATAATATGATAGAATTTCACATTAATTTTGAGAGTGACTTGCCTAAGTCCGAAACTAGAGTCTTAAACTTAAATAAAGACAATTAGAGGTATGAGGGGTGAGTTGGCGAAGGTAGATTGGAAAAATAGATTTAAAGGTATGGCGGTAGATAAGCAGTGGCTAGCATTTAAAGAAATATTTCATAATTCTCAACAAAAATACATTCCATTGAGAAACAAAAACGCCACAGGAAAAGTGATCCAACTGTGGCTAACTAAAGAAGTTAAGGATAGCATTAGATTGAAAGAAGCTTATAATGTTGCAAAGAATAATAGTAAGCCTGAGGATTGGGAGTTTCAGAAACCAGCAAAGGTTGACCAAAAAATTGATAAAGGAAACAATAGAATGAGAGAAAACAAGCAAGAAATATAAAAACAGATTGTAAGAGCTTCTACAAATATGTAAAAAGGAAAAGAGTAGCAAAAGTAAACATTGATACCTTTTTATAGACTGAGACAGGAGAAATTATTATGGGGAATAAGGAAATGGCTGAAACATTAATCAAATATTTTGTATCTGTCTTCACAGTAGAAGACACAAAGAGCATACCAAAAATGGTGGGAAGCCAAGGGTCTAATGAGAGTGAGGAACTTAACGTAATTAATATAAGTAGAGAAAAAGTACTAGAGAAACTAATGGGACTAAAAGCTGACAAATCCCCTGGACCTGACGGCCTACATCCTAGAGTTCTAAAAGAGGTGGCTGAAGAGATAGTGGATGCATTGGTTTTGATCTTCCAAAATTCCCTAGATTCTAGCATGGTCCCACCGGATTGGAAAGTCACAAATGTAACACCGCTATTCAAGAAAGAAGGGAGAGAAAAAACAGGGAACTACAGGCTAGTTAGCCTGACCTCAGTCGTCGGGGAAAATGCTGGAATCCATTGTTAAGGAAGTGGTATCAGGGCACTTAGAAAATCATAACATGATTAGGCAGAGTCAACATGGTTTTATGAAAGGGAAATTGTGTTTGACAAATTTTTAGAGTTTTTTTGAGGATGTAACTAGCAGGGTAGATAAAGGGGAACCAGTGGATGTATTATCTTTGGATTTCCAAAGGCATTCGATAAAATGCCACATAAAAGGTTATTACACAAGATTAGGGCTCACGGGGTTGGGGGTAACATAGTAGCATGGATAGAGGATTGGTTAACGGACAGAAAACCGAGAGTAAACAGATCTTTTTCAGGTTGGCAGGCTGTAACTTGTGGGGTGCTGCAAGGATCAGTGTTGGGGCCTCAGTTATTTCCAATCTATATTAGTGACCTAGATGAAGAGACTGAGTGTAATATATTCAAGTTTGCTGATGATACAAAGCTAGGTGGGACAGTAAGCTGTGAGGAGCACAGTCTGCAAAGGGATATAGATAGACTGAGTGAGTGGGCAGTAAGGTGGCAGATGGAGTATAATGTAGGGAAATGTGAGGTTGTTCACTTTGGCAGGAAGAATAGAAAGCAGAATATTTTTTAAATGGTGAGAAACTTTCAAATGTTGGTGTTGAGAGAGATTTGGGTGTCCTCGTGCAAGAAACACAAAGATAGCAAGCAATAAGGAAGGCAAATGGCATGGTGGCCTTTATTGCAAGGGGGTTGGAGTATAAGAGTAAGGATGTCGTGCTACAATTGTACAGGGCATTAGTGAGACCACCCCTGGAGTATTGTGCACAGTTTTGGTCGCCTTTATTTAAGGAAGGATATACCTGCCTTGGAGGCGGTGCAACAAAGGTTCACGACATTGATTCTTGGGATGAGAGGGCTGTCCTATGTTGAGATTGTGTAGAATGGGCCTATACTCTCTGGAGTTTAGAAGAATGAGAGGTGATCTCATTGAAACATACAAGATTCTGAAGGGGATTGACAGCGTAGATGCTGAGAGGTTGTTTCCCCTGGCTGGAGTGTCTAGAACTAGGGGGCCTAGTCTCAGGATAAGGAGTCAGTCATTTTAAGACTGAGGTGAGGAGGAATTTCTTCACTCAGGGTTGTGAATCTTTGTAATTCTCTGCCCCAGAGAGCTGTGCTTGCTGAGTCATTGAGTATATTCATGGCTGAGAAAGATAGATTTTTGGACTCTAGAGGTATCAAGGGATATGGAGATCGGGCGGGAAAGTGGGGTTGAGGTCGATGATCAGCCATGATCTTATTGAATGGCGGAGCAGGCTCGAGGGGCCGTATGGCCTACTCTTATTTCTTCTGCATTGGTTTTATTACCTTTAGGCCCCCTCCATCCTTGAAGTTTCAGTTTCTGAACTTCTGTCTGCTTTTTATGGTGGCCAAACCTGAATGGCCTGCTTTGGAGACTTGAGGTTGACTGAATCCAATCAAGACGAGCGACAGGATTCTGCCTTTCTCAACCTCTGATTGCTGCATCTGGTGTTGGCATGCTGGGGCGGTGTAAGCTAGATCTCCGCTTTGTCTAGCAAGGAAGCTGGTATAGGCCTTTGGCAGTCTGAGTGAAAGGCTGATGTCTAGGCTTAAGCCAGTAGTTCGGGCAGTCTTTCCCAGTGTGAGCAGATGTACATCTTGGGAGGGTTGCCAGGAGTAGCTTTGAGACTCTGTTGGTGATACGTCTTGAGTCCTTTAGCAATCCCTCAGCAAAGTGTTTGTTTACTGGTTATCAAGAGCGTCCACAATAGCTTATCTTTTAGCTTCTGAAAGAGGCCTAATATGCAAAGCCAATTTTGATGGTACAATAGAAATCTCTGGGCTGTGCTTCTAGTTTAGGGTCTCCACTGCCATTTGCTGTTGCAGTGAGATGGTGTGCTGGGTGGCCTCCGACAGCAACTGTTAAGGGTTCCCAGACTGTACTTTGGGCATAGCTGTGGAGTCCACTGATGTTTGAAACAGACCCAATAGATTTGATAACAAGCTTACTCGCATTTAGTCTGATGCTTGTCCAGAGTCCTGCCTGCTGGACTAGCAACTTTTTTTTTGCAGGAATGCCAAATGTTATCAAAGTTGTGACATTAAGCAGACCATGAGTAATGATGTACATTGTGCCAGATTTCAATTATATGTTGGCTAATCAAGAAAAAGAACCCAATAACCAGATATTTTTCTGTTTAAAGGCACTAAAGTTGTTGTTATGCACTAGTATGAAAAAATATATTGTTCTGCAGTGCTTTGGTTATAAAGATTGTGTTTTCCTTATGTAAGTTAAATTTACTCAAAATTTGAACAGTAGGGCTTCATTAAAAGCTTCACTACACAATATTAGTACAGTACTTGCATCTTCCCTAGGATGATCTGTCACTGTCGATTGTCTATATATTTTGTTGGTGGGCAGGAGCTTTTTTTGTGATGGCATCATGAGTTTGTGCAGGGTTTATCCTGACAAGAAGTGAGATAGGAAAGATCACTCTCTGTGAGACAAGTTGAAAGCTTATGAGCAGGAAAATGGAAGGACCAATGGTCAGCCTTGCATGTTGAAATATTTATCATGTTTTACTACTGGCCCTGACATGTTCTGTTTCTATCACTTGAAGTATGTTTTAAACCGAATGTGTGCTTTGTCACTGGTATTTCTCAACCGAAATGTTATCTTTACAGCAACATGCAAACCCCCCCCCCCCCCCCCCCTCCATAACTGATGTAATAGTTCATCCCAGCAGTTTATAGCCAGCTCAAATTGGGTATCTATGTACTCAACTATCCTTAGATTTTATAATCTGGCTGAACATCCTTCCGTTAAGTTACTTTTGTATACTCTTAACAAAAATTTGCCAACTGTTCCTGGTTTGAAAGTGGGAGCGAGAAGAGCAGATAACTGCAGTAAGTATGGTTTACTCTGATACTGAGTAAGCACAGTGCTGCAACAAGGCTATGCTAGTGACCATCTTGGATCGCTCCTATACTGCAACTGATTGCTCATTCGCTGACTCAATTTTCCATCTACTCCAAGGTTCTCTGGGACTCCCTTCTCTCCCATTCTATTGTTTTTCCATATCAATGGCTTCCTCCACTCATCATTCAACCCTTTCCACTGTCTCATGATTCCACTGTACATTCATCACATTGCTTGGATTGATGACCTTCAATACACACAACCTTCAATTCGCTACACGCAACCTTCAGTTCGCTCAGTGCAATGGTTGAGTCACTACACCTTGGTCTTCTCTATCCTCCAGTGAATATCTTTCATTCTCTTATATATCTTATAAATATAAAAAGAGCAATTAGAACCCCTCTGAACTTTCATCTTTCTGCATTCCATCCTATAATGCTCTTTGTACTGCCTGTGTCTTCATTGTTGAAATAAGGATTCAGCACAGAAAATGCTGGAAATACTCAGCAGGTCAGGCAGCATCTGTGGAGAGAGAAACAGAATTAATGTTTCAGGTCGATAACCCTTCGTCGGAACTGGAAAAAGTTGGAGATGGAACAGGTTTTTAAGCAAGTGTAGGGAAAGGGGAGGAAAGAACATAAGGGAAGGTCTGTGATAGACCATTGCCATTTACACTTCATCTAGAGTCACCTTTTGTTTCCTAACTTGTCCCATTACCATCTCCTTTTACCTTGCACCATCATCCCTTTTGTCTCTTAATCTCTCCTGCCTTCCATCCTATCACAGACTTTCCCTTTTTGTTCTTTCCTCCCCTCTTCCCTTTCCCTGCCCCTACACTTGCTTAAAAACCTGTTCCATCTTCAACACCGAGCCAAAGCAGGGATAGTAGAGCTGGGTGTCGTCAGCGTTTATGTGGAAGCTGACCCCATGGATAATGTTGCCAGGGAGCAGCATGTAAATGAGGAAGAAGAAGAAGAAGGGGAGAAGAATAGATGTTAGATGCAATGGGTGTGGTGATGGGAAAAGAAGCCATTGCTATGCTCTGGCTACAATCTGATAGGCAAAAGTTGAACCAAGCAAGGGCAGTCCTATTGAACCAGACAGTGGAGGATAGTGCAGTTGATATGTCAAAAGCAGAGAGGATGAGGAGGAATAATGTATCACGGTCAGTGTCAGAGTGGATGTAATTTGTGAATTTGGTTAGGGCTGTTTTGATGATGTGGCAGGGCAGGAACCTAATTGGAGAGATTCAAATTGGGAGCTGTAAGAATGTTGGGATGATTAAGGAGATTGGAGTTAGGATGATAGTTTTCAAAGACTAGGTTTTAAGGAAGCGGTGATGATGGCAGTTTTGAAAGGGAAGGGGACAGTACCTGGGGAGAAGGAACCATTTACAATGTCTGCTAGCACAAGGGCCAGGAAGGGAAGTCGGGTAGTTAGCAATTTAGTGGGAATGGGGTCAAAGGAGCAGGAAGTGTGTCTTGTAGACGAGATGTGCTTGGAGAAGGCATGAAGGGAGATGGAGCAAAATTAGAGAGAGACATGAGTTCAGGGCTAGGACGGGGTAGATTTGATTGATGGGAAAGGGGAGAATCAACAGAGGCAGCTGAACAGATGGTCTCCTTAGTGACAAGTCCATGAGTTCCTCGTGGTTTTTTGTTGGTGAGGGTGAAATGGGCAGGGAGAGAGGGTTTTTTAAGCTGTATGGGGCCGGATTTTTCCTGTGAGCGGTGCCATTCATTAGTCTTGCAGTTGCTTGGAGACTTTCTATGTGGTTTTGCATGACAAGTTGCTGTCAGTGGGGCATCCAAATTGTGCAGCGCCCTCTACAGGGCATCTGGAATCTATCTGAATAGGGCAAGCAACTGTGTATCTCCTTGACCAATCAGCTTGAAGAATAGTTAATGAGCAGCCGAGTATGAACCAGGAAGTATCAGCTAGAATAGTGAATTCAATGTCAAATCAGGTATAGAGAGGGAAAGAAAGATGGGATTAAGAGAGAGAAAAAGACAAAGAAAAAGTTATTTAAAAAAAATTAAAAGCTGAAGGAATGAGACTCTACAATTGTAACAGTTAATTTTCAGTGCCAGAGAGGTTGTTTGGCAGTAATTAAGACTTACAATGCTGCTAAATTGGAATGACTTGACTTAATTTTCTCTGGCGAGTTTATTCAGTGTCTACGACATCAGTACAGGAATTTCATGCCATGCAATACATTTGAATGGGGAGCCAGGCGGCGTGATGCAGTTTTCGTGCAGCTTCTGGAGGAGCGTGCATCTGGGACAGCAACTTCTGGATTTTTGCATTTAATTGCGCCTATGCGCTCACGGGAAGCTGCTGTCCGATTTGCGCATAACTAACGGTGAGCGCTGTTAGACTTACTGTTCGTTTCACAGCAAAATCTGGCTCGTTTCACAGCAAAATCTGGCTCATGATGTTGGAGAAAAGAAACAGTGGGTTACCTTTGCTCTCCAGGATGGTTTTGGTGGAGGTGAGGGAGGCCTCACTAGTGCTTGATGTGGTCCAGTCAGTTCTGGTGCTGGATGGCTAAACTAGTTGTGTGTTTTGGACCAGTGAAGAATAGCTCTGTCAGGGTATGCTTTCGGTGAGGTTAGGCAAGATTCTTATCTGGTCTCTCAAGTCTTGTTCTTTGTGAAACAGTGCAGACTGTTTTCCTTCCACTGATTTCCACTTCTTTGGAATGTATCACTACAGTAGCAGGTGCAGTGCTTGCCAGGGACTTGAGAGGTTTGCAGTCCAGATTATAGGGAATGCATTTTGATAAGTTTTTTAGGGAATAAGTGGAGACTGTTTTTAATGCCACTAACCGAATCCTGGGGATAGCACAGTTAGACTTTACTTCCATCGAAGTTGAGGAAAAAGGAAAAATGAAAAATATGAATAAAGAAACTAAAGTGGAAATGAGAGAGGGGGGAAAAAAACCCCA
Organism: Somniosus microcephalus; assembly: GCF_052327205.1. Lineage (NCBI taxonomy): Eukaryota > Metazoa > Chordata > Chondrichthyes > Squaliformes > Somniosidae > Somniosus > Somniosus microcephalus. Next base: position 252,018,614 of record NC_140987.1, on the reverse strand, counting down.
TTCAAATAGAAGAGAACTTCAGGAGTTGTATAGAACGTTGCAAAGTGAGCACAAAAGATAAATACAACAAAGATATTTAAGCACATTTGAAACATTTTTTCAGTTATATAACCATGTTTAGGGAAGAAGTTAGAACGCTGAAGGGTTAAAAAATAAAATAAGTGGTCATTGAAGATGATGAGGGAAAAAGTTTGCTTACAGGCTATTTTCTAGCTGTATTTATTAAAGACTAAAATAGTGACTCCTTTTCTAATTATTGAATTATTTGGGCTCATAACTCCATAATATAGTGGGAAGTATCTTGGTGCCAGCAGGTGGCGCTAAGTGCTGCTTAAAAATGATTAATAAGCTCACCAGTGTCACCAGCAGGCATGTGATAATGCAGCAGTTTGTGAACTATACTTAAATGTTGTGAACTATATACTTAGTAAATTACTTTTGCAGTCAAATTTTAACAGCCTGATTAACATGATCAAACTAAAAGGGTCAAAAGTCAAAGGTTAATTTCTTTATAATGCAGATATACTTTGCTTTTTTTGGTTGGATGAAGTAAATCTCCCAAGTATAGGACTTGAGTCCAGAGTTTTCTGTTGCAAACTACCACTTCAAAACTTTGCTATGATTGTTAGTACAGCATTCCTGTATGATAGCAACCCATATTGTGTATATGAAAAATAAAATGTGCCACCTCTTGCAGGGAAGGGATGCAAATGGGATGCAGATAGGTGGTTCTTTTCTAGCTTGCTAAAATTCTAATCGCTTTGCTGGAAAAGACTAACTTGGATACTGCTGTAACTGACAAGATACCAAAGCACCTAAAGAAGACCCACAGTGATTTAACAGATTTTGCATTTTTGACTTGTGAATCAGTGGCAGCAGCCAATCCTCATCCAGTTAAGGAGTTGTGAGGGTCTCGATGGCTTTACAGATTCTCATTTTATGTATTCTTTTATTTAATAGGGCATAGGAAAATAACAGTGGAAATATGTGACAGAACTTGACAACTTAGCTTCAACTGATTTTCTTGGCCAACAAAATGTTCATTAAAGTTTAGCTGAGATGTTCAAAATTACAACTGTGGCTTGATCAATGGGTTTCATCACCACCTCTGCTTTGTATTAAATGTGTGTGTATGTGACACGGGGAAAGGGAAGATCATCGGATAACAGTGTCTTAAAGGGGCTGCACCCTGTGTTTTTCCCCCCCCCCCCACCCTCTGCTCAGCCAGTGTTTACTCCTGCTCCATATAGAGGATGAAAACCACCCTACAAGATAGGTAACTCTGGAATTGACCAGAAATAATGCATCATTTAGTTAATATAAAACATTTTGTGGTAAGTGTATGTACTAGGTTCACAGTTAAGTGAAAATATAGTCATTGATAGTAACTTTTTTTAAAGGGAAGTTTGAAGTGGAAGAGCATTGTATGATGGAAGAAACTGGGTGGGGTGAAGAGCTGGATAACGGGGTAGTAATTAGACAGTTTTGTGTGAAGTGTGTACACAGGTTATCAATTCAATATCTATTTAGGAACAATTGTATTTTTATTTTTGGTATATTGATTTTAGTTTAAGATTCTCTCCGATTCCAGCAGCCAGAAGGGGTGTCTGCCTGCATCTTTGGTGACGAAGTTTATGTTGCCAGGGCTGGTGCTACATCTGGAATTTTTGGCACAATTATCCCTTTTGGTGGCTCTGTGAACCTTTAGAGGCAGCAACACCACCTTGTTTAACTTTCAGCGCTGCCTCAGAATTCAGCTTTGCTGTTGGTGGCAGTACTGTTGAGGAAACGGAGGAAGTTCCCATGCTTCTAAGAGAATTCGCAGACTGCGCACTTTCTGAACCCCAGACACTGATGTAAATGAAGAGGGGTACCTAACATTGGGAAGTGGTAAATCTCATTTAGTGCTTCTGCTGACAGAGCAAGTTTTCTCAGCATACTACAGTAGATAGAAAAAAAGGCCATTAAAATTTTTTAGAACTTAATTTAAATGGAAAATTAATTTAAAAACAAATTTAACAATTAAATATTAAAAATGAGTATTTTCAGTATTAGGAAATCTCATCTTGTTAAAGTAGAGAATAATAAAAGGGGGTCTAATTATAATTGGTTAGCAGACATTTTTTATCTTTGTGTTTTGGTTTGGATTTATTGTAGTTATTGTAGTCTTTGGTTGTAAGGACCCTAAGTAAAGTGAGCTTTGGTGCAGTTATTGCACAGAACTGTCCAGAATATCTGAGACTTATCTGGCTCAGATGGGCTGCAAAGATAGCAGGTGTAAAGCTTAACATTAATGTAATAATGTGCTCTTCAATACTGGTACTATGAGGTTGTGTACTAGGAGCATTACTGAGGCAGAGTAGAGTGAGCTTTTTCTACATCTGACTTGTTTATTTGAGAGCTTGAAGCTAGGTGTCAAAAATGGAAATTTTCCATTCACTGACACAAGCATCGTTTACCTCGACATCTTGTCTTCCAATGAAGCTGCAGCTTATGAGGACACTTGAACTCCTAGAGTAAATTCTAACCTTATTCGTCACTCCAAGCATCTACAGTTCTGTATTTATACATTTCTTTCTTTGGATATTGAAATGTTTCCAAATATTGCTAGGCATTTGACAGCATATTTATTGCATTTCGTAGCCATCATGAGCATAGAAAACAATACAAATTAGTTCATTGGTCAGTAATCATTGACAATAGACTACCTTGATTGAAATATGTTTGCTTTGCCATTTAAGCTTATCCTAAAAAATATTGTTTCAATATTCCATGTTGCAGGAGCCGTAGATGTAGCACATCGCAGTCCAATTGCATGTTGGTTCAGTGGCATGCTTTGCTGCTTTGGTGGAGCAATTCTGGCATCTGTACTTCTAGGCGAACCTCCCATTGAACCTTTCACAAACAACAGAAATATAATACTGGCTTCTGTAATTTGGTAAGTGTGGAAAATAAATATATAATGGCTTTTAGTGGCTTTCAACGTTTAAAAATAAGGAGGCCATTTGGCCCATCTCGTCCGTGCTGGCGTCTGAAAGAGTTACCATTTAATCCCTATCTCCTGCTTTCCTGTACCATTTTAAGTTTTTCTTTTCAGATATTTATCCATTGTTTTTTTAAAAAAAAAAAAAAAAAAAAATCTTGTGCTTCCACAACTGTCCTGACAGCCCCTGTGTCTTTTTAAAATTCTCCTAATCTCGCCCTTCATTCCTTTTGTTGGTAAACTTATGCCCTCTAGTTACTGACACACAGACCAGTGGAAATAGGTTTTGTTACAGTAAATATGTGAAAACATTCATAATTTAGAACACCTGATCAGATTTTTTCTTGGCCTTCTCCATTCTCTGGTATTGTCGTTGTAAAACTCTTTGCCATCTCCATAGCCATGACATTCTTACTAACTTACGGTGCCTAACATTCGAACTGCAGCCTACCTAATGATTTGTACAGGATTAATATTGCTATTTGCTTTGTACTCTATACCCCTATTTATAAATCCTAGGAACCCTTATGCATTTTACAGCTTTATTAACTTGACATCTCACCTTAAAAGATTCGTATAATTGAACCTTTAAGTTTCTCTGCTTTTCGACTTTTTAAAAAAAGTTTTACAATTTTAGTGTATACTAGTTGGTCACCCATGTCGTTGCACACGGGAAGTCAAGACCAAGTGAAGTGGGGTTAGGAGGCAGGGGATAATTGGACAATGCACACAGATCTAGTGAATCCCCACTTAATAGTAATAACATTCCATTCTCATTTTATATTATTTATAGTTAGATGGAAAATTAAAGCTATTTGAGAAGCAGAGTATAAGAGTGGATTGGAGCATAGCAATTTCTCTGCAGTACAGGGTGAGATGCTACAGCACCACTGTCTGGAGGGTCTAATTACAGCTTGACAAGTTTACATAGGCAATTTCTATTATAAATGTGCACATACAAATTTATAATGGAAACAGGAAGTGTGTGCACATATTAGATTAAGATTCATATTTATTCCCTCTTATTTTTCTTCCCAAAATGTATCCACTCTCACTTCTGCAAGACATCTATCTGCTACATCTACTAACCTTTTTTCATCCTGACGTCCACTACAGTTGTCTTCACAGTTAACCATGCTCCCTATTGTTGTCTTTTGATATTGTGGTACATACCTCAGTCCAGCAAACATCTATTCACCACTACTGTTTCCTGTCCTTTACCCAACTTGCTGTACATTCTTTTATTACTGTAATACTGTGCACCGTAATGTCCTCAACAAACATTCCATGTAAAAAATCCAGTATACACATGTTATGAATTTGGCTTTGCTGTAGACACCTTCTCTGGTTCAGTTGTATGAGTTGCTTCTGTAAATGGTCTCCGCATCTGGAGTTGACTCTCACTACCCTAATATTTGCTTGTATGATAGCATAACCAAGGGACTAGCATTCCCTTGTGATCTGGACCGGATACTCATGTTGTATTTCTTGAATCCAAAGTTGGACCAAGGAATCACTTGGTGAGACGAGACTGGATATGAATCATTAAGCTGCTTTATTCCCCATCTGATGAACATGCAGAGCATTAGTTTTGATTGGAATTACTTATTTCCATCAATATAACTTGTCTTCATGTACTGTAGTAATATAAAAATAATGAACACTCAACACTTCTGGCCCTCCCTGACTTATCTCAGCATTCAAGGATGCTCGCTGTCTGAGCCCTGTGACTTTCACTCTCTGTTTCAGTACTACTTCCTCAACTATAACTGTCCTATCTAATTGCTCCTTCTCTTTCCATCTATACAACTTGCCTTCATGTAATAATACAAAATAATGAACTCTCTACACTACACCACTTCAGTCAATTGTTATGTCTGAATTGAAGCTAATTTTCTATTGTCTCCTGCATTCCATCTTTCTCACAGCCTTTTCTGCCTGACTGCTTTTTTTTAAAAGCCAGCCTAATCTTGTCTCTGCCCATGTTTCTTATTTCTGACTGTTCACACTCTGAAAGAGATCAAACACCTTCCAACACAATGAGTATGAAGCATTTAGCAATTTACTGAGACAAACGACAAAGCATCTCAACTGCCTATAGAAACATAGAAGATAGGCGCAGGAGTAGGCCATTCAGCCCCTCGAGCCTGCTCCGTCATTCAATGAGATCATGGCTGATCATCCAAATTCAGTACCCTGTCCCTGCCTTCTCCCCATATCCCTTTAGCCTTAAGAAATATATCCAACTCCTTCTTGAATATATTTCATGAACTGGCCTCCACCGCCCTCTGTGGCAGAGAATTCCACAGGTTCACCACTCTCTGGGTGAAGAAATTCCTCCTCATTTCAGTCCTAAATGGCTTACCCCTTATCCTTAGACTATGACCCCTGGTTCTGGACTCCCCGGCCATCGGAAACATCCTTCCTGCATCTAGTCTGTCCAGGCCTGACAGAATTTTATAGGTTTCGATGAGATCCCCTCTCAATCTTCTAAACTCCAGTTAGTATAAGCCCAATCGACACAATCTCTCCTCGTACGTCATTCCTGCCATCCCAGGTATCAGCCTGGTGAATCTTCGCTGCACTCCCTCCATGGCAGTTAACCTCAGATAAGGCGACCAAAACTGCACACAATACTCAAGGTGTGGTCTCACCAAGGCCCTGTACAACTGCAGCAAGACATTCTTGTTCCTGTACTTGAACCCTCTTGCTACGAAGGCCAACATACCATTTGTCTTCTTAACCGCCTGCTGCACCTGCATGCTTACCTTCCGCGACTGGTGCACAAGAACACCCAGGTCTCTTTGCACTTCCCCTTCTCCCAACCTATTGCCATTCAAATAATAGTCTGCCTTCCTGTTTTTGCCACCAAAGTGGATAACCTCACATTTATCCACATTATAGTGCATTTGCCATGTTTCTGCCCAATCACCCAGCCTGTCCAAATTGTACTGGAGTTTCACGACATCCTCCTCACAGCATACCTTCCCACCCAGCTTTGTGTCGTCTGCAAATTTGGACATATTGCATCCAATTCCCTCGTCCAGATCATTAATATATACTGTGAACAGCTGGGGTCCTAGGACCGATCCTTGCGGTACCCCACTAGTCACTGCCTGCCACTCGGAAAACGATCCGTTTATTCCAACTCTTTGCTTTCTATCCGCCAACCAGTTCTCTGTCCAAGTCAATACCTTGCCCCCAATCCCATGTGCCTTAATTTTGCACGCTAATCTCTTATGCGGGACCTTATCGAAAGCCTTCTGAAAGTCCAAATATACCACATTTACTGGTTCTCCCTTATCTATTTTACCAGTTACAATCTCAAAAAATTCCAGTAGGTTAGTCGAGCACGATTTACCTTTTGTAAATCCATGTTGACTTTGTCCGATCCCGTCACTGCTTTCCAAGTGCTCTGCTATTACATCTTTTATAATGGACTCTAGCATTTTCCCCACTACCGATGTCAGGCTTACCGGTCTATAATTCCCTGTTTTCTCTCTACCACCTTTTTTGAATAGTGGGGTAACATTAGCTACCCTCCAATCCATGGGTACTGTTCCAGAGTCTATCGAGTTCTGGAAGATGACCAGCAATGCATCTACTATTTCTAGGGCCACTTCCTTAATTACCCTAGGATGTAGATTATCAGGCCCTGGGGATTTATCGGCCTTCAGTCCCATCAATTTTCCTAACACCATTTCCCTACAAATACTGATTTCTTTCAGTTGCACCCTTTCATCAGACCCTATGTTCCCCAGCACCTCTGGGAGGTTATTTGTGTCCTCCTTTGTGAAGACAGAACCAAAATATGTATTTAGTTGGTCTGCCATTTCTTTGTTCCCCATTATAAATTCCCCATATTCTGACTGCAAGGGACCTACGCTTGACTTCACCAATCTTTTTCTCTTCACATATCTATAAAAGCTTTTACAGTCAGTTTTTATGTTCCCTGCAAGCTTACTCTCATATTCTATTTTCCTCTTCTTAATTAATCCCTTTGTCCTCCTTTGTTGAATCCTAAACTGCTCCCAATCCTCGGGATTATTGCTTTTTCTGGCCAATTTATATGTCCTCTCCTTGGATCTTATGCTATCCCTAATTTCCCTTGTTAGCCATGGTTGAGTCACCTTTTTTGTTTTATTTTTATGCTAAACTGGTATGAACAAATTCTGTAGTTCATCCATTCGGTCTTTGAATGTTTGCCATTGCCTATCCACCGTCAACCCTTTGAGTGACATTCCCCAATCAATCCTACCCAACTCGCTCCTCAGACCATCGTAGTTTCCTTTATTTAAATTTAGGACCCTAGTCTCTGAGTCAACTACTTCATTCTCCATCTTAATGAAGAATTCGATCATACAGGTAGACTACCCTTTTATCCGAACTTCCAAAAACCAAAACCCTCTAAAAACCAAAGGTTTTTTCGGTCAGCGTAAGTCGTGCGCACGACATGACCAGAGTGGCGCATGACTTACGCTGAGCAGAGGGTCAGCGTAAGTCGTGCGCACGACACCCCCGCGCGGACCCCCGACCCCCACCGACTTACGCTGAGCAGAGGGTCAGCGTAAGTCGTGCGCACGACCCCACGCCGACCCCCCCCCCCCCGCGGAACCACCTGACTCTCTTCCAAAGGCTCGAAAGCAACGAGAGCTCTGAGCCCGCGGTGGTGCTGGCCCCTGTTCCGACCGAGCACGACGACCTGTTGGTGGAAATGCGGAACTTCATTGCATTCCAGGCTAGCAGCGACGGACAAGCCACGACTGCCGACCCACCCCCCCCCCCCCCCCCCGCCGACGCCGACCACCCCCCCCCCGCGGGCCCCCGCTGACCCACCTTCCGAAATTTTCCGAAAACCGAAACACGGCTGGTCCCGAGGTTTTCGGATAAAGGATAGTCTACCTGTATTATGATCGCTCTGACCCAAGGGGCCTCGTACAACAAGATTGCTTATTAATCCTTTCCCGTTACATAATACCCAGTCTAAGATGGCCTGATCTCTGGTTGGTTCCTCGACATATTGGTCCAGGAAACCATCCCGTAAACACTCCAGGAATTCCTCCTCCACAGTATTGTTACTAATTTGGTTAGCCCAATGTATATGTAGATTAAAGTCACCCATGATGACTGCTGTGTCCTTATTGCACGCTGCTTTAATTTCCCTTTTAATGCCATCCCCAACCTCCACCTTACTGTTTGGAGGTCCATATACCACTCCCACTAACGTTTTCTGCCCTTTAGTATTTCTCAATTCTACCCATACAGATTCCACATCATCAGAGCTAATATCCTTCCTTACAATTGTGTTAATCCCTTCTTTAACCAGTAATGCTACCCCACCTCCCTTTTCTTTTTCTTTTTGCCTATTTTTCCTGAATATTGAATACCCCTGGATGTTGAGTTCCCAGCCTTGGCCATCCTAACATAGAAACATAGAAGATAGGAGTAGGCCATTCGGCCCTTCGAGCCTGCTCCGCCATTGAGCCATGTTTCCGTAATCCCAACCAAATCATATTCGTTTACCTCTATTTGCGCAGCCAATTCATCCACCTTATTACGAATGCTCCTCGCATTAAGACACAAAGGCCTAGAAATTCAGTATAGCCACTTTTGGGGCGGTAAAGTCAGGCGGCCGCTAAAGTTTGCGCCCGCCGGAAAGTGGAGGGCAGTTCGCCGAAATTCAGTAGCTTTGGCCAAGGAGTTTGCTCGAGCGCTAAAACTGGCGATGCACGGCTATCCTTAGGCGCTAAGCCGGCGGTGCAGACTGATACCGCCGAGGCCGGGCGCAGCGCAGGTGCGGTCATGTTTTGATTGACAGCAGACACCCTGGCGCCGGCCAGCTCTTAAAGGGGGAAGGGTCGACTTGGTCTGCTGCCACGCCCTGGATACTGCAGCCCTCCAGCTAGACCTAAACACTGCTGCTGGAGAGAAATAGCGCCAGGAAGGATGCAGAGGGCCTGTGAGCGAGCGCAGCGCTTCTCTGGCCATGATTTAAAGGTGCTGGTTAGGGCTTTGGAGAAGAGAAGCCATATCTTGTTCCCGGACAGTGGCAAGAAGCCTCCCAACAGGGTGTACAGGAGAGCCTGGAGGGATATCGCCCAGAGGGTCACAGCCACCTGCGATGTCCCCCGGACTGTTGTCCAATGCCGGAAAAAGTTTAACGACCTCACTCGGATTGTCAGGGTGAGTACCCTTTCCAGTGTCCTCCTCATCCTTGCATGTGCACCTCACATTATGGGCAAAGGGACCTCAAAGGCCTAATGGCCAGCCCTCATCCAGCAGCTATGGCACTGGCATGAACATCAATTGCACTTTCTGCACTTTACACACTGGCCAAGCTATTCGACCATGGGAGGCAGTGCACACAACAACAGGGCACCACACTATACTTAGAGGCCGTCCTTTCTCTTGCAGGCCAAGCTGGCCCAGAATCTGAAGAGCCGGACTGTCACCGGGGGAGGCCGTCCCCAGTTCCAGCAGCTCAGTGACCTGGAGGAGCGCGTGGGTCGACTCATGGGTGCCCGGGTGATTGGCCCCGTTGCAATTGGAGATGCCGACCCTGTGCTGGGCCCCAATGGTAAGGACATGACCTTTTGGACCTCTCTCGTTCCCCTTGCGCTTCAGATCTACATCCTTTGCCACTGTCCGACCAATGCGCAGAATGCCACCACTCATGCCTCCCTCGCTGACGCCCTGTCCTCACTCTAAAGCTACTCTTGTGCCTTCCTGCTTTCAGCTGGTGAGGAGGAGGTCCCTGAAGCTGCGAGTGTCAGTCCCTCGGAAGAGGAGGACAAGGAGGAGCAAGAGGAAGGCGGCCCATCGGGGGAACCCTGATCCGCGCCAGGGGATGGCAATGGAGGGGACACGTCTTCCCTGGAGGAGAGCCAGGGGGAAGTGTTGCAGGGGGGTGTAGCTCCTGTGCCCAGTGGCGTCCAGCCACGCGGGAAGGGTCGGGCAGCTCGGCTGCCTTCTCCCCAGAGGGAGAGTCCGGCCTCCAGTCCGGAGACGGTCCTCGCCCAGGAGGTGCGCCTCCTTGATCAAATGTCCATGGACTCGGATCGTCGGCACACCGAGTTCATGGGGGTTGTGGCACGGTTGCCTGAGGCCATTGAGTCCCTGGCTCATAGTGTGTCCGATTTCGGGGCCTCACAGGCCAGGGGTTTCGAACAACTCGCGGCAGCACAGGCCAGGGGTCTCGAACAATTCGGGGCATCACAGGAAGCGAGTCGGGCCGAATTCGGGGCATCACAGGACGCGAGTCGGGCCGAATTGAGGGCAGCACAGGACGCGAGTCGGGACGAATTCAGGGCAGCACAGGCAGCGAGTGGACAGTTGATCAGTGGTGCTGTGCAGTCACTGGCTGGTCTGATGCGGGCACAGACCAGGGCAGTACGGGCACTCTCTGCCACACTCGCTGTGTCAGGCAGGCATCGCCAGGGCACCCGCCGCGCTGCAGCAGCACAGCGGCCTGGCCTTCACCAGATTGCTGCGCTTGCTGCAGTGCCAGCCCGGCCGAGTGCCAGTGTCTCAGGCGAGCAGCGAGCGCCTGGCATCAGCCAGCTTGCCCCCATTGCTGCAGCCGCCACTGCCACTCCCCCAGCGAAGCTGCGACGAGCTGCTGGAGGGACTGATGCTGCCCAGCTGCAGCAGTCAGCAGCCGGCCCCTCGAGGGCCAGAGCTCGTCTAGGCCGACCCCCAAGGGCATCTGCCGTCACGCAATGTGCCCCTCGGGAGCCTTCCCCCAGCCTTGCAGCACCCACAGGGCCCAGGTTGAGGCGGAGCAGCAGGTCAGCCAGGGGCCGGAAAAGCCTGGACAAGGACTCGCCCTCTCGGCACACAAAGTAGAGTGTGTTGGCAAATGTTTTTTTATATGGGGGTGGTAGTGTTGTCTATGGGGGGGGGGTTCTTTTGGTAAGGCCGAGGATGAAGGCCATTTGGATGGACAAGTTTTGTTATTCCTCCCCAGGTTGTGGGAGTGAGATATGTTTTTGACTTTTTTGGGGGTGTTGTCTGTTTTTGGGTTTCATGTGGGAAGGGCCCTGAGTTTGTTCAATAAAGCTTTTTCTTTATTCAGCTTGTCCATGTGTGATGTTTCAAGTGGTTGTTGCGTTAACCGGCTGAGGGCTTGCGGAGCGGCTGCATTCATGTGCCTTCATTGCCACAAGCCATTCCCTGACGGGGCCTAGAAGTGTCGTTCAATAAGCCGCCGACGGATGGCCCTTGGAACTTGTGGCTCCCTCCTGGGCTGGTACTCCTCCTCCTCCTCCTGAGGTGGTGGTCCAACGTGAGGTGGCAGTGCCTGAGTCCTGCGGATAGCCAGGTTGTGCAGCATGCAGCAAACGACGACGAACTGGGAGACTCTATCCGGTGAATACTGCAGAGATCCGCCGGAGCGATCCAGGCAGCGGAACCGTTGCTTGAGGACGTCAATCGTTTGCTCTATGATGTTCCTTGTGGCTTGATGGCTTTCGTTGTATGCCTCCTCAGCAGGGGTCCTGGGCGCGCCGAGCTGGGTCATGAGCCATGTACACAAAGGATAGCCTTTGTCCCCGATAAGCCATCCTCTTGGGGGAGGCTGTGCCTGGAACATGTCAGCCACAGTAGTCTGGCGCAGGATAAATGCAGCGTGGCTGCTGCCTGGAAAGCGGGCATTGACAACTAGGATGCGCTGCCTGTGGTCACACACCAGCTGTACATTGAGGGAATGGTAGCCCTTCCGGTTGCGGTAATCCTCGGCATTGTCGATAGATGCCCGCAAAGCCACATGTGTGCAGTCAATGGCGCCCTGCACCATGGGGAAGTCGGCGATCCTCGCAAATCCGACTGCACGCTGCTCCTGCCTCTCTAGGGTCATGGGGAAGGAGATGAATTGGTGTCTCCTTGTGAAAAGGGCATCGGTGACCTGCCGGATGCAGCGATGCACGGCGAACTGGGAGATGTTCGCTATGTCCCCAGCAGCGGCTTGGAAGGAGCCGCTTGCATAAAAGTTCAGAGCCACCGTGACCTTCACTTCCACCGACAGAGACGTCCTGCACATCAGCTGTGGACGCAGAGCTCTGTGAAGCAGCTGGCAGATCTCTGCAACCACCTCCCTTCTGAAGCGCAGCCTCTTAACACACTGCGCGGCAGTCATGGTGAGATAGGACACCTGCTGGCGGTATTCCCTGAGTGGGTAAGGCCTACGTTGCCAACGCCTGATGCCCCCTCTGCGTCTAGGCATGGCTGCCCCTCTCACACAGCGTCTGCGAGCCCTTCGCACATAATGCTGGGACTGAGGGTTGGAACCCCATGCAGCCCCCATAATATACTTGCAAACAATGAAATCACAATGAGGCAAATTTCCAAGCTCTGGCCAGAAGCCAAAAATACCTCTCCTATGTTGGGCCAAATCAGTAAGGTCTCTTCCTTGGTCTCTGTCCAGAAATCCATTGCAGAAAAGTCATTGCAGCAAAATGGCTGGCCTTTATAGTTCAGTGTAAGTGCCCTTTAATTAGCGCTCCCCGAGGCCCGCAGGGCCTCTGCTGCGTTCCACTTCACAGTTCTTAACACCGCCACGCCCACATTGGGCGGGCGCGACTGAAGTTCCGGTTTGGGGCGCACAAAGGGCGTTGCACGACGAAATGACGTCATAAGTTGCGCGCGCAAACACTTTGCGCCGGCGCTAAATGTCTACTGAAGTTGGGCGTAGGCGCAGATCGTCCTGCGCCCGGGCGCTAAGTGCCTAGCGCTCGAGATCTACCCCTCCTAAGGCGCTAACGGCTGGCGAACGCAACTGAATTTCTAGGCCAAAGCCTTCAGGCTTGTTTTTTTAATGCTCTTAGACCTATTAGAATTATTATTTACTGTGGCCACGTTTGATTTAAACCGTTGATTTCTCTGACTGCCACTTTTGTTTTTCTCCTTCCTATCTTTTTTGCTTTTATCCTTGTTTCCCTTTCCTGTCTCCCTGCTCAGGTTCCCAACCCCCTGCCATTTTAGTTTAAACCCTCCCCCAGAACACTAGCAAACACTCCCCCTAGGACATTGGTTCTAGCCCTGCCCAGGTGCAAACCATCCGGTTTGAACTGGTCCCACCTCCCCCAGAACCGGATCCAATGTCCCAGGAACTTGAATCCCTCCCCGTTGCACCATTCCTCTAGCCACGTATTCATCTGAAATATCCTTCTATTTCTATTCTGACTAGCACGTGGCACTGGTAGCAATCCTGAGATTACTACCTTTGAGGTCCTATTTTTTAATTTACCTCCTAACTCCCTATATTCCGCTTTTAGGACCTCATCCAGCTTTTTACCTATATCATTGGTGCCTATATGCACCACGACAACTGGCTGTTCACCCTCCCTTTCCAAGATGTTCTGCAGCCGCTCTGAGACATCCTTGACCCTTGCACCAGGGAGGCAACACACCATCCTGGAGTCTTGTTTGCGGCCGCAGAAACGCCTATCTATTCCCCTTACAATAGAATCCCCTATTACTATCGCTCTCCCGCTCTTTTTCCTCCCATCCTGTGCAGCAGAGCCACCCCTGGTGCCAGAAAGTTGGTGGCTGCTGCTGCTTTCCCCCGATAAGCCATCCCCCCAACAGCACTCAAAGTGGTGTATCTGTTTGAGAGGGGGATGTCCACAGGGGACCCCTGCACTACCTGCCTGCGCCTAGTACTCTGCCTGTTGGTCACCTATTCCCTTTCTTCCTGTCCAACCTCTACCTGCGGTGTGTCCAACTCCGTAAACGTGCTATTCACGTCGTCCCGAGCATCGCGAACGCTCCAGTACGCATCCAATCGCAGCTCCAGTGCCGCAATGCGGTCTGTCAGTAGCTGCAGCTGGATGCACTTCCTGCACATGTAGTTGTCAGGGACACCGGAAGTGTCCCTGAGTTCCCACATATCGCAGGAGGAGCATACCACGTGGCCGGGCTGTCCTGCCATGACTTACCCTTTGATTTAATTTAAATTCAATTAATTAATCAATCCCACTAATTACACTACAGTTAAATGGTTTACCAACAGTCCCCGCTACACCAGAGAGACCTTAGTAACTATAAACCAGAGTTAAAGTTTAAAAAAGAGAAATACTCACCAACCAATCACTTACCTGCTTCCTGGTGACGTCACACTTTAATTACTTTTTACCTCTCTCTCCAGCTGCCCCCCCCACCCCATTCCTTTCACTTGCAGCAATATACTTGGGTTTGCTTCACAGCAAGTTACACAACTTTAAAATTCACTCGCTCCACCACTGGCGCACTGTGGCTGCAATGTGCATCATCTACAAGGTGCACTGCAGCAACTTGCCAAGGCTTCTTCGGCAGCACCTCCCAAACCCGCGACCTCTACCACCTAGAAGGACAAGGGCAGCAGGCGCATGGGAACACCACCACCTCCAAGTCGCACACCATCCTGACTTGGAAATATATCGCCGATCCTTCATCGTCGCTGGGTAAAAATCCTGGAGCTCCCTCCCTAACAGCACTGTGGGAGTACCTTCACCACACAGACTGCAGCAGTTCAAGAAGGCGGCTCACCACCTTCTCAAGGGCAATTAGAGATGGGAAATAAATGCTGGCCCTGCCAGCGACATCCACATCCCAGGAACAAATTAAAAAGAAAAAAAAAATTCCTTAGTGAGAGTGGTCAGAAAATCTCAAACTTTGACGATGCAATACATTTTCATTATCAATACATTCCGTTGTTTCCTCAAAGAACTCTTAATAAATTTGTCAATACAACTTGTCTTTTATAAATTGATGTTAGCTGTTCTTGGTTAACCCGTGTCTTTCAAGCTGAGTTTTAATTTTATCCTGCACAATGGCTCTAAGTTTACTTATAACCAATGTCAATCTGAACGATCTAATTTCCTGGTTTAACCCTTTTTCCCTTGAACAAAGGTGTCACACTGAGAGCTCTTCCGTACTCTGGCACAACTTACATATCCAAGGATAATTGAAAGATTATAGTCACGGCCTTTGCTATTTCCTCTCTCACTTCCCTTGAAATTTGTGAATGCTTGCTGTCGAGGCCTAGTGTCTTTTCCAGAAATGCTTTCAGTACTACTTCCTTATCTATAATTATTCTATCTAATTTCTCCACCTCTTCCTCTTGCAATTTTTTTCATTCCCACTATCGCACTCTTTAAAAATGGCAGCAAATTACTCATTCAGTATTGCTGCCATTTCTTCATTTTCCATGCTGGGTTTCCTAACCCTAACCCTTTCTTTAACTATTCATTTACTTTTTTTATATTCAGTTCCCACGGCTTATAGTGGGTGCGTTGGTGTCAACGCGATTTGCCCGCTATAAGCCGTATCCGGTTATTCCATAATAGGTTAAGTCTCCTCATTTCACTGCACTAACAGACTGAAGATAACTAACATACTCCTGACCAGCTGAACACGGAAGTTTATGAATTCACAGCCAGTTTTAATTGTGCTTTTCTCTTTTCCTCTCTTCCCCCTTTACGGCTCTATTTTGATGCCGTTGACGAATCTAATTACCAAGATGATGGGAATATTTCTCAAATGCGGGAGATTAACGAGCTGCAAATTCATTGAAGGACCTATTGAACTGCTTGAAATAGCCGGTGCGCTTAATATGTTATCTTTGTAATTGACTTCTATGGTACTGGCAAATGGAGTGCGCCATTTGCCGATATAGGCAGCTGCCTGTGATAGCGTGGGTGGCAAGTGGTGTGAACTGTATATAAAATCCTTGCTCTATTCCTTCTTTGTTTCCCTTTTATTTTCTGTATTCTGCTTGATTTTCTTTTGTATTATTAACCCTAGATTTGGTTTCTGCCTATTTAAGTCTCATAATTTCTGTACTCCATCAATTATTTCCAGCTTTTGTGGCAACCCATTTATTGTGAGACTATGCCTAGTTTTCATTCCAGTCATCTCCTGAAGAAAGTTGTATTCTTATTTCCTGCATTCACTGCTGGGTACCTGCAGCATTAGATAGGTTTCTGAGGAGTGGGCAGTAAGATCACATGGGACGATGTCTGTTTTAAAATGTGATTTTTGTCCGTTGCTTGACTTATTTTGGTGCCACTGTTTTTTCTTTAATAGTGTACATGTAATTTTCTTGGCATCATTCTGCACTCTAGGGTTGAACTTTGAATTTGTTTACCATGTGCAAAAGGACCTGTTAAAAAACATGTTTAGCCATTTTGGTGTTAAATGTAATCCTGCCTTTACAATTGTGGATGGGCACAGAGATGCTTGCACCTGAAGCATGTCATTTAATGCATGGCAGAGGTTTTTTGCTGCTACTGTTTAGCAGAGAGGAAACATTTAGGAAATGTTAGGATTTTTTTTGACCTGCTCAGCAGCCAAAAGTTAACTTGAAGTGTATTTGTAAAATTCCTATTTGGATGGATTCTCAATTTTTTTTACCAAGCATTATAGATCTCTCTGATGAAGAGGCTTGGCTTTTTGGTAAATACCATGAAATATAGCGGTAACCTTTCACCGGAAAGATCCATCCGCATTCTAGGAAGCTTGATTTCAGCCTACTAATTTTTGAAACTTTTTTTTGTTTTAAGCAGAAAATCAAGCAGTTTCTCTGAATAGTTTAGAAACTGAAGATCTTGGGGGGGCTCCATAAGTGGGCTAGCTGACAGTTTCTCCAATGAGTAACTGAACTGTAGACCAAAAAGATCCTAGTTCAGTTTGCCCATCTGCTGACTTTACTGATGGCAGTTGTGGTGCCAGTCGGGGCACTATAATCGCCTCTGCACCAATGTTGCTGCTTCGTGATATAGTGACTTGCAGAAAAGTGCACATATTGGGTGAAGTAAAGTGCACTTGTTTCTGTTGCAATGCTCTCCTAGGCTAACACATGAAGAATGGGCACTTAGTCCAGGTATCAGAGGGTGGCCATTGCCTGTGCATCAGTACCCCTGCATGGACTTAACACCTTAAGGAGAGGAAGGTGTGGCAAAAAAATTGAACAAAAAACCCCATCAATAGTAAACAAATTTGTTAGATTTGAATTTTGCAATAGACATTTTCACTGTAGACACATTTGGGTTTATATATTGTGCTGTGGAAAAAAAAAACAGTCCTCACCCCTATTTTTATTTTTCAATGTTTTTAGGTATTTGATATTCTACTGTCCATATGACAAATTCTACAAATGCTGCAATTTTTTACCATCCAAGTTATTTATAGCTGGTATGAAAGAAGTAACAAGAGCCCGCAAAATTGTTGGAGGTGTAATGGATGCGCACAGCCGCTACAGAAATGGCTGGCTTGCCGTGATTGCTGTTGGATGGGCTAAAGGTAAGAGGGCTCTTTCATTCTTGGTTTGTATCATGTGCCATATTTAAATTTTATTTCTTTTTGGTATCCTCCCCCTCTCTCGTCCCCCCCCCCCCCCCTCTCCCCTTTCAGTTCTGAAAGCACTGATTCATGTGGCACTGTTCCATTGGCACCAGCTGGCCTCCACTACCTGGATAGAACTCAGGAGAAGGAATTCTGGCTACTTTTATTTCTTCTTTCCCTGGGCAGTGCGCTACCGACTGTGCCACCAGGAGAGGCATAGTTGAGTAAGTTGGGCGGGGTGGGGTATGATTCCATTGCAAAATAAAATTATGGTGGGTAATATTAAGTGTTTCTGCCTTTTGTAATGATTATCAGCTATTACCACTACTGTAAATGTTATTACCTCTCTGCAAATCATTGTGGTCTATTTCCAATTTAAAAAAAAAAGAAAAATAACTTGATATCTGTTTACAGTTTATGGTGTATACCAAATTTCTTTTTCCACAGGTGCTGGTTCTGGGCTGATAGCTAACTTTGAACAACTGGTGCGGGGTGTCTGGATACCTGAGAGAAATGAGTTGCTGAAAATGTCCTAGTACGTAGTGGTAACATTTGCATTGAATTTGTTCTAAGCAGTTCTAAACTGAAGTAAAGATGAAAAAATCCCTTCCAAATCGTTTCAGATTCTTAGGCTGTCTTTTCTCAAGAAATTGCATTTGATCTTATTGCCCCATTTAGTTTTTTCCCCATAGTAGATAGTACTTAGTAATGTAATTGTATTTTACAACTGGGAACTGAAGCATCTGGTAAAGGCTGTAAACTATGGCAGTACAATTTTATTGGAAATGTCATTACTTGTGGGATTTTAAAAAGAAAATTACAAAGATCAAAGTAACTTGCTTGAAAAAAGCTTGTCCAGAGCCTAAAAATCCTAAATTCATAGTACAAGTAGACAAGATCAAATGATGGCAAGTCTGGTATACCAAAGATCTCTAACACCTATATTGCAAATGATTTTTTTTTTTCCCTCTGGTCCGTGGAAAGAATGTTACATTCTTCCCCGTTTTTCGATCTCCACATACAAATGGAATGTCCTGTCATCTTGCAGGGAGAGACCAGCACTAGGTATGCGTGTGCGTGCTCGCTCTTGAGAACTTTCCATGATGGCTTACCCGCACCAGATAGACTCTAGCCACCTTGATTCTGCTACAAGCCTTTTGAAGCTGATTCCACTTCCAGATCGGACAGTGAACATAGTTTTAGTAGTGCATGTTGTCCAATCACCTTGCATTTCTTCCACTAAAAAGCATCACTTGGCTGATGAGCCATTCATGTAGATTGGCATTTTGACACTTTCATTTGAGAACAAGACTTCAGGTAAGACTGTTGCTAAAAAGAGGTTGGAAAATTGCATAGACCTACCTGTATTAGTCTATGACAAAACTTGGTATGGAAAATTGGAGCTCATTTTACATTTTGGCCAACATGTAGAGGAATAGCCTCAGCTATTCACAATCTATATCGATGATGTAGATGAGGGGACCAAAAGTAATATATCCAAGTTTGCTGATGTAAGTTGTGAGGAGGATGCAAAGAGGCTTCAAGGGGATATAGACAAGCTAAGTGAGTGGGCAAGAACATGGCAAATGGAATATAATGTGGAGAAATGTGAAGTTATCCACTTTGGTAGGAAAAATAGAAAAGTATTTTTTAAATGGTGAGAGATTGGGAAATGTTGGTGTTCAGTGGGACCTGGCTGTTCTTGTACATGAATCACTGAAAGTTAACAAGCAGGTACACTAAGCAATTAGGAAAGCAAATGGTATGTTGGCCTTTATTACAAGAGGATTTGAATACAAGAGGATTTGAGTATAAGAGTAAAGATGTCTTACTACAATTATATAGGGTCCTGGTGAGACCATACTTGGAGTATTGTGTACAGTTTTGGTCTCCTTACCTAAGGAAGGATATACTTGCCATAGAGGGAGTGCAACAAAGGTTCACCAGACTGGTTCCTGGGATGGGGCGATTGTCCTATGAGGAGAGATTGAGTAGACTAAGCCTATATTCTCTAGAGTTTAGAAGAATGAGAGGTGAGTTCATTGACACATACAAAATTCTTACAGGGCTTGACAGGGTAGATGCAGGGAGGATGTTTCCCCTGGCTGGGGCGTCTCGAACCAGGGGTCACAGTCTCAGAATAAGGGGTCGGCCATTTAGGACTGAGATGAGAAGACATTTCTTCTCCGAGGGTGAATCTTTGGAATTCTCTATCCCAGAGGGCTGTGGATGCTCAGTCGTTGAGTATATCTTATCTATCTAATCGTAACCAGGGAATCACCTGTAATGGCTTCTCTTCCCGCTCCCGCATCATTACCTCTGGTGTACCCCAAGGATCTATCCTTGGCCCCTCCTATTTCTCATCTACATGTTGCCCCTTGGCGACATCATCCGAAAACACAGCGTCAGTTTCCACATGTGCGCTGATGACACCCAGCTCTACCTCACTACTTCTTCTCTCGACCCCTCCACAGTGTCAGAATTGTCAGACTGCTTGTCCTACATACAGTTCTGGATGAGCAAAATTTTTTTCCAATTAAATACTGGGAAAACTGAAGCCATTGTTTTCAGTCCTAGCCACTGACTCCATCCCTCCCCCTAACATCTGTCTGAGGCTGAACCACACTGTTCGCAACCTTGGTGTCATATTTGACCCTGAAATGAGCTTCCGACCACATACCCGCAGCATAACAAAGACCGCCTACTTCCACCTCCGTAACATTGCCCATCGCCGCCCTTGCCTCAGCTCATCTGCTGCTGAAGCCCTCATCCATGCCTTTGTTACCTCTAGACTTGACTATTCCAACGCACTCCTGGCTAGCCTCCCACATTCCACCTTGCGTAAACTTGAGGTCATCCAAAACTCGGCTGCCCGTGTCCTAACTCGCACCAAGTCCCGTTTGCCCATCACCCCTGTGCTCGCTGACCTACATTGGCTCCTGGTTAAGCAGCGCCTCAATTTCAAAATTCTCATCCTTGTTTTCAAATCCCTCCATGGCCTCGCCCCTTCCTATCTCTGTAATCTCCTTCAGCCCCACAACCCCCCCCCCTGCCGAGATATTTGTGCTCCTCTAATTCTGCCCTCTTGAGGATCCCTGATTATAATCGCTCAACCTTTGGTGGCTGTGCCTTCTGTTGCCTGGGCCCTTAGTTCTGGAATTCCCTGCCTAAACCGGTCCGCCTTGCTACCTCTTTCCTCCTTTTTAAGACGCTCCTTAAAACCTACCTATGGTTAAGAAGGCAAATGGTATGTTGGCTTTTGTAGCGAGAGGATTCGAGTACAGGAACAAGGATGTCTTGCTGCAGTTGTACAGGGCCTTGGTGAGACCACACCTTGAGTATTGTGTGCAGTTTTGGTCGCCTTATCTGAGGAAGGATGTTCTTGCTATGGAGGGAGTGCAGTGAAGATTCACCAGACTGATACCTGGGATGGCAGGAATGACGTATGAGGAGAGATTGGGTTGATTGGGCTTATACTCACTGGAGTTTAGAAGAATGAGAGGGGATCTTATTGAAGCTTATAAAATTCTAACAGGACTAGACAGACTAGATGCAGGAAGGATGTTCCCGATGGCGGGGGAGTCCAGAACCAGGGGTCACAGTCTAAAGATAAGGGGTAAGCCATTTAGGACAGAGATGAGGAGGAATTTCTTCACCCAGAGAGTGGTGAACCTACATAAGAACATAAGAAATAGGAGCAGGAGTAGGCCAATCAGCCCCTCGAGCCTGCTCCGCCATTCAATAAGATCATGGCTGATCTGATCCTAACCGCCAATCCACTATCACAGAACCATCTCCTGAATCTAACAGAATTAGACACACGAAATAGGAGCAAGAACAGGCTACACGGCCCCTGGGCCCGCTCCGCTACCCACAGGGCCATGACCGATCCGAACCTAGACTCGTGTCCAAATTCCTGCCCGCTCCCCGTAACCCTTAATTCCCTTTACTTCTAGGAAACTGTCTATTTCTGTTTTAAATTTATGTAATGATGTAGCTTCGACAGCTTTTTGGGGCAGCATATTCCATGGACCTACCACCCTCTGAGTGAAGTAGTTCCTCCTCATCTCAGTTTTGAAAGAGCAGCCCCTTATTCTAAGACTATGCCCCCTAGTTCTAGTTTCACCCATCATCGGGAACATCTTCCCCGCATCCACCCGATCCGACCCCTTCACAATCTTATATGTTTCAATAAGATCGCCTCTCATTCTTCTGAACTCCAATGAGTAGAGTCCCAATCTACTCAACCTCTCCTCATATGTCCATCCCCTCATCCCCGGGATTAACCGAGTGAACCTTCTTTGTACTGACTCGAGAGCAAGTATGTCCTTTCTTAAGTATGGGCACCAAAACTGTACGCAGTATTCCAGGTGCGGCCTCACCAATACCTTGTACAACTGAAGCAATACCTCCCTATTTTTATATTCTATCCCCCTAGCAATGAAAGCCAACATTCCATTGGCCTTCTTAATCACTTGCTGCACCTGCATACTAACCTTTTGAGTTTCGTGCACCAGGACCCCCAGATCCCTTTGTACTTCAGTACTTTCCAGTTTCTTGCCATTAAGATAATAACTTGCTCTACGATTTTTCCTGCCAAAGTGCATAACCTCACACTTTCCAGTATTGTATTCCATCTGCCAAATCTCTGCCCACTTACTTAGCCTGTCGATGTCCCCTTGCAGGTTTTTTATGTCCTCCTCACTCACTACTTTCCCTCCCATCTTAGTATCATCTGCAAACTTTGATATGTTACACTCGGTCCCCTCCTCCAAATCGTTAATATAGATTGTAAAGAGTTGGGGACCCAGCACTGACCCCTGTGGAACACCACTAGTTACTGATTGCCAGTCTGAGAATGAACCATTTATCCCAACTCTGCCTTCTGTTAGCCAATCCTCTATCCTGTGGAATTCTCTACCACAGAAGGCAGTTGAGGCCAATTCATCTATCTATATATATATAAAGCGGCTCTTCTGTCTGTGTCCGCCTGGTCTCTATACGTTTGGAAGTTACAGAGCGTACCGACGCGCGTGTCGCCTCAAAAGAAAGCTTGCGATTCCGGACCGGTCATATGTGTCTTTACGTTTCGGCCGGACAAAAATCCCGCCCGCGGTATCCGGGGGGGGGGGAAGAGCCTCGGGAAATCGCGCGGGGGGGGGGGCGCCTCGGGAAATCGCCGGGGGGGGGGGGGGGAGCCTCGGGAAATCGCGCGGGGGGGGGGGGGGCCTCGGGAAATCGCGCGGGGGGGGGGGCCTCGGGAAATCGCGGGGCGCTCGCGCTGACCGCGCATGCGCCGGCCGCGAGAGCCTGGCGCTGGCCACTGCTCAGCATTCCCGCTCTGGCAACGGCACCGGACCTCAGGTAGGCAGGGGGAGGGGCCGGAGAGAGGGACAGAGGGGAGCGGGGGAGGGAGGGACACAGACGGGGAGGGGGTGGGGGTGGGCGACGGGAGGGGAGCGGGTGGGCGAGGGGAGGGAGGGATAGGACAGGGAGAGGACATGACAGGGAGAGGGGGGACACACGGGCAGGGAGACCAAGCGCCCCAAAATTGCCCTCGCGCCCCAAAATTGCCCTCGCAACGCGGGGCTCCCCAGCTAGTTAAATATATTCAAGGAGTTCGATACAGGAACCTCTCGATTTACCGGCACCTAAATAACCGGAAATCTCTGTTAACCGGCAAAATTCAGGAGTAGGTTCAGGTAAGTTTTACTTCATATTAGTGGTCGTTCCTGGATCTGTGGCTGTGTAACCGGGGTTCCTGCACCTGTTGTTAAGCAACAGGGATGCTTGAATCTTGTGGCCGGGGTTCCTGCACCTGTTGCTGTGTACGGAGCTCTCGTACCTTTTACTATACCTTTTTGTAATCCGGACTTTTTGTTAAACCGGCACCACGCCGGTCCCATCGGTGCCGGATAAAAAAGTGTTTCCTGTATGTTTCTTAAGGCTAAAGGGATATGGGGAGAAAGCAGGGACAGGGTACTGAGTTTGGATGATCAGCCATGATCTCATTAAATGGCAGAACAGGCTCGAGGGGCCGAATGGCCTACTCCTGCTCCTATCTTCTATGTTATCTTTTTGACCAAGCTTTTGGTCATCTGCCCTAATTTATGCTTATGTGGATCAGTATCAATTTTTTTGTCTTAAAATACTTCTGTGCAGCGCCTTGGGACGTTTTACTACGTTAAAGATGCTATATAAATGCAAGTTGTTGTTGTATATTTAAGACACAGATGGATAGTTTTTTTGGATATTAAGGGATATGGGGATCGGGCAGGAAAGTCGAGTTGAGGTAGAAGATCAGCCATGATCTTATTGAATGGCGGAGCAGGCTCGACAGGCCAAATGGCCTACTCATATTTCTTGTGTTCTTATGACCTGGGGCAGCATACATGCTTTGGCTAAGCATTATTGTCTTGCCTTGACAGCAAGGTACAAGCATTTTAGTGATATGTCCCAAGCTGCTCTAAAGATCCAGTTCCTCGGAATCCTACAGCCAATTTTTATGACTAATATAATCCTATTTGTATGCAGACTAGAGTTTTTTTTTAAAAAAGAGTAAGAATGTTAGATGATCTACCAAATGATCACCTTCATCCTTCGAAAGAAGTTGAGCATCCATTTACAAAGGTCCTGCCCATCTGCTCTGTAGGAATTGCCAGATTCCTAATCAAAGGACTGAGATTGAGTCAGTCTGTCAACCAAACGAAGTTTAATACTGTTTTGCAGAAGTAACAATCAAAACGCAGGAGAACTAACTAACAGGTCTATGCTCAATGCTGGCTCCACGAGGACTGAAGGAGAGCGCGCCTCCCTCTGACGTCATCACATTTCCCGCCGTTGGGAACGTCACGTGACCCACGTGGTGACGTCATCGCGTTTGGTCTTAACCCTATAGAGACCGCGCTATTTTCATTTCGTAAAACGAATAAAGGTACAGATTCATTGTTACAGATAATTATGTACATCGATATAAGAGTCCCTTGGTGGCTCTGCCACAGTTAGATGATCTACCAAATGATCACCTTCATCCTTCGAAAGAAGTTGAGCATCCATTTACAAAGGTCCTGCCCATCTGCTCTGCTTTTTTCACCTTCGGACCTAGTGTGGCTTTGGGATGCTTTTGTTTACTGTTGTGTTCTTGTGCAAATGCTGCTTTTCCTGGGTTAAGGGTACACTGCAGCGCAATGCATTATACACAATAGAGTGGAGAAGATGACTAGATGCCCACATAACAAACTTCTTAAAGGAACTTTGTCCCAGCTGATGCCTCTCTCCGCTGCTCCCCACCAATCCCCAGATGTCAGTAATTCCCATTTGTAAGTGGACACTGAAGTCCAGTTCAATGGAAGATCATGACGACAGTAACTTTAAAGTGATAAATTAGGGTTGTCACACACTGGTCTCATCATTGCATCATTCCTCATGATGTTACAATCGTCCTTGCGCTAGGAAGGGGAAAGTTAGCCAGGGTTCCTGCTCCTACCAGAGAGTGAACACTTGTGGATGTTGGAAATGCCCATCGAACGTTTGTGACGAGATGCAAAGAATGGCTTATTTACACTGATGTTAAATGTGCAGTGTAACTGAGTTGGTCAACTGAAAAGTTATGACTGCTTTGTTGTCTCTGTAGAGACAATCTGTTGGAAGTTTTTAACTTACATTTTTTCGTATGTATACTAATTATCCTGTTTGTGTTACAGCGGAACGAAGGTAACTCTGATAGGAGCTGTACTCTTTACTTTGCAGCAGATGAATTATCTGCCTATTACCAGACACAACCTGATATTTTTGTACACTATGTTTGTAGTTTCCACAGAGGTATGTAAATAAATGTTATTAAAGTGTGATTTTTGCTATAGTTGTATAAATTCGCAGAAAAAATTTGGGGTAATATAACTGTAGGTAATCCCTTTTATTTAGCTTGTGAAACCATTTAACACTTTGCAGCATTTGCAAGTTCGTTATGAGTCGTTATTGTACTGTCTGGCTTTATGTATTCTCTAACATTTTTGGGGTAGGAAACTAGCAAACTCGTTGATGTCAGACTGGTATTGAAATTTTTATTGCACCTCTAGTACAAATCGTGCCTGATGTATCTAGGAACACTGAGTTTGTCTTTGCTTGGGTTTTCTACAGACCGGCAGAAATGATTTGGACCTTGAGTGCTGCATAAAAATACTTTTTTCCCCATGAATGCAATTTAGATGAAATAAAACCGGGACAATGTACTTGAAAATGTTAGTCTTTAGAACCCTGAGCATTTACACTTTTGGATTTCTTCTCCAGGCACCTATGGTTTATTTTTAATTGGGCTGATTACATTTTATATTTGATACAGCAGGTTATATCATTAGCATGCTAGAGTTGAGAAGGTGAGAATATTCGTTTTGAAGTAATTACATATTTCTTCCTGTTTCTCGTCTGTGCTTTCTTCTTCCCTCCCTCCCCAAGCCTGTGTCCTACCACTTATGACACTGCACATATTACATGAGCAACAACTTTATAAATAACCAAAGGAGCATTCAATTGATTTATGGAATAAAACTGTAGCCCTGTGTGGTTTGAGGTTGGATTTGTCATCATGAAAAGTGCCATGATCCAAATGGTATTGCATTTCAGGAGTAAAGGAGTGCTTTACTTGTACGGCTGCTCAGGCAAAATAATGTAATGCCATTTCTATGATGACAGAAAACTGACCACTGCATGAGTCTAGAGGTTTGGCATTTTGTACATTTACAGCTTATTTGATCTTGTATGTGCAGTCTATTTTTCAGCCTTGATGCACATGGTTCAGATGCAATGAATGCTGAGATGGCATGTCTGTTCAGAACTTCTTAGAGGCAATGCCCCACCAAGGGAGTATGTCTATCATATATTCTGTTCATTAGTAGCCTCCACTCTGAAATCTCTCCCCGAGTCAGACTTCAGTGTGAGAGAGGATTATGCCCAGCAGTAAGTGCTGTTATTATTGGTGGTATTGTAATGTTGGTATCGGCTGTTCTAATGGAGTTGCTGGGGGTGCTCATGGTTGTTTCCCTATAAATGCCATGGTGCTTTGAAAGCACAAAAATAGAATGTAAAAGGAAAATGAAATATGTTTTCCCCTCGCATTAAGTGACTACATTGGCTTCTACTGAATTTTATTTCAAATGCTGCTGGGTGAAGAAAAACATTTATTAAAGCTTCACCAGTGTTTTAAGTTTTTACTAAAATTGATGGTACTTGCTGCGGATGAGAGGGGGGAAAACTGCCCTATAAACAAATAACTTCAAAGGATTTTTCTTGAAATTTGTGTAATTTCTATAACAATAGGACACCTACTGGAAACAAACTCTTTAGATTAGCCAACCAGTCGATGACGACAATGAGTATAAACTCTAGCTATTTTGGCATCACTGGTGCAGTGCTTTCTACTTGGAATGTACCTTTTCCGTGCTTAAGCCTATTTTTCTGTCTGGCAGACTTGTGGGAGGGAAGGGAATGCTTGATTTTAAGGGAAGGTTTGCAGGAAGACCGAAACAGCCACGGTGAAAACCAAGCATGTTTGGATATTTCTTAATGTGTTCATTTATATATGTTTTGGTGTGTACTGTAACTTCACTCCCTAATGATACTTGTATGGTGCTAGAAATAAAACATTTAAGAGCTTATTATATGATCTAGTCACAATAAATCAACTTTCCTTCAGGATGAATAGCAAATTGAAATTTAAGTATTTAAGAACATAACATAAGAAGTAGGAGCAGGAGTAGGCCATACGGCCCCTCGGGCCTGCTCCGCCATTCAATAGGATCATGGCTGATCCGAATCTAGACTCGCATCCACTTCCCTGCCCTCTCCCCGTAACCCCTAAGTCCCTCTATGCTTTTGTTTATCCCAGTGTTTTCTAAGTTTCATGATCAGTTCAAATTAAATTTCCAGGTGTTTGATTAGGATTTCTCAGACTTGAAAATTCATTTTCTATGTCATTTATTAAAGAGGAAGTGCATCCTATTTCAAATCCATCAGATATTCCATTCTGAGTTAGAACACTTGAATATTGAAAGAATAAGGCAGCAAAACTGGGTCCACCTCCTCTCTCCGTTTTCCTGTTAGCTTCAACAAATCCTGTGGAACATGAAATGCTTCAGTGAGATACACGACACTCTGATTCAGTTTCTTGCCTATTCCTTCTGCTGCTTTCTATATACAACTCTAAACTCGAGGACTCTGGAGTATGTGATTCGTTCTTCTACCAAAGTGTTTTAAATATCAGCAGATCTTGCTTGGTGTTGCTTATAGCGATTTGGAGGTTATGCTCTTGCATTGGTGGGGATGCAAATTTCTGCTGAAAGGATTGGAAAGAGATGTGTTCAGAGACACTGGAAAGTGCTTTGGTTTCATGGAAATCTAGTGCTTTCCTTATCCAGTACAGATAGATAAATTTGTTTTCTTCACATGCAATAGTTACATTAAACAAAACAAAACTAATTTGCAAGAATCATGAAGGGTGGTTCAGGACATTTTGGCTGAATAATTTTCATGTTTGTCGGTAGCTTTTGCTGACCACTTTTTTATTAGTTGATTTCACAAGTCCTTAGCAATGTTTCACGGACTTTGATACATACATTCCCTACTTGATTTGTGGTTTATTGCTGTTTTTTGAATGACTTCACTAGTGTGCAAATGTGACACGAATTAGCAGTTATTGAATGATTATTAATTCAGGTAGCAATCCAACAGTGCCTAGTGAAACAGCTCTCAACCAAATCCCCGTGCTGTAAGAGCGCTGCTCAGCTAATGAGCAGTGTCGTGTAACAACTACTGCTGTCTGGCAGTATAAACAGCTGATCAGTAAATTCCAAAATTCTTAATATTAAGCGTGACTTTTTTTCTTCCCTGCCCTTTTAGTACATCTGAAACATCTTCGAACTTTAGCACTCTTCTAATTTTTTAATTCACATTCAGTTTGCCTCTTGTAAAGCCTTTTTAAAAAATAAATAAATCAATAAATAAATTTTTAAAAATTGCCATTAATATCTATTTAGATCAGTTCTGTGATCTCAAAACTGCAGTAATAACCTTTTGGATTTATTGGGAACCTTTGTATTTACCAGGCTATGGCACAGTTGACAGCTGCTAATAAGTTGTATATGAACATATATCCTTTTTGTTTTTTAGGTTGCCATGCTGTTTTTAACATTTATATTCCTTTGGCATTGATCAGGCTGCTCTGTACAATTTGGCAAATATATCATTTTGTATTTTAGGTTGCAATGGTGCTCTTTAACATTCACCATTCCCCTTTTGCACCCATGGAAGTTGCTTTGTACCATATGGCATTTAGTTGGCAATCCAGTTCCACTGAACAACATTTTAAAACAGAAGCTTCTGGTAAAGGAGAAGCACTGGAGAAACAGTGCCCTGCTCCTTTGGGTGCGACTTTTGAAGACACTGAAATTGTCAGAAGGAGGAAGACAAAGAAGGCTGAATAAGATGCTCATCAAGAATGGCAGGATCCAAGAGGCTATCTTTCTGTTGGACTTCTGTTCCATTGAAAGCCTTTGTGTGAAGTTTGAAATTAAGAAACCCTTTTGTAGCACAAACATTAAGAGAATAGTCATCTGCAAAATAAAATGTACCTAGGTACTATTGAAAAGTCCTGCAGAGTTCAAGTAGACAGCTACATAAAATAGACTAAAGTTATTGGAATAACATTGACTCTTGTTTGTGGTGGTTTTATTTTTTATAATGTTACTATGGGTTTAAGTGGGAAGTACATTTGATGCCTGTGAACAACATTTGAGGGTCCTTCATTTAGTGTAAGGAAAAAGTTGCTGTAATTTAGTATTTATACAAAGATTAAAATATTTAAAAAAATTGTAGTGAATTTATGGAAATCCTAGGAGTAATTATTCCTGTTTTTAATTTTACAAGTGCCAGAAAATATTGGAATTGTACATGCCACAAAATGCAATGTTTTTAAGATGAATAGTTAAATGATTGAAAAACAAACTTTAAACTCTGGTATGTAAAATGGCAGCCTATTCTTGAATTTGAGAGCCAGCTCTGACATTCTAGTTACCCTTTGGTAGTCTCGACCAGATTGCTGGTGAAAGAAGGGAATACACCTTGGTTGACACTTTTGCGTCACTTGAGTCTACCTTCCAATATGCTATCTAACAAAATATTCGGAAGAGGAACTAGTTCCTGCTGCTGACTCGTGAATTTGATGGGAGGGGGTAACTCAGACAAGTACTGACTCCTTTACTAATACTTTCCTATTCAAGTTGTACAGTTGAGTTTAAACAATACCTTATCTTTTATACTGTTCTTCCTGCTCTGTGATTTGTTCATAATATCCAAAGTGGACTGTCTGCCATTGCACTCCTGTTTGTTAGTTCATGATCTCATCCTTCATAATTCAATTGGCAAGAAACAAAATAATTTAGCAATGAAATTTAAGACATAGTCAAAATGTTGAGCTATTCAGCACTGATTTTTCTAATAGAGGATCTATTTTTGTTTTGGTATTTTGGTGTACTGTAAACTTGGGGATTCACTTTAACTTCTAAAATGTAAGTTCTGTGCACTGAATATAAAATGGTTTTATTTGTTCCTATACAAAGTGAATTTGCCCTTTTTCACTGACCACTGTGATAATTAAGCATGTACATTTTTTTGTGGCACAGTTCTTTATTTGTTCGCTGTTTAAAGTGTACCATTTTACAAATGTTTTGTAAACCTGTGGTTGTGTATTTACAATAAACAATGACAGCAAAATGAGGTAGCGAAAAATCACTATGGTGTATTTTCAGATAGTTTAGGATGGAACTTTCCAGAAACCTATGATGCAAGAGAACATCTGAATTTATTCTCTAGGCTTGATTGGAATAGATAATGTGAAATAATACCTAATGGTTGTTTGCTCTACATGAGAATCCAGAATGGACTTAAAGGCACACCTAAAGTGCTACCAGGAATCATACCTTGCCTAGATAAACAAGATATTAAGTGAGTGAGTTTGGGCAATCTTTGGCACTCATTGGGGTGGGGAAACTGTTGGAAATTAATATCACCATTCTGTACATAACTGGGTAATTACTTGATCACTTATTATTTCTGGCTTAATAGTGACTTGAAATGCAACACAATTTTCATTGGTACATGTGCACTAATTTTAAAATATGCATTTTGGCTGAAGGAACAAATAAAGTTCAACTTTCCTTTAGCTATGTGTTCCAGTCATTAAAGATGCTTTCTCTCCTTTCACTGGACTTCTCATCAGTTTTCCTTCCAGGGAATAGAATAATTGTGCAAAATTGCAGAATTTATGACCCCAAGTGACCGATATTGTGTGGTAAAGTTGCATTCCGCATCATACTGGTGATGCTGAACCTGAAGAAAATCTGCAGGCCAAAAATATGTAGCAGTGCATAGCTGTATAACGCAGCTGTACTTGCTTGCCAGGATCAGCTTATCCTGGCAGAAGTGAGTTTTAAAGGGAATGTTATTTGAAAACTTTTGCCTCAGTATCTTCATTACTGGAGTGATTTGAGTTTTGCCTTCACCCTGTCTAAATCTGGTAATCCCTGGAGACCAAAAAAAAAACAGCTGCAAAGGCAGGACTGGGTTTCCCTGTGGAAGGAGAAGAGGGGGCCTGCAGCGAGCTGGGTCAAAATCCCAACCTAATAGCACTGTGGGAGCACCTTCACCACATGGACTGTAGTGGTTCAAGAAGGCCGCTCACCACTACCTTCTCGAGGGGGATTAGGGTTGGGCAATAATTCATGGCCTTGCCAGCCATGCTCATATCCCATGAATGAATGAATGAATAAAAAGCTGCCATGAGGCAAAAACTTTCCTGATGTTTGCACATTGAATGGCAGTAGACTCAACTGTGACTCCTGTCATCTGCTGCACATCCTGAGATTGTCCTCCGTGCCTGTCATAGGTGTGATGTTTAGCAAGATCAGAGAAGGACCCCTGAGATCTGAGTCCCTGCGACTCTGCTGCAGGATCCTCTTCCAGTCCCCACTCCCCTGGCTCCCTTGTGTTCTGCGACTCAAGTCTTCATCCCTGCTATCCTTTTCACCCCCCCACCCTGACGTCCGGATGAGCGTGGGAGAAAGAGGGAAAATGAAGATGTAGCTGAAACTGTGCTCTGGAGCAGAGGGACATGACCTCATCATTATCACTTCCTCCTTCTCTTCCCCTTGCTGTGATTGATCTGCAGGAAAGGAATGCTGGGTCCACACTAGAGAAATTTAAAGCATACCACGTGGAGGGTGCTGTTCCTGCCCTGTGAAGGGTGCTTAAATTACTGGGGGAATTCTCTTATGATTCTCCCCAAATTACTGGGGGAATTCTCTTATGATTCTCCCCGGTGTCCTGGCCAATATTTATCCCTTAACCAACATCACTAAAACAGATTATCTGGTCATTTATCACATTGCTGTTTGTGGTGCCTGCTTGTGCGCAAATCTTTGAATTTAACATTGTTTCACAAAAATAAAAGTCACACTTCAGAAAATTGTGGTCACCTTTTATAGTTTAGTCCTTGTCTCCATTTTATGTCACAGATGCACAACTGTCTAGAGCAGTTTATTGTCCATCTTAAGGCTGCTGTCAAAAATTCAACTGCATTTGGGGTGTGATGGATGCAAACCCATATTCTGCCACTTTGTGTGTGTTTTGCTGTTCCTAACCTGCTCAATTTTTTTTTATTAGTGTGGTATTTAAGCATCTTTCAATTAGCCAAACACCTAAACTGCACATCCTTTGCTTTATTTGGCTGACATTATATGCTACATTCTAGAAAAGGAACATTTTGTTACCACTGATTTATAGTGGGTATTTCTTGAATTTGATAGCAATAATTAATATATAAAGTAATACCACATATTTTGTGTCAATGTAGTTTTTTTGGCTTCAGGTTGACATGGCAAGTGCAATACAAGATTGTCCAAATCAAATTTAGGCATGTGGTGTGATTCGACCTCAAGGCAACAGTCTCGCAACACTTTGACTTTGCACCAGATGCAATACATTTGTAACTGGTGTGATGTGAAAATCCCCAGATGATCCCACTGAGCACAAGAATTTTTAAAATCTTAATTTTTAATCTTCACAACATTAATAGAGAACTAACTGCCTCAATATCGTTAAAATGTGACCTCCATGCAGATGCCAGTACACTCTCTTGTTTTCCCTGACTCGGGAATGGTGTGTGAATCCAACAGTGTTCACACCACTCGGGCCATTTCTGCATCATTGTAAGCAGGTACCAGTCTCATGCTGGGTACCCGCCGTATAACTGGGTCCTAAAGGGTTTGACTAATTTTTATCTTCATTTTGAAAGTATGGAATTGGCTGAACCAGCGCAAACGATTGGGAATTTTAAACGTAATTAATTTACTAAGAAACTGACTTGTGTACACTAATGAAACTATGAAATGGTTCACTATAGTTTTTAAAAAAAAGTCATTTTCAGTGATTTTAAATTGGGTAACTCACAGGTGGAGGACCATTATTAAAAATGCTTATTTTTTGGTGATAAACCCATTTTCAGCTGCATTAATCAAACTGCACCAGGTTACCACTTTTAACTACATCAAGGAATACTTTTTAATGGAAAGAAACAATTACATTCTATGATGCTGCCTGATCACACTGGTTCATGGAAGATTTTAGGTTTTGTAATTTTGCAAATAAATTTTAGCAGAAACTTGGACTGTAATCTAACCAGAGCAATTTCAAGTGCGTTTTCGGTGCAATTTTCCGATTGCGGAAATTCTACCCCCAGATGTTTAACACATTACATTACAAGTTGCAGAAGACCATATCAAGGAGACATGCCAAGAATGCTAGTTGGATGCTTTACCATGTATGCCTGTGGGTGGCATCACATTCATTTTTATTCCCAGGCAAGGTAAGGCAGGCTTCAGTTTACTACAATATAAGAACACGTACTAATTTGAACATCCTACAAAACTGCCCATTATACTATAGATCCAAATTAATTCAATCCAAGGGTAGAAGTGGAAATAATTAATATTACATATTAACATTTACCAAATGGTATATAAACTGGCAAACGTCTAGCAAAAAATACTTGCAGTATTACAGTATCTGTCATAAAATGCTTCAGGCCGACATCAAATCGACATTATACTCTCCTCTGTTATATCACCTCAATCGCACATGCCTCGCAGTGAGAACATATGTTTGATTTAAAACCAAAATTTTTGAAAATATCTTATTTATAAAATAACAAAAATGGATATAATTCAATCACTGGACCCATGATGACTAATTGCCATTTAAAAACAAAATCATTCTTGGGATGCGGGTATCCCTGGTAAGGCCAGCATTTATTGCCCATCCCTAGTTACCCCATAGAGGGTGGTGGTGAGCCGCCTTCTTGAACCGCTGCAGTCCCGTGTGGTGAAGGTGCTACCAGTGTGAGGTAGGGAGTTCCAGGATTTTAACCCAGCGATGATGAAGGAATGGCCAATTATATGTCCAAGTCAGGATGGCTTGGAGGTGGTGGTGAGCCTGCTGCTCTTGCCCTTCTAGGTGGTGGAGGTCGTGGGTGTGGCAGGTAGCACAATGCAAGCCACTGCAATTTCACCATGTTTATATCATGTATTCCCTTCTCCAGATGCCAGTCACGGTAATACTGCAACTTTAAAAACACCAAAATATTTTTAGGCAGTTAATATTTTTCTACTTTTATTTTCCTTATGGGTTCCCCATCTCGCTCCTTTGTTGGGCTATGGTTCCATGGAAATCAGTTATCTTCTGATACATTACCCAATCTTTGTGTGCCAACTCTCCTTGGATCATAGGAACAAGAATAGGCCATTCGGCCCTTCGAGCCTTTTCAGCCATTCAATTCGATCATGGCTGATCCCCTTGCTGACCAAAAACCTATCATTCTCAGTTTTGAAACATTCAATTGACCCCCAGCCTCAACAGGTTTTTGGGGGAGAAAGTTCCAAATTTCCACTTCCCTTTGTGTGAAGAAGTGCTTCCTGACATCACCCCTGAACGGCCCAGCTCTAATTTTAAGGTTGTGCCCCCTTGTTCTGGACTCTCCCACCAGAGGAAACAGTTTCTCTCTATTTACCCTATCAAAACCTTAAATCATCTTTAACACTCAATTAGATCGCCCCTTAATCTTCTATACGCCAGGGAATGCAAACCAAGTTTATACAACCTGTCCTCATAATATAGCCCTCTAAACCCCAGTATCATTCTGATGAATCTGCGCTACACCCCCTCCAAGGTCAACATATCCTTCCTGAGGTGCGGTGCCCAGAACTGAATGCAGTGCTCTAAATGGGGTATAGCTAGAGCTTCATACAGCTGTAGCATAAGTTCCACCCCTTTGTATTCCAGTCCCTGGAATACTGATGGTAAGTGTCAGGAGGCTGCTCGACTGTGGTGGGCATCACATCTGAGACAGATCCTGTCATCGCCCGTCAATACAAGCACATTTCCAGCAGGAATCACTGCCTAGTAATCACATGTGGGAGCCATGGCATATTTTCCAATCCATAGCCCAGGAATACTTAGGCTAATTATAGCACCCCTACAAATAGTGGCTGAGATTAGCTAACTCAGCACAAGCCAGGGCTTGGAACCTGAGACCTTCCATCACAGTATGGTTCAGCTAATCACTGAGCCGTGTGCGGTCCTAATCTAGTTTAGCCTTGGAGAGAGTGTAGAGGAGATTTACTAGAATGGTACTAACCATGAGGGACTTCAGTTATGTGAAGAGACTAGAGAAGCTGGTATTGTTCTCCTTAGAGCAGAGAATGCTAGGGAAAGATTGTATAGAGGTGTTCAAAAGTAAATAAGGAGAAACCGTTTCCACTATCAGGAGGGTCGGTAACCACAGGACACTGATTACTGCTCTACTGTTTAGTTCATGCTGCAGTCATTGTCTTCAGTCCCAGCTACAAACTCCGTTCCCTAGCCACCGACTCCATCCCTCTCCCTGGCCACTGAGGCTGAACCTGAGTGTTCGCAACCTTGATGTCCTATTTGATCCTGAGCTGAGCTTCCGACCCCATATCCTCTCTATCACCAAGACTTTCACCTCCGTAACATCACCTGCCCCTGCCCTTGCCTCAGCTCATCTACATGCCTTTCTTACCTCTGGACCCAACTATTCCAGTGCTCTCCTGATTGGCCTCCCACCTTGCACCCTCTGTAAACTGGAGCTCATCCAAATTGTTGCTGCATGTATTCTAACTTGCACCAAGTCAGATTCACCCTTCACTCTGTTGGCTCCCGATCTGGCAATGCCTCGATTAAAAAAAATTTAATCCTTGTTTTCAAATCTCTCCATTATCGCCCCTCCCTATCTCTCTAATCTCCTACAACCCTTTGAGATCTCTACGCTCCTCTAATTCTGGCCACTTGCACATCCCCAAATTTCTTCACTCCACCATTGGCAGCCATGCCTTCAGCTGCCTAGGCCCTAAGCACTGGAATTCCCTCCCTAAACCTCTCTGCCTCGCCACCTCTCCTTTAAGAGGTTCCTTAAAACCTACCTATTTGACCAAGCTTTTGGTCACCTGTCCCAATATCTCCTTATGTGGCTCAGGGTCAAATTTTGTCTGATAATGTACCTGTGAAGTGCATTGAGATGTTTTATTACGTTAAAGGTGGTATATAAATAAATGCAAGTTGTTGTGGTAGTCAGGGAAAATAATTATTTTTTAAATGGGTTCATTTCTAATCAACAAGTTGCATCCATTTTCTGACATCAATTTGAGATTTTTAACACTGTTTTTGCTTTGGTATCAGCTGTTACTATTGAGATTTTTAAAAATTCATTCATAGGATGTGGGCGTTGCTGGCAAGGACAACATTTATTGCCCATCCCTAACTGCCCTCGAGAAGGTGGTGGTGAGCCACCTTATACAACTGAGTGGGTTGCTAGGCCAATTCAGAGGGCAGTTAGGAGTCAACCACATTGCTGTGGGTCTGGAGTCACATATATAGGCCAGACTGGGTAAGGATGGTTTCTTACGACAATCTGGTAGTTTCATAGTCACTATTGCTGATGCTAGCTTTATATTCCAGATTTATTAAATTGAATTTAAATTCCCCAGCTGCCGTGGTGGTGATTTGAACTCACATCTCCAGATCAATTAGTCCAGGCCCCTGAATTACTAGTCCAGTAACATAACCACTATGCTACCATACCCATAATGTTATACAGAGTTGCTCAATTAAATAATTCAAGCAAAATCGTGAGATAAACCAACCGTGTTGTTGATACAGAACAGCTGGCTGACAATGTGTTACAGAGGTGAGAGGATCTGATGGCATCATAATCATAATAGTAACGCTTGAGAGGGTATCTGCAGTCATCAGCACTCTGCGACTGTATTTCAGTTAGCATAAATACTCTTGGCCAGTTATTGTTTCATTTGATAAATATAAGTCTATGTTTCTTGTGTGTATATATATAATTAGTGGTTGCCTTCTGATCTGCCCATTTTGCCCCATGTTTTCCATTCAAATTCAAGTCATGTGCTGTATCATGCACATGTAGGGTCATAGTAGAATTAAAAATAATGGAGTAGAGTTCCTGTTTTGGGCGTGCAGATTGTGCTCAAAATTGCACTGGTCTTCTGAATTGAATCCTTTGCTCAAGTTTCCGCTCAAACACATTTGCATATTGTAAGATTCGCAAAATTGAACATTGTCCTATAAGGGTCTATTGGCAGAAGAGGCCTTAATTTTAAAAAGACTGTTTTAAAAGAAGCCCAGAAAAGAGGGCATATAAAATGGCCGCCAGACCCCGTGACCAGCTTTTTGGACATTTTAAAATGTTCCTGCAGTCCCCAGACAGCCTTTATGGATTCATCCCACAGTAAGTTCTGGAAGGCTGTTTCGGAGAAAACGAAACCAGACAGAACCACATACATATGGATTGGATGCAGATCCAGTCAGATTGGCCTGTAGATAAAGGCCATCTAGATGTTTACCCAGACAAAGGAAAACAGTTTCAAATTCATAGGGGGAACATCCAGAACCGTTAAAGACATCAAGAGGACATTAAAAACAATACAGGGTCATTCCAGACCAGAGATGGCCGTCACCGGCCATCCCAAAGTAGTTTAAAACATAATAACTACCCTGCTGTGCTACAAGCCCACCAAAAGTTAAACAAAGACTAACCTTGATTTGGTGGGAGATAAAGGCTTCTTTGAGAAGTATAACTGGAGTCCCGGGGTAGCCATCGGTAGCTTTTTGAGCTTGGAGCTTTTGCAGCTTTTGGTAGCCAGCTTGTTTTTTTGAGAGCCATGGAGGAACGTCGATCCGGAGACCAAGAAGGTGATTCGAGTCTGCGTCCCGCCCCGGGGTAACCATCGGGAGATCATCGACAAACCCCGGGCCGTTGACGAGACAAAGGACAGCAGCCCTTCAGAAGAAACCGATCAGAAAATGGTAAACCAGCTGGGCTCTGCGAAGAAACCTCTTTAACCATGGTCAAACAGGTGGTCTCCGTCCCCGCCGACATCCAGGCCTGCCAGCATCCAGCCTGTCCGTGACCTTCACCTCGAGGAATAAGAGAGAGTGTTGCA
This sequence comes from Somniosus microcephalus, assembly GCF_052327205.1. Taxonomy (NCBI): domain Eukaryota; kingdom Metazoa; phylum Chordata; class Chondrichthyes; order Squaliformes; family Somniosidae; genus Somniosus; species Somniosus microcephalus. The sequence continues at coordinate 251,980,721 of NC_140987.1, read as the reverse complement.
GCCCGCAGCGTTGACCACGTGGAGACAGGACGCCTGAGAGGATCAAAACGCAGACCTTTCAAAATCTTATACTTTCTCATTGGATTGGTGAGCATGTTTCTGGCCCCTCACAATCTGATCTAGCTAGGCTTAGGGGGTGGGCATTTAAGGGGTAATTTTAATTATGAGTTGTTGTCCCTTGATGTTCCGTGTGTTTCCCCATTTCGAGATGACTTTTGTAAAGTATAATATGCCTGTATATATCTTAGCCAGTACTGTATTATGATTTGTTTTTCCCTCCCATGTACCTTATTGGTTTGCAGTTTGATTTGTTCCTTTATGCAATAAAGTTTCATTTCGTTTCCATTAAACCTGGCCTATAGAGTATTCTCTACATTGTAGTTCCTGCCTCAAAGTCCAGTGTCTAGAACCTAAGGGGCGAGTGGGTCGAACCACTCAAGGTTTTACTGTGCAAGAGAGAGAGGCCTCTAGAGAGAGAAACCTCTGCGATCTAAAACCCCTTACAGAAAATGGCGACCATGGCAGGACACTGGCAGCAGGATTGCAATGTATTAGACCCAGGTTTGAATGGGCGAAATGTTATGGATGAGAGGATAGCGGATTATGTTTTTGGCAAGGTAAATCTCACTAAGCAGTGGGTTTCCGATCTCTTACTGGATGGGTGTCCGGTAGACGCAGCCATCAGGTGGACAGAGAGCAAAGAACATAAAAAGTCAGTGGAAAAGGCAGTGTGGCTGATGTGTTACAAGAAACAAGTCCAGATTTTGGACAGAGTCGTTGCACCACAGGCAGCCAAGATCACTACCCAGGCAGCAGAAATAGAGGAAAAGGCCATGGGTGGAGAAAAACTCATCACAGCGCTTCATGCGCTGAATCAGGAACGCCAAACTGTAGCCAGCCAACATCAGGCTAGAATAGAGTACCTGGAATGTCAGGTTACTGAGGCAAAGTTGCATGAAGCGAGAATACGGGAGAAAAACGCCCGCCTCGCACAACAGCTAAGAGCACAGGAGGAGAGAGTAGTGGAGGTCAAGGCAACTTACAAGCTGTCCCTTGAGCACGGGTTTGACAGCGCAGACCATGGCCCCTGCCAAAAGACCATAGAAGACCTAAGAACGGCCTTGGTTAAGGCAAAAGGCATGGTATGCCTCGTAAGCTCAAAAGCAAGTCACATAGACTTTTTGCAGGAATCCAAAAATCCGATTCCTTGTGAAGTAGTTGTGGCACCAGCCACTGAACCCTCAGTGCCACCGAGCTACAGTGAGGCTTGGCCAGAAGGGGAGGTGGTGAAAGAAAGGGTAGCCAAGGTGGAGCAGGAGGAGGAACAACCCCTGGTAGTGAAGCCGGAGCCGGCACCAATGTGTCCTACTCGGCACCAGAGGTACGGTCCCAACGACGCAAGTGGCGTGGATGGACCCCACATGAACCAGCTCGTGGTGCCCAACAACTCAAAGCGATGATAAGCCACCTCCCAAAACTCTCCGAGAAGGGAGATCCCTCAGTCCATTTCAGGGAGGTAGAGGAAACAGCCGCCATCAATGACTGTGATGATCTTGAACAGGCAAAGATGTGGCTCTTCTCCCTGGATAGCACAATCCTTCAGTGCCTCTCAGGCGGGAGTAAGAGGGGACAGAAAGGGTATGTGGAACTCAGGGATGAGGTCTTGGAAGTTCTGGGAGTGGATGGAGGTAATCTGTTCCTCCGTGTGGAAGGGACTGTGCAGCTAACTGGAGAACCCCCACGGGTTTTCGCAGAAACGCTGTGGCCAGTGTATCGGCGCAGCTGTCCGGGCATGCCTGAACGGGTTGCAATGAATGCCGTTCAACGGGTTCATTGGCTCCGTTGTCTGGTTGCCAACAGCCTGCCGCAGATAAAGGCCCAAGCCAAATCTTGGTTTGACCCCCAAGGCCCCGGTGTCACGGAGGAGACGGTGCTCCGCCAGCTCACCATTGCATACAAGAATTGTAGGAGTCAGGAGACACCTCCCTCTAAGGGAAAAGTGCATGAGGCAAGACCTGCAGCACCAAGTAAAAGGGAGTGGCATCAGGAAGGGAATCGCCCTACCCAAGCCAAGCTCAATTGCTATGGGTGTGGGAAAGATGGACATTGGCGCAAGGACTGTAAAAATCCGTGGAAGGATAATAAGGGAAAATCTCCCGCAGCCCAAGCCCAAGCCCAGACCGCCGCCCCAGCACGAGTCCAGGTCCAAACCACAGCCCCTGTCCCAGAAAGAGGAACCGGTGCAGCTATGGATCCCGCGGCGATGGAGTCAATTTTAGAGACAATGCGGTCTCTTATGATCGCGCAGGGGAGGATAGCCGTCGCCACCGGTCCTGCCGTTCCTGCAGCCCCGACCGCTGCACCCAAATGACTAGCACCCGCGCAGCCTGTCTACCTATGTCCGCTGCGATATGATGTATGGAAAAGGCCCATCGTGGAGATGGAGGTAGAGGAGGTGAAAGGAACCTATCTATTAGATACGGGGGCATTGTGCACCGTGATCCATTCAGATAACCCTACCACCTCACCTCTGTCCACCGGGGTTCCATATATGCTATCGGGCTTCACAGGCGAAGAACAGGCTGGCGCATTTTCCATTCCCCTCTCCATTCATTTAGGACCACTCCGCACCATGTGGAAGTGTACCCTAATGAAGTGGGAGGCGGGGGGTGGAAAGGGGGTCCTTGGGTCCGATTTCCTCGTAGAACACGGGATTTTCGTGGATCTTAGAAATCATTGTCTCTGGGGAGCGAGTACGGGGGAGAAAGCAAAAGGGGGTTTCAAGGTGAAACCAAAGAAGGCTCGGGTCAGTCGGCAGGAAGTAGAATTCCTAGGTCTGACGATCCGCGCTGGAGAGAGAGCCATAGAAGAGGCTAGACGGGAATCGGTGCAAGACCCACCGGTCCCCGTCACCAGCGTAGTGAAGTTGCCCCGACGCACTAAATGGTTTCACATCAATCAGTGCAAACTGTTTAAGCCGGGTGCAAAAGAGCCAACAACCGAAGCCAGGTCTGAGGGTAAAAATCCTCAGCCTGAGGCACGCGATGAGTCACAGACCACACAGGCTGGAACCGCAGCCTGCTTGAGGGGAGAAGCTATCCCGCCCACCTGGGAGGTTTCCCCATTGGCCTGGGACTCGGACGGGGAAGAGCCCGAAGACCAGGGCCCTCCCCCTGATCCGAACGCCATCGGGGGGGAGACCGAACAGCTAGGCCCCGCCCCTGACATGAGTCTGGAGGAGGTGGAGTCGGAGGACGGAGGTCCCGCCCTCGGCTCAAGCTTAGGAGAGGTAGAACTTGGGGGCGGAGATTCTCCACCTGTAGGGACAGGTAGGGAGGAGTCGTCTGCCACAGACCCAAATCCCAAAGGGGCGGAGCCTGAGGGGAGGGAGCCGAAGCTGGCAGCCGTGGAGGAGTCACGGGCTGTGAGGGCTAAAGTCCCAACCACAGGTCCACTCGCTAAGGGAGCCTTGCCCAAGGCACCCTCTCGCAGGTCGTCTCGAACGCCTCAGCCAAGAAAGCTCTGGCCAGATTCCCCCTATTTCAGCAGACACCGACTTGGGAAATCCCTGGAAAAACGCAGTCCCCAATTGGCAGCAAAAGGCTGCGGGGGACCCAAGCCACAGGTCAGTGCAGCCCCGCCACAGGGAGCGGTGAGCTGCAGTCCAAACAGGGATTAGGTAGGCCGCCCGGGGACGGGCGGCACTGTACATAAGTTTAGTTAAGTTTAAGTTTGGTTGTTTAAGTTTAAGGTGTGTAATTTTATGGTATGTATAAGTAATAGTTTTGGAATCTGCCCAGCATGTGTGTTGTTTTGGATCGAGGCCGAAAGACCCGATCATGCCTTCACCTAGGCCAGAATCTCTCGGGAGCCTGGCTGTATCGTTTAATTTGTTACAGGAACCAAAAGGATAATGAAGGGGATTCTTGTCGCGTTCGCGGTGATCGGGTGTAGCCTGGCCTAGCGGGGCTACACCAAGGACTCCATCGTGTATGGCTGTTCCGGGGACACAGCCCCCATCGCGACCGAGGAGACAGCCACCTATTTCCACGAAGGGAGGTGGCCAGGATGGCTGGGGTCAAACTCTACAGAATACACCAGCCAGTCGGGTTTCGCATACAGAGAGACTTCTCTAATGTATCCCAGGTTCAGGATCATCGCACCCAGAGTCAGTGTTACCGTCAGGAAAAAGATTTGTTTGAACTGTACGGGACATGTTCCTTTCAACCGATGGTGGTGGCTCAGGAAGTTGAGCAAAACCATGAAGAACTCCACGGTCGAGTGGGAGAGACTGGGTAACAATACCCATCGGACTATTACGGGGACTCATGGGGAATTGAGTGTCTGTTGGGACAAATGGTGGGAACCAGATGAGGGGATTTACATCTGTATGTGGGGTTCAGAACGCGTCTGCCCCACAGGCGTCTCCATCTTTTTCCAAAGACAGTGGCAGGATGCTGGAAAAGGGATGAGATGGGACGTCAGCACACGGGCGTGCGGAGTCCCATACTCTCAGATCCCGGTGAATGCCACTGAGCTCATCACCCGCCCCCGCAAGCCCCTGCCCACGATTCCGGTAGCCAAAGCCCGCAAGGAAGGGTGCCCCACCACTACCAAGGGACCCGGGAATGGATTGGTATTAGTGCCCACAGGTCAGGTGCTGTACCAAGGGGTGCACTATGCGGTGGCCTCAGTGATCTTAAACCTCACCGAGGTGCGATTGCCAGAGTGGTGCCCCAAGGAAACGGAGCAATTGTTAACAAACATGTTCAGACAGTTTTATGAGTTTGACTTTGCCGATATCGACAGAGCCGGACTGTACACCACACCACATGAGGTCTTGGACAGGGTAGGGAGACAAAGAAGGGGTACAGTAAATGATATTTTTACAGCTTTTAACACAGGGACTTCCGTCATCAACACTCTGGATGACGTGGAGCTGCAGACTCAGATCAATGATTTAAAAGGGCGGATAAGAAAGATACTGACGGATGAGAATAAGGTAGTGGGTTCTGAGTTACACGAGGACCAGGCCATGACACTACACCTAAAAGATGGGTATAGTGGTAAGAATGCAAACCCAAGGTAGAAGTTCAAGTGGCCCAAGAGCGAATTGTCCCCATTCCTGAACCTTCCACTGTTCACCTCACTGTCAAAGAGAATTTCACCGATCTGTAACGATTCGTTGCACATTTTGGCTATATCATTCCCCCTCTCCCTGAACACCTCATCAAGATATTAAAAGCCGTTGTTGTTTCACAGAAACATTTTTACACACTGGAGCAGAAGACTTTACAAATAGGGGCAAACATATTAGATATAGTAACCCCACTGTGGTGGGATCTGTTCAATAATATAAAAGTCCCTTCTTGGATTAGGGTAGCCTCTCACATCCTTGTAGTGTGTCAGGTTTTTATTGTGATCTATTTACTCTTTGTACACTGTAAAAAGGCCAGACACTCGCAGAAGTATGAGAACAGAGGAGAATGGAGGAAGCATTATGTGCAGGTAGACGAGGAGACATCCATTTAGATTTTCGCTGCTATATATAAAGTTAAAGTTTCCCTCCCTCCTCTATGTTTGATGTTTGTTCATGTGCAATTTTGTGTGTACTTTATTTTTATTATTGAAGTTCATTAAGTGAGTTGTTGTTAATAAAAGATAATGTGTACAAACCAGGTGGTGTAGGGATATTAGGCCCCCCTCCACGCCTGGAAATGAGTGTGTCAGATTTTAAATCCAATGTATTGCCATCTATAGCTGTTTAATGTACACTGTAGGTTTTCTGAAATGGGAAATACATGTGTCGTGGGATCGCAGATAGGTAATTACAGGGGATGGTTTGATTGTGGAGAGTCAGAAAATTTTGCTCACCCAGAGTTATGATACTTCAAGCAAGTTATAGTATCATCAGGAGGGACTGTAAGATTCGCAAAATTGAACATTGTCCTATAAGGGTCTATTGGCAGAAGAGGCCTTAATTTTAAAAAGACTGTTTTAAAAGAAGCCCAGAAAAGGGGGCATACAAAATGGCCGCCAGACCCCGTGACCAGCTTTTCGGACATTTTAAAATGATTCCTGCAGTCCCCAGACAGCCTTTGTGGATTCAGCCAACAGTAAGTTCTGGAAGGCCGTTTCGGAGAAAACAAAACCAGACAGAACCACATACATATGGATTGGATGCAGATCCAGTCAGATCGGCCTGTAGATAAAGGCCATCTAGATGTTTACCCAGACAAAGGAAAACAGTTTCAAATTCATAGGGGGAACATCCAGAACTGTTAAAGACATCAAGAGGACATTAAAAACAATACAGGGTCATTCCAGACCAGAGATGGCCGTCACCGGCCATCCCAAAGTAGTTTAAAACATAATAACTACCCCGCTGTGCTACAAGCCCACCAAAAGTTAAACAAAGCCTAACCTTGATTTGGTGGGAGATAAAGGCTTCTTTGAGAAGTATAACTGGAGTCCCGGGGTAGCCATCAAATCAGCCGAGCAGGATCTATCGATTATGTCCGTGTTAGTGCACCAGGCATTGTTAGTGTAAATGCACAAACCGCCTCCCTTGCTCTTACCGGAGTCTGCAGTTCTGTCGGCGCGGAAGACCATGCGTCCTTCTAGTTGGATGGTGGTGTCAGGGATGCCGTTGTTCAAACAGGTCTCTGTGAAGATCATGGCGCAGCATTCCTTTGTCCTTTTCTGTGTGGAGAGATCCAGTTTGATCTCATCCATTTTGTTTTCCAGTGACCTGACGTTGGCCAGGAAAATACTTGGGAGGGAGGGTTTGTGTGGGGCTCTCTTCAGCCTGTTTTGGATACTGGCCCTCTTACCCCGCTTCTGTTTGCGTTCCCTGCGCGGTCTGTGCCGACTTCCGGCTGGGGAAGGACGCCACGCTGGTCCCGGGAGTCGGGCGATGTCGGGAGGCAGATTGATGTCGCTGAGTGTGAGCCGTACGCAGTCGGCCCCGATGTCTAGGAGCGTCTGCCGGCTGTACGGTAGGTCTGCCCTCAATTCCCGTATCAGCAGAGTCCAGAAGAGATTCAGAAGGAGGGTGAAAATGCTCAGTCTCGGGAGAGACAAAGCCGCTGCGCCCGTGCGCGCCGCCATTTTTCATATGCAATAAAGTTTCATTTTGTTTCCATTAGACCTGGCCTATAGAGTATTCTCTACATTGTAATTCCTGCCTCAAAGTCCAGTGTCTAGAACCTAAGGGGCGAGTGGGTCGAACCACTCAAGGTTTTACTGTGCAAGAGAGAGAGGCCTCTAGAGAGAGAAACCTCTGCGATCTAAAACCCCTTACAATATCGCCCAACGTAAAATCTTCCATGAACCAGTGCAATCAGGCAGCGCTTTAGAATGTAATTTTTTATTTTTGTTTTCCTGCATTAAGAAATATTCCTTGATGTATTTAAGAATGGTAACCTGGTGCAGTTTTATTAATGCAGCTGAAAATGGGCTTATCACCAATAATAATAAACATTTTTAATCAGAGTGCCTAGTCCACCAACTGTGAGTAACCCGAATTTTAAATAACTGAAAATGACTTTTAAAAAACTGTATAGAACCATTTATTAATTTCATCAGTGTACAGTTGTCAGTTTCTTAGTAAAGTAATTATTTTTTAATATTTAAAAGCTTTTAAAAGGTGTTTATTAGCGCCCTTGCGCCTAAAAAAAAATCCAGCTTAATTTTAGGAGCTTCCCCGAAGACCCACAAACGGGCGCAATTGGCGGAAACTTGCCATGGTGATTAATTTGATCTGGGGGTGTGGCTAGTTTTGGGGTGGGACCGGCTTCCAGCACGATGTTTTTCTAAACCACGCAAAAGATTGCAGAAACTCAATTTGGGCTGGATGTAATTTACGTTTGAAATTCCTCGATCGATTGTGCTGGTTTGGCTGATTTTGGGTGAATTGCGCTGAAAATACCAGCGCAACCAAACGGAAACTGTACCCCAATATGTTTTTTAAAAATTCTTTTAAACATTTTTGTTTATTAATTATAAAAAATATAGGAGATGGGGGTGTTAAGAGGCTGTTTGATGAACAGTCAAGAATCATCCAATCAGCCAATGAAGAGTCAGTTCACTTCTCAATTGTGATTCCTGTGCCCGATCCATATCACCATGTTATGCCCCAGCGGTAAGTCGAGGACTACCCCCGCAGGACAGGTTTGGATGAAAATGGCCCACTTGAACTCATCCTTCCAGACTACCAACTCTATGAGCTTCCCATCCAGCTGTTTCTTAAATAAGTCCAGTGTTCTGGTCTTGACCAATCCTCTTGGCGACCTGTTCCAGCTGTTGCTCAACCTTAGTGTGAAGAAATAGTTCTTGACATCCGTCCTAAATTTGCTTTACACAACGCCTAACCTGAACACTTGTGCCTTGCTATCTCTGAAAGTATTGTTTCAGATTTACTTTCTCGATCCTGTTAATATACCTCCCTAATGTCTCCCGAGACTTTTTTTAAGAGGACAAAGATTCCTAGCTTATTAAGTCCTTTCTTATAGCTCATTCCTCTAATACTTTCATTGAAATAGCAGACAGAGGAATTCCATACAAATATCTTAGACATGTGTTAATAATATTGCACAGCATGGTTTTAACCCTTTGATGCTTGTTCGTCTCCATCCTTACTTTTACTCTTGTCAAAGAAAAAAGAATTACATTTATACAGTGCCCTTCATGACCTCAGGACATCCCAAAACGCTTTACAGCCAATGAAGTATTTTGGCGTGTAGTCATTGTTTTAACGTAGGAAATGAGGCACCCAATTTGCGCACAGCAAGATCCCACAAGCAGCAATGAAATAAATGACCAGATAATCTGTTTTAGTGATGTTGTTTGATGGATAACTATTGGCTAGGACACTGGGGAGAACTCCCCTACTCTTCTTCAAACTAATGGCCATAGGATCTTTTACATCCATCTGTGGGGGCAGACAGGACCTCAGTTTAACATCTCATCAGACAGTGTAGCACTCCCTCAGCGCTGGCACTGGGAGTGTCAGCCTGGATCATGTGCTCAAATCTCAGGAGTGGGATTATGAACCCACAACCTTTGGACTTGGATGCAAGAGTGCTACCCACTGAGCCACAGCTGTCAGATCTTGACTATGGCAGTTCTGCTGAAGGGTTTCACCCGAAAGTTTAACCTAAGTATTTCTATCCGATGCTGATATACATGCCGCACATTTCCAACATTTTTCTGTTTTCAATCTAGTTAGGTTTTTTTGGACCCATGGGGCCATGATCTTGCGGTTATGCCCACCAGAATAGGGTCAGTGGGAGGCTACCTCATTTACAGATAACCAACCAGCACCTATGCCACCATGGGCAGATGTCCAGTACAGGCGGCTGGAAAATCAAGATTCACCATAGGGTTACCAGGGCTCCAAGGGTGAGAGTATGAGGAGAGATTACATAAACTAGGCTTGTATTCCCTAGAATATAGAAGGTTAAGGGGCGATTTGATTGAAGCTTTTAGGATTTTGAAAGGAATTGATAGGGTTAAATAGAAAAACTATTTCCGCTGGTTGGGGGAGTCTAGGTCAAGGGGGGACATAGTCTAAAGTCTAAGAACCAGGCCATTCAGGAGAGAAGTTAGGAAACACTTCTTCACGCAAAGAGTGGTAGAAGTGTGGAACTCTCTCCCACAAAAAAACAGTAGATGCTGGGTCAATTAATTTTAAATCTGAGATTGATGATTTTTACTAGCCAAGGGTATAAAAGGATATGGAGCCATGGCAGGTGGATGGAGTTAAGATACAGATCAGCCATGATGTCATTGAATGGCGGAACAGGCTGGAGGGGCTGAATGAACTCCTCCTATTTCTATGTTTCTATCCCCTGCCTGCCGGCCATTAGGTGTGGGGTGGCAAATGCCCAGATTTGCTCCCCTGAGACCCCAGGCCACTGTTCCTTGTAAGCTGTGTGGGCATGCAGCCATACAGCACTCCAGGAAACCCATGCAACCGGCTTTTCAATAGCACATGCGCTGTATTTTGAATGGGCTGTGCGGCCCCTTAAAAAATGACAGGGAACATTGCCCCAGGCATCTCCCCTTCAGCATCCTGTTTAAGGGACTGATCCATATTTTGGTATTTAGAAAAAAACCTGGTTATCTGCAAACTCTAACTGGTAATCTATATATATAAAGCGGCTCTTCTGTCTGTCCCGATGTCTGTCCTGATGTCTGTCTGTCTGTCTGTCCGTTCTCTATACGTTTGAAAGTTACAGAGCGTACCGACGCGCGCGTCGCCTCAAAAGAAAGCTTGCTATTCCGGACCGGTCATAGACGTATTTACGTTTCGGCCGGACAAAAATCCCGCCCGCGGTATCCCAAAAACGTTTAGCGTTCTGCTCATTAGCATCTCATTAGCGACCGTGTGACGTCGAGGTCGACCAATCGGACGGCGGGTTCCTTCCTACAGTTGAGTGTCGAGTGACTCGACGATTGACCAATCCTACGCTTCGGTGACCTGACCGGTCGACCAATCGGTGCATGTGTGGGCGGTCCTTATCTTTCTGAACCGAGGTGAGTGGCCGCCATCTTGATTTTTCACGATTTTTTCCCCACACTTTCAGTGTGTTAGGGAAGTAAGGTAAATATTTGAATTATGTGTTAGGGAATTAATTAACAATTTATTTGAGATTTATATTGTGTTTAGCAACCCCCCCCTCCTCCTCACCCTCGCGCAGGGGGGACTCGGGCCTGAAGCTCAAAAAATTTCTCTCTCTCTCTCTCTTTCTTCCCTCTCTCTCTCTCCTTCTCCTCTTCCCTCTTTCTCCTTCTCCTCTTCCCTCTCTCCTCTTCCCTCTCTCTCCTTCTCCTCTTCCCTCTCTGTCTCTCTCTACTTCCCCCTCTCAGGTTTCACGGTGTCGCGGACGGAGCGCGGGTGGGCCGCCCGAAGTTTCCCGCTCGCTAACGGCCGCCAAGCCGCCCTTGCCTGCTCCCCGCGGGCCGCCTCGCGCCGCCCGCACTGAACGCGCATGCGCCGCCCGCACTGACCGCGCATGCGCCGCCCGCACTGACCGCGCATGCGCCGCCCGCCCGCCCGCAGCGGCCGTCCATCAGCCGCGCGATACGCGGGGGACCTCAGCTCCGGTCCGTCCCAGCCTCAGAACCCGACCGCGCCTTAAGCGCTAGGCCCCGCACGGCCGCTATCGCAACGGCACCGGACCTCAGGCGCTAGGCAGGGGGAGGGGCCAGAGAGAGGGACAGAGGGGAGTGGGGGAGCGGGGGAGTGGGGGAGCGGGGGAGCTGGGGAGTGGGGGAGGGGAAGGTGGGGGAGGGGAGGGGTGGGTGTGGGCTGGGGGAGGGGTGGGGGTGGGCGAGGGGAGGGGAGGGGGTGGGGGGAGGGAGAGGAGGGGAGGGGAGGGAGAGGAGGGGAGGGAGAGAGGGGAGGGGAGGGAGGGATAGGACAGGGAGAGGACATGACAGGGAGAGGGGGGACACACAGGGGCAGGGAGACCAAGCGCCCCAAAATTGCCCTCGCAACGCGGGGCTCCCCAGCTAGTCTTTAATAAAGCAGTAAAACTGAGACCAAGCTAGACTTTCCAGTGTTCACGTTAATCAGATGAATCCTGAGAGAAGAGATTGCAAAACTAAAAATGTCAGCAATGGATTTTGCTACTGTCTAGAAATAATTAAAATCTGAAGGCAATCTAAGCAGCCTATTTTCACCCAGATCAGGCGGCGACATGAAGCCTGAATAAAAATGCATCCCTAGGTAAACGTTTGAAAGTTGAATTTGATATCATCAATCATGCCTGTCAAGCAAAATCTTCTTTGTCCCTGCAGTTTTGCAAGGGATTATAAGATGGAAGCAGCAGTCAGAATTGACAGTGTATCTGAGTAACCAGTTCTACAAGCTTTCAAGATCAAACATGGAACTATGCTGTGTTACATTCAAATATTAAAAGGATTACAGCTTTAATTATAGATGTTTTCCCTCACATAACCTTACTTCTTCTGAGGGTGGTGGGCAATGTTCCCTGTAAGATACGCTTTGTTCTGCGCGGCCTGTTTCTTTTAATGGTGGTCCCTTTAAATTTCTGCACATGCGCGGTATTTACAATATAAAAGCTGGTGAGCGGCCTGTGTGGGACCTTTCAGATTACTGCGCGGCCACGCGCGCGCACCTTAGCAGGAATATTGCTAGTGGGTAATGCCGGTGAGTAATATCAGAGATGCCCTCTTATAGTGCTGTCATCTGTGGCTTAGTGGGTAACATTCTCACCTCTGAGTGAGGAGGTTGTGGGTTCAAAGTCCTGCTCCAGAGGCTTGAGCATGCTTGAGATTGACACTCCCAGTGCAGTACCAAGAAGGCGCTGCACTGTTGGAGGTGCCGGGACCATAACCGAGGTCACGTCTGCCCTCTCAGTTGGATGTAAAAGATCCCATGGCACTATTTCAAGGAAGAGCAGGGGAGTGGTGGTCTGGCTAATATTTATCCCTCAACCAACATCACTAAAAAACAGATTATCTGGTTATTTATTTCATTGCATGTTATAATGATGCCTTACAGTTCATGTCCCAAGGTTGTGGGAGCTTGCTGTGCACAAATTAACTGCTGTCTTTCCTACATTACAACAGTGACTACACTTCAAAAGTACTTCATTGGTTGTAAAGCACTTTGGGACGTCCTGAGGTCATGAAAGCACTATATAAATGCAAGTCTTTCTTTCTTTCATACCATGCTCAAATGGCCATTCTTCATGAGTGAACCCGGAAAATGAATATTGGCTGTTTCAGAACATTGCATCCAAGCCCAAACCTGTCCTCACCCAGGGCTACAAATACCTCTCTGGGTTATTTTTTTTTAAACAAATTGTTTAATGCTTTTAGGTAAAATTCTTCTGCTTGCTATTTTAATGAAGTTGAAATAAATGTCTTCATGTGTCTCTAGATAGCAATCACGGGTGGGAATCTGAGCCAAATCTGGGTGCACTGAGGTCCATTGTAGCATTCCTATCTCCACCCCAGCAGAAATTAGCTAAGTCAGCTAAGATCACGGCTGTCAAACCAAACCTGCGACCTTGGACCCTATGGCTCAGTATCTGCCATGTATTTACCCACTGGGGCAATTGGGGAGCACCATCTGGAAACCTTTCCGACGTAACACTGGTTCTGTTATAAAGGACTTCAGTTCCTGACTGTTTCCATGTTATATTTTCTATTTTGTTATGGGATGTGAACTGTAAGGCATCATTATAATATGCAAAATGTTCATCTCCCAAGGGCTGCCTTACAATGAGACTGTCATGCAAGAGATATAATTAAGTTAGTGGTTCTTTGGTTTACTAAGATCTGTATAATAGTGATTCTATCAAACATTTGCCCTCATGCAGGACCATAGGATTCTTCTAACCCTTGGATTTTGTTCAACGTTACACCACAGAGTTCACTTTCACACACACGCACTGTAGTGTATGTACTTTGCAGAAGGAACTATATTCTGCCCCCTGTATACTGCAGTACCAGTAGTGACCACCCCTGTATATAAGCCTGTGTAGTAACTTTGCATAGTAGTTCCAGTTTTGTCTCCACTCAATAAACACCTGTTGTAACCAACTCCTGCAGTCCGTGTCTCAATTACACACGGACATAATACTGGTGACGAGCAGATCCGAACTTACCTACAGTTCTGCACCACCTCATGGGGATCCATCCCTGAAGCGAAGTTGTTAGAGGTCGAGGCCAGAAGGAAGAAAGAAAAAACAAATAAACAGAAGAAACGGGCGTCGACCGTGGGCAACCGCCTCTGATTCATCGGAGTTGAAGATTTGCAGGAGAGGCTGTCGAGAGCTGGGCTTGGTTATCCTGTCTATGGTGTTCCAGCTAATCGGGCTGGTGGCAGGTAGTACACTGATCCTTCCTGGGCTGCAGCGGGCTAGAGCTCAATCGAGTGGCTTTTCAACGGGGCTGAGCAGCGTTGTCGGGAAGAGGAGAGAGAGAGAGAGAGAGAGGGTGGAGCACACAGGGCGCGGCTGGTGCTACGAAGCCAGGCAGCGTACAGACCCGAGAAGAGGGAGGAAAGTGTCCCGTAGGGTTTGCTCTGACGACGGGAAAATAAAAGAAATTAGAAGCGCAGGAAGCCGCGAGGAGCTGCAGTTTGCCACGGGGACCGCGGAGAGCGGCGTTAGCAGCAGCGCGGGGGGGGGGGGAAGTGAGCGAAGACCATAGGGTGTCGCCATCAAGGCATAAAAATGCCAGTAACAGCGCTAGCAGCAGCGGAGAAGACAGAAAGCGCGGGAGGCGCCATCTTAATCCAGCGGGGAAGAAGGCAAAGCGCGGGAGGCGCCATTTTGTTCAATCGGGGAAGAAAGCAAAGCGCGGGAGGCGCCATCTTAGATTTCCAAGATGCTGAAGACTGGCAATATCACTGCCTTCGATAATGCAATAGAAGACTGGACCACGTATGTGGAAAGAGTCGAAGTATATTGCAAGGCAAACGAAGTAGCCGATGAGAAAAAGGCATCGGTACTACTAAACTTAATGGGCGCAAGAACGTACAGCCTATTGCGGAACCTGATCACTCCAGCCAAACCGATGGCGAAGAGTTTTAACGAAATTGTTGATATCCTACAGGAACACCTAAATCCTACACCGCTGCTGATAACAGAAAGATTTAAATTCCACAAGAGAAATCAGCATAAAGATGAGAGCAATGCTGATTACCTTACGGAACTACGCAAGCTATCAAAGCACTGCCAGTTCGGAGCAGGACTGGCAGATACCCTACGGGACAAATTTGTCTGTGGACTCCTGAGTGAAGGAACCCAGAAGAGGTTACTCTCAGAGAAAGAGCTGACGCTAGTTAAGGCTTTCAGCGTGGCAGTATCGTACAAAGCAGCAGCAAGGGGAGCTGCGGAAATACAGCAAAAGCTACAGGAATACGGCACCCATGAAATGACATGGGGATTTGAAAAATGTTATCGCTGTGGCAGAACAACCCATGACCAGAAGGACTGCTGGTCCAAGGACAAAATATGCAGGCAATGCGGAAAGATGGGACACATTGCACGAGTTTGCAGGTCTGGGAAGAAGACTAACGACAACAAAAAGGCTACTAAGGAACAGTACAGGAAAGTACAAAAGATGACGGACAGTAGTTCCGAAGACCAGAAGAGCGATAGTGAATCCGGGAACAAGAGACTAAGCTGTCTCAAACTTCACAACATAATCGCAAAAGAGGATCACTGAACCATTTGGGTCACCCTCACGATAGCAGGGTCCCAAGTCAAAATGGAATTGGATACAGGATCAGCCCTGACCATCATGAATCGACGAGACTACAAGCGGCTATTCTCACACATACCCTTGAAAGAGACATCCATTGTCTTGAAGACGTATACGGGGCAGAAAGTATACCCCAGAGGGAAAATAAGGGTGCCTGTCGAATACAACGGCAAGAAAATACAGAAATTGTATCTGTACATACTGCAAGATGCTGGACCACCGTTATTGGGACGTGAATGGATCAGAAAGATAAGTTTAGACTGGCACTCCATTCAGGCACTGACTGTGGCTGGTAAAAAGGATGACGACGTCACACCTGGACAATTGTCAAAAATCTTAGCTAACGCTAAAGAGATATTTCAACAAGAACTGGGAACTCTTAAAGGCGTAACCGCCTCGATAAAAATAGAAGAGAATGCAATTCCCAAGTTTTTCAACGCAAGACCGGTACCGTATGCAATTTGCCCAGCCGTCGAGGCAGAGCTGGAGAATCTGGAGAATGCAGGCGTGTTATCTAAGGTAGACTGGAGCGAGTGGGCGACACCCATCGTTCCTGTCATGAAAAAAACATTAAACAATAAGTCTGAGGAGCCAAGGAAGGTTCGCATCTGTGGGGACTTCAAGGTGACGGTGAACCCAGTCCTTCACACAGCACAGTATCCCCTCCCGAGGATAGAAGATATTTTTGCCTCACTATATGGAGGGAAGCGTTTTACAAAAATTGACCTAGCACAAGCATATTTGCAGATGGAGGTTGAAGAATCCTCTAGCAAGTATCTCACGATAAACACTCACAAAGGTCTTTACCAGTATAATCGACTGGTATTCGGAGTAGCATCAGCTCCGGCGATATGGCAAAGAGCGATGGAACAAGTCCTGCAAGGGATTCCGGGGACTCAGTGTTACTTGGACGACATCCTAGTGACAGGTGAAAATGACAGTGAACACCTTGCCAACCTAGAGCAGGAGCTCACTAGACTAAGAGAACATGGGCTACGAGCCAATTGCCCCTAGTGCGAGTTTTTTAAGAAACAAATATCGTATTGTGGCCACGTGATTGATGAAGAGGGGTTACATAAGTCCCCTGACAAAATTGAAGCGGCCGTTAAGGCTCCAGCGCCTGAAAATGTGTCGCAACTGAGGTCATTCCTTGGATTGGTGAATTACTACCATAAGTTTTTGCCGAATTTGTCCACAATTCTGCACCCATTGAATGCCTTACTACAAACTGGAGTAGCATGGAAATGGAGCGATGAATGTAAGCGGGCCTTTCAGAAGAGTAAAGACCTAATCACTTCAAGAGAAGTATTGGCTCACTACAACCCATCACTACCGATAAGACTGGCGTGTGATGCCTCTCCCTACGGCATTGGAGCGGTACTGTCACATAAATTCCTTGATGGTTCAGAGAGGCCGATAGCTTTTGCGTCACACTCGTTAACTTCAGCTGAGCGTAACTATGCCCAGATTGACAGAGAGGCCCTCAGCCTGGTGTGGGGGGTGAAGAAGTTCAATCACTACCTGCACGGTCAGAAATTTACTCTACTAACTGATCATCAACCTCTTGTCTCCATTTTCAACCCTCAGAAGGGCATCCTGATAATGACAGCACAACGGCTACAGAGGTGGTCCCTTTTCCTAGGGGCACACCAATATGACATCGAGTACAAAGGAACTAAACAGCATGGGAATGCTGGTGGATTGTCGCGCCTACTGTTGCCGACGGTGGAAGAAGCACCTGCAGTGGATCCTGTGGAGATATTCCACTCGACCATAGTCGAATGTCTACCTGTGACGAATGCAAACATAGAAAAGGAAACACGAAATGACCCGACACTCTCCAGGGTCTATGATATAACGGTGAAGGGATGGCCAGCACATGGCGAACCACTGTTGCCAGCATTCTCGCCGAGAAGAGAACGGCTGTCAGTGTGCAGAGGAACCTTGATGTGTGGATCCAGAGTAGTAATTCCACCCAAATTGAAGGATAGAGTGCTCAATGAGCTTCATGAGGGTCATCTGGGAGGGGTAAAAATGAAGAACTTAGCCAGAGCGTTTGTGTGGTGGCCGGGAATCGATAGAGAAATCGAAGAGATGATCAAGAGCTGTACAGGATGCCAGAAGCTCCAAAACACCCCACCACAAGCCCCTCTACATCCATGGGAGTGGCCCTCATCTCCATGGCAAAGGGTACACATTGATTTTGCAGGTCCATTTATGGACTCGATGTTTTTAATTGCGGTGGATGCACATTCAAAGTGGCCAGAGGTAATAAAAATGTCCTCAACCACCACAGAAAAAACTATCACAGTCTTACGAACCATATTCGCCAGAAATGGGCTGCCTGAACAGATTTGCTCCGACAATGGACCACAGTTTGTGTCTGAAGAGTTCCGGAGGTTCTTAAAGAACAATGGTGTTAAGCATTACACACCCGCCCCATATCATCCAGCCACCAATGGATTGGCTGAGAGGTTCGTTCAAACATTCAAGAAGGCTATCAAGGCAATGTGTAATGAAGACATACCCCTACAACACAAGGTGGATAACTTCTTGTTTGCCTACCGGAATGCGACACATGCGGTTACCAACCAAACTCCAGCCATGATGTTCTTCAATCGAAGACTACGATGCCGCTTGGATTTGGTTAAGCCAAACGTCCGAAGAGATGTGGAGAACAGGCAGTTTCAGAATATGAATGAAAGGCCAACTAGGAGTTTTAAGATAGGTCAACCAGTTTTGGCCCGGGACTACCGCACAGAGAAATGGCAGCCAGGAACGATCTGCACACGGCAAGGACCTCTAATGTATACCGTGGACATTGGAGAGAGCATTGTAAGACACCATGCTGACCAGATTCTAGAGTCACTGGAAAACGTCAAATCCACACCACGATCCGATACACCTGGTGATAAAACTGAAGTACCAAATTGCATCTACCTCAGAATCGGTGATATTGGAAGCAGACGAACCAAACAACGATGTTGATCCCGAATCAACTTTGCCAGAAGAACCTGATACCCCAAAGAGGCGTTATCCAGACAGAATCAGGAAGCCTCCTCAAAGACTGAACTTATAATTGCTTAACTTCAGCTAATGTATGTAGCAACTGTAATTGTAAATATGTTATTTGATTATTAATCGAATTTTATGTACTGTTTAGCTAAAAGGGGAGGAATTGTAGTGTATGTACTTTGCAGAAGGAACTATATTCTGCAGCCCCTGTATACTGCAGTACCAGTAGTGACCACCCCTGTATATAAGCCTGTGTAGTAACTTTGCATAATAGTTCCAGTTTTGTCTCCACTCAGTAAACACCTGTTGTAACCAACTCCTGCAGTCCGTGTCTCAATTACACACGGACATAATACGCACCCTTGCCCTAATTCCAAATATTAAAGAAGCACATAATATAAGAATGTGATTGATGTGCCTTCAATAACCACAAAACTAGAAGTTATAGACTTTAACAAGTTGGCTTTTAATCACTAAGATCAGAGCTAACATCTCAACACACCGACTGGCTCACAGGAATGAGTCATACAGATCCTGAGATCTTTAAGTAAAAGAAGTCAGGGGCGGAGCCAAGAGCCAAGACCTGGAACCTTCCAGGTTAGTCAGGAAAGAGGAAGTGAAACTATACACCGTGTGGGGGAGGGTAATATACATGAGTACAAAATGGATACAGGCAAGACAAACAGATTTCATTACATTCACCCCTTCTTTAGATTTAGTCCATTGGGGTGATGTTTCTTAAAAGTTGGTATAAGTAAGTCTGTCAGGAGGTTTTGCGGTTCTCAGTGATCGGCGCAAAGCCGGTTGGGGTGCCTCTAGGGGAGTGGATTCTGGTTCCTCCGCTGTCCGGGCCTCTGCAGTGTCTTCCAGGTTATCTGCAGTGTCCTCCAGGTTAAAGTTGGGTATTGATACCTCTGGGCGTCCTGTCTCTTTTTGGTGTAGGTCTTCCTCGGGTAGTCTCTCATCGTTCTCTCCGCTCCCCGAGGGAGCGAGGTCTTTTATGGAAACAGTGTCCTCTCACCCGTCAGAGTATTCGATATAGGCGTACTGAGGGTTTGCATGGAGGAGCTGTACCTTTTACACAAGGGGGTCCATTTTATGGCCTCTCACGTGCTTCCGCAATAGTACTGTCCCCGGAGACGTCAGCCACGCGGGTAGAGATATGCCCGAGGTGGATTTCCGGGGGAAAACGAACATCTTTTCGTGAGGGGTAGCGTTAGTGGCTGTACATAACAGAGACCTTATGGAGTGGAGCACGTCTGGGAGGACTTCCTGCCAGCGGGAGGTCAGAAGGCCTTTTGACTTTAAGGCTAACGTGACAGCCTTCCAAACAGTAGTATTCTCCCTTTCCACTTGCCCATTACCTCGGGGGTTGTAGCTAGTGGTTCTGCTAGTGGCTATCCTCTTTGAGAGCAAGAACTGACGCAGTTCGTCACTCATAAATGATGTCCCCCTATCGCTGTGTATGTAGTTCGGCATGCCAAACATGCAGAATAGATTACCGAGACACTTGATGACCGTGGCACTGGTCATGTCTGGGCAGGGAATGGCGAAGGGGAAGCGGGAATATTCATCGATGATATTGAGGAAGTATACGTTACGGTCGGCAGAGGGAAGGGGTCCCTTGAAGTCCAGACTTAGGCGCTCGAATGGCCGTGTGGCTTTGATAAGGTGTGCATGGTCAGGCCTGTAGAAACGAGGCTTGCATTCCGCACAGATGCGGCAGGCTCTGGTCATTGCCCTGACCTCCTCGATGGAGTGGGGCAGATTGCGGGACTTTATAAAATGGTATAGTCGGGTGACCCCTGGGTGACAGAGGTCGTTGTGGAGACCCTGTAATTTGTCCGTATGAATGCTGGCACACATTCCCCGCGATAGGGCGTCTGGGGGTTCATTAAGGGCTCTCGGCCTGCACATAATATCATAGTCGAACGTGGATAGTTCGATCCTCCACCTGAGTACTTTGTCATTCTTGATTTTCCCCCTTTGTTTGTTATTAAACATGAAAGCCACCGGCCGCTGGTCGGTGAGTAGGGTGAAACGTTTGCCGACTAGGTAGTGTCTCCAGTGCTGCACTGCCTCCACTATAGCCTGTGCCTCCTTCTCGACAGAAGAGTGCCTGATTTCAGGTCCCTGAAGGGTTCGGGAGAAGAAGGCCACAGGTCTCCCAGCCTGATTGAGGGTCGCAGCTAAGGCAAAGTCTGACGCATCGCTTTCGACTTGAAAGGGAATGCTTTCGTCCACTGCACACAGTGCAGCCCTTTCAATGTCCTGTTTGATACTGGTGAAAACCTCCCGAGCTTCAGCTGATAGTGGGAAGGACGTTGATTTAATGAGGGGTCGGGCCTTATCAGAGTAATTGGGCACCCATTGGGCATAATACGAAAAAAATCCCAGGCACCTTTTTAAAGCTTTGGGATTGTGTGGCAGGGTCAGTTCCTTTAGGGGGCGTAATCGGTCAGGGTCCGGTCCAATTGCCCCATCTTCCACCACACAGCCGAGGATACAGAGACGGGTTGTGTTGAAGACACATTTGTCTTCGTTGTAGGTTAGATTCAGCTTTAGGGCAGTTTTTAAAAATCTCGCAAGGTTTAGATCGTGGTCTTGCTGGTTGTGCCCGCAGATAGTGACATTGCCCAGACAGGGGTAGGTAGCTTGTAGTTTATTCTTGTCAACCATGCGGTCCATCTCACGTTGGAAGACCGAGACCCCATTTGTCACCCCGAAGGGCACTCTGAGAAAATGGTAGAGGCGTCCGTTCGCCTCAAAGGCGGTGTATGGGCGGTCCTCCGTTCTAATGGGGAGCTGGTGATACACGGATTTGAGGTCGATAGTCGAGAAGCCTCGGTATTGCGCAAGCTGGTTGACCATTTCTGATATGCGGGGTAAAGGGTAGGCGTCCAGCTGGGTATAAATATTAACAGTCTGGCTGTAGTTAGTTACCATCCGTTTCTTTTCGCTATTTTTAACTATGACTACTTGGGCACGCCACGGACTGGTACTGCATTCAATAATGCCTTCCAGCAGGAGTCTGTCCACTTCCGCCTTGATAAAGTGTCTGTCTTCCAGACTGTACCATCTACTTTTGGTCGCTATGGGCCTACAGTTCGGAGTGAGATTAGCGAATAAAGAGGGCGGGCTGATTTTTAAGGTTGATAGGCCACAGACTGTGAGTGGCGGCTGGGACCCGCCATATGCTAGCGTGACACTTTCGTGGTGGCACTGGAAGTCCAGGCCCAAGATTACATTAACACAGAGTTCTGGCATCACGAGGAGTTTAAAATCCTTGTAGTCCGTGCCTTTTACAGTCAGTGTTACCACACAGTAGCCCAAAATGTCCGAAGTGTGGGGCTTAGCAGCCATAGCAATTCTGCTCCGTGTAGGGGTTACCGTTAATGAGTGCCGCCATACCAGGCTAGGGTGGATAAAACTCTCGGTACTCCCACAGTCAATTAAGCATTTCGTTAAATTCCCGTTTACCTGTATGTCCATCATGGATTTTGTCAACGGGTGTGGCCTGGATTGATCCACCGTGATCGAAGCCACTGTTGGGCCCTGGGCGGCCGTTGAGTCGGGAAAAGATGGCGGATCCCAAGATGGCGGCCCGCACGGCACGCACGAGGCGGTGACGGAGTTGGAAATCGGATTCCCCCTGCAGACTTTGCTAAAATGCCCCTTTTTCTTATATTTGAAGCATGTAGCGTCCTTCGCTGGGCATCATTGTCTGGGGTGCTTGGCCTGGCCGCAGAAGTAGCATTTCGGGCCTCGAGACATTGCCGCTGTAGTAGGACTCCTGGGTGAACTTCTGTGTGGGGACTCCGGCGGTGTAGAGTTGGTCTGAGACCTGGATGGGGAAGATGGCTGATTCCAAGATGGCGGCCCGCTCGGCGCACACGAGGCGGTGAGGGCCGCATGGCCGGAAGAATAAGAGTCAGAGTTTTTCTGGGCCACATCCAGCGATCGCGCAGTGGCCACTGCCTTTTTTAAGTCCAGGACCTCCTTCTCCAGCAGTCTCTGCCAGATATAATTCGATTTGAGGCCCGTGATGAAGGAATCGCGGACCAATTCGTCAGAGTACACGTTGGCCGTCACGGCCTTGCAGTTACAGTCCCGGACCAAGTCCTTTAGGCCCTGTAAGAAATCGTCCATTGATTCCTCAGGTCGCTGCCTGCGTGTAGCCAGCAGATGTTTGGCGTACACTTCGTTTACTGGCCTCTGGTATTGGGCCTTCAGGATAGTGATGGCCTCCGTGTAAGAGGTGGCGTCCCGGATGAACGAATAAATCCGATGACTAACGCGAGTAGTGAGTAGACTCAGTTTATCTACCTCGCTAGCGGATGAGGCCCTCGCGAAGAGTTCGAAGCATTTGAGCCAGT
This sequence comes from Somniosus microcephalus, assembly GCF_052327205.1. Classification (NCBI taxonomy): domain Eukaryota; kingdom Metazoa; phylum Chordata; class Chondrichthyes; order Squaliformes; family Somniosidae; genus Somniosus; species Somniosus microcephalus. The sequence goes on along the minus strand of NC_140987.1, from coordinate 251,958,084 downwards.
GTCCAAATTGATTTGATGCTTCAGCAGAATGTGGATCCAAGTCCAGATGCTCTGGTTTTAGGAGTCGATCCATCCTAGTATTCTTTAGTGATTAAAATTGATGTGCCTTCAATAACCACAAAACTAGAAGTTATAGACTTTAACAAGTTGGCTTTTAATCACTAAGATCAGAGCTAACATCTCAACACACCGACTGGCTCACAGGAATGAGTCATACAGATCCTGAGATCTTTAAGTAAGAGAAGTCAGGGGCGGAGCCAAGAGCCAAGACCTGGAACCTTCCAGGTTAGTCAGGAAAGAGGAAGTGAAATTATACACTGTGTGGGGGAGGGTAATATACATGAGTGCAAAACGGATACAGGCAAGACAAACAGATTTCATTACAGTGATAAAACATGCTGCCTGGCCAAAACGGGCTGTTTCCGATAAATTACGTACAATCTATCCTACCATGGAATCTACCCCACCTACTTACACCTGAGGGAAAATTCTGCATTAATGTTCTGCAATCCCCAATGGTAATTAAGCAAAACTGCAGAATATTCATCATCGCCATGCTCTCCTTATTAGATCCTCACCAGCTGCCCTGAATTTCCTTTGCCGTATTTCATTGGTATCTGTTGTAAAATCGGGGCAACTAATTTTTCCAGGCCAGCAAATTGGAGGGCAGGTTGCACCTCTGGCCCAAAACCGATTACCCAACTTTCCTACAAAGAAATGGCAGACCAATTAAATACATACTTTGGTTCTGCCTTCAAAAAGGAGGACACAAATAACCTTCCAGAGATGTTGGGGAACATAGGGTCTAATGAGAGGGAGGAATTGAATGAAATCAGTATTTGTAGGGAAATGGTGTTAGGGAAATTGACGGCATTGAAGGCCGATAAATCCCCAGGGCCTGATAATCTACATCCTAGGGTACTTAAGGAAGTGGCCCTAGAAATAGTAGATTCATTGCTGGTCATCTTCCAAAATTCTATAGACTCTGGAATAGTTCCCATGGATTGGAGGGTAGCTAATGCAACCACACAATTTAAAAAAGGTGGTAGAGAGAAAATGGGGAATTACAGACCGGTAAGCCTGACATCGGTAGTGGGGGAAAATGCTAGAGTCCATTATAAAAGATGTAATAGCAGAGCACTTGGAAAACAATGACAGGATTGGACAAAGTCAACATGGATTTACAAAAGGTAAATCGTGCTTGACTAATCTACTGGAATTTTTTGAGGATGTAACTCGTAGAATAGATAAGGGAGAACCAGTGGATGTGGTGTATTTGGACTTTCAGAAGGCTTTCGATAAGGTCCCGCATAAGAGATTGGCATGCAAAGTTAAAGCACATGGGATTGGGGGTAAGGTACTGACTTGGATAGAGAACTGGTTGGCAGACAGGAAGCAAAGAGTTGGAATAATCTGGTCTTTTTCCGAGTGGCAGGCAGTGACTAGTGGGGTACCGCAGGGATCGGTGCTAGGACCCCAGCTATTCACACTATATATTTATGATCTAGGTGAGGGAACTAGATGTAATATCTCCAAGTTTGCAGATGACACAAAGCTGGGTGGGCGTGTGTGCTGTGAGGAGGATGCAAAGAAACTCCAGTATGATTTGGACAGGTTGGGTGATTGGGCAGATGCATGGCAGATGCAGTATAATGTGGATAAATGCGAGGTTATCCACTATGGTGGCAAAAACCAAAGTGGATAACCTCGCATCTCATGTGAAATACAGCACCTCTGGTAGTGCAGACACATGAAGACATTAGGAGTATCTGAACGGCAATAGATTGGGAAAAGGGGATGTGCAACGAGGCCTGGGTGTCCTTGTGCACCAGTCGCTGAAGCATGCAGGTGCAGCAGGCAGTTAAGAAGGCAAATGATATGTTGGCCTTCATAGCGAGAGGATTCGAGTACAGGAGCAAGGATGTCTTGCTGCAGTTGTACAGGGCCTTGGTGAGACCACACCTTGAGTATTGTGTGCAGTTTTGGTCGCCTTATCTGAGGAAGGATGTTCTTGCCATGGAGGGAGTGCAGCGAAGATTCACCAGACTGATACCTGGGATGGCAGGAATGACGTATGAGGAGAGAGTGGGTCGATTAGGCTTATATTTGCTAGAGTTTAGAAGAATGAGAGGGGATCTCATTGAAACTTATAAAATTCTAACAGGACTAGACAGACTAGATGAAGGAAGTATGTTCCTGATGGCGGGGGAGTCCAGAACCAGGGGTCACAGTCTAAGGATAAGGGGTAAGCCATTTAGGACTGAGATGAGGAGGAATTTCTTCACCCAGAGCGTGGTGAACCTGTGGAATTCTCTACCACAGAAGGCAGTTGAGGCCAACTTATTGAATATATTCAAGAAGGAGTTAGATATATTTCTTAAGGCTAAAGGGATCAAGGGATATGGGGAGAAAGCAGGGACAGGGTACTGAGTTTGGATGATCAGCCATGATCTCATTAAATGGCGGAACAGGCTCGAGGGGCCGAATGGCCTACTCCTGCTCCTATCTTCTATGTTTCTATGTTTCTACTGCGAATTGGCCTTTGCCGTGATTCCATTGGGTCCCCATGCGACTAAATTGAATATATTATAATGAGGGCCAAGGGCAGCTGAGGCTCGCGGAAGTGAGGTCTTTTCACGCATCAAGACTGCTGAAAGTTTAAGTAGTTCAGTATCAGCTGTGGCTCAGTGGGTAGTACTCTCGCCTCTGAGTCAGATGGATATGGGTTCAAGCCCCACTCCCGAGACTTGAACACAAAATCCAGTTGATACTCCTAATGTCTTCATGTGTCTGCACTACCAGAGGTGCTGTATTTCAGATGAGATGTTAGACCAAGGCCTCGTCTGCCCTCTCAGGTGGATGTAAAAGATCCCATGGCACTATTTTGAAAGAAAGTTCTCCCCAGTGTCCTGGCCAATATTTATCCTTCAACCAACATCACTAAAAAAACACATTTTCTGATCATTATTACAAAGCTGTTTGTGGGAGCTTGCTGTGCACAAATTGGCTGCCATGACTCCTACATTACAACAGTGATTACATTTCAAAAGTACTTCATTAGCTGTAAAGCGCTTTGGGACATCCTGAGGTCATGAAAAGTGCAATATAAATGCAAACAAAGCATTGGGGTTAATTTTTAGAGGAATAAAATTGAAAACCAGAGAAGTAATGTTAAAATTACATAGGAGTGTGGTTAGACCACACTCAATGTTCCCTGTAAGCTGTGCGGCCGTGCAGCCATGCAGCTGACAGGGAACCCGTGCAGCTGGCTTGCCGGCTTTTCAATACAGAAACCCCCTTAATGGGACGGTGCAGCACCAAAAAAAATTACAGGGGACATTGACCATACTTAGAGTCTTTTGGGGTAAAATTCAACTTTGGCGGCACAAGATAAAGTCAATGGAAAGGAATATTGGATAGGTTGTATAACCGTCAGTCAAAGTTGAGTTTCACCTTCCTGTCTCTGTTTTCCATCTCCCTTTGTTTATTACCGGAGAGAATAGTGGTCAGGAGTAGAGACCTCCCAATACAATGGGGGGAGCGGGGGTCGCGGGGGGGGGGGGGGGGGGCGGGCGCGGTGTGGGGAGCTGTTTATCAGTTACCAAGATAGGCTCGTGGGAGCTTGCTGTGTACAAATAGGCTGTCGCGATTTCTACATTATAATTCTTATCAAGATAGGCTTTACCGTCTTTTGGGAAAACAACTTCAAGGACTAGTTCATTAGCATTTTAACCAACTTTCAGTGCGGTGTCTTGCAAAAACTTGTGTGAATACACTTTACTTTAAAATACCACCCTTAAATATAACTTTTTTTCCCTTTCTGTGTAAAAAATGTCAAAACAATCCCAAAATATGACAGTTCTGTACATAACTTGTGCTAGCTATTAATCCTACATATATTGTAAACTATATTAAAACTATAGCACAATATTAATTCTAAGAAGCTGAAATAGGTTCACAGTTACTACTATTTGAAAGGTGATACCTTGATCGGATGGGAAATACAAACTACTGTAGGAGTCTCTGCACTCCTAACAAAGAATCTATAACTTACTGGAAGTTAACAAACTGAATTTATTGTCTAAGAACTTTACAAAACAAGAAACTACAGGAGAAGCTCAAAACAGGTCTTTTCTCTTTCAATCCACACGAGGACTGGCTGGCCCCGCCCTCTACCTCTGACATCATCACGTCATCGCGTTTCCCGCCGAAGGGGACGTCACGTGACCCACGTGATGACGTCATCGCGTCAGATCGCGATGTTGTCGATCTAGCTCTGTTTAACCAGAGCCAACTTGAAAGGTAATAACATTGGTTACAGACAATTAATGCTAGAGGTAATAACATTGGTTACAGACAATTATGTAAGTCACTGTAAGAGTCTCTTAGTGGTTTTGCCACATACGCCCCCCCAGAATTGTCTTTAACGAAAAGAGTCAATCGCTGAGGAGGTCGGACAAGTCTGTTGGATCGACTCCGAAATTCCCGGAGGGGAAAATGCTGAGCAGGCGGCGAACTGGTAGGCAGCACGGCGTTGTCAGGTGTGGTAGCGGCCGGCGGCCGGCCGCGGCGCGGAGGCTGCACCAGCTCGATCGGTCGTTCGAGGTCCAGGTGCACAGGCTTGAGGCGATCGACAGAGATGTGATCCGGTTTGCCCCCGATGTCAATCACGAAACTCTTGTCCCCTGCCTGCAAAACCTTGAAGGGTCCGGCATACGGCGGTGCGAGCGGGGTACGATGGCCGTCCTGGCGCACAAACACGAACTTGGCTTTCGACAACTCCCCCGGGATGTTGGACGAAAGCAAATCGTGCCGTGAGGTCGGAACTGGGCGGAAACAGCGGGCCGCATCCCGGAGGGTCTCTTTTTGTGTGGCCGCGGACCAGGGTCGCGTAGGTAAGGGCAGGAATTCACCTGGGACTCGAAGCGGTTGCCCGTAAACCATCTCCGCCGCCGCTGACTGGAGATCTTCCTTCGGCGCCGTGCGGAGTCCTAACATCACCCACGGTAGTTTGTCGACCCAGGATGCATCCAGCAGGCTGGCCCTGAGCGATGCCTTCAAGGAGCGGTGGAACCGCTCGCACAAGCCGTTCGCTTGTGGGTGATAGGCCGTAGTGCGGTGGAGTTTAACGCCCAACACGGAAATCACATCGTTCCACAGTTCGGACGAAAATTGCGGCCCCCGATCCGACGAAATATCCGCAGGGACACCAAAACGGGCTACCCAGGATGAAACGAAAGCTCGAGCAACGTCCGCAGATGTGGTGGACGTCAGGGTAACTGCCTCCGGCCACCTCGTGGTGCGAGCCACCATCGTCAAAAGGTACGTAAAGCCCCGGGAAGGTGGGAGTGGTCCCACTAAGTCGATGTGAATATGATCAAATCGCCGATCCGGGACCTCGAAGGTGGCGAGCGGGGCTCTGACATGGCGCTGCACCTTGGGCCGTTGGCAAACAACACAAGTGTTCGCCCAGTCCCTGACGTCTTTGCGTATTCCCCTCCATACGAATTTGGAGACCAGCAGTTTTTGCGATGCCCGCACTCCAGGGTGCGATAGGCCGTGTAAGGCATCGAAAATCGTACGACGCCATTTAGATGGGACGATCGGACGGGGTGCACCCAGCGAAACGTTGCAGAGCAGAGTGGTACCTGCGGAATGGAAAGGCGCATCCCTCGGCTGGAGGCTGTTTGGAACCGAACGAAAACCCTGGGTCTCCGGGTCGTCCGCTTGGTCAACCGCCATCTGTACATAGTCAATGCCCAATTGGACGGCCTGGACGGCGGCGCGGGATAGGCAATCGGCGACGACGTTGTCCTTACCGGCCACATGTCGGATGTCGGTGGTGAACTCCGATATGTACGTCAGCTGCCGTTGCTGCCGAGCCGACCATGGTTCCGCAGACTTGGCCATTGTGAACAGCAATGGCTTGTGGTCGACAAACGCGACGAAGCGTCGTCCTTCGAGGAGGAAACGGAAATGGCGGATGGCCAAAAACAAAGCCAACAGCTCTCGATCGAAAGTACTGTACCGGCGTTCATGCCGTTGTAGCTGGCGGCTAAAAAAGGCCAGGGGTTGCCACGCGCCGTCGACCCACTGCTCCTGGACGGCCCCCACCGCGTAGTCTGACGCGTCCGTCGTGAGAGCGATGGTGGCTCCCGGCAGGGGGTGTGCTAACATGGTCGCATTGGCGAGTGCGGCTTTCATCTCCTCGAAAGCACGATCCATGTCCTGTGACCATACCACAGGGTCCTTTCCCGTCAAGCCTCTGAGGGCCTCATATAGAGGACGCATGAGCTGTGCAGCCGTGGGGATGAAACGATGATAGAAGTTAACCATCCCCAGGAACTCCTGTAAAGCTTTCACGGATTTCGGTTTCAGGAACGCCGCAATTGCTTCCACCTTGACCCGAAGTGGCGTTGCCCCCGTGGGAGTTATGCGGTGGCCCAGGAAATCAAGTTGCGATAGGCCGAAACGGCATTTGTCTGAGTTAACGATGAGGCCATGCTGCTGAAGCCGTCTGAAAAGGACCCGAAGGTGCTCGAGGTGTTCCTCCTTGGAGGTGCTGGCAACCAGAATATCGTCCAAATAAACAAACAGAAAGTCAAGGTCCCGCAGGACTGAATCCATGAGGCGCTGAAACGCCTGTGCCGCGTTCTTAAGCCCAAAGGGCATTCGCAGGAATTCAAAGAGTCCAAAGGGGGCAATTACCGCTGTCTTTTCGACATCCTGAGGGTGCACTGGCACCTGATGGTAACCACGGACGAGGTCAATTTTGGAGAAGATGGACGTCCCCGCCAAATGTGCTGAGAAGTCCTGTATATGGGGAATGGGGTAGCGGTCAGGCGTCGTTATGTCATTGAGGCGGCGATAATCCCCACAGGGCCGCCGTCCCCCGCCGGGCTTGGGGACGATGTGGAGAGCGGAGGACCAGGGGCTACTGGACCGACGGATGATCCCCATTTTTTCCATCACGGTGAACTCCGCCTTTGCTGCCGCTAGCTTGCTGGGCTCTAAACGTTGCGCCCTGGCGTAAACGGGCGAGCCGGTAGTCGAAATATGGTGCTCCACCCTATGCTTGACGGTCGGAGCCGAAAAGTTGGGCTTCGTCAGCTCGGGGAAATCCTCGAGGAGACGGGCGAAATCGTCGGGCTGCGGCTGCGCACATGAAATCGTGTGTGACGCAGCCGTGCTGCGCGCCCCCGAAATATCGTCGAGCGTGGCGGCGCGAACGAGGCGTCGATTTTTCACGTCCACCAACAGGCCATTGGCGCCTAAAAAGTCAGCACCCAACAGGGCCTGCGAGATTTGAGCGGTGATGAAATTCCAGCTGAAAAACTGTCCACCGAAACATACTCGGACGAGGCGCTTCCCGCAAGTGCGGATCGAACCCTCGTTGGCCGCTTGCATAGGGGGACCACGGCTGCCGGAGCAAAGGTCTATGACCGAGGCGGGCAGTATGCTGCATTGCGCACCATGTCGCATAGAAAACGACGGCCGGAGATGGAGTCGGTTACGTAGGTGAGATTCCCGGAAGCACCGATCACCATCGCGGCTGCGGGGGAAGCACCGGGACCGGCGTGCTTGACTCGCGGCGGTCTATTCGACGGTCTGGTAACGAAACTGCACGGCGAGCGGCAGCAGCGGGCCTTCGGGCCGAAACGGGCGTGGTAGTAGCAGAAACCGGTCGTCGGAGGCGCCTTTGTCGGAACCGGGGCTGGGCTCTTTGTGGCGGGGCGTTGCGCGAGGGTGCAGTATTGTTGCCAGACTGCGTAAATCTTATCCGCCTCTTCGGCGAGCGCGACGCAGTCTGCGGTTTCTGCTCGGGCGAGGGACGCCTGTACTTGCTCAGGAAGTTGAGTAAGGAACAGTTCGCGAAACAGAAAGCACTGGGGCTCGGACCCCAGGAGAGTCAGCATATGACTCATCATTTCCGAGGGTTTGGAGTCTCCTAACCCTGGTAGAGCCAGTAAACGGCGAGCGCGCTCCGCTTTGGTGAGACCAAATACCTGCAGCAATCGTGTCTTGATGGCGACATACTTGTCAGCAGTCGGAGGACTCTCCAGCAGGCTGATGATTCTCGACGCCGTCGAGCTCTCGAGGGCGGAGACCACGTGGAGATATCTGGTCTGATCCTGAACGATGTTGCGGAGCTCAAATTGCGCCTCGGCTTGCACAAACCAAGAGGCTGCCTGTTGTTCCCAGAATTGGGGAAGCTTCAAGACCACTGCATTGGCCTCCATCACTGGCCTGTGTTCGGCATTCACCGCGAAAAATGATCGCGAGGAATCGGGGTCACCAATGTAGGAGTCTCTGCACTCCTAACAAAGAATCTATAACTTACTGGAAGTTAACAAACTGAATTTGTTGTCTAAGAACTTTACAAAACAAGAAACTACAGGAGAAGCTCAAAACAGGTCTTTTCTCTTTCAATCCACACGAGGACTGGCTGGCCCCGCCCTCTACCTCTGACGTCATGGCGTCATCACGTTTCCCGCCGAAGGGGACGTCATGTGACCCACGTGATGATGTCATTGCGTCAGATCGCAATGTTGTCGATCTAGCTCTGTTTAACCAGCGCCAACTTGAAAGGTAATAACATTGGTTACAGACAATTAATGCTAGAGGTAATAACATTGGTTACAGACAATTATGTAAGTCACTGTAAGAGTCTCTTAGTGGTTTTGCCACACTACACCACAATTATTAACAGTTTGATTCCTCTGTCTTTTCTCTTGCTAGTTTTGCTTTTTGTGTATATAGATTGTTGGTTTAGACCTTCTTCATCAAACAACTAAAGAAAGAAAGAACTTACATTTCTATAATGCCTTTCATGACCTCAGGGTGCCCCAAAGTGCTTTACAGCCAATAAAGTGCTTTTATTTGAAGTGCAGTCCCTGTTGTAATGTAGGAAATGCAGCAGCCAATCTGCACACAGCGAGATCCCACAAACAGCAATATGATAATGACCAGATAATCTGTTTTTTAGTCATTTTGATTGAGGGATAAATATTGGTCAGGACACCGGGGATAACGCCCCTGCTCCACTTCAAAATAGTATCATGGGATCTTTTACGTCCTCCTGAGAGGGCAGACGGGGCCTCGGTTTAGCATCGCATCCAAAAGACAGCACCTTTAACAGTGCAGCATTCCCTCAGTACTGCACTGGGAGTGTCAGCCTAGATTTTTGTGCTCAAGTCTCTGGAGTAGGACTTGAACCCACAACTTTCTGACTCAGGCAAGAGTGTTACCCACTGAGCCACGGCTGACAGTACCATTATAACAATGCATAACCGTTATCCACTTCAGATGTAAGGAGTAAACCCTACATATCATAGAATCATTGAATCTTACAGCACAGAAGGAAGCCATTCGGCCCATTGTGCCTGTGCCGGCTCTTTGAAAGAGCTGTCCAATTAGTCCCACTCCCCATAGCCCTGCAAATTATTCCCCTTCAAGTATTTATTGAATTCCCTTTTGAAAGTTACTATTGAATCTGATTCCACCACCCTTTCAGGCAGCACATTCCAGATCATAACAACTCGCTGCGTAAAAACAATTCTCCTCATCTCCCCTCTGGTTCTTTTGCCAATTACTGTAAATGTGTGTCCTCTGCTTACAGACCCTTCTGCAATTGGAAACAGTTTCTCCTTATTTACTCTATCAAAACCTGTCATCATTTTGAAGACCTCAATTAAATCTCCCCTTAACTTTCTGTGCTCTAAGGAGAACAACCCCAGCTTCTCCAATATCTCCACATAACTGAAGCCCACAATGGCATTTCAGAGGGTAGAGGTCAGTGGTTCTTTGGGAGACTTTATGAATTATAGGTGGGCACTCGTGTAACTTATAAGAACCCATGAATATTTGTATTATGATCTATTTAATAAAAATAATTGACTTCATGAAGGGTTTTACCTATCCCTCATGACAGGCTCACATGTAACCATATACATTGTTAATATCTCCTTATAATAATTCAGATATCCTAAAATGGTCTCATTATTGAGGTCACATTGATGACTAGAACTCAACCTTTAACTTTATGTGCTGGCGATTGCTTAGGAATCAAGAATATTTCCTGATATAATCTGAAACATATTCCACTTGTCATATGGTCTGAATGCATGTGCCTACTCTTTAAATTTGTGACCTAAAGCTGACTTTCTGTTCCGTGTGCAGTTTCTGGCTCATACTTAGTCAGACAAAAACACATTTCTAATATATAATGCAAGTTCTGGCAGTGGCGATATAAACAAGAGTCACTCCTACCAAGGGTAGACTTCTGACCTTTTACTGGAAATTGTTGAGATGTTATCAGCTAATAATTGCCTTCTTCTGCTGCTATACTTCTGGTATAGTGCCTTTCTAGTTTGCAAGTTCTGAGAAATAACCTTTTCTTTTGTGTCCCCTATTCCCCTTGTGGGCCTCACATCCTCTTTTCAATAGTCACCCAGAATATCCCCAGCTTGCACATTTCTTTTTCCCATCTGTAGCTTGAAACGGTCAAAGACGAGTACAAAAGACACCATTTTTTACACATGCATTAACATTCCTTTCACAAGTAATATTTCATTAAAATGAAAATAACAATTTGATACACTTGAGAAGATCATTCCCATTTCCTACCACACACCGCATTCTCTACTTAATGGAACGGTTGACATTAAAAAGGTTGTTCTCTTCTGCAACTCTCTATTTCTGAGAATGCTACCCAAAGCTCATTATCTATTAACTTACACATTGAAACATTAATGTACAGATCATAAGTAGGGTATTCTATCATCGGTAGAACATTGCAAGGGTTGCTTAATTTAGGGAATTATGGGCTAATTCGCTTTAGAAAATAACAGTAATTGGCCACAACCCTTCATTTCTTCCTGGGATACAAGGACAATTGCACAGTTGTACGATCATTTTAACAGGATATCATCTCTGCCAACAATACACTTGTCATGAAGCTTAAAACATACTCCACTCCTGCTGTATTATGAATTTGTACAGAATGCCTCAGAGCCGCCTTAAGGCATCTCCTAGTGATTAAAAAAAACAGCTCTCCTCTGCCTACACCATGAATGGATTGATGACAATTCTCCACTTGACAAAAAGCCTCTGTAGCAACTGCAATTCCATTGTGATAGTTTCACCTTCCATCTATCCTTCAACACATTCCTCCAGTATTTTTTTTTATTGAACAGGCCTCTTGTTAGCAGTCATCTCATTTTCTTTGTGCTTTCACAGGCACTGTGAGATTTGTATAATCACAGAAGAATTTCAGCTAATGTTTGGTTCTCCTGCTCAAAATGAAACCTCAGTCCCAGTTTAGCAATTATTGTGCACAGACTGCTCTGTAAAGGCTTCAGGACTCCATTATAATCATGCCAGCCCCTGTCATGCAACACAATTTTCCAAGAATCGATTAAAATCCACAGCTAGGCTTTTTCATGAATTTTTATTGATGTTAGTCTAAATTCTGAGCACACTGCATCCAGACAATAGACAAGTCATGTTAAAATAAACTTTCAACTCTTGAAATATTCCTAAATTATAGTGGTTCAATACTTTTCTGTAATAGTTTAAAAATATATATCCACTAGAAAGAGAATAATTTCAATACCATAAAAGATGCTTCTTTTTCTTCATTACTTTGTGGTTGACTTTGAGTTCTTTGGGTCAAAAGTAGGAATTGGATACGTTTTTCACCTTTTGCATCAGTTATAACAGCAACAACTTGCATTTATATAGCACCTTTAACACAGTAAAATGTCCCAAGGAGCGTTCTAAAACAAAATTTGGCACCGAGCCACATAAGGAGATATAGGGCAGGTGACCAAAAGCTTCTGACAAAAGGTCATTGACCTGAAACGTTAACTCTGTTTCTCTTTTCATAGATGCTGCCTGACCTGCTGAGTTTCTCCAGCATTTTCTGTTTTTTAGACCAAAAGCTTGGTCAAAGAAGTAGGCTTTAAGAAGTGTCTTAAAGGAGGAAAAAGAGGTAGAGATACAAGTTGCAGGCTCAATTCTGGTCATATCTATGAACCCTAACCTAGAAAGAGTTCACTCAAATCAAATATGAAGATGATGGTTCCTTGAAAAACTTTTGATACTAAGGGAATCAAGGGATAAGGGTGGGAAAGTGGAGATGAGGTCGAAGATCAGCCATGATCTTATTGAATGGTGGAGCAGACTCGAGGGGCTGTATGGCCTAATCCTGTTCCTAATTCTAATGTTCTTGACATCCCCTAGATATTTTTTATTAGCAAGGTTAGACAATGAGTGGTGGTTATGGCAAGTTACATGTTGTGGACTTGCATTTGTTTAGGACCTTGCGACCATTAATTAGAGCACACTTTACCTCCACCAATCTTGGATTGGATTTGACCATTGGCCCTAGAGGAGAAAGGGCAGTGCACCACTCAATCTCTGAACGCCAAAGCTATCTTCAATTATCAGCTTTCCCATACCATTTTCTTTGACATTATCAAAAATAATTTTAACTAGATACTAGAACTAACTATTGAGAATAGCACTGATAATCATTCAATTTCAAATTGTTGACATCAAACCCATATTTTTCCACTAATGTGAAATTGCAAAATCATTTATACAGAGCAAAGTCTTGACGTGACATTACTCATAACATTTGACATATTTTGTTATATTTTATTCTTGGCATATGTACAAAAAGGCTGATGTGGTTCAAAAAGACCATTTGCCACACAGAAATGTTGGCACACATTTTGATTGCTGCTGGCTTAGCAGCAAAATTGAATAAGACCTTAGAAAAGTTCAGCCATCGGGAATAGAGTTTTACTTTTCTCCCCTTATCTCTTCTGAAGACAGTAACTCAAACGAGGCTACAATCTTCATAAGTGTTGCCGTACAGCTACAATAGCAACTTGCATTTACATTGCACCTTTACCATAAAAAACACAGAAGTATATTTTAAACTTGTTGACAAGTGAATTGCTTCACAAATGGGTGTAATGAAAAAGGATGCGGAGTCAGGAAGGAAGAGTTTAGGAGGGGTAATGAAAGGTCAGGATGAAAAGATGATTTTGAGGAGGCTTTTAAAGATGAAGAGAGAGGTGCAAAGGCAGAGAGGTTTAGGGAGGACGTTTCAGTAGGTAGGACAGAGGCAGCTGAAAGCACGGCCACCAATGGTGGATAATGGGATGGAGGGATGCAAGGAAAGCTGGAGTCAGAGATAGGGAGCATTCGGAAGGGCAAATTGAGTTGGAGGAGATTCCAGACACAGGGTGAGGCAAAGCCATGCAGGATTCTATAGATGAAGATGAATTTTGAACTGAATGCATTGGAGGAATGGAGCGTCAATGGAGGTCAATATGCCATTCTTCATGTGTGTGAACCTGGGCAGTGATTTTTATCACCATATGTTGTGGACACTCACTGTGCTCCTTCAGCGTCAACACAAAAAACACTTTCAACAGGGATTGCTACATTGCAAACAGGTTTGGAATCCCGGGCCAGTTTTTCTGATCCTTGCACAGAAACAACTGAGCCTATACTGCTGCCATTGCTGAGATTGGCTAATTTAGCCTATACGAGGGATTGAAACATGGATTATATAGTTACATAGAGTTAAATAGAGTCTACAGCACAAGAACAGGCCATTTGGCCCAACTGGTCCATGCCGGTGTTTAAGCTCCACATAAACCTCCTCCCACCTCTCTTCATCTCATCCTATCAACGTATCTTTCTATTCCTTTCTCCCTCATGTGCTCGCCTACCTTCACCCTAAATGCATCTATGCTATTTACCTCAACTACTGAGAAACTGAGGTAGTTTTGAGTTGATGAAGGACTGAAGGACGCTGCCTTGTTTTGCACACTTTGTACAAAAATAATAAATTGCAGGACAACGGAGTATTACAGTTTAAACTCTTTTAATGAAGCATCAGGACTGATCTGACTCACAGCAGTACAGCACCGTGTGGACAAGGTGAGTCAGGACCCCTACTGGGTCTTCTAAACAATAGCAGTCCTTACAGATGCCTGCAGGCCAATGACAACTCAGCATGTGATCACATGTGAATATAATAGGTATTCCTTACAGATGCTTGTGGGCCAATGACAATTCAACATGCAAATGTTACATCCCCTTTTTTTTAAAAGAAAAATGTTATGCATTACTTTTGAACCTTTCTTCTACATAATGTTCTCAGTAGCATCAACATATAAGTAAACTCAACATTTAACTAGCACTGAAAACATCTCAATATTTCAATAACGATGTACGTTTTTTTTTAGGGCAGCGATCCGCCTACAACCTTTGACAGTTCACAACTCAAGGATAACTTTAGGCTTGACCTCTCGTCGGAATGACTGTGTTGTTCCTTGGTGTTTAGGAGGTGCCTGCGATTGCGGCGGTACACCTGTCCTTCTGGGCTGCGGACGTGATACGATCGCTCAGTGTCAGCTGGCTGGATGACGACTGCTGGCTTCCAGTAGTCATGCTCCTGGATTCTGACGGATTCTCCATTGTGCAGCGGCGGCAGTAGTCTAGCTGACCTGTCATAGTATCTCTTTTGGTGTTGCTGTCTCTGTACACATTTCGCATGGACTTGCTTGCAGCTGACGACCTCTGGCTGCAGCTGCTGGTTGGTACTTGGAAGCTTGTCCAATTCAAAAAATCTGCTGTAGTAATCAACAGTCACTATGTAGTCCTCGTTGTTCCATGTGAACAGATCCATTGCCATGACCTGCCAGGGCCTGTCTGGGATACGGTGAGGTATCATGGGCTCTTTGACATTTGATGGGCGGCGTTCTAGACAAATGGAACATTTTCCGACAATGTCCTCAATGTGTTTGCACATTCCGGGCCAAAACGTAATGTCACGTGCTCTTTGTTTGCATTTTTCCATGCCCATATGTCCAGCATGAATTTTTGTCAACATCTCTTCTCTGAGACTGGTAGGAATGATGATTTTCTCCTTTGAAGACGATTCCGTTGATTTGTGACAGTTCGTCTCTGTGGTTCCAGAATTCAGATATGCTCTGAGGTCATTTCCTCCTTTCCTCAGGCCATCCTTCATGTATGACTTTGCTCAGCAGTGTGAGTTGTGCATCTTTCTCTGTTCCTGCTTGGATCTCCTTCAGTTTTGAGTCACTCACAGGTAAGCTGTTGTACACCATGTGCACCTGCACATCCATGCCTTCACTGAGACTGCTGTCCTGGTAGCTAAGAGACTTTCTGGAGAACGTGTCTGCGACAGGAATGTCTTTGCCTGGACACTGAATAATTGTGAAGTCGTACTTCTGTAGCTGAAGGATCATTCTCTGTAGCCTTGGTGGGGCTGCGGCTAGTGGTTTCCTCATGATTGACTTGAGGGGCTTGTGGTCGGATTCCACAATGACTTGTCTGCCATAGACGGACTGGTGGAAATGCTTACATCCAAACAGAATCTTTCTCGATTTGAGCATAGTTGATTTCACTGTCTGAGAGAGATCTGGAAGCGTAGCCGATGGGCTTTCCTTCTTGCAGTAATACTGCGCCTAATCCGTACTTTGACGCGTTCACTTGTAGTCTGAGCTCTTTGTTGGGGTCGAAGTAGGCAAGAACTGGTCCTGGTTCTCTGGAGATTAGGTCTTTCATTTTCTGAAATGCTGTGTCATGTTTGTCCCACAGGAACTCATTGGATTGTTTGAGCAACTGACGCATGGGTGTGTTGATTTCGGAGAGGCTCGGGGCAAACTTGGCTAAGTAGTTAACCATGCCTAGTACTGTCTCTAGCTCTGCGCGGTTCTTCGGCGGCTCCATCTTCTTGATGGCGGAGATTTTCTCTGGATCCGGCTTAATGCCATCAGTTGAGAGGCGATGCCCGAAATAACTGATCTTGGTGGATCCGATTATGCTTTTCTTGGGGTTGAGCCGGATACCTTTCTCCCGTGATCTTTGTAGCATCGCACGGAGGTTCCCGTCATGTTCCTCTCTATTCCTGCCATAGATGAGGATGTCGTCTACGATTGCGACTACTCCATCGAGGCCTTCATAGGTTTCGTCGATCTTCCACTGGAATTCATCCTGAGCTGAGATAAGACCAAATGGTAAACGCAGAAATCGGTGGCGTCCAAATGGTGTGTTGAACGTTGTTAGCTTAGATGACTCTTCCGTGAGCTTGATAGTCCAGTATCCTGATTGTGCGTCCATTACACTGAAGTAACGTGCTCCTACTAGCTTGGGTGTGATGTCATCTAGCGTTGGTAGAGGGTAGTGAGGGCGTTTGATAGCCTTGTTCAAATCTCTGGGGTCGAGACAGACTCTGAGCTTGCCTGTACGTGGTTTCTCAACCACTACTAACGCGTTGACCCACTCTGTCGGTTCTGTTTCCCGGACGATGATTTCTGTATTCTCCATGCTCTGCAGCTCCTCCTTCAGGTGACTACGTAGAGCAAGGGGTATCCTTTTTGGTGGGCAAACCACAGGGGTTGCTGCTGGGTCAAGGTGAATAGTGCATTCACCTGGGAATAATCCGATCCCTTTGAAAACGTCAGCAAACTCCTGCATGACTGTCTGCTTCTCAACTGGTGCTGTCAATGATAGCACTAGCTTGATGAGGTCCATGTCTAAACATGCCTTTAGACCTAGCACTGGCGGTGCTTGAGTGTCAATAATGTAAAAGTCCAGCATCATGTCGCTTTCTTTGTACTTGCATTTCATCACGCATGTGCCTTTTACAATGAGCTGCTCACCTCCATAGCCAGTCAGTCTGCGTGAGGTGGGCTGTAGCTCACACTCATCCTTCAAGCTGTGATACTCACTCAGAGGAATTACATTAACCTGAGATCCAGTGTCTAGTTTAAACTTAAGCTCTTTGCCCTGTTTTCCTATCTCAATATCGGCAAAAGCTTGCTCAGTCTCTGAAATCTGTTTTTTCTGTGACACAGAATCAATAAACAGTTCCTCTGCATTTGGCTCTCTAACTGGCATTGGGCTGTCACTCGCTCTGTGTACTGCTCTTCCAAAAACAGTCCTGCAAACTTTAGCAAAGTGGTTCCATTTACCACATTTAGTACATTGCCTTCCTTTGGCAGGACATTGCTCCTTTTCTCCATGCCAGTTGTTTCCACAATATCCACAGTTTTTGAAGCATTTTATGTCTGTGTCGCCCATTTTTAGAACTCTCTCTGTTCTTTCTGTTCTGAAACACGCTCTCTGGGTGGTGTTCTTTGGTGTATGTCTATTAACTGTGTGCACTGTCTGTTCACTCGAGCTGCTCATGGCGCCGGTTATGGTTTTCAACTGTGCTTTGGCTACCTCGTGTGATCTAGCTATGTCCATAGCTTTGTCCAGCGTTAGCCCGGACCCAACATTCAAAAGTTTCTCTCTCACTTTAGCTGAATGTATGTTTCTCTCTCACTTTAGCTGAATGTATTCCAAACACGATGCAGTCTCTGACCATCTCATCTTTATCTGCATATGCACAGTCATTTACCAACAGTTTTAACTCAGTCACGAACTGTTCAAATGACTCACTAGCTCCCTGTACTTTCTCCTGAAACGTGTACCTAGCAAATATCGTATTTGTCTTGGGCATCACATATGCTTCAAAACGGTCAAAATAACTTTTCAGTACCTTTGCTTCATCCGCGGTGAGAGACCATGGCCTAGAAATTGGGTTGGGGCGCCAAAGTGGCACAAAAGTCGGCAGAGCGCAGGATTTAGCGCAGCGATCGGAGTGATACCGATCGCCAGAAATTCAGTTTCAGTGCCCCTCGAGGGAGACGGGGCGAGGCTCGAGGCGCTCCGCGTCCCTCTTAGGGCGCTGAAACTGATTATCGCAGCACAATGTGCCGCAGCGCCACATGCTGCGGCACGGCACGCTGCAGTACTGCAGGCCTTCCTCCCACTGTTAAGGGGGAAGTGCCTGCAACAGCGCAATCCCCGATCGCGAGTGCCGGCAAATGAGCCCGGCACCAAGGAGAAGTGCCGGGCTCTCGGGAAACAGCCAGCAATGCCGCGGGGGGTGGGGTTAGGAGGCCGGGGACGGAGGTGCTGGCAGGCGGCCGCCGAAAAAGCGGCCGCCCCGCACCTCCACCTTAACTTGCGCCGCTGCCGGCACAGTAAGGCCCCGTGAACCGGGCGCGGGTAGCGAGCGGCGCAACTGCGGCGTTCGCTACCAAATATCGCGATCGGGGCACGAATGGGGCACTGTGCACACCGATGACGTCATCGGTGGCGGCGCAGCGCAAATGCCTAATGCCACCATTAGCGCTCCTACTGAATATCGCCGCAGACGCAGCCAGTGGCGCTACAGCCACTGACTGCCTCTTTAGGCGCTAACAGGTGGCGTTACTCACCCAATTTCTCCCCCCATGTGTTAAAAATGTCTCTCCCTTTTTCTCCGATCCACAGGAGTAAATAGCTGCATTTTTCTTCCTCCCCTTTGCTTTTCAGTGGACCCGAGAACATCAATTCCACATGTTGCTTGAACTTGCACCATTCTCTATGTAAGTTCAAAGATCCCCAATTCATTCGAGGTAAGGGAGCTCCAACGATGTCCATTTCAAGTCCCTGTTCTGACACCATGTCTTGTTTTGCACACTTTGTACAAAAATAATAAATTGCAGTACAACGGAGTATTACAGTTTAAACTCTTTTAATGAAGCATCAGGTCTGATCTGGCTCACAGCAGTACAGCACCGTGTGGACAAGATGGAGTCAGGACCCCTACTGGGTCTTCTAAACAATAGCAGTCCTTACAGATGCCTGCAGGCCAATGACAACTCAGCATGTGATCACATGTGAATATAATAGGTATTCCTTACAGATGCCTGTGGGCCAATGACAATTCAAATGTTACAGATGCTTTCTATTTTCCAGTGGCCCTTAAAACAGCCACTTGCAATTTTATTTATAGCAGTATCATTCTGCTATATATAGATATTTAATGACATTGCAGTTCATGCGTTGATGCTGAGTGGTTTGGAAAGTGAAGAATAATTCAGAAGGCAGGTTGTGATCTAACTTCAGAAATCACTAAAAACATGTGGTATGAGACTTCCTCGGGGAGGCATCTCACTCCAATTCGGCTTGGCACTGTGTGAAGTATAATCTCAGTGTGGTGCGAACCTGAATTGAAACAGTGCTCAGGCATTCCATTGAACCTTCGAGGCACTGTATAAACTTCCATCAGGCTCCTCTTAACATTATGAGAAAGCAGATGCTTCTAGCTATTCACCCTAAACATAGCAAAATAGCTACCAGGGGAGCCCGTGTCATTAAATTCATGACACGCATGTACAAAACCCTCTCTCCTGTTGCGTAAAGTATATCTGACAGCCAAGCACAGATCACAGTATAATCAAATGCTGTTAGGTGAACTTCACAATCTCTGAGACTGATAGGGCAGTGTAAATGCAGCAAATGATGCAGAATTGCTCTTTTTAAAGGAAATTATACTACAGTTGTATAAAGCTCTGGTTAGAACCCAGTTAGAGTAATGCGTTCAGTTCTGGGTACCGCAACTCAGGAAGGGTATATTGGCCTTTGTGGGGGTGCAGCGCAGATTCAGCTGAATGTGTAAGATTCGCAAAATTCCCACATTTCCCCCAAGGTTATTAATTAAAAAAAGGGACCCTGCATGGACATTTAAAAAAGGGTACCCAAAAGATGGCGTTCACACCTCGTGACCAAAAGCCTGCAAGATTTTAAAAGCTTGGACTCTGTGGCAGCACAAGCAGCTTTTGGGGAAATCAAAACCTAAAATGCAGTTTCTGTGAAAAAAAGGACTTTGTATTTTGGAAAGCCGACAGCAAACATTGAATATGCATTGAGCCAGATCGTAGACAGATCATAACCAGTTAGGCCTATACTTGAGGCCATCAAGTTGTCTGTATAAATAATCGGAAACAGCTTATGGGAGACGTCAAGGCTGGACAGGCCAATTAGAATACATTAATAACAATACAGCTCGGACATCAGGCCATTAGGTGCGATAAACGGCCATCTAAAAACAGTTAGTTTAGATTGCTACAATCATTTAAACCAGCCCGCCAAAATTGGAACAATGAACTAACCTGATTTGGCGTGCAGATAAGGGGCTTCATAAGGAGTATAACTGCAGGCCCTGGGTAGCAATCTCTCTCTTGCTCTTGCCCTTGTCCCTGCTCTCGTGGCTCCGGCCTTTTGGGCTGCCGCTGCTCGTACTCGTGCCCTGGCCTCGTGGCGGGTTCTCTCCTTGCTCCCCGTAGCAGAGTTTTCAGCAACCAATTACACCATACCAATCGCGGGGAAGGGGAATGAGACCCAAGTCCATAGCCATCCAGGACGCCCAGGCCGCAAAAGGAGGCGAGACGAAAGTGAGTAGGCAGTTCAGGACTTGTATAGTAACCGAACGAGACAAGACGAAAAGAGACGAAGAAGACGGTAACAACTTGATAAGAGCAGAGCAGGGCAGCGAAAACCATATTGATGAGGCCAAGTGTCTAGTTATAAGCTGGCACTTGGCGAGACGAACATCTTGTTGAACACTGCGAAAATGCAGGTGTCCACGCCACGACGAACATACTGGCGTTTTGATGCTTGGGTAGGAAAACCTAGGCAGTAAAAATTGCCAGCTGCCCTATAGGCACAATATTGCCGCTGACGACCGCCCGAGGGTGAAGAAGAGGAGAACACATCGCGACGAGACGACGACGGCAGCAGAGGGGAAGAAGGTGTGTCGCAGCAGCAGCTCCAGCACCGCACCACTGAAGACCACGTGGCGACGGGGTACCTAAGAGGACAGAGAACCAAACCTCAAAACCTGCACTCGTTAACAGTTGGCTTTTGCTTTGGATTGGTGAGCATGAATTCTGGCCCCTCATAGCTTAATCTAGTTAGGTATAGGGGGTGGGATAAGGATAAGGGGATTGTTAATATCATTTGTTTTCCCTCGATGTGCCTCGTGTTCCCCATTCCCTGTATAAGTATAGTTATTTTGTATTTGCCTGTATTTTTATACTAGTAACTCCTAAGACTGTTTTAATTTCTGTTTTAATAAAATCTTGGTTTTCTTACATCCAAACCACCTGTCTACTCGAGTTTTCTGTATCGCCGCCTGTACCTAAGTCCGGTGTCTAGAACCCAGGGGCGTGGGAGCGATTCGAACCATTCACAAACAGTCAGGGGCATAACTGACTGGGCGCACGCGCCACACCCGCCACCCCCTACAAATGATACCGGGACTAAAAGATTTAAATTATGAGGATAGGTTGCATAGACTAGCCTTATATTCCCTTGATTATATAGGTTTAAGGAGTGATCTACTTGAGGTGTTTAAGATGACTAAAGAAGTTGACAGGGTAGATTGACAGAAACTATTTCCTCTGGTAGGGGAGTCCAGAACAAGGGGGCATAACCTTAAAACTGAGTTTGTGGCAGGAACCGAAGACAATGGCTGGAATTTTGCCTACCTGGGCCAGTCCAGTGTGGGCACCGGCCATGGCAGGTCGCGACCCCGCTGCTGGCTACAACCCACTGCTGAAATGACTTTCCCTTAATAGGGCCTATTAAGCCCACCCCGCGCACTACCCGGCCCAATTAAATGGTGCGGGTCTGGTGACGTCATCCATGACGCGTTTTCAGCAGGGATCTTTAAAGGGGCCATGGCCTCATTGGATTTAAATGTTAATGTAACAGTGCTGTCAGTGCATTACAGCATTAGAGTGCTGCAAACACTGTCAATGACTGCACAGAGGCAGTGGGCTGCACCCAGGTTCTCCGATGACTGCCTTCATATGCTTATGGAGGGAGTCAGAGCACGCAGGGAGGTCCTCTTCCCTTCTAATGGGTGGAAGAGACCTCCCCAGGACACCAAAACTAACTGGTTGGAGATTGCAGAAGAGGTCACCTGCAGGGATGTGGTCAGGAGGACCTGGGTGCAGTGCCGCAAACATTTCAATGATCTCATTAGATCAGGAATCGGGAGTGCAATGCCACACTCAACTTCATCCTGCTGTGCCACTCATCACATCCCCATCACTCTGCCTTCCCAACCCTACCCTTGCACGTCCTTACTCACAGCAACTTACCTTGCACCTCCAGCCATCCCCCTCTACCTTTCACTTCCCCACCTCACTAGCCACCCCACACTCATCCTCACCCTCATCCTAGTGCAATCATACCAACTAACAACACACAAGGAGGCCACTTGGGTGTTTTATCCAATGTTTATGTAAAGTTTCTTTTAATGTGCTGTCAAACTTAAAAATCTTTATTTTCTACACTTTGCATTCTTGGACAGATTTGTGTGCACCTTTGTAAGTGGCTTAGTGAGTTGCAGTGAATGGTGAGACATAACAGCATCTCCCACAATGGTGATGAGTGTGAAAGGAATAGCTTGGTCATTGCAGGGATGCTTTATGGTGTTGCTGTGAGGTGGTGCCAACCTGGCGCATCATGTGGCAGCCAGGGGGTACATCGTCAAGTGAAGTAAATCTGGCCATGTTGAGGCCATTCTTGGCCTTCCAGGCAGCAATGTGCTCGTGTGCTGATGCTCTCTGTCCTGTGCAGCATCAGGTGATTGCGGTGAAGGTTGGTGGTGTTGTTGTTGTTGCTTATGATGTACCTAGTGCTGCTGGTATTGGAGCTTGTTGTGGTGAGATTCTGAGGACCAAGGTGAGACAGTATAAATAGCATCCATGTTGATGGAATAGATGGCAGGTGAAGTAGAGATGACAGAAGCAATCTGTCAATGGTGAGAGAGGTTCTTCCAATGAGGTGACACTGGATGGAGACTTTGCTGGAAAGACTGCAGCCTGCAGAATCTGTGCTGGAAATGCAGTAAGAAACAGCTTCTGTTGAGGAAAGTGATCATCTGTCAGGTGGGAGCTTTTATAGTACATTTGATGCTGTCAACTGATCAGCTGGAGCAATGGCCACTGAACTCCCACCTCAGGTTGACAGATGTGGTTCCTGAGCAGTGTGGGTCCCGTGGCCATGCAGTTAAATTTAAAAGATAAGGTGAAAACCACTCTTAAGGGTCTGCCAACTAGCTACGAATAATTTAAATTGGGTCACCTGCCTCTGCCGGCCGGATCGGGTCCGCACTGACAGACGCGTCTGGGGGAAAGGCAAGTGGGAGCGGGATCCCAACCCAGTCCCAAAAATAACAACTTTCCCACCTGACCCGCCTCCGATTGCACACGCTACCACCCCGGAAAATTCTGGCCAATGGCTTTGGTCTTCACAATAATTAGTTGGAGGAAATTTATGCTCATCCAACAGGCTCCTCTTGCTGTCCCCAAGGGCTCTGATGAAGAATGCAGTCTTTACAAAGCTGCACGACTTCTGCATTGAGATTTCCTGGGGCCTACCCCGCTCACAAAGTCTTGGCAACGCTATCACACCACAACTAAAATGTGTAAAAGAACTTGCCCCAGAAATTTCTGTGCTGCCCAACCTGCAGGTGAATGGCGTTATTTTCTGGCGCTATCACGGCACTATAGACATGGAGGAAATTCAGGGCTGTTGTAACTGGATATTTAATACCCACTAATTAAAAACTGTGCAAAAATGTTCATTTTGTGCATATATGCTAAATAGAGGCAAATCTGTTCCTTCCACATGACTTGAGAAAGGGAATGTCATTCTCTAAAGTTTCCCATTATAATAAACAGCATATTTCCCAGTAGCTTAACAATGGTAACTTTAAGATACAATTTAGCTGTTGTTTTAGTCCTTTCACCAACTATTTTCCTTCCATCTCAATTGCTAAACATAAACCTCCAGTTCGAAAGATTCCTTTAGAATTTCTAATGCTATTCCAAGGTCCGCTTAATGCTAGAGATCAGCATAAGATTCGGAGTGAGGAGGCCTACTTAGGGTGTCTAGGGTTTGTAAGCTTTTATTACGTTAAGACCGCTTTGTATTTGAAAGTCTGAAAGTAGCACAGACTCTTGGTAGTAACGCACCTTAATTTCTTCAAAATTAGCGACTTAGCGAGTTAATGTAAGAAGGTCTCAGGTTTGATCCATGATCTGTTCCATGGCCTTGTCCCTCCGAATCTCTGTAATCTCCTCTAGCCTTACAACTCTCTGAGATATCTGCACTCCTCTAATTCTGACCTCTTGAGCATCCCTGATTTTAATCGCTCTGCCTAGGCCCTAAGCTCTGGAATTCCCTCCCAAAACCTCTCTGCCTCTCTACCTCGCTTTCCTCCTTTAAGACGTTCCTTAAAACCTACCTCTTTGACCAAGCTTTTGGACATCTGCCTTAATATCTCCTTATGTGGCTCGGTGGGGTGTCAAATTTTGTTTTATAACACACCTGTGAAGCGCCTTGGGACATTTTACTACGTTAAAGGCGCTACATAAATACATGTTGTTGTAATCGATCTCATCAAGAGTGGGTTTCGGGGCAATTCCGCCAGCCTCAGTGCCTTGTGTGGGTGAAAGGAAAATCAGCTAGGATTTCTGCTCCTGATCATTACCTAATGACCTCTGTAAAAGGTGCACATGTGTGGGGATAAAAGGATTAAATTATGAGGACAGATTGCATAGACTAGGCTTGTATTCCCTGGAGTGTAGACGATTATGGGGTGATCTTGTTCAGCTGTTTAAGATGATTAAAGACGTTGATAGGGTAGATAGAGAGAAACTATTTCCTCCGGTGGGGGGAGTCCAGAACAAGGGGGCATAACCTTAAAATTAGAGCTGGGCCGTTCAGGGGTGATGTCAGGAAGCACTTCTTCACACAAAGGGTGGTGGAAATCTGGAACTCTCTCCCCCAAAAAGCTGTTGAGGCTGGGGGGGTCAATTGAAAAATTTCAAAGCTGATATTGATAAGATTTTTGCTCAGCAAAGGGTATTAAGTGTTACAGAACCAAGGCGGGTGGATGGAGTTAAGATACAGATCAGCCATAGTTTAATTGAATGGCGGAACAGGTTCGAGGGGCTGAATGGCCTCCTCCTGTTCTGATGCTTGGCTGTGATGGCCTGTGCAGTTGAATAGCCTGCTGTCACTCACTGCCATGGCCCAGGCTCGAAGGGCTGAATGGCCTACTCCTGCTCCTGTTTCTTATTTGGGCATGTGGTATTGGGGAGGAAGGGGAGGCTGGCACATGTGGAACTAATCCCAGTGATCAGTCAACACCTTCAGGAGAGGGGAAGAAACAAGCGGTGGAAAAAAGAGTCATAAAATGCGAAGCGTTACCAAGTAGAAAAATTGTATAATTTTAGTGTAATCAATGGGACATAACGGGAAGCAACTAAAAGACTCCACACATGAGGGTAGAAATGATTCTGCCTTATTTTTAAAGAATATAGTGGTGAATACATGGAACTCGCTACCACGAGGAGTGGTTGAGGTGAATAACATAGATGCATTTAAGGGGAAGCTCGATAAACACATGAGGGAGAAAGGAATAGAAGGATATGTTGATAGGGGGAGATGAAGAGGGGTGGGAGGAGGCTCACGTGGAGCATATAAACATCAGCACAGACCAGTTGGGCTGAATGGCCTGTTTCTGTGCTGTAAATTCGATGTAATTCTATGTATTGCTTTAAAGTAAATTGGTTAACTGCACTGTAAAAAATGGTAAACACATCGGGGTTGATTTTTCTGGCTGATTTCGGCACATTAACAGCACAGGAATGGTGCAGGATCTTATGTTGCACGGAAAATCAAGCGTAAATGATTTGTGCTGCTTGTGCACCTTTGAAATGCATCTCCCGAGTTTCCTTGACCTTCCTACAACCCTTAATACCCTGTGTTCAGGCTGGTCTCATTTGCATACGGGCGCTGGTCAGCCAGTGGTGCTGTAGGGGGGAATTTCCTGGTTTTACTCCCCTTTTGCACTCTGGGTCAGTTAGACTGAAAGTAGCTGCCAGTGTCACCTGATCAAGATGGAAGCGAGGAGTTGGTCAGATTTGAAAAGTCTGGAAAATGTTTAACCCTTTTTTGGGGGGATTTGCTACTTCTGAGACCTGCACCTGATTTTGGCAGCTTGTGACTGGGTCAGACCACCAGATTCCAGACCCCCTCCCCTTCCCAGTAGTCACAGCGACTCAGGAACAGGTCTGGCTTTTCCCCTGGCTGTACCACTGCATGCCATTATTATTAATTATTACTCTGGTGCCAGTACTGAGGGAGTGCTGCACTGTCAGATTAGCAGTACTGAGGGAGCGCTGCAATGTCGGAGAGACAGTACTGAGGGAGCGCTGCAATGTCAGAGGGGCAGTACTGAGGGAGCGCTTTACTGTCGGAGGGATAGTACTGAGGGAGCGCTTTACTGTCGGAGGGATAGTGCTGAGGGGGCGCTGCACTGTCGGAGGGACAGTACTGAGGGAGCGCTGCACTGTCGGAGGGGCAGTACTGAGGGAGCGCTGCAATGTCAGAGGGGCAGTACTGAGGGAGCGCTTTACTGTCGGAGGGGCAGTACTGAGGGAGCGCTGCACTATCGTAGGAGGCAGTACTGAGGGAGCGCTGCACTGTCGGAAGTGCAGTACTGAGGGAGTACTGCACTGTCGGAGGGGCAGTACTGAGGGAGTACTGCACTGTCGGAGGTGCCATCAATTGGCTGAGATATTAAACCGAGTGCCTGTCTGCCCTCCCAGGTGGACGCAAAAGATCCCACAACACTACTAGAAGAAGAGCAGGGGAGTTTTCCCCAGTGCTCTGGCCAATATTTATCCCTCAACCAAGATAACTGAAAAACAGATGATCTGGTCATTATTACAATGCTGTATGTGGGACCTTGCTGTGCGTAAAGTGGCTGCTGCGTTTCCCTACATTACAACATTGACTACACGTCAAAAAAGTAGAATAAGGCAGCGTGCAAGACAGAAGAATGCAGCCGATCAGATATTATCCTCAAAGAATTTCCAGGGCCTATGAGAACCTCTCTCAGGAGTTCTACATCCGAAGAGTTTGCTTCTCAAAAGCTGCTCTGGAGCATCTTTATGTCCTGCTGATTGAAGAGCTCAGGCCAGGCTCATTGACCCACACTGCTCTCTCTGTGGCATTGAACGTCACTACTGCCTTCAGCTTATAAAGCTCAGGTTCTTTTCAGGCAGCCACAAGGGATCTAATATATGAACAATGACGGACATGAAAAGACCCTCTGGTCCATCCAGTTGTTCCACACAACTGCGATACAGTGTGCACCACGCTATATGCACTCCCCACCCCACCCCACCCAAGACCATGTGACCTCCTCGGAGAGGTGATAAACCAGCCAAACAAAAACCATTGAATAGAGTCATAGCAATGATACAGCACAGAAGGAGGCCATTCGGCCCATCATGCCTGCGCCCGTCTCTTTGAAAGAGCTACCCAATTAGTCCACTCCCCTGCTCTTCCCCCATAGCTCTATAACATTTTCCTGTTCAAGTATATATCCAATTCCCTTTTGAAAGTTACTATTGAATCTGCTTCCACCACCCTTTCAGGCAGTGCATTCCAGATCATAACAACTCGCTGTGTAAAAAAATTCTCCTAATTTTCCCTCGGATTTTTTGCCAATTACCTTAAATCTGTGTCCTCTGGTTACCCATCCTCCTGCCAATGGAAACAGTTTCTCCTTATTTACTCTATCAAAACCCTTTGTGATTTTGAAGACCTCTATTAGATCTCCTCTTAACCTCCTCTGCTCTAAGGAGAACAATCCTTAATTTTTTATTATTTATAAATTTTGGGAAAAAATGGGGAAATTCCTGTCCGATCCCCTTCCTCAGTTAGTACTTAGTGGCCTAGAAATTGGATAAGGCCCGAAAATGGGCACGGGGATCATGATGCACAATCAACCCGTGCCCGTTTGGAGGACTGTAGACAGCATGCAATGTTAGTGCTGCCTGCTGATTAGCATGATTATAGCATTCAGTCCAATGCTGAACATGCTGCTGAGTTGCTGAATGCTCAGCAGGGGACCCAAGTTTGTGTGAGGCTAGCTCCAATTAAAGCTAGCCTGCGCTTCTTAAAGGTAGTCTGCACCTCTTAAAGGGGAGGTGCATTCTGCCTGCAGCAGCTCACTGAACTGACTGGGGAAGACAGTGAACAACAATTAATGATGGCACAACAGGGGAGAGAGCATGCACTTAGGTTCTCCAATGCAACACTGAAGGCTTGGTCCAGGAGGTCAACTCCAGGAGAGAGGTCCTCTTTCCACAGGGGGCCAGGAGGCCCTCCAGGCAACAGACTAGAGTACAGAGGGAGCAGATAGCCACTGTGGTAAATGCCAGCAGTTTAGCCCCGAGGACCTGGACTTAGTGCAGGAAGAGGTTTAATGACCTCACACGAGTGGTCAAGGTCAGTGAATTCATCTTCAAATGCCATACGCCACCATCTGCACCACTAGCCTCACACAATGCTTAATGCACCACACCCCTATCACTCACCTACCAACAATCTACCAAACACGACTCAGACCTCACATTCATAGCTTCACCTCACCCGCACACACTGACTACTGCTGCAAGCCTCACAATCACATGTCACAGCTTGAACACACTGGCAGCTATTCAAACATGACAGCCACATCACCCAAACACATTACACCACACTCACTGACACATTTCCTTTCTCTTGCAGGAAAAGGTGGCTGCAGAGATAGTGGATGCATTGGTTGTGATCTTCCAAAATTCCCTATATTCAGGAAAGGTCCCAGCGGATTGGAAGGTAGCAAATGTAACCCCGCTATTCAAGAAACGAGGGAGAGAGAAAACCGAGAACTACAGGCCAGTTAGCCTGACGTCAGTCGTGAGGAAAATGCTGAAATCAATTATTAAGGAAGTGGTAACAGGATACATAGAAAATCATAATATGATTAAGCAGAGTCAGTATGGTTTTATGAAAGGTAAATTGTGTTTGACAAATTTAATGGAGTTTTTTGAGAAAGTAACTAGCAGGGTAGATAAAGGGGAATCAGTGGATGTAGTATATTTGGATTTCCAAAAGGCATTCGATAAGGTGCCACACAAAAGGTAGATAAGCAAGATAAGGGCACATGGGGTTGGGGGTAAGGCATTAGAAAGGATAAAGGATTGGTTAACAGACAAAAAACAGAGTAGGGATAAACGGGTAATTTTCAGATTGGCAGGCTGTAACTAGTGGGGTGCCGCAAGGATCAGTGCTTGGGCCTCAGCTATTTACAATCTATATTATTGACTTAAATGAAGGGACCGAGTGCAATGTATCCAAGTTTGCTGACGATACAAAGCTAGGTTGAAAAGTAAGATGTGAGGAGGACGCAAGGAGCCTGCAAAGGGATATAGACAGGTTAAGTGAGTGGGCAATAAGGTGGCAGTTGGAATATAAATGTGGGGAAATGTGAGATTATTCACTTTGGTAGGAAGAATAGAAAAACAGAATGGCCCGTATTTTCTGATCAGTGGCTTCCTGTGTGCGGAGGCCTCCGATCTGGAAAAAATCTATGTCCTTACCTGAGAGCTCCGGAGGTCCGGACATTTCCACTCCTGGGCCTCTCCACTACAAAATGCGCAGGGCCCAGGTATCCCAGGATCATGTGGGCCATGGGGGACCATAAAAGAAGGGAATCCCCCTTCATATATTGGACAGGCCTCTCAGCTTAGAACCGTCAAAAGTATGAATGGGAATCACTCCAAAAACACATCAAAACATTCAATTTTTTTAAAATCACATTTTAAAAATTAGTTAAAATTACATTAAATTAAATATTTTAAACAAAAATTTAATTTTTTGAAAAATAAATTAAAGTTTTTTATGTGGCTAAAAATAGACTTACCTTTTTAAAAAGTATTTTTAAAAAACATTTTAAAACTCTTAGGCCTAGAAATTCATTATAGCCACTTTTGGGGCGGTAAAGTCGGGCGGCCGCTAAAGTTTGCGCCCGGCGCAAAGTCGAGGCCACTTCGCCGATATTCAGTAGCTTCGCCCTAAGAGTTTGCTCAAGCGCTAAAACTGGCGATGCACGACTATCTTTAGGCGCTAAGCCGACGGTGCTGAGCGATACCGCCGAGGCTGGGCGCAGCGCAGGTGCGGTCATTTCTTGATTGACAGCAGACACCCTGGCGCCGGCCAGCTCTTAAGGGGGAAGGGTCGAGTTGGTCTGCTGCCACGCCCTGGACACTGCAGCCCTCCAGCTAGGCCTGGACACTGCTGCTGGACCCAAAAAGCGCCTGAAAGGATGGAGAAGGCCCGTGAACGAGCGCAGCGCTTCTCAGAGCATGATCTGAGGGTGCTGGTTGGCGCTGTGGAGAAGAGACGCCATATCTTGTTTCCGGACAATGGAAAGAAGCCGACGGCCCGCGTCTACCGGAAAGCCTGGAGGCATGTCGCCACCAGGGTGACATCCAACAGTGAGGTCCCCAGGAGCTCTGTACAATGCCGCAAAAAGCTAAATGACCTAGCCAGGATTGTCAGGGTGAGTACCCTTTCCAGTGTCCTCCTCATCCTTGCATGTGCACCTCACATTATGGGCAAAGGGACCTGAAAGCCCTAATGGCCAGCCCTCATGCAGCAGCTATGGGACAGTCATGAACATCAATTGCACATTCTGCGCTTAACACACTGGCCAAGCTATTCGACCATGGGAGGCAGTGCACACAAGATCAGGGCTACACACTGGCCAGGCTATTCGACCATGGGAGGCAGTGCACACAAGATCAGGGCTACACACTGGCCAGGCTATTCGACCATGGGAGGCAGTGCACACAAGATCAGGGCTACACACTGGCCAGGCTATTCGGCCATGGGAGGCAGTGCACACAAGATCAGGGCTACACACTGGCCAGGCTATTCCACCATGGGAGGCAGTGCACACAAGATCAGGGCTACACACTGGCCAGGCTATTCCACCATGGGAGGCAGTGCACACAAGATCAGGGCAACACACTGTACTTAGAGGCTGTCCTTTCTCTTGCAGGCCAAGCTGGCCAATAATAAGAGGAGCCGGACTGAGACCGGGGGAGGCAGACCCCAGATCCAGCAGCTCACCGAGCTGCAACAGCGTGTGGAGCGCATCATGGGTGCCCGGGTGATTGGCCCCGTTGCATCTGGAGATGCCGACCCTGTTCTGGGCACCAATGGTAAGGACATCACCTTTTGGACCTCTCTTGTCCCACTTGCGCATCAGATCTACATCCTTTGCCACTGTCCGACCAATGCGCTGAATGCCACCACTCATGCATCCCTCGCTGACGCCCTCTCCTCACTCTAAAGCTACTCTTGTGCCTTCCTGCTTTCAGATGGTGAGGAGGAGGTCCCTGAAGTTGCCAGTGACAGCCCCTCAGAAGAGGAGGAGGAGGAGGAGGAAGAGGAAGGCGGCCCATCAGGGGAACCCTCAGCCGCGGCAAGCCATGCCAATGTAGGGGACACGTCTTCCCTGGAGGGAAGCCTGGGGGAAGTGTCGGAGGGGAGTGTAGCTCCTGGGACCAGCGGCCTGCAGCAACGCGGGAGGGGGGTGGAAGCTCAGCGGCCTTCTCCCCAGAGGGGGGAAGGGTCGGAGGGGAGTCCAATTGCTGGGCCCAGCGGCGTCCAGCAACGCAGGAAGGGTCGGGCAGCTCGGCGGCCTTCTCCCCAGAGGGAGAGTCCGGCCTCCAGTCCGGAGACGGTCACCGCCGAGGAGCTGCGCCTCCTCGAGGACATGTCCGCGGACTCGGAGCGCCGGCACACGGAGCTCATGGGGGTACTGGCACGGATGCCTGAGGCCATCGAGTCCCTGTCTCGGAGTGTGACTGAATTCGGGGCCTCACAGGCCACCAGTTTGGCGGAATTCGGGGCAGATCAGGCAGCGAGTCGGGCGGAATTCGGGGCAGCTCAGGCAGCGACTGGCCAGGTGATCAGTGGTGCCGTGCAGTCACTGGCTGCTCTGATGCAGTCACAGAACAGGGCAACACGGGCACTCACTGTTGCCACACTCGCTGTGTCAGCCAGGCATCGCCAGGGCACCCGCCGCGCTGCAGCAGCACAGCGGTCTGTCCCTCGGCAGATTGCTGCGCATGCTGCAGTGCTGGCCCGGGCGAGTGCCAGTGTCTCAGGCGACCAGCGAGCGCCTGCCATCCGCCAGCTTGCCCCCATTCCTCCAGCCGCCACTGCCACTCCCCCAGTGGAGCTGCCACGAGCTGCTGCAGCGACTGATGCTGCCCAGCCACAGCTGCAGCATTCACCAGCCGGCCCCTCGAGGGCCAGACCTCGTCTAGGCCGACCCCCAAGGGCATCTGCCGTCACGACATGTGCCCCTCAGGAGCCTTCCCCCAGCCTTGCGGCAGCCAATGGCCTTACTTTGAGGAGGAGCAGCAGGGCGTGCAGGGGCCGCCAAAGTTTGCAGAAGGCATCGCCCTCGCGGGCCACAAAGTAGAGGGTGTGGCCAAATGTTTTGTTTTTTGGAATGGGTGTTTTGTGAAGGCCGAGGATGAAGGCCATTTTTGTTTACATCTTTTGTTAATGCTCCCCAGGTTGTGGGAGTGAGTCATGTGTGTGAGTGTTTTTTGGGGGTTTCGTCTGTTTTTGGTTTTCATGTGGGAAGGGCCCTGAGTTTGTACAATAAACCATTTTCTTTATTCAGATTGTCCATGTTTGATCTTTGAAGTGTTTGTTGCCTTAACCGGCTGAGGGCTTGCGGAGCAGCTGCAATCATGTTCTTTCATTGGCACAAGCCATTCCCTGACAGGGGGCCTAGAAGTGACGTTCAATAAGCCGCCGACGGGCGGCCCTTGGACCTTCTGCCTCCCTCCTGGGCTGGTACTCCTCCTCCTCCTCCTCCTCCTCATGCTCCTCCTGCTCCTCCTCCTGAGGTGGTGGTCCAACGTGAGGTGGCAGTGCCTGAGTCCTGCGGATAGCCAGGTTGTGCAGCATGCAGCAAACGATGACGAATTGGGAGACTCGCTCCTGCGAATACTGGAGGGCTCCACCGGAGCGATCGAGACAGCGGAACCGTTGCTTCAGGACGCCGATTGTTTGTTCGATGATGTTCCTGGTCGCTTGATGGCTCTCGTTGTATGCCTCTTCAGCAGGGGTCCTGGGCGCGCGGAGCGGGGTCATGAGCCAGGTACACAAAGGATAGCCTTTGTCCCCGATAAGCCATCCTCTTGGGTGAGGCTGTGCCTGGAACATGTCAGCCACAGTTGTCTGTCGCAGGATAAAGGCATCGTGGCTGCTGCCTGGAAAGCGGGCATTGACAGCTAGGATGCGCTGCCTGTGGTCACACACCAGCTGTACGTTGAGGGAATGGTAGCCCTTCCAGTTGCGGTAATCCTCGGCATGCTCCAGAGGTGCCCGCAAAGCCACATGCGTGCAGTCAATGGCGCCCTGCACCATGGGGAAGCCCGCTATTCTTGCAAATCCCACTGCACGCTGCTGCTGCTTGTCCAGGGTCATGGGGAAGGAGATGAATTGATGTCTCCTTCTGAAAAGGGCATTGGTCACCTGGCGGATGCAGCAATGCACGGCGAACTGGGAGATGTTAGCGATGTCCCCAGCAGCGGATTGGAAGGAGCCGGTGGCATAGAAGTTGAGAGCCACCGTCACCTTCACTGCCACCGACAGAGACGTCCTGCGCCTCAGCTGTGGACGCAGATCTCTGTGAAGCAGCTGGCAGATCTCTGCAACCACCTCCCTTCTGAATCGCAGCCTCCTAACACACTGCGCGGCAGACATGTTGAGATAGGAGAACTGCTGGCGGTATTCCCTGAGTGGGTAAGGCCTCCGTTGCCGACGCCTGTTGCCCCCTCTGCGTCTAGCCAGGGCTGCCACTCTCTCACGGCGTCTGTAAGCCCTTCGGACATAATGCTGAAACTCAGCGTTGGCACCCAATGCAGCCCCCATAATATGCTGGCAAACACTGAGATCTCAATGAAGGCAAAGAGAATTGCAAAGCTCTGGCCTGAAGCCAAAAATACCTGTCCTAGTGTTGGGCCAAAGCAGTAAGCTCTCTTCCTTGGTCTCTCTCCAAAAATCCGTTGCACAAGAGTGAGTGCTGCAAAATGGCTGCCCTTTATAGTGCAGGGTAAGTGCCCTTTAATTTGCGCTCCCCGCGGCCCGCCTCGGCTGTGTACCGTTCCACTTCACAGTCGTTCGGGCCGCCAGGCGCACAATGGGGCGGCGCGAGTGAAGTTCCGGTTCCGGGCGCACAAAGGGCGTTGCACGACGAAATGACGTCATGATCTGCGCGCGCAGATGAGCGCGCGCAATGACTTTGCGCCGGCACTAAATGTCTACTGAAGTTGGGGCGAGGCGCAGATCGCGCTGCGCCCGGGCGCTAAGCGCCTAGCGCTCGAGATCTACTCCTCCTAAGGCGCTAACGGCTGGCGCAGCCAACTGAATTTCTAGGCCTTATACTGGTAAAAGCAGGCCTTATGCCTGCTTTTACCAGGCGTAATGTTTTTAAAGGATTTCAGCAGGCGGAGGTTCTGCAGAAAGCGGAACTCACCACCCGCAGAGGCCCTTCTCCAGAGCAGGTGAAAGAGCTATTAAGAGGATTCTTGACAGATCGGAAGTGTCGGTTTTCAGCACATGCGCTTCGCATGTCTGTGACCGGCACTTGCAAGGTCCCTATGGGTGTGTACACAGCTCGTACACACCTGTAGGCATCAGAAAATACGGGTCAACATGTTTTAAATGGTACGAACCTATTAAATGTTGGTGTTCAGAGAGTTTTAAGTGTCCTAGTACAGGAAAAACAGAGAGTTAGCATGCAGGTACAGCAAGCAATTAGGAAGACAAATGGCATGTTGGCCTTTATTGCTAGAGGGTTGGAGTATAAGAGTAAGGAGGTCTTGCTACAATTGTACAGGGCTTTGGTGAGACCACACCTGGAGCACTGTGCACAGTTCTGGTCTCCTTATTTAAGGAAGGATATACTTGCCTTAGAGGCGGTGTAACGAAGGTTCACTAGATTGATCGTTGGGATGAGAAGGTGTCCTATGAGGAGAGATTGAGTAGATTGGGCCTATGCTTTCTGGAGGTTAGAAGAATGAGAAGTGATCTAATTGAAACATATAAGATTTTGAGGGAGATTGACAGGGTAGATGCTGAGAGGTTGTTTCCCCTGGCTGGAGAGTCTAGAACTAGGGGGCATAGTCTCAGGATAAGGAGTCGGCCATTTAAAATTGAGATGAGGAGAAATTTCTTCACTCAGAGGGTTGTGAATCTTTGGAATTCTCTGTCCCAAAGTGCTGTGGATGCTCAGTCGTTGAGTATATTCAAGGCTGAGACAGATAGATTTTTGGACTCCAAAGGAATTAAGGATATGGAGATAGGGCAAGAAGGTGGAGTTGAGGTTAAAGGTCAGCCATGATCTTATTGAATGGCGGAGCAGGCTCAAGGGGCTGTATGGCCTACTCCTGCTCCTAATTCTTATGTTCTTATAACTGGTGCCAGCAAAATTTAACCGGTGGGGGACAGGCTCACCTGCATGACCTCACCTGCATGGAGGAGACGGTGCTGGCCATTCTTGCCAGGGGCAAAGGCTGAGCCCGTGGCCAACAGCAGAGCTGAAAGAATACAAGATGCCAGTTTCCTCATACGTTATCCTCCTTCTCACATCCCACTTCCCCCTCATCCTACAATCTCTTCTAATTTACAATCTGCACATGATGCAAGCATGCACCTCTTGCTTTCCCCCCTCCCCTCACCACAACCTGGTAGAGTGGCAATGGTGGTGTAGAAATGCTGTCATCCCGAGAGAGGAATGCAGGGTCGTTCCACGGATCCATTGCCACTCCCCGGGGCAACGCCTCAGCAATCCTAGTAATCTGCTGGAGTACCGACTGTTGGACTGCTGTGACACCCTGCAAACCCCTTTCAACACTGGTAAACCCAGCTATGATGGCATCAGTCTGTGCTTGCATGGCAGCAAGCTGAGCTTGCATGACTTCAGTCTGAGCTTCCATTGCAGCACTCAGACATTGGTGGCTTCTGCTTGTGCTGCAATGGAAGCTGAGACTTCAGCCATCAGACATGGCATGATGGTTGGGTCCACAAGTGCACTAATGAATCTGCCCACCCCTTCCACCCTGGAAAGGATGGGCACCAAGCACTGCCAAAGCCCTATGCAAGGCTGGAGCTGGACTCCTCCATGCTCCTTGACATTACATTCATGCTTTCTGGCAGGCCTGCCAATGCACCAAGCATTTAATTGTGCACACCCATCAGGCTAGGCAAAGGCACATGCAAGACAGGCACTAAGGGAATGCACAAGGGTGATTAATTGATTTTTTGATCTAATGTTGGATGGATAGATGTATAAAGTTGGATTGGAATGTTTGCTTTGTGGGGGCTTTTATTTCAGTATTGTGGCCAAGAGGATGCTGTGATGGTCAGTAACAGAGGGAAGGTAAGGTGTGGGGTTAATGTGGGGAATTGTGGTTGCGTTCACTGGTACCGCAGGCAGATGATTCAATCCCGGATATCCTGGCTAGAAAGGTGCTGTCTGGGTTGCCTCCTTCCTTTTGCTTCCTCCTCCTCCTCTTTTGCTTCCTCCTCTTCCGCTCCCTCCTCTTTCTCCTTCTCCTCCTGCTCATGAGCTGGTGGCCATATCCTGGTGGTAAGGGCTGTACCCTCATGATGGCCAGGTTGTGGAGGATACAACAGACCACCACAAATCGGGACACTCACTCCGGTGAGTACTGTAGGGATCCTCCAGAGCGTCCAGTCAGTGGAACCATTGCTTCAGCACCCCAATGGTCTGCTCTATGATGTTTCATGTGGCAGTATGGCTCTCATTGTATGCATGCTGGCCACGTATGGTTGGGTTTGCTGAGCCAGGTGGTCCAGGGATAGACCTTGTCACCCAGTAGCCACATTCTGGCTTGTCTTGGTGGCTCAAGGACTGAGGGAACAGCGGACTGGCACAGAATAAAAGCATCATGACTGCTGCCAGGATAGTGGGCATTCACCATCATGATGTGCTGAGCATGGTCGCACACCAACTGCACATTAAGCGAGTGATAACCTTCGCAATTGCGGTACATCTTAGCATTTAGAAGCGGTGCCCGTAAAGCCATGTACGAG
This sequence comes from Somniosus microcephalus, assembly GCF_052327205.1. Lineage (NCBI taxonomy): Eukaryota > Metazoa > Chordata > Chondrichthyes > Squaliformes > Somniosidae > Somniosus > Somniosus microcephalus. Next base: position 251,921,157 of record NC_140987.1, on the reverse strand, counting down.
CAGTCGATGGTGCCCTGCACCTTGGGGAAATCTGCTATCCTGACATAGCCACGTGCACGCTCCACCTGCTTCTCTCTGGTCAGAGAGAAGACAATGAAGTCCCCTCTCCTGCCATAAAGAGCATCTGCCACCTCTCTTATGCAGCAGTAGACAGCGAACTACGACAGGAAGGATCCCGACGTGAAGAAATTCAGGGCCACGGTCACCTTCACAGCCACTGGCAGTGCTGTCCTTGCCTTGGAGTGTGGCTGCAGGTCTGGTTGCAAGAGGTGGCAGAGTTCTGTGAGCATCTTCTTCATAAAGTGCAGACACCTCACACACTGCCCCTGGCTCAGGCTGAGGTCAGAAAATTGCTCTCAGAAGACCCTAAGTGGGTAAGGCCTCCTGCTGAGAGCCCTTTGCCCCCTACTCCTCCTCCCTCTGCGAGCAGCTTGTCCTCTTCTTCGCTGCCTCTGCTCCATCTCCCTGTCATGCTGCAGGCCAAGGGGGATGACAACTAGAGCACCCATGACTGGGTGCAAATGGTCTGACCAGAACCCTTGAAGTCAGAAGCAAGGCCCTCTCCACTTGCAGTACCATTCCCTGTCAACTTTAAACAACTCTAGAAAGCTGCAAACAGTTCCACAAACTTACACAGAGCCAGTAGAAATCAAAAAGCAAGTTACCTGAAAGTTGGTGATGATCCCTTTAAATAGTGCTGGTGAGGGGTGCTTCCTGCTGCTGAACACATATTCAGCTGTGCGAGGTTACTAGAGGGCGTTAGCTCTAGCGATGACAATGAAAATGGCAGTGTTGCACGCTGATTGGCGTCATGATATGTCTACTTACCATACATCCAGCACACGCTCCTAATGGCCACACTACCGCCCTCATCAATATGGTGTTTGGTGCGGCCCGCACCAGAAGTGTGCGCCACTGCTCGGATGTCATTTTGGACCCAATTCGCCACCCAAACAATGGGTGCTACGCAACTGAATTTCTAGCCCAATTACTCAATTTGTTCAACTATTTACACCTGTTTTATGTGGGTTTTACACCGATGGGTATGCAAATGAGCTTAACCAAGAAACTTGCATGTAACACCCTGTGCTGGCCACCGTGTGAATCACATCAAAGAGCACAAATGGAATAATTACTACCTCGTGAATTGTAAATAGTCCTCAGATTAACCATCTGGTCCTAACCCTGTGCTCGCTGACCTACATTGGCTCCCGGTCTGGCAACGCCTCGATTTAAAAATTCTTATCCTTGTTCACAAATCCCTCCATGGCCTCGCCCTTCTCTATCTCTGTAACCTCCTCCAGTCCGACAACCCTCCGAGATCTCTGCGTTCCTCCAACTCTGGCCTCTTGCGCATCCCCGATTTCCTTCGCTCCATCATTGGCAGTCATGCCATCAGTAGCTTAGGCCCTAAGCTTTGTAATTCCCTCCCTAAACTTCTTTGCCTCTCTCTCCTCTTTTAAGATGCTCCTTAAAACCTACCTGTTTGACCAAGCTTTTGGTCACCTGTCCTAATATCTCCTCATCTGACTCAGTGTCAAATTTTGTTTAATAATTGCTCCTTTGGACATTTTACTACATGAAAGGCGCTATATAAATGCAAGTTGTTGTTGTTGAACTTAACAGCCACTGCATTAAAAAAAATAATTCATTGCGTGAAGCACTTTGTGACATTTCGACAATCTCACAAGGGGCTACATGAAGGCTCAGCTGTTGGGTGAGAGTAAATAAGAACATAAGAAATAGGAGCAGGAGTAGGCCATTCGGCCCTTCGAGCCTGCTCCACCATTCAATGAGATCATGGCTGATCTTCTGCCTCAACTCCATTCACCAGCCCTATTGCCATATCCCTTGATGCCCTTACTAGTCAGAAATCTATCGACTTCTGTTTTGAATATACCCAATGATTGAGCCTCCACAGCCCTCTGGGGTAGAGAATTCCAAAGATTCACCACCCTCTGAGTGAAGAAATTTCTTCTCATCTCAGTCCTGAATGACCTACCCTTTATCTTGAGGCTGTGGCCCCTGGTTCTAGACTCCCCAGCCAAGGGAAACATTCTCCCAGCATCCATCCTATCAAGCCCTGTAATAATTTTGTATGCTTCAATGAGACCCCCTCTCATTCTTCTGAATTTAAGAGAATACAGGCCTAGTTTACTCAATCTCTTTTCATATGACAGTCCCGCCATCCCAGGAATCAATCTCGTGAACCTTCGTTGCACTCCCTCTATGGCAATTATATCCTTCCTTAGGTAAGGAGACCAAAATTGTACAACAGTACTCCAGGTGTGGTCTCACTAAGGCCCTATATAATTGGAGTAAGACTTCTTTACTCCTGTACTGAAATCCTCTTGTAATGAAGGCCAGCATACCATTTGCCTTCCTAATGGCTTGCTGCACCTGCACATTCACTTTCAGTGACTCATGTACAAGGACACCCAGGTCCCTTTGAGCATCTGCATTCCCCAATGTAAGGGGGGTGTGTGGGTTGTTTGTCAGCTTCACCTCTGACTCCTTTGAGCGGTTCGAATCGCTTCCACTCCCTTTTGTTCTAGACTTTGGACTTATTTGGGGGTTGTAATAAACTTGCAACAGACACCTGGGTTAGTCAAAAGAATTCAGATCTTTATTTTGAGACAGGAAAATATACAATACAATAAAACTTATACTCTAAAAGGCTGGGGAACACTTGGAATAAGCGAGGGAGAATTACAATATACAAAATCCCTTACCCTCCCAACCCCACTACACTAGCTAGGCTGGAATCCAGAGGACCAGGAAATGCTCACCAAAACGACTTTCTTGACAGATTGTAGAGGTTCGCGATTTCAGGGTTCTCCTTAGTTGTGGTGGTTGGGGCCTGCCGTACCCCGGACGTGGTAGAAGACTGCACCTGCGTTGGGTCTTCAGTTTGGGTTGGTCCACTGATGCGGTTAGTCGCTCTGTTGGATGTATCAGGTGAGTACCCGATTTTCTTTGGTTAGGGCTAGTTTTAGGGTCTTTTGTGTCCAAATCTTACCCAGGGGTAAGTCAGACTAGCCTGTAGAGTGGAAACAAGTCTTTGTTTTTCGAGTTTTTCGGCGGTTGGTTTCTTGTTGGTCGCAATGGCCCAATATTACCTGGTTGGTGTTAATATTGGTTGTTGTTGGTTTCTGTAGGCCTTTGGTTGCCGCGACTTTTGTTCTTCTTCTGTTTCTTCAAGTCTCCGGTGATGATCTCTCTCTCTCGAACTGGTTGGCTGAACTTGAACTGCTCCAAACTTGAACTGACTCGAACTGACTGACTGTTTAACTGAAAAAGCAGGCCTCAATTATACTAATTTGGGGCCTGGCTTATCTGACCGCCAAATCTCGGGCTTCTTTGTTAAATTTGGCAGGCTCGTTATTTTTAATGTGTTTTAAAACTTTAACGAGCTTCGGGGATGGCCCATCTAAACTTAATCGGCCTTTAACTGGTTTCGGGATTGCCTTGAAACTAGTTTAAAAATGCAAAACGTTTGTCAATCTCTTTGATTGGTTTTGGACTGCTGTTTTAATTGTTGTATCCTGTAGGGCTATGTTCTTTCCTTTGTGTTGCTGGGGACATGTCCTGTTTTATTCATGTACCTTGGCTCTGCGAATTCTTGGCAGGAACAGGTTTCATTGTCTTTATGTAAAAGGCTGAGGTGGCCTAGGACATTCTCAGGCTGTCCAATATCCAAACTCGGGGGCCCACCCCACCTCCCCTGTGTCACAGCCTTTTGCAAGCCTGAACATGTCTTTTAAAACAGCCAAATCTTCCTGGGAAATAACAACAGAAAATGCTGGAAAAACTCAGCAAGTCAGGCAACATCCGTGGAGAGAAATTTGAGTTGACGTTTCGGGTTTGACCCTTCTTCAAAACTGGAGAGAAAAGGAACTAGATCGAAGGCAGGGCTGCGATCGGACAAAAGAATAAAAGAACCAAAAGAAGTAAAAGAGATTAGAAGCTAGACAAGATGGTAATAGGCTGTGATTAGGTGTAAAGTGTACTGGCAGGGCAAAAGATAGCTGCCAGGTGTGAGAGAGAAACAAAAGGAAAGGGGGGGGGGGGAAAAGGAAAGGAGTGGAAAAATATAAGTGAAAATGAAATAGGGGCCGAGGTTATGATCTGAAATTGTTGAACTCGATATTGAGACCGGAAGGCTGCAGACTGCCTAATCGGAAGATGAGGTGCTGTTCCTCGAGTTTACGTTGAGCTTCCGTGGAACAGTACAAGAGGCCAAGGACGGTGAGGTCCGAGTGGGAATGGAGCGGTGAATTGAAATGACAGGCGACCGGAAGCTCGGGGTCACCCTTACGGACTGAACGGAGGTGTTCCGCAAAGCGGTCACCCAATCTGCGTTTGGTCTCCCCAATGTAGAGGAGACCATTTTGCTATCGTACTAATCTTCCTGGGATTTTTGTTTTAAATCCCTTTGGCCCAATAAGTCCTTAAAACAGTCCAAAATCTCTTCCTTCCTTACATTTAGGGAAAAATGTGTAATTTAACTCTTTGAATTCTTGTTAGGCCCAACCACACTTTTATCCCTTTTACAGATTTCTTCTGTGATGTTCCAAAATCATTTTAAAATAAGGCTTTCCTTCTGTTTTGGGGCTGTGCATACATTTTCAAACCTTACACCAATTTTCACCATCTTTGGTTAAAGATTAAAAGGGGTTTCAGTCATCATGATAGAGAGTTTTGTTATTGGCAAGACTCAGTTTTTGGAATGGGCTGAAGATAACCTGCTGTGAAAACTTTGTAATATTTTGTAATTCAAGTTTACACTGCAGCAGATGCTGTGAACTGAATTTCATACCTTTGTTGGTGGAGCAAGAGGTATTTTGCTCGATTTTTTAACACACATTTATGGTGGATTGTGTTTCTTCGAGTAGGAAGTATCCTATATTGTCGCGTGATGCACCAGTGTTCAAATAAAGTTGAACCATTTCAATGCATCACATGTCCCAGTAACTGCTCTATTGAAGGAAGGCATGGAGGTTTAAAGTGCTTGGGGGGAAAATTGGGTTGCCTTGCATCTCCCGTTAGCGCCCTCTTAGGGCACTAACGGGAGGCGCAAAGCAACTAGCACCCAGGTGCAGCGCCGCCCGCGCCTCCCACGAAATTCAGCCGCCGGCCACGATCTTCAGGAGCGCCCCCTGACTTACCGCCGGACGCTATGTCCGACAGGGTCAGGGGGGCTTACCTGCGGCTGGGAAGGTGCAATTTAAAGGCGAGGTGCGGGGCGGCCATTTTTGTTGCTGGCCGTCTGCCAGCACCTACCTGCGCTTCCGTCCCCGGCCTCCTGAATGGCACCCCCCGCAGAATGCTGGCTGTGCTCCAAGAGCCCGGCACTTCTCTTGAGCGCCGGGCTCTTTTGCCGGGACTCCCGATCCCCGGGGGCCCAGTTGGGCCCCGGGTCACGCTGCGCAAGGCCCCGGGTCACGCTGCATGGCACTGTGGCACGCAGCACTGCGATATTGACTCGCGGCGCCCCAAGAGGGATGCGGGGCGCTTCCAGTAGCGCCCTGCTTCCCACTTGGGACACAACCACTGAAGTTCTGGCATGGGTGTGCTAATTTTTCCGGGGCACTAAAAGTAGCGCCCCGGCAAATTTAGCCCCCCAAATGGGGCACTACTCAATTTTTAGCCCCTAGATTCCTATACCCTAGATTATGTCAATGTACTTTATCTTCTCAGCAGATTTCCCCCTTCCAATCCTTCTTTGAAGATGTTAGGGTAGAAATTGGACCTCGTTACGCTCATTTTCCGGGTAGGCCAATTTGTTTAGAGGATAGGTGTTCTTGCTTACCAGTTACTCCTCAAAATAATAGGGTTCACAGCATTACAGGTAGATATGCACAGGTGTATTTAGCATATGATCAGAACTATTACTGACAATAATTAAGCATGCACTTAACAACAGCAATTATGAGTTTTTAACCCAGAGAATCCACACATTAACAGCGAAATGGTTGGCTGATCAGACCTCAGCGAATTATGAGGTCTTTCTTCTCACTATGACTATTTTGTACCTTTTTTTCCCAATCCAGGTGGAAAATGAGGAACAAAAAGGGGACGATTTCGCGGGGCTCTGTCCCATGCTCCAAAGACACCCGAAATACGTCCAACCCCATATTGAGTTGCGTGATTTTTCAGGTGTATCTGCCGACTGCCTAAAACAAGCATTAGGCCCCTTGTCTATGTTAATGAGCAGCCTGGTGCTTTTTTAAAGACCTCTTCCTGAAATTGGGCTGTCCTGAACGGAGCAGGAATCGAGCTCGGGCTTTCCTGCCAAGGATGCGACCTAACAAGTGGTCGGCAACAAAAGGAAAGTAAAACATTTTCATGTGGAGCAAGGTAGAAGCAGGATTGATGTTTCTCCCGGTTCCACAGCACACCTTAGCGTGCTGCCAACCCATGATCACATCCCCCGCCCTGCCTTTTCTCCCATTCGCCTTCCCTCTACCGCCCCCCACCCCCCCGCCACCACCCAGCACTTACCCGAGGGACGCTGTCTGTGAAACAAGAGGCCCAAAATGGATCTGTCAACATGGCAAGCTGCCTCTGGAGGCAGATGAGGCCCAGTTTCGATCAGGCGTCGGGCCTACCTTCGGAATGTCAGGCAGCCCTTTGGTTATCTGCTGGCTTTCAGGTAAGTGCGGGGAAGGTGGTTTCTGGGGTGGGGTGGGGGGGGCATCATGTGGTAGGGACGCGGGGCTAGGGGGGTGCAAGAGAGTCCACAGCAGATGGGGGCCAAACTTTCATTCTGGGGCCCAGGAGGAGCACCAGGAAGGGGACTCTTCAGCGTCCCAATCCTCTTCACACTGGCCTTCACCTGGCAAGAAGAGCCAAGGCAGCTAACCTGCTTAGGCTGAAGTTAAAATCATTGTCAGGGCTCATACTGAGGGAGCGCTGCACTGTCGGAGGTGCCATCTTTCAATGTGACATTAAACCGAGGCCCCGTCTGCACTCTCAGGTGGACGTAAAAGAACCCACGGCCACTATTTTTCAAAGAAGTGCATGGCAGTTCACCTGGACCAATATTTATCTTTGAACCAACATCACTAAAAAACAGATTATCTGGTCATTATCACATTACTGTTTGTGGGAGCTTGCTGTGTGCAAATTGGCTGCCATGTTTCCTGCATTACAACTATGATTACATTTTAAAAGTACTTCATTGGCTGTAAAGCACATTGGGACGTCCTGAGGTTATGAAAGGTGCTATATAAATGCAAGTCTTTCTTTCAAAGTCTCCATTGCAACTACAAAGAACCAGGGAAGAATTATTTGGAGTGTTGCAGCCCTCAGTTTGTTGGGAGATATTGAATATACCAGCATACCCACCTCTGAATCTATATTACTACAAAATGGTGTGTGGCCCCCAACTGAAGCAATACCTCCCTATTTTTATATTCTATCCCCCTAGCCAACATTCCATTGGCCTTCTTAATCACTTGCTGCACCTGCATACTAACCTTTTGAGTTTCGTGCACCAGGACCCCCAGATCCCTTTGTACTTCAGTACTTTCCAGTTTCTTGCCATTAAAATAATAACTTGCTCTACGATTTTTCCTGCCAAAGTGCATAACCTCACACTTTCCAGTATTGTATTCCATCTGCCAAATCTCTGCCCACTTACTTAGCCTGTCTATGTCCCCTTGCAGGCTTTTTATGTCCTCTTCACTCACTACTTTCCCTCCCATCTTAGTATCATCTGCAAACTTTGATATGTTACACACGGTCCCCTCCTCCAAATCGTTAATATAGATTGTAAAGAGTTGGGGACCCAGCACTGACCCCTGCGGAACACCACTAGTTACTGATTGCCAGTCTGAGAATGAACCATTTATCCCAACTCTCTGCCTTCTGTTAGATAGCCAATCCTCTATCCATGCCAGAATATTACCCCCAATCCCGTGATTTTTTATCTTAAGCAATAATCTTTTGTGTGGCACCTTGTCAAATGCCTTTTGGAAGTCTAAATACAGTACGTCCACTGGTTCCCCTTTATCCACCCTATATGTCAGAAGGTTGTGGGTTCAAGTCCCACTCCAGAGATTTCAGCACAAATTCCAGGCCACCACTCCCAGTGCAGTACTGAGGGAATGCTGTACTATTGGAAGTGCCGCCTTTCGGGTGAGATGTTCAACTGAGGCCTGTCTGCACTCTCAGGTGGATGTAAAAGATCCCATAGCACTATTTCAAAGACGAGCAGCTTAGATCTCCCTGGTGTCCTGGCAAATATTTATTCCTCAATCAACATCACAAAAAAAAATGATCTGGTCATTATTACATTGCTGTTTGTGGGAGCTTGCTGTGCACAATTTCTTACATTGACAGTCTTTCAAACATACTTCAATGCTGTAAAGCACTTTGGGATGTCTTGAGATTGTAAAAGCTGCTATATAAATTTATTTTAATTATGTTTGACACCGGCAAAGAAAAGCTATACCCCTTTCTAGCCATGCAGTCTAGTGTGCTGACTAAGGGTTGGACTTTGTCAGGAAACAACCTCTACAGTATTGGCTAGGTGTGGTCAGACTCACAATACTTCTGCAGATCAAGATCAAAGCAACTAGAGTTTTAAAAAACTTAATTCACAGGATGTGGGCATCGCTGGCAAGGCTGGCATTTATTGCCCATCCTTGTTGCCCCTTGAGAAGTTGGTGGTGAGCCGCCTTCTTGAATTGCTGCAGTCTGTGTGGTGAAGGTGCTCCCACAGTGCTGTTAGGGAGGGAATTCCAGGATTTTGACCCAGCGACGATGAAAGAACGGCTGATTATATGTCCAAGTCAGGATGGTGTGTGACTTGGAGGGGAACTTGGAGGTGGTGGTATTCCCATGCGCCTGCTGCTCTTGTCCTTCTAGGTGGTGGGTGTCGCAGGTTTGGGAGGTGCTGCCAAAGTTGTTGGTGCTTAAGGAAGATCTTCTTGTGCCTGATATCAACTGAAAGCAAAAAAAACCAGCACACTATGAAACTCCTTGGTCTCTTGCTGCCCACAGAATGGAGGAAATTTTAATTTGGTTAAGAGCTGTTTTAATTTACAAAAACAAAGCAAAATAAAAGAGAAAATCTAAAATGTATCTAAGGGCAAAAAAAATTAACAATAAGACAACTTTTCAGGGAAATCCTGACAAAAGCCCAAAAGCCCAAGGGCAGCACGGTGGCATAGTGGTTAGCACTGTTGTCTCACAGCGCCAGGGACCCGGGTTCGAATCTGGCCTCGGGTGACTGTCTGTGTGGAGTTTGCACATTCTCCCCGTGTTTGCGTGGGTTTCCTCCGGGTGCTCCGGTTTCCTCCCACAGTCCAAAGATGTGCAGGTTAGGTTGATTGGCTATGATAAATTGACCCTTAGTGTTAGGGGGATTAAATACGTGGGGTTACGGGGATAGGGTGGGATATGTGTTGGTGCAGGGGTTACAGGGATCGGGTGGGATATGTGTCGGTGCAGGCTCGATGGGCCGAAATGGCCTCTATCTGCACTGTGGGGTTTCTGTGATTCTGTGATTATATTTAAATGATGTATAGATATAGAGTCCGTATCTATCATTGGTACAAACCATGTCAATGTGAAGTTAAAATAAAATTCATATGGTGGGCACTGTTTTAAATTGCCATGGCTGTGCAGTCAAAACAGTTCAATTGCTCTTCGAAAGAGCCGGCGCAGACTTGAGGGCCAAATGGCCTACTATTCTATGATTCTCGTACCCCGAACTAGCAAATAGTTCCATACATTGGGAAAGCATGGGATTTTGTACATCAAGTAATGCTTAGCAGGCAAAAAATATTAATGACTTGCTGATTTTTTGAGGGGAGACATTTGCATATTCAATTCAAGTTGTTGATTGTGGCTTTTTCTGATTTAGTCAGATTTTTGATTAATAATTTAAGTGCTATTTTCAGCCAATCACTAATTTTACAAAGGACATGTGACACCTTGAGGCATGACACCATGAAGTGTGACACTTTGAGATGTGACACTATGAAGTGTGACACCTTGAGCTGTGGCACCATGAAGTGTGACACTTTGAGATGTGACACCATGAAGCGTGACACTTTGAGATGTGACACCATGAAGTGTGACACTTTGAGATGTGACATATCTAAGGTGTAATGCGATGTGAACCTGCTAACTACATGCCTTTTAATAGAGGTATTGCAGAAATATCCCTTAAAGTAAGATCCAAACTTTTTTTATTTGAAGGAAAGTATTCATTAAATGAATTAGATAGAGAAAGGTAAACTATCCTTGAGGAAATCAATTTCTATTTAATTGACTAATATTACAGGCTTTAAAAGCTCAGTGAGTCACTCAAGCTGTAATAAACTAGATATTACTGTCATTTGGCCCATCCAGCATGCTCCACTTTTTGGCAGCTGTTTATCTTTTTAATCCCTCTACATCCCCCACATTTCTCATTAAATTTTTTTGATAGAATCATAGAATAATACAGCACAGAAGGAGGCCATTCAGCCCATCGTGCTTGTGCCAGCTCTTTGAAAGAGCTGTACAATTAGCCCCACACCCCCCTGCTCTTTCCCCATAGCCCTGCAAATTTTTTATTTTCAAGTACAGGAAACTCTTTGGTATCCGGCACCGACGGGACCGGGATGGTGCCGGTTGATTAAAAATTCCAGATGATGGAGAGGGTTATCTACCGAGGCTATTTTTAACAAACAAAAATTTAAAAATCAAGAAATGTGCAGTATACAGTAATTGGGTACTTCCGGCAGCGCGGGAGAGTCAGTCTCCTGTTATTGAGGTGTTCGGACTTCCGACAGCGCCAAGAAGCCGAGTAGTGGCAGTTTGGAGAACTACCCCCACTGACTAACTCGGCCACCGTGGGAGACTCGGACTCGGCAACATTTCCGATTATTGAGGTGTTGTTTTTGGAGTATGAATTTTTCTGGTTAATAGAGAATTCCGGATATTTAGATGCCGTTTAAACAAGAGTTTCATCTAGCAAATTTTCTAATAAGTATCTATCTCTCTTTTAAACATCTCAATTAATTCTGCATCTATAGTCTGCCGGAGCCACGCATTCCATATTTTCAAACCGCTTTATATGAATTTATCCTGGTATCACTTTTTACCTGCTCAGTTTTAGTTTTAAGATTACGTCCCTTGTCCAGGATTCCCCTATTTGAGGGAAGACTAATGTACTCTAAGAATTCCCAATTATTATTTTAAACAGTGCAATCATATCACACCTTAACCTCCTCTTAACTAGAAAACATAACCTAAGTTTACCCAGCTAGGTCCCTAAAGAGCAGGTAGCATCCCGAGGACCCACTAAGGCCAGCATATCTTTCCTAAATTGAGGTTTCCCACAATTGAGAACAATACTTCAACTCAGACCTGACCAGAGCTCTATTGTGAGTCTTTGGAATATGCTGCTGTATAACTACAGTAATTGTGCCCTGAATTTACACCCTAAAATTATCAACAAATGTAGATTCCTCCCTGCTGTGATCTGAACTGCTCCAATAACCTGCTGACAGATGACATTGTTGTTTGGGAATGGGAGCAAATGAAATAGAATCTGTATAGATGCTAGCAATCCATATCTTGCATTAGATCTACAATAGAACACTGCACCAAATTATGTCAAATCATAAAGCATTGGAGGATGTTTTTAACACATCCTGTCTAGTCTGTTATTATTTTTCTTCATCTCACCTCAGCACTGTTATCATTGCAAGTAACTCTCCTCACAATCTAGCCAAATGACAACAACATACAGTCAATGAATCATGAAATATATCAAGGTTCTTCACATTAGTTTAAAAGGACATGGTTTGAAATTGCATGAGTAATAAGTGCGTTAATGCAGAATTCCTTTGTTTATTTTAAATGGATTAATAGTGAACAGAGGAATTCCATATATCACCGAGCACAGTTTCAAACCAGAGTGTTAGCTAGGGCATTCACTGGAACACTGATTAAAACCTGTCTCTCGTGGTTAAATTCTGTAGAAAATGACGAACTCCATATTGTACAGCACGAATCAGCATAAATTACCACATCATTTGGACCCTGTTAGCAATAAAGGGGGCACTGTTTCACATTAAATTTAATTGATGCAAAATCTTGCAAAACTATCCAGGTACATGCTCGTCTATGAAATGCAATCTTTAGGAAAAGAGAATTTTTAGTCCAGAAATATCTCTATCCTATCACTGTAGCTAAACATCAGCAAACTACAGCACTGCTAGGGCAGACAGAGAGATAACTCACAACAATAACAACTTACATTTATATAGTGCCTTTAAAATAGTAAAACGTCCCATGGCGCTTCACAGGAGCGTTATCAGAAAAAATTTGACACCGAGCAATATAAGGAGATATTAGGACAGATGACCAAAAACCTTGGTCAAAGAGGTAGGTTTTAAGGAATGTCTTAAAGGAGGAGAGAGAAGTAGAGAGGCGGAGAGGTTTAGGGAGGGAATTCCAGAGCTTAGGACCCAGGCAGCTGAAGGCATGGCCACCAACGGTGGAGCAATTAAAATCGTGGATGTGCAAAAGGCCAGAATTGGAGGAACACAGAGATCTCAGAGGGTTGTAGGGCTGGAGGAGGGTACAGAGATAGAGAGGGGCAAGGCCATGGAGAGATTTGAAAACAAGGATGAGAATTTTGAAATCGAGGCGTTGCTCGACAGGTAACCAATGTAGGTCAGCAAGAACAGGGGTGATGAGCGATATCAAATTCTCTGATTCTTCAGTTCAATTCAATTCAATTTTATTTGTCATATATGCAGCAGACGTGTGTACTGCACAATGAAATGTTGATTTTTACGAGTCCTCCCAACATTGGAATAATAAATATGGCATAACAATGATAAAAATTCACGACAGCTACAAGCAGAAATATAACTGAGTTGTTAATAACAGGCATTTGCATAACATATCACATGTGCAAGCATATTAGTTCTGTGTAACGATAGTAAAATGAGACCATTCTGAGTTTACTAATCCAATTGGACAATGTGATTGTCAAACTATACATGTAACGAATGGATAATGTCTGTTGACTGGTACACCAGAATGTGTGCTTTCTTTTATGAGCTCCGTATACGTAAATAGGTTAAGAAAGATAAAATGAGGTCTGGTGTAGCTCGGTTTGCGGAGGTCTCCAGTGATCCCTGTCAACGGCCTTTTATGAATCATGATCCACTGTAGAATGGCAGACTCGGAGGAAGCAGCTGTTAGGCAGATTTGAAAACAGGACTGGATTATGGTTTCAGTGTCAATTCCAACGACCAAAAAAAAAACTTTTATCTTTCTTTTGTGAAGGAAATCCAGCCACGAAAGTTTCCCCCGATCGCAAGGGAAAAATGATACTAACTAGTATGGGTTTTTATTGTATTTCCCAGAGGACCCTCATGAGACAAGCATGTTGTCTCTTGCTTCTGAATCTAGCAAATTAAATTTATGATGCAGACCTGGAAGGAGTCGGCATCAGATATGACATTATTTAAACAGAGTGGGACCCGAGGACAGCGCGGACCTGGAAGGTGTCGGCATCAGATGTGACAGTACAAATCTGGCAAGTTCCAAAATAACAAGCAAAAAAACAAGGAGTGATGTCACAGGACAGCAGGTAGGTGATTGGTGGGTGAGTATTAGCGTTTCTCTAACTTAACTAGATAAACTAATTATAAATAATTGTTTGAATAAAGACTTTAACTAAGAGAGCGAGAGAAGCGGCTGGAGATAAAGGTAGGCCCGACTTTTAAGAATCTAAGGGGGAAAAATTCGGTATCGACCATTTTAGGGTGCTAACATCACCTGGGTGCTAAGTTTAGCGCCGGCGACCGCAAAATTCAGTTTTAGCACCCCAAGAGGGAGGTGGAGTGCTAATTCAGGCGCTCCACTTCCTTCTTAGAGTGCTAACCCCAAATATCAGGGTGGTGCGTTCTGCAGCGCTATGCACTGGGCCACGCAGCGCTGCCGTATGGAAGTGCTCTTCCCCTCATTAAAGGGGAGGGCCCAGGCCCTACCTGGACTACCGGGGAGCAGGATGCCGTGCCAGCAGTTCGGTATGGACCCCGCGTTCAAAAATGCAACGGGCTGCGACAAGTAAGTTGGACGATTTTTTTCCCCTGCCCGCCACCTCCCCTTTACTTAGCGCCCTGCGAGCCTCCTGCTGCTCTGTTCCAGCAGATTCAGGGGGTGTGGGCCAATTTTGTAGGTGGGGCAAAAATGAGGCGCTGTGCACGGTGATGACTGGTTACCGCCGCCACTAAACTCCTGCTGGATTTAGCGGGAGTCGTTAGTGGTGCTGTGTCCAGGCAAAAAGTCGTTTGCGCCCTGTTAGCGCCCCCCGGAGGTGCTAAGGCACCCAATTTCTAGATCTTAGTCTTACGTTTATTTCTGTAAGTTAGTTAATAGTCTATTAAATAGAGGCATGGCAGGGGCACCTCAGTCCTGTGGAATGCACATCCTGTGGGAACTCCAGGACGCTTCCAGTGTCCTGGACAGCCCCGTGTGCAGGAAGTGTCATCGGCTGGAGTAGCTCGAGCTCCGGGTTTCGGAGCTTGAGCAGCAGCTGGCGTCACTACGGTACACCCGTGAGGCTGAGAACTACATGGATAGCATGTTTCAGGAGGTGGTCACCCTGCATTATAAGAGTATGCAGGCAGAGAGGGAATGGGTGACCGTCAGTCAGGATGACCAGGCAAGCAGTGCAGGAGTCCACTGAGTACGTCTCACTCTATACTGGTGAGGGCAGTGGTTCCTCACGGGAGTACATCCAGAGCCAAGTCCATGGCACCACAGGTGGCTCAGCTGTACAGGGGGGAGAAGGAAGATTGGGAAAGTAATAGCGTTAGGGGATTCAATAGTTAGGGGAACAGATAGGCATTTCTGCGGCCGCAGACATGATTCCAGGATGGTATGTTGCCTCCCTGGTTAAGGATGTCACTGAGCGGCTGCAGAACATTCTGAGGGGAGAGGGTGAACAGCCAGAGGCCGTGGTCCATATCGGTATCAACGACATAGGTAGAAAGAGGGGTGAGGTCCTGCAGGCAGATTTTAGGGAGCTAGAAAAGAGATTAAAAAGCAGGACCTCAAAGGTAGTAATCTCCGGATTACTCCCTGCGCCAAGAGCTAGTGAGGAAATAGGAGGATAGAGCAGATGAATGCGTGGCTGGAGAGATGGTGCAGGAGGGAGAGCTTTAGATTCCTGGGACATTGGGACCGGTTCTGGGGGAGGTGGGACCTGTACAGGCCGGGTTACAGCTCAACAGAGCCCGGACCAATATCCTCGCGGGGGGTGTGGGGGTGTTGCTAGTGCTGTTGTGGAGGGTTTAAACTAATTTGGCAGGGGGGTGGCGCCTGGATGTAGCATTTGAAGGGAGAAACAAAGCGCACAAAAGATTGGGAGAGAAAGATAGCACTAGAGTAAGAAATAGTACGGTATTAGGTGGGGTCAGACTAAGAGAGAATACAAGAAGATATGAGATAGGTTTACAATGCAGGTATGTAAACGCATGAAGCATAGTAAACAAGGTTGGTGAGCTGCAGGCGCAAATAGCCACCTGGGAATATGATGTCATGGCGATAATGGAGACCTGGCTCAAAATAAGACAGGATTGGGTGTTAAATATTCCTGGATATAAGGTGTTCCAAGAAAGATTTTTTTTGAATTCATTTATGGGATGTGGCGTCGCTGGCAAGGTCAGCATTTATTGCCCATCCCTAATTGCCCTTGAGAAGGTGGTGGTGAGCTGCCTTCATGAACCTCTCCAGTCTGTGTGGTGAAGGTACTCCCACAGTGCTGTTAGGTAGGGAGTTCCAGGATTTTGACCCAACGATGATGAAGGATCGGCGATATACTTCTAAGTCAGGATGGTGTGTGACTTGGAGGGGAACTTGGAAGTGGTGGTGTTCCCATGCGCCTGCTGCTCTTGTCCTTCTAGGTGGAAAAGGTCATGGGTTTGGGAGGTGCTGCCGAAGAAGCCTTGGCAAGTTGCTGCAGTGCATCTTGTAGATGGTACACACTGCAGCCACGGTATGCCGGTGGTGGAGGGAGCGAATGTTTAAGGTGATGGATGGGGTGACAATCAAGCGGGCTGCTTTGTCCTGGATGGTGTTGACCTTCTTGAGTGTTGTTGGAGCTGCACTCATCCAGGCAAGTGGAGAGTATTCCATCACACTCCTGACTTGTGCCTTGTAGATGGTGGAAAGGCTTTGGGGAATCAGGAGATGAGACACTCGCTGCAGAATACCTAGCCTCTGACCTGCTCTTGTTGCCACAATATTTATGTGGAGCAAGTGTCAGTAGGGGAACATTTCAGGAACAGTGATCATAGTATCATAAGGTTTAGATTAGCTATGAAAAAAGACAGGGAGCAATCAAGAGTAAAAATACTTAATTAGAGGAAGGCCAAATTCAGTGGGTTGAGAATGGATCTGGCCCGGGTAATTTGGAATCAAAGATTGGCAGGCAAAACTGTAATCAAACAATGAGATGCCTTTAAAGAGGAGATGGTTCAGGTACAGTTCAGGTACATTCCCATGAGGGGGAACGGTAGGGCAACCAAAGTCTGAGCTCCCTGGATGACAAAAGAGATAGAGTGTAAGATGAAGCAGAAAAAGAGTGCGTATGTCAGATGTTAGGTTGAGAATGCAAGTGAGAATCAGGCTGAATATAGAAAGTTCAGAGGGGAAGTGAAAAAGAAAATAAGAGGGGCAAAGAGAGAGTATGAGAATAGATTGGCATCTAACATAAAAGGGAATTCAAAAGTCTTCTATAGGCATATAAATAATAAACGGGTAGTAAGAGGAGGGGTGGGGCTGATTAGGGACCAAAAAGGAGACCTACGCATGGAGGCAGAGGGCAAGGCTGAGGTACTAAATGAGTACTTTGCATCTGTCTTCAAAAAGGAAGAAGATGCTGCTAAAGTCACAGTGAAAGAGGAGGTAGTGGAGATACTGGATGGGAAAAAATTGATAAAGAGGAGGTACTCAAAAGGCTGGCTGCACTTAAAATAGATAAGTCACCAGGACCGGATGGGATGCGTCCTGGGATGCTGAGGGAGGTTAAGGAGGAAATCGCGTAGGTACTCCTCATAATCTTCCAATCCTCCTTCAATACGAGGGTGGTGCCAGCGGACTGGAGAATTGCAAATGTTACACCTTTGTTCAAAAAAGGGTGTAAGGATAAACCCAGCAACTACAGGCCAGCCAGTTTAACCTCAGTTGTGGGAAACCTTTTAGAAACGATTGTCAGGGACAAAATTAACAGTCACTTGGACAAGTGTGGATTAATTACAAAAAGCCAGCATGGATTTGTTAAAGGCAAATCATGTTTAACTAACTTGATTGAGTTTTTTGATGAGGTAACATCATTGGCCTCTAGCCAAGATGTTCCAGTACAGCTATAACACTGGCATCTATCTGACAATGTGGAAAACAGCCCAGGTATGTCCTGTCCACAAAAAGCCAGGACCACTCAGCTCCAGACCTCATTACAGCCTTCATTCAAACAAGGACAAAAGAGCTGAATTCCAGAGGTGAGGTGAGAGCCCTTGACATCAAGGCAGCATTTGACCGAGTGTGGCATCAAGGAGTCCTAGTAAAATTGAAGTCAATGGGAATCGGGAGGAAAACTCTCCACTGGCTGGAGTCATACCTAGCACAAAGGAAGATGGTTATGGTGGTTGGAGGTCAGTCATCACAAGCTCAGAACATCTCTGCAGGAGTTCCTCAGGGCAGTGTCCTAGGCCCAACCATCTTCAGCTGCTTCATCAATGACCTTCCCTCCATCATAATGTCAGAAGTGGGGATGTTCGCTGATAACTGTACAGTGTTTAGTGCCATTCGCAACTCCTCAGATAATGAAGCAGTCCATGCCCACATGCAGCAAGACCTGGATGACATTCAGGCTTGGGCTGATAAGTGGCAGGTAACATTCGCGCCACACAATGCCAATACCACCGCCCCTTAACATTCAACGGCATTACCATCGTCAAATCCCCCACCATCGATATCCTGGGGGATCACCATTGACCAGAAACTTAACTGGGTCAGCCACATAAACACTGTGACAACAAGAGCAGGTCAGAGGCTGGGTATTCTGCGGCAAGTGTCTCACCTCCTCACTCTCCAATGCCTTTCCGTCATGTACAAGGCACAAGTAAGGAGTGTGATGGAATACTCTCCACTTGCCTGGATGATTGCAGCTCCAACAACACTCAAGAAACTTGACACCATCCAAGACAAAGCAGCCTGCTTGATTGACACCCCATCTACCACCTTAAACATTCACTCCCTCCACCACCAGTGTACCGTGGCTGTACTGTGTAACTGTTTAAAGAAAACAGAGAGGGTTGATGAGGGCAATGCGGTTGTTGTGTACATGGACTTCTAAAAGGCATTTGATAAAGTGCCACATAATAGACTTGCCAGCAAAGTTGAAGCCCATGGAATAAAAGGGACATGGATACAAAATTGGCTAAGTGACAGGAAACAGAGTAATGGTGAACAGTTGTTTTTTGGATTGGAGGAAGGTATACAGTGGTGTTCCCCAGGGGTCGGTACTAGGACCACTGCTTTTCTTGATATATATTAATGACTTGGACTTGGGTGTACAGGGCACAATTTCAAAATTTATTGATGACACAAAACTTGGAAGTAT
This sequence comes from Somniosus microcephalus, assembly GCF_052327205.1. Classification (NCBI taxonomy): domain Eukaryota; kingdom Metazoa; phylum Chordata; class Chondrichthyes; order Squaliformes; family Somniosidae; genus Somniosus; species Somniosus microcephalus. Next base: position 251,902,508 of record NC_140987.1, on the reverse strand, counting down.
AGTGAACAGTGAGGAGGATAGTGTTAGACTTCAAGAAGACCTAGACAGCTGGTGAAATGGGCAGACACGTGGCAGAAGACATTTAACGCATAAAAGTGTGAAATGATACATTTGGTAGGAAGAACGAGGAGAGGCAATATAAATTAAATGGTACAATTCTAAAGTGGGTACATGAACAGAGAGACCTGGGGGTATATGTGCACAAATCATTGAAGGCGGCAGGGCAGGTTGAGAAAGCAGTTAAAAATGCATACAGGATCCTGGGCTTCATAAATAGAGGCATGGGGGGAATTTTCCAAGCCCTGGGGAAGCGGGTATGGAGGTGGGACTGCCGGGAAAATGGCAGAAACTGGGAGCGGGCACCGACCCCGCTCCCAACCCGCCTCTGTGCCATCTTCCCGGGAGGCGGGTTCCCGAATCGCGCAGGGACCCATCCCCTTGAGGCGGGAAGGGGATTAGAGCCAATTAACAGGTAGTTAACAGGCAGTTTTGAGGCTTTTCCCCATTTTACGCCTGCAATTGCGGGCTTCCCAACGGCTGCGAACCTCGCCTGGGTCAGCAAGGCGAGCAGTGGGTCTGCGGGGGGTGAGCGGGTTGAAATGTCAGCTGTAGAGGTGAGTGATAGGTGCCAGCCTGGACAGGTAAGTATGAGAGTTGAGTGTAAAGTGTTGGAAAAAGTTTCCTTACCTTTGCTTCTTTCTGCAGGCTTCAATCTTTGAGGATCCGGTGGTGCCTCATCTCAACGGCAGAGATGACAGAATGGCTGCTGCATTCTCAGATACTGCAGCCATCTGCTTTCTGCTTTGGAGAGAGGTCTTGGTGAACCTGTGTGCAAGGACTCACCTTAGAACAGAGATTGTCAGTGTTTGACAGCTTCTCAAATTCTTCCTAAAGTGCAGTGCCCAGAATTGGACACAATACTCCAGTTGAGGCCGAACAAGTGTTTTATAGAGGTTCATCATAACTTCCTTACTTTTGTACTCTATGGGCTGGATTTTCTCAATGGAGATGTGCTGGAGGCAGGACTTCTGGTTTCCAGGTTTCAGTCCCGCCCCAGCGAAGTCTGACCAACACACGCTATTTTCCCTTGGTTGGCCTTGTTAAGCCCGCCCTGCGGCCTTACCGGCCAATTAAGGGAAAGCCGGTGACAGGTGACGCCAGCACTGCACTTTAGGAAGGATGTGAAGGCCTTAAAGAGGGTGCAGAAAAGATTTACGAGAATGATTCCAGGGATGAGGGACTTCAGTTATGTGGATAGACTAGAGAAGCTGGGGTTGTTCTCCTTGGAGCAGAGAAGGTTGAGAGGAGATTTGATAGAGGTGTTCAAAATCATGATGGGTCTAGACAGGGTAGATAGAGAGAAACTGTTCCCATTGGCAGAAGGGTCGAGAACAGAGGACACAGTTTTAAGATGATTGGCAAAAGAACCAAAGGTGACATGAGGAAAAACTTTTTTACGCAGCGACTGGTCATGATCTGGAATGCACTGCCTGAAAGGGTGGTGGCAGCAGATCAACTGTGGCTTTCAAAAGGGAATTGGATAAGTAACTGAAGGAAAAAAATTTGCAGGGCTACGGGGAAAGGGCAGGGGAGTGGGACTAGCTGAAGTGCTCTTGCAGAGAGTCGGCATGGGCTCGAAGGGCCAAATGGCCTTCTTCTGTGCTGTAACCATTCTATGATTCTACAATTCAGATGTTCTGGACCCTATTTTCAGACTGCTGATAGTTTTGAAGCCAATTTGCTACCAGTTGGAAGATAAGAGACTTTTAATGGTCAAGTTTGTTTATTGTGGTTTTAACAGCAATGCCATATTTCCCAATCTAGATTTACCACAGCAAGCGTCCCATGACCAGGATTCACCTATCGGAGGGAAGAGTTATGACTGATTCCCATTATTATTTTGAACAGCTGAATCAGATTGGAACATAGGAGTAGGCCATTCAGCCCCTCAAGCCTGTTCTGCCATTCGGTGAGATCATGGCTGATCTGTATCCTCAATCCATCCACCTGCCTTGGCTCCATATTTTTTAAACCCTTGGCTAGCAAAAATCTATCAATCCCAGATTTAAAATTATTAATTGACCCAGCATCTACTGCTTTTTGTGGGAGAGAGTTCCACACTTCTACCACTCTTTGCGTGAAGAAGTGTTTCCTAACGTCTCACATCTTAACCTCCTCAGAACTAGAAAACATAACCTAAGTTTACCCAGTCTCTCATCATAGCTAGGTCCCGAAAGAGTAGGTAACATCCTGGATTCCTGCTAAGGCCAGCTTATCTTTCCTAAATTGAGGTTGCCAAAACTAAGCAGAGCTCTGTATAGGTACAGTAATATTTCCCTGAATGTTTACCCTGAAATGTTTATAGCATGTGAACTACAACATTTAAATAACCAGATCTAACTAACTTTAAGTATGTATTGGGGGTGGGGGAAGCAGACAATAGAAATAGTGGGAATTGTAACATTTATTTAAAAAATGCAAATTAAAGAAAATATAATGGCCCAGAAATTCGGGTCGGGGGCTTCCCGCAGGTGTAAGCCCCCGACCTACACTTAACTTGCGCGCCGGCCATTGAGCTGTGGGCCCCCGTGGAATTCCGATCCGGGGCCTGCTCCAACCGCCGGCACGCAGTGCTTGCGTATTCCAGGGGCACAGTTAGTTCGATGCGTCCCCTGGGATCACGTGGGCCATGGAGAGCCAATCGGAGCAGGGAAATGCCCATTCATAAGTTTGACAGGAAGGGCTGTCAAAACTTATAAATACTACGGCCCCAAAACATCACTAAATCTTCAAATAAATTTTAAAAAAACATCACATTTTTAAAATAAACTATAAATTACATGAAATAACTATTTTAAACAATAATTTAAATTTTTGAAAAAATTAATTTTATTTTCTAATGGGGCTAAAAATAAACTTACCTTGCTTTAAAGTATTTAAAAATAATAAACCTGTGGAAAAAATGTTTTAATTTTAATTAATTCACCACTTACTTTGTAAAAAGCAGGCCTTACGCCTGCTTTTTAAATGTGTAACTTCTGGAGACTTACCCTCCCGGGAAAACCTGCAAAAAAAACTTAAGTTCCATGCGCATGCGCAGCCTTTCCTGCGCACGCGTTCAAACTCTGAGCCCCTTCTTTCAGGGGAACGGAAGTGCCGGTTTCCCGCGCATGCGCAGTGCATGCAGGAAACCAGCACTTCCATTGGGCCTACGGGTGAGTACCCCGTGCGTACTCACCCGTGGAGACCCGAAGTTCTGGGCCATTGTCCTAAGTGCATTCATAAATAATACAACATGGTTGGAACAGTAATTATAGATCTGGCATATAAAGGCTTGGAAATATAACACCAGAAATCGGGTCTTGTCCAAAGATACAGATTGGCCATGATCTAATTGAAAGTGTGAGGTCATCCACTTTGGACCTAAGAAAGAGAGATCAGAGTATTTTCTAAATGATGAAAGCCAGGAACTGTGGAAGAGCTGAGAGATTTAGGGGTCCAAGCACAGAAATCACTAACAGCTAGTGGACAGGTACAAAAAATAATTAAAAAGGCTAATGGAATGTTGGCCTTTATCTCAAGAGGGCTGGAATACAAAGGGGTGGAAGGATGCACGGTGGCATAGTGGTTAGCACTGTTGCCTCACAGCGCCAGGGACCCGGGTTCAAATCCAGCCTCGGGTGACTGTCTGTGTGGAGTTTGCACATTCTCCCTGTGTTTGCGTGGGTTTCCTCCGGGTGATCCGGTTTCCTCCCACAGTCCAAAGATGTGCGGGTTAGGTTGATTGGCCATGATAAAAAAATTGACCCTTAGTGTTAGGGGGGATTAAATACGTGGGGTTACGGGGATAGGGCTTGGGTGGGATGGCTGTTGGTGTAGGGACCGGGTGCTAGGGTTTGGATGATCAGCCATGATCTCGTTGAATGGCGGAGCAGGCTCGAAGGGCCGAATGGCCTACTCCTGCTCCTATCTTCTATGTTTCTATGTTATGTTACAGCTGTACAGAGCTCTGGTCAGACCCCATCTGGAGCACTGCATTCAGTTCTGGGCACTACACCTCAGGAAGGATAGATTGGCCTTGGAGGGGGTGCATCGCAGATTCACCAGGATGATACCAGGGCTAAAAGGGTTAAATTATGAAAGCAGGTTGCATAGACTAGGCTTGTATTCCCTTAAGTATAGAAAATTAAGGGGTGATCTAATTGAGGTGTTTAAGATGGTTAAAGGGTTTGATAGGGTAGAGAGAGAGAAACTATTTCCTCTAGTGGGGGGAGTCCAGAACAAGGGGACATAAACTTAAAATTAGAGATAGGCTGTTCAGGAGAGATGTCAGGAAACACCTCGTCATGCAAAGGAGATAGTGTAAAACTGGAACTGCTGTTCCTATGTTCTGAACAGGCTCAAGGGGCTGAATGGCCTTCTCCTGTTCCCATGTGGCTAACAGGCTCGAGGGGCTGAATGGCCTACTCCAATTCCTATCTTGCTAACAGGCTCGAGGGGCTGAATGACCTACTCCGATTCCTATCTTGCTAACAGGCTCGAGGGGCTGAATGACCTACTCCGGTTCCTATGTTCCTTCCCAGGCTACTCTTGGAATCGCATCAGATAGACCTTCAATAGCCTCAGTATTACATACAGCTGCTGAGAACAGGTGCCATTGTCAGCTTCAAGTGGGCCCCACCAGCCATGAATCGAATGATAATGAATCTAACTCGATAGCTGTTCAATCCAGGGCCTTACATCGAAGGAGGCAAGAGCTTGTGAATTGCATCAATGGCCTGATCTAACCTGTGGTCCCACTTTCTGCTCCAAGATTCTGCCCATTCATTGGGTGGGTGATTAAAAAAATAGCATAGGGAATCAAACATACTTGCAAGAGAGGGATACAGTATTTGTACCAATTAAATATGCGATCAAAGCCAAGATTAACAGAGATTAAAATTTTTAACTGCAAGATTAACCCTGATTAATTTTTTCAAAATCGCTTGACAGCCCGAATAAAGAGCTAATAATAAAAAGAACAAAGTATTATAAAATATTTACAGCACAGAAACAGGCCATTGAGCCCAACAGGTCCATGCCGGTGGTTATGCTGCACATGAGCCTCCTCCCACCCCTCTTCATCTCACCTTATTCACATATCCTTCTATTCCTTTCTCCCTCGTACTTATCTAGCTTCCCCTTAAATGCATCTTTGCTATTTGCTTCAACCACTCCCTGTGGTAGCGAATTTCACATTCTAACCAATCTCTGGATAAAGAATTTTCTCCTGAATACCCTTTTGGTTTTATTAGTGACTATCTTATATTTCACAAAAGGGTAAAGAAAAGAATTGGTTGTTGAGCCAAGGAAAGAGATATTAGGAGAGGTGATCAAAAGTTGCTGCTGAAGGGAATTGTTACAGCGTATCATCAGATGTTCCTAGATGGTGTAAATTATTACACAAACTAGGGTTGTATTCCCTGGAATTTAGAAGGTTAAGGGGTGATTTAATTAAGTCTTCAAGATATTAAGGGGAACTGATAGGCAATGTTCCCCTTTAAGGAGCTGCATGGCCCATTTACAGTTTCGCACATGCATGAAATTTACCATTGGAAAAGCTGGTCCCGGGCTGCACGGGACCAGCAGAGAGCTGCGCAGCTGCACAGCTTAGAGGGAACGTTGCTGATAGGGTAAGTAGAGAGAAACTATTTCTGCTGGTTGGTGAGTCTAGGACTAGGGGGCAAAGTCTAAAAATTAGAACCAGGCCTTTCAGGAGTGAAGTTAGGAAACACTTCTACACGCAAAGGGTGGTAGAAGTTTGGAACTCCTTTCCACAAACGACAGCTGATGCTAGGTCAATTGTTAATTTTAAATCTGAGATTGATAGATTTTTGTTAACCAAAGGTATTAAGAGATATGGGGCAAAGGTGGGTATGTGGAGTTAGGTCACAGATCAGCCATGATCTCATCGAATGGCGGAATAGGCTCGAGGGGCTAAATGGCCTCCTCCTGTTCCTATGTTCCTATGTAAAGACGGAGAGCTTGAACGAGATAACAGGTAGCATAGTGGTTACTGGACTAGTAATCCAGAGGCCTGGACTAATTAATTGTGTAGTTCAATTCCCACCATGGCAGTTTGTGAATTTGAATTCAGTTAATTAAATAAATCTGGAATAAAAAGCTTGCGTCAGTAATGGTGACCATGAAGCTATCGGATTGTTGTAAAAACCCAACTGGTTCACTAATGTCCTTTCCTTCCTTTAAGGAAGCAAACCTGCTGTTCTTACCCAGTCTGGGCTTATATTTAAGTCCAGACCCACGGCAATGTGGTTGACTCTTAACTGCCCCCTGAAATGGCCTAACAAGACTCCCAGGTGTATCAAGCTGCTACAAAAAAATCACCATACGGACTGCAGTGGTTCAAGAAGGCAGCTCACCACCACCTTTTCAAGGGCAATTAGGGAAGTGCAACGAATGCCGGCCTTGCCAGCGCCACCCACATCCTGTGAGTGAATAAAAAAAGGAGGGTAGTGGGATGCAACGATGAAGAAGCAGATTGTGTCAAAAAAGGGGAATGAGTCAAAAGAAATTGCTTGAAGCAGGTAGTGGAGATGAACTGCAGCAGCCAGGATGTATGGCCGGAAGAGGTACAATCAGATATAGAGACTTAAAAAAACAAAACTTAGAGGGGAAAAGCTTGGGAAGGAAAGTAGCTACAGGGAATAAAAACACAGATGTCAATATTTTAGAACAGCAGGTTGAAATGGATGGTCAAGTGCAGGAAGTTCTGTCAGTGTGTGATAGAGGAAACTGAGGCCAGGGCAGAGGTGATAAGCATCTACAAGAACACGCTAGTAAACTTGCACAAGAAAGGTGACAAAGAAAACAATGACCAAAGTTCTCATCACCCAGAATAAGGACATCAGTTCCCTTCCCCCACTCACGCCACCACCACAATCATAATTTGGAGAAACGTGTTGTGAAGTTTATTTGCATATGGAACATAGGAACGGGAGCAGGCCATTCAGCCCCTCAAGCCTGTTTCGCCCTTCAATGAGATCATGGCTGATCTGTGACCTAACTCCATACCTGCCTTGGGGGTAGGCCATAGAAGCAAATTGGATTCATGGGCTCAAGAAACAAGGGGCTATCTTACTACAGAAAGAGGTGATTAAGGCGTTTCAGCAGAATCAGTCTCACTGGGGCAAAATTGGTATGTGGGGCTGGAAAATCAGGACTTTCCAATCTCACCAGGTCCCTGCTTGTAATGCACACCATGGCATTTTCCCATTTTCATTGGTTGCAGTATACTTTTCTCTCAAATAGAATGTATGAGAGCTTCAGTACATAGAATGTGCTGCACAGAAGGAGGCCATTTGGCCCAACTGGTCCATGCCGGTGTTTATGCTCCACACAAACCTCCTCCCACCTTACTTCATTTCATCCTATCAGCATAACCTTCTATTCCTTTCTCCCTCATGTATTTATCTAGCTTCCCCTTAAATACATCTATGCTATTCACCTCAACCACTCCATGTGGCACTATTCATTATCAATTACTCAATTATTAGGCATATAAATAAATTTGTGGAGCCAGGGTAAAGCGGTTCTCATGGCTCAGTTTGTTCATTCCCTTAAGGAGCTTGAATGCCTGAGGAAGACCTCCTCTCGGTCTTCTCTTCCTTAGTGTAAACAAACCCAATTGTGTCATCTCTCGTGTCTGATCCCAGCTATCAGACAGGTAGCTTTTTGCTGCACCTTTTCCAATGTCATAATGTCCTTTCTGTAATATGGTGACCTGAAAGGCACACAGCACTTCAGATGGGGATGACCCAATGCCCTGTATAGGCTCAGTATCACATTTCATTTCATGTGTCACACAATCCAAGATCCTATTTGCCTTATTTATCACTGCCACGCACTGTGCGGAAGATTTCAACAATCTGGTTTCTAATGTCATTCAAAGCGTCTTTTTGCACTGAACAACAAGAAGAAAAAAACTTAATTGGTTAATTTTCTTTATTTGTTTCCCTCGGACTGAGACGCAGTATACTTTTGTGCGGATGGCTATTGGATTGAATTATAGATTTCAATGTATCGGATTATGTCTGCTTCATTCATTAAATTTCCATCATATAGAAGGTTAAAGAGATGAACAGCCCTGTCAAATGGAGAGAGGATTTTTATGGTCTTGAGAAACCTCAACTGTGACATTGCCTTTCATTATTATGTACATTTAATTAAATCAGAATCTTACAGGGTTCGGGTGGAAGAAAGATTGGTTCCTTCATTCTAATGAGGAGAGAAGCGCTGGCCCGGGGTTTGCGGTGAGTAATAATAGCGAACAGTGTTCGTTGTTATTACCCCATTGAAACTGACTGCAACTTCAGGATATAGCGTATGCGCATCCTAACACGGAAATCCTGAAGTTGCAGTCAGTCATTCACTGCTCTGATAATGGCTGCGTTGGGACTCCCCCGCCGCCCCCCCCCCCCCCCCCCCTCCCTCATAGCCGGCAATCATTGCAATCTGTTAAATCAGGGAAACTGACGAAAACTTTGGCTCTTCCGCGGTAATATCGCTGTTAAATACCCCATTAAAAGTTAGACCCTTTTGGATTAGGTGTAACTGGGTTTTTAACAGTGTATTAACTGCTAAACAAATGTTATGGCCCTGAAAAACTAATTTAAATTTTGTGGAGTGTCAAATTTATCCATTTTAATACAAATTTATATTTTTAAGACACTTTAAAGCTTACCTACTTCCTGGTTCTCGGTCTGTGTGAATTCTGAATTGTGATAGGCTGCTTAGACAGCTTTTTGATTCCCCATTAACTTACACTGATTTCAATTGCATGCCGGAAAAGCCGAACTTCTCAGCACAGAGATTGCGAGATGGTTGTGGGAAGCTTACTCCGGGGCCAGCAGCGGACACCTTTGTTTCGCCGCTGACCACAAATTACGGGCGACTATGCGTTTATTTAACAAAGAACATTTCCGTTAGATTTTCTCAATCTACTCTATGGCGTTAATAGATTAATCTTGTTCCTCACAACTTAAAACTTATGAAACACATTTGACAATAGGTATTTGGGCTGCAATAAGAACTGTGATTGACATGAGAATTAGATGAGAAACGAGATTTTACTGTTACCCACAAATTGACATCAAAGATTAACCTCCAGCGTGTCACATCAATGGGCAGTGAAACTCTTTTCTATTTGAGATCAAGAGCAACTAGCCTGCCAAAAACTGGTGAGGAGTCACACTCTGAAAATGACCACTTTTAATTTCGTAGAACATCATCACTGTTGGATTGTTGCTGGTCTAAGTCCCTGATTGTTCTTTTTTGTGTTGTTCAAATAAATTTGAGTCTAATGGTATGCTTAAAAATAGTATTGCAAGGGCTAAAATTCCACGGGAATGCTGGGAACATAGGAGCAGGATTAGGTCATTCAGCCCCTCGGTCCTGTTGTGTCAGCCATGGTTCAGTTGGTAGCACTCTTGACTTAAGAAGGTTGTGGGATCTAAGCCCCACTCCAGAGACTTTGTGTACAAAAATCTAGACTAATGTTCCAGTACAGTACTGAGGGAGTGCTGCACTGTTAGAGGTGCTGTCTTTTGGATGCAGCATTAAACCAAGGCCCCGTCCGCTCCCTTGGCACTATTTTGAAGAAGAGCAGGGAAGTTATCCGCGATGTCCTGGCCAATATTTATCCCACAATCAACATCATTAAAGTAGATTATCTGGTCATATTCACATTGCTGTTTGTGGGAGCTTGCTGTGCGCAAATTGGCTGCTGTGTTTCCTACATTACGACAGTGACTACACTTCAAAAAGTAATTAATTGGCTGTAAAGCACTTTGGGATGTGCGGAGATTGTGAAAGGTGCTATATAAATGTAAGTCTTTTTCCACCATTCAGTTAGATCACAGCTGGCCTGTATCTTAACTCCATCTACCCACCTTGGTTCCGTAACCTTTAAGAAAATAAGAACATAGAAATAGGAGCAGGAGTAGGCCATTCAGCCCTTTGAGCCTGCTCCACCAGTCAATAAGATGGATCTTCTACCTCAACTCCACCTTTCCGCACTATCCCCACATCCCTTGATTCCCTTAGTATCCAAAAATCTATCAATCTTTGTCTTGAATATACTCAACAACTGAGCATCCACAACTCTCTGGGGTAGAGAATTCCAAAGATTCACAACCCTTTGAGTGAAGAAATTTCTCCTCATCTGAGTCCTAAATGGTCGACCCCTTATTCTGAGACTGTGACCCCTAGTTCTAGACTCCCCAGCCAGGGGAAACATCCTCCCAGAATCAAGCCCTTTAAGAATTGTATATGTATCAATGAGATCACCTCTCATTCTTCTAAACTCTAGGGAATATAGCCCTAGTCTACTCAATCTCTCCTCATAGACTATCCCCTCAACCCTGGAATCAGTCTGGTGAACCTTTGTTGCACTCCCTCTAAGGCAAGTATATCCTTCCTTAGCTAAGGAGACCAAAACTGTAGACAGTACTCCAGGTGTGGTCTCACCAAGGCCCTATATAATTTTAGTAAGGCTTGCACCCTTGCCTAATAAAAATCAATCTCAATTTTTAAATTTTCCGTTGACCCCCAGCCTCAGCAGCTTTTTAGAGGGAGAGAGTTCCAGATCGCCACTACCTTTGTGTGAAGAAGTGCTTCCTGACATCACCCCTAAACGGCCTGGCTTTAATTTTAAAGTTGTGCCCCCTTGTTCTGGACTCTCCCACCAGAGGAAATAGTTTCTCTCTACTCTATCAAACCCTTCAATCATTTTAAACACCTCGATTAGATCACACTTTAATCTTCTATACTCAAGGGAATACAAGCCTAGTCTATGCAACCTGTCCTCATAATTTAACCCTTTTATAAATCTTCAATTATACTACTATCTTCCAATCCTTTTATATTTGTTTCAATATTCTTCCATAGAAGGAAGGTTATTTTGCGATGATGCTGAGCAGCAGATATAATAGACTTGTCGATATGTAGTTTGACCTCATGCCTTGCAGTTTGTTAGAATGGCTGAATGTTTGAGAGAATTTCTTGCAAAACAGCTCTGTGAAGTTGGTTTTACTGATGCTACACACTGCTGACAGTAGACTAATAAATTGCAATGTTTAAGATGTATGCGAACCAAAAAGATAACCAGGGTTTCCTCTTCACGACAAACATATTGGCTGAAGCAGCTCGCTTGTTGGTCTTGACAGAAGCAAGATATTTTCCAAGGAATGAAGAGCTGCCTTTGCAGCAAATGGAAGTACAGTAACTGGATCTGCCTCAGCCCATCTGCTACTGAAACCCTCACCCATGCCTTTGTTAACTCCAGACTTCCACTATGTTGTGTATGTACCTTTAAGGGAATAACTGGTCTCAGACTGCAGTACCGGCAGTGAACACCCCTGTATAAAAGGCCCTAGCAGGCTTCTGTAGTTTCAGTTTCCAGGTTGTCTCCATTCAGTAAAGACTTGTTATAATCAACTACTGCAGTCCGTGTCTCCATTATACATGGACATAATACTGGCGACGAGTAAGCAACGAACTTACCTGCAACTCGGCAGCACCTCAGACGACGTTATTGAAGGTCGAAGCCAGAAGAAAAAAAAAAGAATAATCCAAAGAAACTCGAGAAACGGGCGTCGACCGTGGGCAACCGCCCTCCAAATCATCGAATTGAAAAGTGCAGGAGAGACTGTCGAGAGCCAGGCTTGCTTCTCCAGTCTGTGGTTTCCCAGCTAATCGGGCTGGTGGCAGGTAGTGCACTGACCCTTCCTGGGCTGCGGCGGGCTAGAGCTCGATCGGGTGGCTCTGCAACGGGGCCGGGCAGTGAGTCGGGGAGCAAAGAGAGAGAGAGAGGGTGGAGCACACAGGGCGCGGCCGGTGCTTCGAAGCCGGGCAGCGTTCGGACCTAAGAAGAGGGAGGGAAGTGTCCCAGAGGGTCCACTCCACGACGGGAACGGTTCTTCAATTAACGGAGCAAATATTGAAGCGCGATAGAAAAATAAAAATACCGCGGAGCGTGGCGTTGGCAGCAGCGATCGGGGAGGCGCGAAGACCATAGGGCGTCGCCATTACAGGATAGTAAAATAAATATAATCGCCAGCAACAGCGTTGGCAGCAGCGGCAGCGGCGGGAAAGCACGGGAGGCGCCATCTTAACTCGGCGGGGAAGAAGGAAAAGTGCGGGAGGCGTCATTTTGATCCATCGGGGACGAAGGCAAAGCGCGGGAGGCGCCATCTTAGATTTTCAAGATGCCAAAGACTGGCGATATCACTGCCTTCGATAATGCAATAGAAGACTGGACCACGTATGTGGAAAGAGTCGAGATATATTGCGAGGCAAACAAAATAGCCGATGAGAAAAAGGCATCGGTATTGCTAAATTTAATGGGCACAAGAACGTACGGCCAATTGCGGGACCTGATTACTCCAGCCAAACCGAAGGCGAAGAGTTTTAACAAAATTGTTGCTATCCTACAGGAACACCTAAATCCTACACCGCTGCTGGTAGCAGAGAGATTTAAATTCCACAGGAGAAATCAGCAAAAAAATGAGAGCAATGCTGATTACCTTACGGAACTACGCAAGCTATCAAAGCACTGCCAGTTCGGAGCAGGACTGGCAGATACCTTACGGGACAAATTTGTCTGTGGACTCCTGAGTGAAGGAACCCAGAAGAGGTTACTCTCAGAGAAAGAGCTGACGCTAGATAAGGCTTTCAGCGTGGCAGTATCATACGAAGCAGCAGCAAGGGGAGCTGCGGAAATACAACAAAAGCCACAGGAATACGGCACCCATGAAATGACACGGGGATTTGCAAAATGTTATCGCTGCGGCAGAACAAACCATGACCAGAAGGACTGCTGGTCCAAGGACAAAATATGCAGGCAATGCGGAAAGATGGGACACATTGGTCTTCTTCCCAGACCTGCAAACTTGTGCAATGACAACAAAAAGGCTACTAAGGAACCGTACAGGAAAGTACAAAAGATGACGGACAGTACAAAAGATGACAGACAGTAGTTCCGAAGACCAGATGAGCGATAGTGAACCCGGGAACAAGAGACTAAGCTGTCTCAAACTTCACAACATAATCGCAAAAGAGGATCTCCGAACCATTTGGGTCACCCTCATGATAGCAGGGTCCCAAGTCAAAATGGAATTGGATACAGGATCAGCTCTAACCGTCATGAATTGACGAGACTACGAGCGGCTATTCTCACACATACCCTTGAGAGAGACATCCATTGTCTTGAGGACGTATACGGGGCAAAAAGTATACCCCAGAGGAAAAATAAGGGTGCCTGTCGAATACAACGGCAAGAAAATACGGAAATTGTATCTCTACATTCTGCAAGATGGTGGACCACCGTTATTGGGACATGAATGGATCAGAAAGATAAGTTTAGACTGGCACTCCATTTAGGCACTGACGGTGGCTGGTAAAAAGGATGACGACGTCACACCTGGACGATTGTCAACAATCTTAGCTGACGCCAAAGAGGTATTTCAACAAGAATTGGGCACTCTTAAAGGCGTAACCGTCTCGATAAAAATAGAGGAGAATGCAATTCCCAAGTTTTTCAAAGCAAGACCAGTACCATATGCAATTCACCCAGCTGTCGAGGCAGAGCTGGAGAATCTGGAGAATGCAGGCGTGTTATCTAAGGTAGACTGGAGCGAGTGGGCGACACCCATCGTTCCTGTCATGAAGAAAACGTTAAACAATAAGTCTGAGGAGCCAAGGAAGGTTCGCATCTGTGGGGACTTCAAGGTGACGGTGAACCCAGTCCTTCACACAGTACAATATCCTCTTCCAAGGATAGAAGATATCTGGAGGGAAGCGTTTTTCAAAAATTGACCTAGCACAAGCATATTTGCAGATGGAGGTTGAAGAATCCTCCAGGAAGTATCTCACGATAAACACTCACAAAGGTCTTTACCAGTATAATCGACTGGTATTCGGAGTAGCAGCAGCTCCGGCGATATGGCAAAGAGCGATGGAACAAGTCCTGCAAGGGATTCCGGGGACTCAGTGTTACTTAGACGACATCCTAGTGACAGGTGAAGATGACAGTGAACACCTTGCCAACCTAGAGCAGGTGCTCACTAGACTACGTGAACATGGGCTACGAGCCAATCGCCCCAAGTGCGAGTTTTTTAAGAAACAGATATCGTATTGTGGCCACGTGATTGATGAAGAGGGGTTGCATAAGTCCCCTGACAAAATTGAAGCGGTAATTAAGGCTCCAGCGCCTGAAAATGTGTCGCAACTGAGGTCATTCCTCGGATTGGTGAATTACTACCATAAGTTTTTGTCGAATTTGTCCACAATTCTGCATCCACTGAACGCCCTACTACGAACGGAAGTACCATGGAAATGGAGCGATGAATGTAAGCGGGCCTTTCAGAAGAGTAAGGACCTAATCACTTCAAGCGAAGTATTGGCTCACTACAACCCATCACTACCGATAAGACTGGCGTGTGATGCGTCTCCCTGCGGCATTGGGACGGTACTGTCACATAAATTCCTTGATGGTTCAGAGAGGCCGATAGCTTTTGCGTCACGCTCGTTAACTTCAGCCGAGCATAACTATGCCCAGATTGACAGAGTGGCCCTCAGCCTGGTGTGGGGGGTGAAGAAGTTCAATCACTACCTGCACGGTCAGAAATTTACTCTACTAATTGATCATCAACCTCTTGTCTCCATTTTCAACCCTCAGAAGGGCGTACCGATAATGATGGCACAACGGCTACAGAGGTGGTCCCTTTTCCTAGGGGCACACCAATGTGACATCGAGTACAAAGGAACTAAACAGCATGGGAATGCTGATGGATTGTCGCGCCTACCGTTGCCGATGGTGGAAGAAGAACTGGCAGTGGATCCAGTGGAGTTATTCCTCTCGACTATAGTTGAATGTCTCCCTGTGACGAATGCAAACATAGAAAAGGAAACACGAAATGACCCAACACTCTCCTGGGTCTATGATTTAACGGTGAAGGGATGGCCAGCACATGGCGAACCACTGCTGCCAGCATTCTCACCGAGAAGAGAACAGCTGTCAGTGTGCAGAGGAACCTTGATGTGTGGATCCAGAGTAGTAATTCCACCCAAATTGAAGGGTAGAGTGCTCAATGAGCTTCATGAGGGTCATCTGGGAGGGGTAAAAATGAAGAACTTAGCCAGAGCGTTTGTGTGGTGGCCGGGAATCGATAGAGAAATCGAAGAGATGACCAAGAGCTGTACAGGATGCCAGAAGGTCCAAAACGCCCCACCACAAGCCCCTCTACATCCATGGGAGTGGCCCTCATCTCCATGGCAAAGCGTGCACATTGATTTTGCTGGTCCCTTTATGGACTCGATGTTTTTAATTGCGGTGGATGCACATTCAAAGTGGCCAGAGGTAATAAAAATGTCCTCAACCACCACAGAAAAAACTATCACAGTCTTACGAACCATATTCGCCAGGAATGGGCTGCCTGAACAGATTTGCTCTGACAATGGACCACAGTTTGTGTCTGAAGAGTTCCGGAGGTTCTTAAAGAAAAATGGTGTTAAGCATTACACATCTGCCCCATATCATCCAGCCACTAATGGATTGGCCGAGAGGTTTGTTCAAACATTCAAGAAGGCTATCAAGGCAATGTGTAATGAAGATATACCCCTACAACACAAGGTGGATAACTTCTTGTTTGCCTACCGGAATGCGACACATGCGGTTACCAACCAAACTCCAGCCATGATGTTCTTCAATCGAAGACTACGATGCCGCTTGGATTTGGTTAAGCCAAACGTCAGAAGAGATGTGGAGAGCAGGTGTAGTGTCCGTGTGTAGATAAAGACACTGAAGACAGGAGTTGGTTCATAGGTATTTACTAAGCAAGTCTGGGGGGGGTTCTAAAGGATATACACAATACACAGGCTTATATAGCCCAAGTGGCAATTACCGGCATTACACACACCTGGGGCTCTTAAAGGCACATACACCACAATTGCTCTTAAAGGCACATACGCCACAATTCCTCCCCTTCTAGCTAACTAGTACATCATATTTTAAGTAATTATTAATTACATGTTGTATGCAAAATAATATACATTGCTGTATTAATTAATTATAAGTTAGTCTCTCAGGAGGCTTCCTGACTCGGTCCGGATAACGCCTCGGGGGTGTAGTAGTTTCTGGTGGTGTAGTAGGTTCTTCTGGCAAGGCTGATTCGGCTTGAAGGCCAGTGTCGGGTTCATCGGGTTCCAGTATCACCGGATCGGAGGTAGATATGGGTATCTCTACTTCATCGTTAGATGTATAGCGTGGTGGTGTAGGTTGTCCCTTTTCGGATGACTTGATGATTTGGTCAGCATGGCGCCTTATTATGCTTTCTCCGATGTCCACGGTATACATCAGGGGTCCTAGTCGTGTGCAGATAGTTCCAGGCTGCCATTTCTCGGTACGGTAGTCCCGGGCCAAAACCGGTTGGCCTATCTGGAAGGTCCTAGTTGGCCTTTCATTCATGCCCTGAAACTGCCGGTTCTCCACGTCCCTTCGGATGTTGGGCTTGACCAAATCCAGCCGGCATCTTAGGTTTCTATTGTAGAACATCATGGCGGGAGTTTTGTTTGTAACCATATGTGTTGCATTCCTATATGCAAATAAGAAGTTATCCACCTTGTGCTGAAGTTTTATGTCTTCATTACCCATGGCCTTTATGGCCTTCTTAAAGGTCTGGACAAACCTTTCAGCCAATCCATTGGTGGCGGGATGGTATGGGGCGGACGTGTAGTGCTTTACCCCATTGTTCTTTAAGAACTTTCTGAATTCTTCGGACACAAATTGCGGTCCATTATCAGAACATATCTGTTCCGGCAGCCCATTCCTGGCAAATATGGTCCTTAATACTATGATGGTTTTTTCCGTGGTGGTGGAGGACATCTTTATTACCTCCGGCCACTTGGAGTGTGCATCAACTGCGATTAAGAACATTGAGTCCATAAATGGACCAGCAAAGTCGATGTGCACCCTTTGCCAGGGAGATGAGGGCCACTCCCATGGATGTAGAGGGGCCTGTGGCGGAGCATTTTGGACCTTCTGGCATCCTAGGCAGCTCTTGGTCATGTCTTCGATGTCTCCATCGATACCTGGCCACCATACAAACGCCCTAGCTAGGTTCTTCATTTTCACTCCACCCAGATGCCCCTCGTGAAGCTCCTTTAGCACTTTATCCTGGAGTTTGGGTGGAATCACCACTCTGGATCCACACATCAAGGTTCCTCGGCACACTGACAGCTGTTCTCTTCTTTGCGAGAATGCTGGCAACAATGGTTCGCCATGTGCTGGCCATCCCTTCATTGTTAAAT
Source organism: Somniosus microcephalus (assembly GCF_052327205.1). Classification (NCBI taxonomy): domain Eukaryota; kingdom Metazoa; phylum Chordata; class Chondrichthyes; order Squaliformes; family Somniosidae; genus Somniosus; species Somniosus microcephalus. Next base: position 251,885,144 of record NC_140987.1, on the reverse strand, counting down.
CGTAGACCCGTGAGAGAGTAGGGTCATTTCTTGTCTCCCTTTCAATGGCAGAATTTGTCACCGGTAGACACTCCACTATGGTAGAGTGGAATATCTCTACTGGGTCTACTGTAGGTGCCTCTTCTATCGTTGGCAACGGCAGGCGCGATAAACCGTCAGCATTCCCATGCTGTTTTGACCCTTTGTATTCAATGTTGTATTGGTGTGCCCCTAGAAAAAGGGACCACCTCTGTAGTCTTTGTGCCGTCATAATGGGGACACCTTTCTTAGGGTTGAATATGGAGATGAAGGGTTGATGGTCAGTCAGCAAGGTAAATTTTTGTCCGTGTAGGTAATGGTTGAATTTCTTCACTCCCCATACCAGGCTGAGTGCTTCCCTGTCTATCTGGGAATAGTTACGCTCAGCTGAGTTCAATGAGCGTGACGCAAAAGCTATCGGCTGTTCCGAGCCATCAGGGAATCTATGGGACAATACCGCTCCTATGCCGTAAGGGGATGCATCGCACGCCAGTCTGATTGGTAGTGATGGGTTGTAATGAGCCAAAACTTTCTCGGATGTGATTAAGTCTTTACATTTATGGAAGGCACGTTTACAGTCTTCGTTCCATTTCCAAATCACTCCTGTGTGTAGAAGATCATTAAGAGGGTGTAGAATAGTTGATAAGTTCGGTAAAAATTTATGATAGTAATTTATTAATCCCAGGAATGACCTCAATTGTGAAACATTTTCAGGTGCTGGGGCTTTTATAACTGCTTCAATTTTTTCAGGTGACTTATGCAACCCTTCCTTATTGATTATGTGGCCACAATATGATATCTGATTTTGGAAAAATTCGCACTTGGGGCGATTTGCTCGTAGGCCCCGTTCTTTCAGCCTAGTGAGCACCTGCTCCAAATTGGCAAGGTGCTCGTTGTCGTTTTCTCCTGTTATAAGGATGTCATCTAGGTAACACTGAGTCCCCGGAATCCCTTGCAGGACTTGCTCCATAGCTCTTTGCCAGATAGCTGGAGCTGATGCTTTTCCAAAAACCAGTCGATTGTACTGGTACAGGCCTTTGTGTGTGTTTATTGTGAGATACTTTTTAGAGGTCTCCTCAACCTCCATCTGTAGATATGCCTGTGCCAAGTCAATTTTTGTGAAATGTTTTCCTCCGGATAGTGAGGCGAAAATATCTTCTATCCTCGGAAGAGGATACTGTACCGTGTGAAGGACCGGGTTTACAGTCACCTTGAAGTCCCCACAGATGCGAATTTTTCTCTGTTCCTCAGAGTTATTTTTCAATGCTTTTTTCATGACTGGAACGATGGGTGTTGCCCATTCGCTCCAATCTATTTTGGATAATACGCCTGCCTTTTCCAAATTCTCCAGCTCTGCCTCGACTGCCGGACGTATTGCGTATGGCACCGGTCTTGCCTTAAAACATTTTGGAATTGCTGCATCTTCCACTTTTATTGAGGCGGTGATGCCTTTCAAGGTTCCTAGTTTCTCTTGAAACACTTCTTTGGCGTTGGCCAAGATGTCTTTTAATCGTTCAGGTATGATGTCATCATTGTTTTTTTCCTTACTGGTCACCGTCAGTGCCTGAATGGAGTGCCAGTCTAAACGTATCTTCCTTATCCATTCACGTCCCAACAACGGTGGACCACCATCTTGTAGAATGTATAAATACAACTTTTGTATTTCTTTGCCGTTGTATACCACAGGCACCTTTATTTTTCCTTTGGGGTATACTTTCTGCCCCGTATATGTTTTTAAGATAATGGATGTGTCTTTTAGAGGTATATGCGAAAATAGCCTCTCGTAATCTCGTCGATTTATTACGGTTAGAGCTGATCCTGTATCTAGCTCCATTTTAACTGGGGACCCTGCTATTATGAGGGTAACCCAAATGGTCTGGTAATCTTCATTGGCAATTACATTATGTAATTTGAGAGAGCTTAGTCTCTTGTTCCCGGAGTCGCTATCGCTCTTCTGGTCTTTGGAGCTACTGTCCGTCATCATTTGTACCTTTCTGTGCTTTTCCTTATTGATTCTTTTCCCGTTAGTGGATTTTTTATTTTCAGATCGGCATACACGTGGAATGTGTCCCATCTTTCCGCATCGCCTGCATGCTTTTTCTTTGAACCAGCAATCCCTCTGGTCATGGTTGGATCTGCCGCAGCGATAACATCTCTCGAAACCCCGTGTCATTTCATGGGTGCTGAAGTCCTGTGGCCTTTGCTGTATCTTTGCTGCTCCTATTGCACTGAAAGCCTTGTCCAGTGTTAAATCTTTTCCAGAAGATACCTTTTTTTGTGTTTCTACACTTAGGGGATCGCAGATGAATTTGTCTTGCAGAGAATCTGCCAGTCCTGCCTCGAATTGGCAGTGTAGGGTATCAACAATCTCCTCAAAATTCTTGTCCATCGGTTCGGCTGGAGTGATTAAGTTGCGTAACAGCTTGTATGTTTCTGCGCCCATTAGATCCAGAAGCACTGAAGCTTTTTTTTTATCTTCTATTCCATTTGCGGTGCAAAACACCTCCACTCTTTCTACATATGTGGTCCAATCCTCTATCTTGTTATCAAATACATCAATATTGCCAAAGTTAGGCTCTGTTTCGTTATCAAAAGCATCAATATTGCCAGACTTAGGCAGTTCAAAAAAAAATATGGCGCTTCCCGCGCTTTTTTTTTTCTCTTTGTAGCAACGATATGGCGCTTCCTGCGCTTTCCCGCCGCTGCTACCGATAACAACGCTGTTTTACTGTGGTTTCCGTTTATTCACTGTTGGAGACTCGTTCCCGACGGAGGTCTAAACGCTGACCTGCTTGCCGCGCCGGCCGTCTCCCGAGTGCACCCCCCCAGTCCGTTATTGCTTGCCTCCGATTTCGCTGCCTGTCTCAGCTGTAGAGCCCGACGCTGGAGCCCCAGCCTGACGCCCAGGAAGGATTAGCGCAGTACCTGCCACCAGCTTGGCCAGCTGGTGAAACCACAGTTTCTATTACTTCCTTGAGTCTTCTGGACGCTGGAGGAATCGATGTCCTTGAGGTGCTGCCGAATTGCAGGTAAGTCCGTTTCCACTTCGTCGCCACTGTAGTGTCCGTGTGTAGATAAAGACACTGAAGACAGGAGTTGGTTCATAGGTATTTACTAAGCAAGTCTGGGGGGGGTTCTAAAGGATATACACAATACACAGGCTTATATAGCCCAAGTGGCAATTACCGGCATTACGCACACCTGGGGCTCTTAAAGGCACATACACCACAATTGCTCTTAAAGGCACATACGCCACAGCAGGCAGTTTCAGAATATGAATGTAAGGCCGACCAGGAGTTTTAAGGTAGGTCAACCAGTTTTGACCCGGGACTACCGCACAGAGAAATGGCAGCCAGGAACGATCTGTACACGGCAAGGACCTCTAATGTATACCGTGGATGTTGGAGAGAGCATTGTAAGACGCCATGCTGACCAGATTCTAGAGTCACTGGAAAACGTCAACTCCACACCACAATCTGATACACCTGGCGATGAAACCGAAGTACCAATTGCATCTACCGCAGAATCGGTGATATTGGAAGCAGACGAACCAAACAACGACATTGATCCCGACGCAACCTTGCCAGAAGAACCTGATATCCCAAAGAGGCGTTATCCAGACAGAATCAGGAAGCCTCCTCAAAGACTGAACTTATAATTGCTTAACTTCAACCAATGTATCTAGCAACCGTAATTGTAATTGTAATTAGTTATTATTTAGTTGTTAAATGAATGTTATGTACTGTTTATCTAAAAGGGGAGGAATTGTTGTGTATGTACCTTTAAGGGAATAACTGGTCTCAGACTGCAGTACCGGCAGTGACCACCCCTGTATAAAAGGCCCTAGCAGGCTTCTGTAGTTTCAGTTTCCAGGTTGTCTCCATTCAGTAAAGACTTGTTATAATCAACTCCTGCAGTCCGTGTCTCCATTATACACGGACATAATACACTACTCCAATGCTCCCTTGGCCGTCCGCCCACCTTGCGCCCTCCGTAAACTTGAGCTCATCCAAATCTCTGCTGCCCGTGTCCTAACTAGCATCAAGTCCCGTTCACCCATCACACCTGTGCTCGTTGACCTACGTTGGCTCCCGTTCCAGCGATGCCAGAATTTTAAAATTCTCATCCTCGTGTTCAAATCCCTGCATGGCCTCGTCCTTCCCTATCTCTGTAACTTTCTCCAGCCCCACAACCCTGCGAGATCTCTGCGATCTTCTAATTCTGGCCTCTTGAGCATCCCTGATTTTAATCGCTTCACCATTGGTGGCCGTGTCTTCAGCTGCCTAGGCCCTAATCTCTGGAATTCCCTCCCTAAACCACTCCGCATCTTCTCCTTTAAGAAGCTCCTTAAAACATACTTCTTCGGCCAAGTATTTTGGTCACCTGTCCTAATATCTCTTTATGTGGCTCACTATCAAATTTTATCTGATTAACGCTTCTGTGAAATGCCTTGTGACATTTTACTACACTAAAGGTGCGATATAAATGTAAGTTAGTGTTGTTACATGTGATGGTGCTTCAGTTGCGATTCACAACCAGCAACAATAGATTGGTAACTGGATTTATGGACAACCAGAATTAGTCTGAATTGGTAACCTATTCTTCTTCTTAGGCAGTCCCTCGGAACCGAGGATGATTTGCTTCCATATTAAAAATGAGTTCGCAGGTGACTGATGAGTCCAATGCGGGACCTACAGTCTCTGTCACAGGTGGGGCAGATGGTGGTTGAAGGGGCGGGTGGGTGGGGTGCTTGGGTTGACGTGCGCTCCTTGCGCTGCCTGTGCTTGGCTTCCGCTTGCTCCCGGCGAAGAGGCTCGAAGTGTTCGGCGCCTTCCTGGATGCTTCTCCTCCACTTTGTGCGGTCTTGGGCCAGGGATTCCCAGGTGCCGGTGGGGATGTTACACTTTTTCAAGGAGGCTTTGAGGGTATCCTTGAAGCGTTTCCTCTGCCCACCTGGGGCTCTCTTGCCGAGCCGGAGCTCCGAGTAGAGCGCTTGTTTTGGGAGTCTCGTATTGGGCATGCGGACAATGTGACCCGTCCATCGGAGCTGATCGAGTGTGGTCAAAGCTTCAATGCTGGGGCGGGTGGGTGGGGTGCTTGGGTTGACGTGTGCTCCTTGCGCTGCCTGCGCTTGGCTTCCGCTTGCTCCCGGCGAAGAGACTCGAGGTGTTCGGCGCCTTCCCGGATGCTTCTCCTCCACTTTGTGCGGTCTTGGGCCAGGGATTCCCAGGTGCCGGTGGGGATGTTACACTTTTTCAAGGAGGCTTTGAGGGTATCCTTGAAGTGTTTCCTCTGCCCACCTGGGGCTCTCTTGCCATGCCGGAGCTCCGAGTAGAGCGCTTGTTTTGGGAGTCTCGTATTGGGCATGCGGACAATGTGACCCGTCCATCGGAGCTGATCGAGCGCGGTCAAAGCTTCGATGCTGGGGATGTTGGCCTGAGCAAGAACACTGACGTTGGTGTGCCTATCCTGCCAATGGATTTACAGGATCTTGCGGAGGCAGCATTGGTGTTACCTCTCCAGTGCTTTGAGGTGCCTGCTGTACATGGTCCATGTCTCTGAGGCATACAGCAGAGCGGGAATCACTGCTGCTCTGTAGACCATGAGCTTAGTGCCGGGTTTGAGGTCCTGGTCTTTAAACACTCTCTTCCTCAGGCGATCGAAGGCTGCACTGGCACACTGAAGGCGGCGTTGGACTTCGTCGTCGACGTCTGCCCTTGTTGACAGTAGGCTCCCGAGGTATGAAAAGTGGTCCACGTTGTCCAAGGCCTTGTCGTGGATTTTGATAATCGGGGGGCAGTACTGTGTGGCGGGGGCAGGTTGGTAGAGGACCTTTGTCTAGTGTAAGGCCCATGCTCTCGTATGCTTCGGTGAAGGTGTTGACGATGGTTTGGAATTCGACCTCTGAGTGAGCTCAGACGCAAGCATTGTCTGCATACTGTAATTCAACGACAGAGGATGGGACGACCTTGGATATGGACTGGAGGCGACAGAGGTTGAACAGTTTCCCGTTTGTTCTGTAAATTAGCACCACTCCAGTGGGGAGCTTACTGAGGGTGAGATGGAGCATTGCAGCAAGGAAGATCGAGAAGAGCGTTGGTGCGATGACACAGCCTTGCTTGACCCCAGTTCATACGTGAATTGGGTCTGTGGTAGAACCATTGGTCAGGATTGTTGCTTGCATGTTGTCGTGAAGCAGGCAGAGGATGGTGACAAACTTGAAGGCAGCCGAATTTGAGGAGGACACTCCGTAATCCCTCACAGTTGACAGTGTCGAAGGCCTTTGTGAGATCAAAGAAGGCCATGTACAGTGGTTGGTGCTGTTCCCTGCATTTCTCTTGTAATTGATGTGCGGTGAAGATCATGTCCATTGTACCCCTTAGTGGGCGGAATCCGCATTGCGACTCTGGGAGGAGCTCTTCGGCCACTGGGAGAAGGCAATTGAGGAGGATTCTTGCAATGACTTTCCCTGTGGCAGACATCAGGGAAACTCCTCTGTAATTACCGCAATCGGACTGTGGGTATAATAGGTAACCTATTAAAAATGTACTGATTATCAATATGCCTCACCAACTCCAGAGATTACGTTCTGTTTCAGTAACTTGCTGCAGATTGTGCTGTTTTGCCCTTCTATATTTTTGTGGATACGTACCTATGCCATATTTAATTGGATATGTTTGCAGAAATCTACAATTAGATGACTGATTGCACCAGTTGTAAATTTCTTTCCTCCATGTACAACATTCTTTGCCCATCTCCTGGGCAGTCACCAGTGTGGGGGTAACTTACACCATTTTAGTAACACGTACAATTGGGCATTGACCTGCTTTGACTGTGTGATTTTGCTTTGGCTTGATGTGGTTTTCAATTGATGTTTATCCGGTTTACAAAACCTTGTTGCTTAGTTTCCAAATCTGCTGCATGACGGTTTACATTATGGCCATGTAAGCATTCAGTTCCCTGTTTCCTAGTAAAAGAAGAAAGAACTTTCATGGCCTCAGGACGTCCCAATGTGCTTTACAGCCAATGAAGTACTTTTTTTGAAGTGCAGTCACTGTTGTAATGTTTTTAATAATATTGATTGAGGGATTGGCCAGGGCACCGGGAAGAACTCCCCTGCTCTTCTTTGAAATAGTGGCTGTGGGATCTTTTGCGTCCACCCAAGAGGCCTCGGTTTAACATCTCATCTGAACTACGGTACCTCCGACAGTGCAGCGCTCCCTCAGTACTGCCCTGGGAGTGTCGGCCTGGATTTTGTGCTCAAGTCTCTGGAGTGGGGTTATGGAGGAAAGAGCAGGGGGGAGCGGGACTAATTGGTAGCTCTTTCAAAGAACCAGCACAGGCAAGAATGCTACCCATTGAGCCATGGCTGACACCTATTGCACACAATAAAATTCTGTTAATGGTTCTGATAATTCAGGACAAAGGCCTAGAAATTCAGTATCGCCACGTTTGGGGCGCTACAGTCGAGCGTGCGCTAAATTTAGCGCCCGGCGCAACTTAGCGCCACCTTCACCGAAATTGAGTTGCATCGCCCCAAGAGGTTGCTGCTGCGCTAAAGCAGGCGGTGCACAACTATCCTTAGGCGCTAAGCCGGCGAGCCGAGGCGCTACCACCGAGGGCGGGCGCAGCGCAGGTGCGGCGAGTTAGCGATTGCAGGCAGACACGCTGGCGCCGGTCAGCTCTTAAAGGGGGAGGGTCGATTTGGATTGCAGCCACGCCCTGCACATTGGAGCCCTGATTCTAGGCCTGGACAGACCTGCTGCGATATCGTTACGCCTACGACCATGGAGAAGGCCAGGGAGCGAGCGCAGCGCTTCAGTGAGGGGGTCCTGAAGGTTCTGGTTGGCGCAGTGGAGCGCAGGCGACCTATCCTCTTTCCTGACAGTGGCAGGAGGCCGCTGCCCAGCGAATATAGAAAAGCTTGGAGGGAGGTGGCACACAGAGTGACCTCCAGCAGCATGGTCCCTAGGACCCCAACACAATGCAGGAAGAACTTCAGTGACCTCACTCGGGTTGTCAGGGTGAGTACCCTTTCCAGTATCCTCTTCATCCCTGCATGTGCACCTCACTTTATGGCCAAAGGGTCCTGAAAGCCCCAATGCCCAGCCCTCATCCAACACCTATGGGACTCTCATAAAAATCACATGCACATTCACCACTTTACACACTATTCGACCATGGGAGGCAGTGCAGCCAAGATCAGGGCTACACACTGTCAGGGCTATTCGACCATGGGAAGCAGTGCAGGCAAGATCAGGGCTTCACACTGTCAGGGCTATTCGACCATGGGAGGCAGTGCAGGCAAGATCAGGGCTTCACACTGTCAGGGCTATACGACCATGGGAGGCAGTGCAGGCAAGATCAGGGCTTCACACTGTCAGGGCTATACGACCATGGGAGGCAGTGCAGGCAAGATCAGGGCTTCACACTGTCAGGGCTATTTGACCATGGGAGGCAGTGCAGGCAAGATCAGGGCTTCACACTGTCAGGGCTATTCCACCATGGGAGGCAGTGCAGGCAAGATCAGGGCTTCACACTGTCAGGGCTATTCCACCATGGGAGGCAGTGCAGGCAAGATCAGGGCTTCACACTGTACTCAGAGCCCGTCCTTTCTCTTGCAGGGCAAGCTGGCCCACAATTGGAGGCAGCAGCAACAGACCGGGGGAGGCCATCCTGAACTTAAAGACCTCAGCGATCTGGAGCAGTGAGTGGAACGGATTATGGCAGGCCGGCTGATTGGCCTCGTCGCCACTGGAGATGCTGACCCCGTTCTGGACAGCAATGGTAAGGTCATCATCTTTTTGACCTCTCTCTTTCCACTTGTGCCTCACACCAGCATCCTTTGCCACTATTGAACCAATGCAGTGCATTGCAGCACTCATGCCTCCCTCGCTGCCGCCCTGTCCTCACACTAAAGCAACTCTTGTACCTGCCTGCTATCAGTTGCTGATTCGTGAGGTGAGGAGGTGGGCCCTCAAGCTGCCACTGTGAGTGAATCGGAAGGCGAGGAGGAGGAAGAGGAAGCCGGAACATCAGTGCTACCCTCAGCCGAGGCAGCCCATGGCCATGATGGGGACACGTCTTCCCTGGAGGGGAGCAGGGGGGAAGGGTCTGAGGAGGGTGAAGCTCCGGGGCCCAGCGGGCTGCAGCAACGCGGGGGGGTGGTAGGGAAGCTCGGCGGCCTTCTCCCCGGAGGGTGAGTGCGGCCTCCAGTCCTGCTACAGTGAGCACAGAGGAGGTGCAGCTCCTTGGTGAAATGGGCGCCCAGGCGGAGCGCAGGCACACTGAGCTCATGGCTGCAGTGGCAAGGATGCCTGACTCCATAGAGTCACTGGCAAGGAGTGTACAGGAATTCGGGGCAGCACAGGCAAGGAGTCTGCAGGACTTCAGGGCAGCACACGCGGCTTCCAGCCAAGTGCTTAGTCGTGCCATGAAGTCACTGGCTGGTCTGATGCAGACACAGATCATGGCCACACGAGCACTAACTGCTGCCACCCTCACTGGATCGGCCAGGATTCGCCGGGGCCCTCGCCGCACCGCAGCAGTCCAGCAGTCTGTGCTTCAGCAGATTGCTGTGCATGCTTCAGTGCTGCCCCATGCGAGTGCCAGTGTCTCGTCCGACCAGGGAGTGCCTGTGCTCTGTCAGGTTGGCAGCATTCCTGCTGCCAACACTGTCACTCCTCCACTGCAGCTGCCACCACCCGTACGACAGACTGCTGCCGCCCAAGCAGAGTTGGAGCAGTCAGCAGCCGGACCCTCCAGGCCCAGAGCTGGTCCAGGCCGTCCCCCAAGGGCATCTGCCGACTCACTATCTGACCCTCAGCAGCCTTCCCCCAGCCTTGCTGCAGCCACCGAGGTCCCATTGCGGAGGAGCTGCAGGGCGAGAAGGGGCCAATCTCGCAAGCGAGGCAGATCACCCTCGCAGGCAAAAAAGTAGGAGGTGTGGCAAAATGTTGTGTTTCTTTTTTGTGAAGGCTGAGGATCATGGTCATTTTTGTTTAACTCTTTTGTTCATTGTCTCCAGGTTGTGAGAGCCAGTTATGTGTCTGACTTTTTTGGGGGGTTTCTCTGAATTTGTTTGTCATGCAGGAAGGGCACAGAGTTTGTTAAATAAATAATTGTCTTTATTCAGATTGTGCATGTTTGCACTTTGAACTATTTGTTGCCTTGAATGGCTCAGGGTTTGCGGAGCGGGTCCATTCATGTTCTTTCAATGGAACAAGCCATTCCCTGAGAGGGGGCCTAGAACCGACTTGCAATAAGCCGCTGACGGATGGCCCTTGCACTTTGTGCCTCCCTCCTGTCTTGGTGCTCCTCCTCCTCCTCCTCCTCCTCCTCCTTCTCCTCCTCTTCTGGTGGTCCTCCAATGTCTGCTGGTAGTGGCTAAGTCCTGAGGATAGCCAGGTTGTGCAGCATGCAGCACACTACAAGGTATTGGGAGAGTCGCTCAGGCGAGTACTGTAGGGCTCCCCCGGAATGGTCCAGACAGCGAAACCGTTACTTTAGCACGCCGATTGTGTGCTCAATGATGTTCCTGGTTGCTTGATGGCTGTGATTGTATCGCTCTTCAGCAGGGGTGGTGGGCGCACGGAGCGGGGTCATCAGCCAGGTGCACAAAGGATAGCTCTTGTCCCCGAGAAGCCAGCCTCCTGGGTGAGCCAGGGCTTCAAAAATGTCTGCCACAGAAGTCTGGCGCAGGATGAAGGCGTCGTGCTGCCTGGAAAGCGGGCATTGACAGCTAGTATCAGCTGCCTGTGGTCACACACCAACTGCACGTTCAACGAATGGAACCCCTTCCGGTTGTGGCAATCCTCGACATTCTCTAGAGGCGCCCGCAAAGCCACATGCGTGCAGTCAATGGCGCCCTGGACCATGGGGAAGCCCGCTATTCTTGCAAATCCCATTGCACGCTCTTGCTGCTTGTCATGGGGAAGGAAATGTACTGATGTCTCCTTTTGAAGAGGGCATTCGTGACCTGGCGGATGCAGCACTGCACCGCGAACTGGGAGACATTGGCAATGTCCCCAGTAGCGGATTGGAAGGAGCCGGTGGCATAGAAGTTGAGGGCCTCTGTCACCTTCACTGCCACCGACAGAGACGTCCTGCTCCTCAGCTGAGGCTGCAGATCTCTCTGAAGCAGGTGGCAGATCTCAGTGACCACCTCCCTTCTGAATTGAAGCCTCCGAATGCACTGCTCCTCAGACATGTTGAGGTAGGAGAACTGCTGGCGGTATACCCTGGGAGGGTAAGGCCTCCTGTGCCGACGCCTGTTAGCCCTCCTCCGTCTGGCCATGATTGGCACTCTCTCTTGGCGTCTCTGAGCCCTCTCAATGCAATGGAGAAACCAAACGTTTCCACCCATTGCAGCCCCCATTATATGTGGCCACTCAAGGCAATGGCACTGAAAAATCAATCCAACTGCAAAGCTCTGGGCTGAAGCCAGAAGTACCTGTGCGAGCGCTGAGTCAAAGCAGAAAGCTCTCTCCCTTTGTCTCTCTGCAAATCTCTCTCTCTCTCTCACACAGGAGTGGTCCAAAATGGCTACCACAAAGAAGGCAGGAAGAGCCCCCTTTAAATAGCGCCCCCCCAGCCCCACAGCGACTGGGAACTGTTCCACTCAACCAGTCACTGCGAGCGCCAGGCGGAAAGAAGGGAGGTGCCACTGAAGTTCCGGTTCGGGGCGCACCAAGGGTGTTGCACCATGAAATGACGTCAGGATCTGCGCGCGCAGCTGAGCGGGCGTTGCGGTTTTGCACTGCCGCTAAATCTTCACTCAAGTTCGCAAGAGGCGCAGATCGCGCCGCGCCCGGGCGCTAGCCGCTTCGCGCCCCACTTATCGCCCTCTTAAGGCGCTAGCGGCTGGCGCTACCGACTGAATTTCTGGGCCAAAATGTATTGCAAGCTATGAGGGCACATTATGCTTAGCTGGATTTGATATTTGGCCTTGTAAACTGTATCAGAGCTGCTTCCTTTAAGTCAGTCAGCTTCCACCTCACATCTCTCCCAACCCTCTGGATTGTAGAGACTACATTGATCCTGCCTGCTCTTTGTTTCCAATCCTGCTGGCTCAGATACCTCTCAGCAGGATGCCCTTCAGCTCCATATAGAACTTGCCCTCCTGTCTCTTAACTTTTTTTTAAATGTCAGCACTTCCAACACCTGGACATCAAAGCAGTTCTTGCGAGCACTGGGTGATTGCATTTTACAGCAATTCTACTCAGTAAACTGCTGGTTGACTCTCCCTGGCGCAAATTGAGGGTTTTAAATCCTTCCCCTTGTGCAGTTAACGCTTGATCAGTCTTGTTATGACTTCTGCACTGGTCAGCCCGCTGTGCAGATAATAGAGCACATGATTTTCATTCAAGCTAGCAATGTCAGGGCTAACGAGCAGGAACAGATGCTCGCAAATTCTTTAAGTTATCCACAGATAATTCTTTAATACACATCAACAGGCATTTCCAGCCCTGCACATTTAAAATATATGAGTAAACCTTCCCACCTATGTGATATTAATGTGTGAATAGTATGCAGTGGGATATCCACCCAACATCTTGTGTGTAGCTGCTCCTGCCTAAATTTCATAGCATCAGAATCATACAATTCAGAAGGAGGCCATTTGGCCCACCATGCTTGTGCTGGCTCTTTGAAAGAGCTCTCCAATTAGTCCCAACGCTCTGCTGTTTCCCCATAGCCCTGCAATCCCCCCGCCCCCCGCTCAAGTATTTATCCAATTCCCTTTTGGAAGTTACTATTGAATCTGCTTCCACCGCACTTTCTGGCAGTGCATTCCAGATCATCATAACTCGCTGCGTAAAAAAAGTTCTCCTCATCTCCTCCCTGGTTTTTTTGCCAATTACCTTAAATCCTGGAATTTAAAAAAAATGGAATGTTGACTCTGCAGGCTCCTGGTCAGCAGTTACAGACCTGCAGCCAGCCTCCACTAAAGGGGTGGCACATCGGTGGTGGTTACCTCCTCTGCCCCTGTTTCCTTCCATACTAACATAGGGGATCATCTACAGTTTCAGCCCAATCGCGGACTATAGATGTATCAAACAATCATTGCCTCCAAGCTCCCCTCCAGGTCACACACACCATCACGACTTGGACATATATTGGCTGCTCCTTCATCGTCGCTGAGTCAAAATCCTGGAACTCCCAGCTTAACAGCACTGTGGAAGTTGCTTCACCACACAGACTGCAACGGTTCATTAAGAAGGCGGCTTACCACCACCTTCTCAAGGGGCAATTAGGGATGGGCAATAAATGCCAGCCATGCCAGCGGTGCCCACATCCCAAGAATAAAAAAAAGCAACCGATGCATTATTCAACAAAGACCACACTTTCATCTCTTTGCCCCACTTAATAGCAACAGGAGCTTGACTTGGCAGCTCAATACCACTGCACCGCACTTGCACATCCCCGATTTTAATTGCTCCACCATTGGCGACCGTGCCTTCCCTAAGCTCTGGAATTCTCTCCCTAAATCTCTCCGCCTCGCCCTCCTCCTTTACGACACTCCTTAAAACCTACCTCTTTGACCAAGCTTTTGGTCACCTGTCCTAAAATCTCCTTATGTGGCTTAGTGTCAAATTTTGTTTGATAATCACTCCTGCAAAACGCCTTGGGACATTTTTACTACTTTAAAGGTGTTATATGAATGCAAGTTGTTGTTGTTCTGCATTTCGCGAAGTGCAATGGTCATTGATGACCCCGATGATATCCTGTATCTCCTTTGGCACCAATATTTTCACAATTAAAAAAACCCAACTCTGGTTAATACCAATTCATTCTCCTCTCCCTTCACCATGCTCTGTAGACCTGCCTGTTGTTACTCCCTCAAGTGCACTATCTGCATCCTCTGGGATGAGGCTGTACTGGTGCTTACAAACTTTGGGAAGATTTGATGCAGGAAGCTTTGGGGTGTTGTCTTCTTCTGGGCTACAGGCTCCAAGAAATGCCTTGAACCAGAGCCTGCTTAGTGGATGGCCAACTTTAGTTGGATGTGTTCCTGGAGGTTTCATCACATGACCTCCCACTGCCCCGCCCCCACACTCCCGCCATTGGTCACCGAACATGCCCATTCCACGATGAATTGCAAAGGGAACAGACTCTTCAAGACTCAATCGAATGATTCTTGACAGTCAAACAGCACTTTTTCCCCCAACTCCTATATTTTTTAACTAATAAACAAAAGTGTTGAAAGAAAATGAAAAAATCCAATTTTTTTAAATACACCGATGATTTTTCTCCTGGGTATGCTCGCAGCGAGTTTACTGGAGATTCATCTTCAATTCTGAAGGGTTGGCAATTTAGTTGGAATGTCCCTTCCTGTTTCGCTAGTTTCAAAGGTGGTGGGGGGTGTGGGTTGGTGGTGGAGGGGCACAGTAGCAGACTTGATTGGTGGTTCCTCTGACCAAGCACAAGACAGGGGGAGGGATCAAATGCCTAACTTCCTGTGGGACGGGAAACAAAGAATGACCCACATGTTGGGAGTCAATTGGTGAGATCTGCTGAGAGTAAGGTAATTAAGGTCTAAGATGTTAGTTAAGAGTAGAGTTGACTTGGTCTAACATATACCTTATTCTGATTCAATGTTAAGTCTGATTAAATGCAAGCGTATTTAACCTGCTAAGGTGGCATGGTATTATTTTTCTTGTCAATGAGAAGGGAACTGAAGTTAAGTTAGAGCAAGTGACATTTGTTATAATTGTTACTTTGTGGCGGAGCCACCAAAGGACTCAGAGCGGTTGTACATAATTCCTTTAACAGCAATGTAGTTACTGTCTGTGCCTGTACCTTTAATTACACTGTTTGACTGTACAATGTCTAGTTACCTTTACAGCGCGGTTTCAACGTGATGACGTCATGCCGTTAGTCACATGATGCCCCAATGGCGGGAAGAACGTGATGACGTGATGACGTCAGTCTTCTGACCAGAGGATCAGTCCTCGTGGAGCCCTCGAGGAGAGTCGACCTGTTATTGATGTGTTCCAGCAGTTTCCAGTTTAAACTCGTTTCCTTTCATTAAAGTTCATTATTTGATTGCCTGAGTCGAACTCAGTCTTTTTGATAGGAACCTCCGTTCCTACAATTGGTAACCCCGACTTCTACGAACGATTTTCGTGGAAGATTCGACATGGACACGAACGCCGTCACGCTGAAACTGCCACAGTTCTGGGAGCAACAACCAGACGCCTGGTTTATCCAGGCTGAAGCCCAGTTCGCCATTCGGAACATCATCGCGGATCAGACCCGTTATTATTACGTGGTCTCCGCCCTCGACAGCGCAACTGCATCACGGATCATCATCCTCCTCGGTAGTCCTCCTACTGACAGCAAGTATGATGCAATTAAGGCGCGGTTGCTTCAGGTTTTCGGGCTATCAAAGTCGGAGCGTGCTCGCCAGCTCATCAAGCTGCCCGGCCTCGGGGACTCCAAACCGTCCGAGCTCATGAGCCAAATGCTCACGCTCTTGGGTGCTGAACCGGAATGTTTCCTCTTCCGGGAGCTTTTCCTCTATCAACTGCCTGAACAGGTTCAGGCTGCCCTAGCCAGATCCGACATTACAGACTGCGCCAAGCTTGCAGCCGAAGCCGATAAGATTTTCACGGTTACCCAGCAGTGCTGTGCGGCCACGAGGCGCCCACCCCCCGCAGACGCGGTTCCGGCTTCTCCTACAGCGGGCTGGTGCTCCTACCACACCCGTTTTGGCGCGAAAGCACGATGCTGCCGTTCCACCTGCAGTTTTTCGCCCCCCAAAAAACCAAGAAAGCACAGGCGGCGTCCCTGGCGACGGATGACCAAGTCTAACGGGCGTTCCGCGGTGGCGATGGCTGTCGGTTCTATGGGGAAACTCCTCTATATCACCGATTCCCTCTCTGGCCGCCATTTTCTTTGCGACACCGGTGCGCAGTGTAGCATTCTACCTGGGTCGAAGCACGACATGCAGACTGGGAACCTCGGTTTTTCCCTCGTAGCGGCTAATGGCGCAGCAATTCGAACGTTCCGAAAGCGGCGGGTCGAAGTCTGTTTCGGCGGTCAGCGCTCCTTTTGGGAATTCATCACAGCCACAGTCTCACAGGCTATCCAAGGGGCGGATTTCCTGTGTACCAACAGCCTACTAGTCGATGTCCGGCACCGCCGGCTGATCAACGCGGCCACCTTCCACTCGATTCCGTGCTTCCACGGTACCTCTGCGGCGCGCTCCATTGCCTGTGCTTTCCCTCCTCCAGATGACTTCACGCGGCTCCTCGGGGAGTTTCCGGAGCTGACAAGGCCCACCTTCTCCTCTTCGGCGACGAAACATGGTGTTGAACATCACATCACCACTACTGGCTCCCCGGTTTATGCGCGGGCTAGAAGGCTCGAACCTGGCAAACTCGCAGCTGCGAAGGCGGAGTTCGACACGATGGAGCGGCTCGGGATCATTCGGCGATCCAAGATTCCCTGGTCCTCGCCTCTCCACATTGTGCCGAAACCAGGTGGCGGCTGGCGGCCATGCGGTGACTACCGACGCCTGAACGACGCCACCACTCCGGATCGGTACCCGATCCCGCATATCCAGGATTTCTCGGCCCACTTGGCGGGAAATTCTATCTTCTCTAAAGTCGACCTCGTCCGTGGATATCACCAGGTTCCAGTGCACCCACAAGACGTCCCGAAAACTGCAGTCATCACCCCTTTTGGCCTCTTTGAGTTCCTGCGGATGCCGTTTGGCTTAAAGAACGCAGCACAGGCGTTCCAGTGTTTAATGGACTCCGTTCTTCGAGACCTGCGTTTCATTTTCGTCTACCTTGACGACATACTCATCGCCAGTGCCAGCAAGGAGGAGCACATCTCCCATTTGCGTTCCCTCTTTACGCGCCTCAGCCAACACGGTTTAATCATCAACCCGGCCAAGTGCCAGTTCGGCCTGCAACAAATCGACTTCCTGGGACATCGCATAACATCGGATGGTGCCGTCCCTTTGTCGACGAAGGTTGAGGCGGTTTCTTCTATCCTGCGGCCGTCGACAGTCAGGGCCTTGCAGGAGTTCCTGGGGATGGTCAACTTCTACCACCGTTTTGTCCCCAAGACGGCTCAACTCATGCAACCTTTGTTCGGGGCCCTCAAGGGCAAGTCCGGTAAAGATCCAATCAGCTGGACAGCTGAGATGGTCCAGGCATTCGGCGACACCAAGAACGCTTTGGCCAACGCAACCATGCTGGCGCACCCGCTTCCAGGTGCTACTATCGCCCTTACCACCGACGCGTCAGACTACGCCATCGGTGCAGTACAAGAACAGTGGGTCAACGGCACGTGGCAACCGCTGGCGTTTTTCAGCCGTCAACTACGAAAGAATGAAAAAAAATACAGCACCTTCGATAGGGAGCTACTGGCCCTTTTCCCCGCCATTCGCCATTTCCGGTTTTTATTGGAGGGGCGCCCCTTCACGGCTTTTGTCGACCACAAACCCCTACTTTCGCCATGGCCAAGACCACCGAACCGTGGTCCGCTCGTCAAAAACGTTACTTGACGTTCATTTCCGAATTTACCACAGACATTCAACATGTGTCTGGTAAGGACAACCTGGTGGCAGATTGCCTCTCCCGTGCGACGGTCCATGCGGTGCACCTGGGAATCGACTACGCCCTCATGGCTGCAGATCGGACTCGGAGGTCCAATCATATAGAACCGTTCCCTCTAGCTTCCAAGCGACCGATGACATCTTCCAGGCCGCAGGTGCCACGCTCCTTTGCGACGTTTCCATGGGAGTTCCTTGACCTATCGTGCCAGTCGCATGGCGCCGGAAGGTTTTTGATGCCATACACGGGTTGTTGCACCCGGGGATGAAGGCTTCGCAACACCTTATGTTGGCCAAGTTCGTCTGGAAAGGAATGCACATCGATGTCCGTGACTGGGCTAATACCTGCGTCGTATGCCAGAAGGCCAAAGTCCAGCATCATGTCAAGGCTCCAATGGCTGCGTTCACTGTTCCGGAGCGTCGTTTCGACCACGTGCATGTGGACCTCGTGGGGCCGCTTCTGCCTTCTCAGGGTTATACTCATCTCCTCACCATAGTGGACCGCACCACTAGGTGGCCAGAGGCAATTCCTTTGGTTTCCACCACTTCGGCAGACGTCGCTAGAGCTTTCATCTCCTGTTGGGTTGCTCGTTTCGGGGTACCGGCGGATATCTCTTCTGACCGCGGGCCACAATTTTCCTTGGAACTTTGGAACGCTGTGGCTCAGGGGCTCGGTACCAAACTTCATCGCACCACCGCCTATCATCCACAGGCAAACGGCCTTTGCGAGTGATTCCACAGGTCGCTTAAAGCCTCTCTTCGGGCCAATCTTCAAGGCGCAGGATGGGTGGACAGACTCCCATGGGTCCTGTTGGGTCTTCGTACGGCGTCCAAAGATGACCTACAATTGTCTTCGGCTGAACTCGTCTATGGCCAGCCGCTCCGTGTACCAGGAGATTTCCTCCCTTCCCCCACAGAGCCATGGTCCGCCTCCCAGCAACTCGTTCACCACCAGGAAGCGGCCAGATGCTTCGCTCCGATACCTACGTCCAATCACGGTTTGCAGAACTCCTACGTGCCACCGGGACTGAAGAATGCGGAGTATGTCTTCATCCGCCACGACACTCACCGGGATCTGCTCAAGCCTCCTTACACTGGTCCTTTCCGCGTCATCAAACCAGGAGACAAATCCTTTTCGGTCGACGTCGGAGAGAAGCCGGATCACATCTCGGTGGACCACCTGAAGCCGGCTCACCTGGACCTGGACCACCCTGTCATAGTCGCTCAACCACCCAAACGTGGCCGACCGCCCGCTGCCGCCGCACCAGATCAGCCAAAGCCGACTGCCAACTCGACCACCGGTCGTCAACTTCCTCTACCAGGGTATCGAAGTCGATCGGACAGGCTCATCAGGCCTCCTCCTCGCCTCACCTTTTCTGTTAAAGACAATTCTGGGGGGGCGCATGTGGCGGAGCCACCAAAGGACTCAGAGCAGTTGCACATAATTCCTTTAACAGCAATGTAGTTACTGTCTGTGCCTGTACCTTTAATTACACTGTTTGACTGTACAATGTCTAGTTACCTTTACAGCGCGGTTTCAACGTGATGACGTCATGCCGTTAGTCACATGATGCCCCAATGGCGGGAAGAACGTGATGATGTCATGACGTCAGTCTTCTGACCAGAGGATCAGTCCTCGTGGAGCCCTCAAGGAGAGTAGACCTGTTATTGATGTGTTCTAGCAGTTTCCAGTTTAAACTCGTTTGGTTTCATTAAAGTTCATTATTTTAATTGCCTGAGTCGAACTCAGTCTTTTTGATAGGAACCTCCGTTCCTACAACTTATTACATTCACTTTCAATCTGTAATATAAGCAGCTTAATGGTTCACCTCAGGCCTTAATCAGTTGCTTACTGAAGGATTTACATTGAGTTACATCGGCCGAGATTTTCCTCACCTTGGCGAAGTCGGTGGTGAGTTGCAGCCCCGTTGCTGGCTCCAGCCCACTCTGGAAAATGATTTTTCATTGATAGGACTTGATAAGCTCGCCCAGCGTGTTTCCCGGTCCAATTAGAGGAAGCGGGTCTGATGATGTCACTCATGACCTGTCATCAGCCGGTTTCCTTAAAGGGACCATGACCAACTTTATTTTGATATTTGTGCTGTTCTACAGCATTGAAGTGCTGCAAACGCTGACAATGACTACACAGAGGAGGGGCAGAGCTACTGGTGTTGGGGCTGATCGTGGTCGGATTCTGAGGACCAAGGTGAGACAGCATAAAGGGTACCCATGTTGTTGGAATAGATGGCAAGTGAAGTAAAGATGACAGAAGCATTCTGTCAATGGTGAGAGAGTTCTTCCAATGAGGTAAGAGTGGATGGAGAGTGGAAAGTGGAAAGCCTGCAGAATCTGTGCTGGAAATGGACTGAGAAACTGCTTGTGGCTGAGAAAAGTGATGATCTGTCAGGTGGGAGCTTTTTTTGACCATGGCCAACTTTATTTTGACATTTGAAGCTGTCAAGTAATCAGCCGGAGCAATGGCCACTGAATTCCTGCCTCAGGTTGACAGCCATGGTCCCCGAACAGCATAGTTCCCATGGCCACGAAGTTAAGTGAAAAGGTAAGTTAAAAAAGCCTGTTAATGATCTGTCAACTAGATGCTAATGAGTCTAATTGGGTCACCGCCCCCCCACGCCATATGATAAAGCATTAAAAAAAACTTGGGGTTAAATTGGTCTGCGTAGCGCCAGTTTTGCAGTGGAGGGAGACCAAGATAGGAGCAGGATTCTTGCTGATGTCACACCCAGCATTTAAAGGAGGTGCCCCCACCCCCAAGTCAGGTACCACTGAGATCAGGTGGGCAGAAGAAGTCCTGTCCTGTCATTTTACCAAAAATGTCTGGGAAATCCAAGCCTGGAGATCAAAATAATTTTTTTTGATTAAAGTAATAGGCACATGTAATAGATTAGCAGTCATACCTAGCACAAAGGAAGATGGTTGTAGTTGTTGGAGGACAATCATCTCAGCCCCAGGACATCGCTGTAGGAGTTCCTCAGGACAGTGTCCTAGGCCCAACCATCTTCAGCTGCTTCATCAATGACCTTCCCTCCATCATAAGGTCAGAAATGGGGATGTTCGCTGATGATGGCACAGTGTTCAGTTCCATTCGCAACTCCTCAGATAATGAAGCAGTCCATGCCCGCATGCTGCACGACCTGGACGACATTCAGGCTTGGGTTGATAAGTGGCAAGTAACATTCACGCCACCCAAGTGCCAAGCAATGACTATCTCCAACAAGTGAGAGTCTAACCACCATCGCTTGACATTCAACGGAATTACCATCGTCAAATCCCCCACCATCAACATCCTGGGGGTCACCATTGACCAGAAACTTAACTGGACCAGCCACATAAATGCTGTGGCTACAAGAGCAGGTCAGAGGCTAGGTATTCTGTGACGTGTGTCTTACCTCCTGACTCCCCAAAGCCTTTCCACCATCTACAAGGCACAAGTAAGGAGTGTGATGGAATACTCTCCACTTGCCTGGATGAGTGCAGCTCCAACAACACTTAAGAAGCTTGACACCATCCATGACAAAGCAGCCAGCTTGATTGGCACCCCATCTACCACCTTAAACATTCACTTCCTCCACCACCGGCGTACCGTGGCTGCAGTGTGTACCATCTACAAGATGCACTGCAGCAACTTGCCAAGGCTTCTTCGGCAACACCTCCCAAACCCGCGACCTCTACCACCTAGAAGGACAAGGGCAGCAGACGCACGGGAACACCACCACCTCCAAGTTCCCCTCCAAGTCACACATCATCCTGACTTGGAAATATATCTCTGATCCTTCATCGTCACTGGGTCAAAATCCTGGAACTCCCTCCCTAACAGCACTGTGGGAGTACCTTCATCACACAGCCTGCAGCAGTTCAAGAAGGCAGCTCACCACCACCTTCTCAAGGGCAATTAGGGATGGACAATAAATGCTGGCCTTGCCAGTGATGCCCACTTCCCAGGAATGAATTAAAAAAAAGTTAAAGTCAAATGGACTAATTTCTTTTAAAAGAACCTGGAGGAATATGCAGATTATAACGTGGATCAGGGGTATGAAGAAAAGTGTTGGTCATAAACGTTTTGTCATTCCAGTGCTGCTGGCACCATGGTGAAAGAATCACCTATGAGATGGCAACTGGTAAGGATTGAATACTGAAGGTTGTAACGGTATAATTGATATCCTGGAGTTTTACAAGATCACTTTGTGGTCAATTAGAAATTTCACAGAAGCTTTAACTTGAGACGTGTGGTTAATCACTTCTGTCGAGAGAGAGAGAGAGATTAAATAAGTGGCGGGGGGTGGGGGTGGTGCGTAGGTTGAGCCCTAATGAGGTCAATTGAATAAGGGCTGGGAATTTCCAGAAGTGCAGTGGAACAGGAGCAGCTCCGAGGATATTCTGGCACTAGGCTTTTGGGAGGAATGGGATTTACTGACCAAAAAAGGGAAAGTTAAATGTTTTTATGTGTTTTACATAGATCTAAGGTCAAAGGATAAATATCAGTAAACGACAAAAGAAAGACTTGCAATTATATCATGCCTTTTAAGACCTCAGGACGTTGCAAAGCACTTTACAGCCAATTAAGTACTTTTTTGAAGTGTAGTCACTGTTGTAATGTAGGAAACACAGCAGCCAATTTGCACACAGCAAGGTTCCACAAACAGCTATTTGATAATGACCAGATAATCTGTTTAATGATGTTGGTTGAAGGATAAATATTGGCCAGGGCACCGGGGAGATCTCCAAAGCTCTTCTTCGAAATAGTGGCCGTGGGATCTTTTACATCCACCTGAAAGGGCAGACAGGGCTTCGGTTTGATGGCACATCTGACAGTGCAGAGCTCCCTCAGTATTGCATGTGAAGTTGTCGGCCTGGATTTTGTGCTCAAGTCTCTGGAGTGGGATCGAACCCACAACCTTCGGACCCAGAGGCGAGAGTGACACCAATGATCCACTGTTGTAAATCCAAATGAAGAGGACATTTAGCTTTGTACCATTGATAGAAAATTAGAAGATTAATCTTATTCTACAGAATGGAATGAAGCAAGGACTGACTATATATTTGGGTTTCTCTCACTCTCTAGGTTATCAGAAGAAGTCAAGTTAGGATGAACAAATCTTTATTTTGATACAAAAGATTGAAATAGAAAGCAGTATAGAAAGAAGACAGCTGCTGGTTGGCATGGGTTTTATGTTGATTTTACTGCAACCTTTGCTTGCCTATTTTTACACTTGGGGAAAGATGTTTACTAAAGGGGGAAAAAAATCAATGTCACTGCAGCGATTGTTTTAATTCTCCAAGTTCAAAAATTAAATAAGACCCATTACATTATGCCAATATCTGTTCATCATGCAGCTTGTAATATTGAGACAAATGCGCCTCATACGTTACAGAAAATAATCAATTCAGTCATTAAGTCAGGATCAGAGAGAATTTATTTTAAACAGGCTGCTCACTGAGAATGGTTTTGAATATGTAACTCAAGCACAGGGATCCTCAGTGTCTCCAACCTGCAGGAAAAGTATTTGCGAGAAATGAATGAAATTATATTCTTCATCCCCTTCAACAGTTAGGATTTATAGAATTGTATAGCACAGAAGGAGGCCATTTGGCCCATCGTTCCTGCTAGATCATCTAATAGATCTTCCTACTTCAATCAGCCTTCATCATAGAATTATACAGCACAGAAAGAGGCCATCGTGCCTGTGCCGGCTCTTTGAAAGAGCTATCCAATTAGTCCCACTCCCTCGCTCTTTCCCCATAGTCCTGCAAATTTTTCCTTTTCAAGTATTTATCCAATTTCCTTTTGAAAGTCACTATTGAATCTGCTTCCACCACTCTTTCAGGCAGTGCATTCCAGATCATAACAACTCGTTGTGTAAAAAAAAAAAAATTCTCCTCATCTCGCCTGATTCTTTTGCCAATTACCTTAAATCTGTGTACTCTGGTTACCAACCCTTCTGCCAGTGGAAACAACTATCAAAACCTTTCATCATTTTGAACACCTAATATATCTCCCCTTAACCTCTGCATGAAAGAGAACAATCCCAGCTTCTCCAGAATCTCCACATAACTGAAGTCCCTCATCCCTGGTATAATTCTAGTAAATTTGACCCTTTTATGGTAAGTTTTCACTATTAGTTCTTATTAATGGTATGGTTTTCTCTATTCCACTGCTATGTATACAGGAACAAATCATAGTTGTCCTTTCCCATTTGTTATATAGAATCATTAATCACAGAAGGAGGCCATTTGGTCCATCGTGCCTGTGCCGGCTCTTTGAAAGAGTTGTCTAATTTAGTCCCACACCCGTTTTTTCCCCATAACCCTGCAACTTAGTCCACTTCAAGTACTTGTCCAATTGCCTTTTGAAAGTTCCTATGGAATCTGATTGCACCACCCTTTCAGGTAATGCGTTCCAGATCTTAGCAACCCGCTGTGTGAATACATTTCTAATCCTTTTCCCTCTAGTTCTTCTGCCCATTAATTTAAATCTGTGACCTCTGGTTACCAACCCACTTGCCAGTGGAAACTGTTTCTCCCTACTTGCCCTCAAAACCCCTCATAGTTTTGAATACCTCCCCTTAACCTTCTCTGCTCTAAGGAGAACAATCCCAGATTCTCCAATCTCTCCACATAATTCAAGTCCCTCATCCCTGATATCATTCTGGTAAACCTCCTCTGCACCCTCGCCAAGGCCTTGACATCCTCCCCAAAGTGTGGTGCCCAGAATTATACACAGTACTCCAGCTGAGGCCTAACCAGAGATTTGTAAAGGTTTAACAAGACTTGCTTCAATTTACAAAGGCAAGTATCCCATATGCTTTCTTACCTGCCATTGTTTTAGAATGACCAACCAAACTGATTCATGGTCATAAGGGCATAAGACAGGTGCTAATTAGGAATTTGCCTTACAATACTGGGTCCTGCCAAGAAGGAGTAACTAATGTGAAAGACCTGAATTAAGGGACAGAGACAAATATTGCTCAAGTACCCTAGGTTAATCTTTGTGTGTAAATCCAGCTCCTTCTGCACATTCTCACTCTCTACGCACCAGTTTAGTTAAAGAAAAAAAGCATTCTAGAAACGTACAGAAGTGGGCATGTTGTTCCATCGTGTTTGCCACTGCAGATTTTCCCAATTCTGAATAACTAATGAGGGTAGGGGTGAGAGAGGAGGAGGGTGTAAGATCACAATTCACAATTCACAATTCAAATCGCTTTATTGGCATGATAAGTTACATCTTATGTTGCCAAAGCATCAAAATACATTTATGGTTTACCACATAAACGCAGTTCTATTCATACAGTGTATAAACAGGTATATCCCTGAGTGTATAAATATACATTCGCATTGTTTATATATATTCTTTTCTTAGTTTACTGGTTGGCTCTCTGTTCATGGCAAGCTGTAACATAGCGTGCCGCCAGTGTTATACAGCTTCTCTCCTCTCCCAGTAGGAATGGGAGTTTTTGGTTGTCATTCAGATTTCTGAAATCAGGGCATATTTGTGAGAATTTTTGGTAGAAATTCTCCCTGATGCCCTGATATTTTCCACAAGCTGTGAGGAAGTGCATCTCTGTCTCCACCACTCCCTGACTGCAGTGCGAGCATATCCTGTCCTCTCTTGGCAGCCTGGTCTGCCTGTGTCTGCCTTTTTCGATCGCTAGGCTATGTTCGCTAAGTCTGTACCTTGTCAAGGTTCTTCTCAGTTTGTTTAAGATCAATTAACTGATTAAAATGGAGTGAAAGGACTATTGTTCTGATGTGATCTAGGAGTTGTGCAACAGTTTCTTGGAAGGATTAAAAGCATGTTTACTTTGTTCAATACATTATTATTGCCATAGAACCAACTGACACACATAATATTGAAGATATTTGGTTGTGATCTATACCCTTATAAAGGTCAGAATGTCTGCTTTATGCTACAATAACAGTAATGTTTTGGGATGTGTTTACTTCACTTGCTTCAGGATATCTTAAAAACTGATCTATTTTGATGATTGCTGTATAATTCATCCAGTCTCTTTCATGTATTCAGTGCAATAAATTCCTCTATTGTCCCGTTCACCCATCACCACTGTGCTCGCTGACCTACATTGGCTCCCAGTCCGGCAACGCCTCGATTTTAAAATTCTCATCCTTGTGTTCAAATACCTCCATGGCCTCGCCCCTCCCTATCCCTGTAACCTCCTCCAGCTCTACAACCCCAGCTCTGCGCTCCTTCAATTCTGGCCTCTTGCACATCCCCGATTTTCATCGTTCCACCATTGGCGGCCCTGCCTTCAGCTGCCTAGGCCCCAAGCTCTGGAATTCACTCCCTACACCTCTCCACCTCTTTCTCCTCCTGTCAGATGCTCCTTAAAGCCTACCTCTTTGACCAAGCTTTTGGTCATCTTTCCTAATATCATTTTATGTGGCTTGGTGTCAAATTTTGTTTGATAATGTTCCTGTGAATTGCCTTTGGGTTTACTACTTTAAAGGTGCTGTTTTTGTTGTGAAGAGGGTGATGAGAACCAAGCCACCCAAGAGTCGCAGCTATGTGATAGTGCCGTCTGTCAGGACAGCAGCACATGCCAGTGGAGCATGGGAGGTGAGATCAGGTTGCCTAGGAGCACCCTCCAAAGATGCAGGCAGCAGTGTCTCCGTGCTTCAGTCTAAATAGATGAAGGCACGCCTGCCATTGTTGGGTGCTGAATATCACCTGGTGAGGACGTTGGCTCTTGGGGCCAGTGCTGCCTCCTTCCAGATGGTGTAGGTGATAACTCTGGGCAACTTGATGGCGCCCTACAGTGGGGATTTTGCTCGTCCTGCCTTCAGTGACCAAGAACGTGCATTTATATAGCACCTTTCACAACTTCAGGCTGTCCTAAAGCGCTTTACAGCCAATGCAGTCGTTTTGAAGTGTTGTCACTGTTGTAATGCAGGAAACGCTGCAGCCAATTGTGCGCAGCAAGCTCCCACAAATAGCAATGTTATAATGACCAGATAATCTGTTTTTGTTACGTTGATTGAGGGATAAATATTGACCAGGACACAGGGGATAACTACCCTGCACTTCAGGGTAGTAGCCATGGGATCTATTTACATCCACCTGAGAGAGCAGATGGGGCCTCGATTTAATGTCTCATCTGAAAGACGGCACCTCCGACAGTGCAGCACTCCCTCAGCACTGCACTGGAGTGTCAGCCTAGATTTTTGTGCTCTTGTCTCTGGAGTGGGACTTGAGCATGCTACCCAAAGCTGACGTATCTTTATATCACATAGCTTTTAACATTCTACATTTTGTGATAAAATTGTTTTCAAACTAACAGATAAATACTTTGGGCAGAGAGTGTGTAAGGATTGCCGGGACAACTCGTCACAGACACTCACATCTGACTCCTGTTACAAGACAGCAGATGTGTGCACCCTGGGTAAAGCAGCATTTTAGTCAATCATTTTGCTCCAAACCCGTGCACTCCAAAAGATGGACAAAACTTTGACATTTTTAGCAGTTGACTAGATTACTGAGCTGCTTTTTAAAAGTGTTTCAAGGTTCATTGTTAATGGCTGTTTTATTCTCCCGCTGTCAAACCCATTTTCTCTGGAAGTTTCACCATTTCAAAATACGAGGTTGGTTTTCTATCGTTAACGTCTGGATATAAAAGACTATGGGGGAGAAATTCGGTATCGCCCCGTTTATCGGCCGGGCGCAAAGTTTAGTGCCTGGCGCTAATTATCGCCTCCGACTGCAAACTTGGCTTCTATCGCCCCTGAAGGTGATTCGGGCGCTAAATCAGGCGCTACACACCTGTCTTAAGGCGCTAACGCCAAGGAGCGAAACGCTACCTCAGAGCTCTGGCGAAGCTCATGTGATGTCAGTCAGCAATGGAACACAGACACACTGGCGCTGGTCAGTTCTTAAAGGGGAGGGTCGATCTTGCTCTCCATCTACACCCTGAACATTGCAGCTTTGAATCTCGGCCTGGAGAGACCTGTACATCAAATCTGCTGGAAAGAACAATGGAGAGACCCACGGAAAGAGCTCAGAGTGCAGCCCCCACAGTCTCTTCTAAATCGATGCAAGGAAGGGTAAATCAAAATTAACCTGCAAAGTGCTGCACAGTACCCAAAGCTCCTTCACTCAGCATTGAATCTCTCCAGAAGTCTCTCTCTCTCTCTCTCTCTCAGAATGCGTGGTGTAAAAATGTCGCCGACAAAAAAAGGCAGGAAGCGGTTTGTTGAGTCTGAGTGTCCCAGATATGCTTATTCTAAATCACTGGACACAGACAACAAGAATAACTTAAACAGGTCTTTACTAATCGAAGGTCAGGGCTGAACTGCTTAGCAAATTACTACACAGAGTTTATATACCGGTGTGGTCACCACCGGTACTACAATATACAGTAGCCAAGAGAAAGTAGTCCATCTCTTAAGGTAGTCTCTTAAGGTGGTACAGGTTACATACACCACAATTCCTCCCTTTTTAGCTTAACAGTGTACATCCCAATTTAAACATAACATGGATAACATATATACAACTTCATGCAAAACTGTTCAAAGATTCAGTCTCTGAGGAGGCCTCCTGATCCGAGTTGGATAACGCCTTTCAGGGGTCTCTGATTCTCGTTGCTGGGGTGACTCATCTAGTTGATCTCTTATGGATTGGACATCATCAGGTACATTGGCGTCTGAGGT
This sequence comes from Somniosus microcephalus, assembly GCF_052327205.1. NCBI lineage: Eukaryota > Metazoa > Chordata > Chondrichthyes > Squaliformes > Somniosidae > Somniosus > Somniosus microcephalus. Next base: position 251,856,880 of record NC_140987.1, on the reverse strand, counting down.
AGATGCTTCAGGTTCACTAACTTCTTCCACTGGTGTCTCTGTCGTAGTCATGGGTTCGACCCTTTTTCTCGATTCTACAAGTTGGTCAGCATGACGTCGTATTACGTTTTCACCAATATCCACCGTGTACATCAGGGGTCCTTGTCTGGCACGAATTGTTCCAGATTGCCATTTCTCATTCTTATAGTCCCGGGCTAACACTGGTTGTCCTATTTCGAAACTCCGAGTGGTCTTGTTATTTATATGCTGGAACTGTTTGTTTTCGACTTCCCTCCGCACATTTGGTTTTAACAAGTCCAACCTGGACCGCAACCTCCTGTTATAGAACATCATGGCAGGGCTTTGATTTGTCACTGCATGAGTGGCGTTTCGATATGCCATTAGGAAATTGTCCACCTTGTGTTGTAGTGGAATCTGGTCTTCGCTCATGGCCTTTATCGCCTTTTTGAACGTTTGTACAAATCTCTCGGCCAACCCATTTGTAGCCGGACGATATGGGGCAGAGGTATAATGTTTCACCCCATTCTTCTTCATGAATTTCTGGAATTCTTCTGACACGAACTGCGGTCCGTTGTCTGAACATATTTGTTCTGGCAATCCATTTCTTGCGAATATCGTTCTTAGAACTGCGATCGTCTTTTCCGAGGTAGTGGTCGCCATCTTAATCACTTCTGGCCATTTAGAATGTGCGTCTACCGCAATTAAAAACATGGAGTCCATGAATGGACCTGCGAAGTCAATATGTACACGTTGCCATGGGGTTGAAGGCCATTCCCATGGATGCAGCGGTGCAATTGGAGGTGCATTTTGAACTTTTTGGCACCCTGAGCAGCTTTTAGTTAGATCCTCTATTTGTTGGTCGATACCTGGCCACCACACATAAGCCCTAGCAAGGCTTTTCATCTTAACTCCCCCCAGATGACCTTCATGCAGTTCCTTTAGAACTCTCTCCCTTAATTTAGGAGGAATAATCACCCTTGTTCCATACATCAATGTTCCTTGACAGACGGACAGCTGTTCTCGTCTGGCTGAGAATGCCGGTAACAGTGGTTCACCATGAGCTGGCCATCCCTTCACTGTCAATTCGTAGACCCGAGACAGTGTCGGGTCGTTCCTGGTTTCTCTCTCAATACTTGCATTGGTGACTGGTAAACATTCGATGATGGTCGAGTGAAATAACTCAACAGGGTCAACTGTCGGTGCCTCTTCCGCTGTAGGTAGTGGCAGGCGCGACAGCCCATCAGCATTACCATGTTGCTTTGTACCTTTGAATTCGATCTGATATTGATGTGCCCCTAGGAAAAGGGACCATCTCTGGAGCCTCTGCGCTGTCATCACCGAAACACCCTTCTTAGGGTTAAAAATGGAAACCAACGGCTGGTGGTCCGTCAGCAGCGTAAACTTTTGCCCTTGCAGGTAATGATTAAATTTTTTTACTCCCCACACGAGGCTGAGAGCCTCCCTATCTATCTGAGCATAGTTGCGCTCAGCGGAGGTCAATGATCTGGATGCGAACGCGACTGGTCTTTCCAAGCCATTTGGCAACTTATGTGAGAGTACTGCCCCAATACCATATGGAGAAGCATCACAAGCTAAACGAATAGGCAGCGTTGGGTTAAAGTGAGCCAACACTTCCTTAGAGGTGATCAATGCCTTGCTTTTGTGAAAGGCCCGCTTACAGTCCTCGCTCCACTTCCATGGCACTCCCTTCTGCAAAAGAGCGTTCAGCGGGTGTAGCACCGTGGATAAATTTGGCAGAAACTTATGGTAATAGTTAATCAACCCTAGGAACGACCTCAACTGGGATACATTCTCTGGAGCGGGAGCCTTCACAACAGCTTTGATCTTGTCAGGTGACTTGTGAAGCCCCTCCTGGTCAATGACGTGACCACAGTACGAGATTCGCTTCTGAAAGAACTCACATTTCTGGCGATTAACTCGAAGTCCATATTCTTTCAATCTGGTGAGCACCTGTTCCAAATTTGTAAGGTGTTCCTCATCATCATCTCCTGTAATCAGAATGTCATCCAGGTAGCATTGTGTGCCTGGAATTCCCTGTAATACCTGCTCCATGGCCCTTTGCCAAATCGCTGGAGCCGATGCCACTCCAAAAACCAGTCTATTATACCGATATAAGCCCTTATGCGTGTTGATCGTGAGATACTGGCGTGACGCTTCATCAACTTCCATCTGTAAGTACGCCTGCGCCAGGTCTATCTTGGTGAAGTGTTTCCCGCCAGACAACGAAGCGAAGATATCCTCAATCCGTGGAAGCGGATATTGCACCGTGTGAAGCATCGGATTAACAGTGATCTTGAAATCGCCACAGATGCGAACCTTCCCCGGTTCCCCCGGCTTGTTACTCGAGGAACGCTTCATGACGGGAACAATGGGCGTAGCCCATTCACTCCAGTCCACCTTTGACAGTACTCCGGAACGTTCTAGTCCCTCCAGCTCAGCTTCCACAGCAGGTCGTATCGCATAAGGTACCGGTCTAGCTTTGAAAAATTTCGGGTTTGCATGTTCTTCAACCTTGATGTTTGCCGTAATTCCTTTCAGTGTTCCTAGTCCCTGCTGGAACACCTCTTTAGCATCATCCCATATTCTGGACAGTCGTTTAGGTTTGACATCGTCCTTTTTACCGGAATCTACAGTTAGTGCTTTTAAGGAATGCCAGTCCATATTTATTCTCCTGATCCATTCCCGTCCCAGTAGTGGTGGACCTCCCTCAGGTAACACATATAAGTCCATTCCTCGGCTTTCTTTACCCTTGTGGACCACCTTTACCTTTATCTTTCCGATGGGGTATACTCTTTGCCCCGTGTATGTTTTCAATACAATCTCCATATCCCTTAGGGGAATGTGTGGAAATAACCTTTTGTAATCTTGCTTATTCATGACCGTCAATGCCGATCCAGTGTCCAATTCCATCTTCACTTGGACTCCTGCTATCTGAAGTGTGACCCAGATAGTTTGGTGGTCTGCTGTGTTACCCACATTATGTATTCTTAGACAACCCAGTTCCTTACTGCTAGAGTCTGAATCCGCCTTCTGTTCATCCGAACTGTTCTCTGTCACCTTGTGTACCTTTTTGCACTTTTCCTGCAGTGACTTTTTGTTGCTGGTCTTCTTTCCTGACCGGCATACTTTAGCTATGTGACCAAGCTTGCCACATTTTCTGCATTCCTGATTTTTGAACCAGCACTGGTTCTGATCGTGCGTTGTCCTTCCGCAACGATAACACTTTACTGCACCCAATGCCATTCGATTGGTGCTGAGTTCCGATGACCTTAGCTGCATTTCCGCGGTGCCTCTTGCTGCGGCCTCGTGCGATGCTGCAATGGTGACAGCTTTATCAAGCGTAAGGTCCTTTTCTTCTAGCAGTCGCTTTTGAGTTCCTTCTTTTAGTAATCCACACACGAATTTATCTCTCAGAGCGTCTGCTAGTCCTGTACCAAACTGACAGTACTTTGCTAGCTTGCGCAGTTCAATTAAGAATTCAGCGTTGCTTTCCTCTTTCAGCTGCGTTCTTCTGTAAAATTTAAATCGTTCCGCTATCAGCAGCAGCGTGGGGTTTAAATGTTCTTGCAGGATAGTAACAATATTCGCGAAAGTCTGATCCGCCGGTTTATCTGGTGTTACAAGGTGCCGCAATAACCCGTACGTCTTCGCACCCATTGAGTTTAATAAGGTTATTGCTTTCTTATCATCTGGTACCTCATTTGCTGTACAATAAACTCCAATGCGTTCTACATACGTGGCCCAATCTTCAACATCGCTATCAAAAGCAGTGATGTTACCGTGTTTAGGCATCCTGGAGAGTTTCTTTAAATATTTTATTTTCCCAAAATGGCGGCTTCCCGCGCTTGTCTTCTTCCCCCGCCTACTAAAATGGCGGCTTCCCGCGCTTGGCGGCTTTTCCCGTGCTTGTCTTCTTCCCCCGCTGACTACAATGGCGGCTTCCCGCGCTGGTCTGCTTCCCCCGCTGGCTACAATGGCGATTACCGCGCTGTTGCCGTTCTCGCCTCCCAGCGGTTCTTAATTTCCCCGACGCTGCTTTTGTTCCCCCGCGGTTCTCGTGGGCATTAACGCTTCCCTTGTTGCTGCGCCTCTCAGCCCCGATTGCAGCCCGGCCCTTTACACCGGCTGCGGTCGAGTTCTCCGCGGTTCTCGTGGCATTAACGCTGCCCTTGTCGCTGCGCCTCTCGGCCCCGATTGCAGCCCGGCCCTTTACACCGGCTGCGGTCGAGTTCTTCGCCCTTTTTCCTCCGGTTTCCCTCCCCTTCTCCACTGACAACGCGGCCGACTTTCTGCCCGTGTCGCTAGATCGGCTTACCCACCACTGTGGTAGACGGATGATCACTGCCTGTCGCTGATGGAGGACTTCGTGGTCAGTAATTTCAACCCGGGTTCTCGATGCCTCCCGTGCGATGCGGTGCTCAGCAGGCTGATGAGGGCGGATGCCTCTTCTCGACGCCTGTTCTGAGGACGAAGCTGCCTTGGATGCAAACTGCCGCAGGGTAAGATCGGACTCGTCGCCACTGTTGAGTCTGAGTGTCCCAGATATGCTTATTCTAAATCACTGGACACAGACAACAAGAATAACTTAAACAGGTCTTTACTAATCGAAGGTCAGGGCTGAACTGCTTAGCAAATTACTACACAGAGTTTATATACCGGTGTGGTCACCACCGGTACTACAATATACAGTAGCCAAGAGAAAGTAGTCCATCTCTTAAGGTAGTCTCTTAAGGTGGTACAGGTTACATACACCACACGGTTGGCTTTAAATAGCGCTCCCCCAGTCCCTTCCTGACTGCAAAACATTCCCCTCAACCTGTCGTTGCTAGCGGCAGGCGGAAAGGCAGGGGGCACCACTCAATAACCGGTCCAGGGCGCTACCGGGGCGTTGCACGCTTGACTGACGTCACGATCTGCGGGCGCAGGAGATCATGGCGGTAGTGTTTAGCGCCACTGCAAAATGTCTGGTCAATTTCGCGAGCGGCGCAAACATCGTCACGCACAGGCGCTAGTTGCTTTGCACCCTATTAGCGCCCTCTTATGGCGCTAACGGGAGGCACAAAGCAACCAAATTTTTCCCCCTACCTGAGGTAACTCAGGCTGGCAGGACACATGTTCACCATAAAGCCTGGACCACTGTTTCTCTCCCTGCTGTGGCCAGGAAATGCTTTATACCTGGGCGGTAAATGCAAAAGATTTATACGTGTTCCTGCAATTGTCATAAATAACGAAGACAATTAGGCCTAGAAATTCATCTCGGACAGTGGCGCAAAACGGGTGGTTTCGGATCAGCCGCCCGTTATACGCAACACCTGATATTCAGTTCCTTTGCAGTCAATGGAATTAAATATCAGGTGCTGCATATAATGGGCGGCCGATGTGGGTTAAATGGTAGGAAAATTGCAGAAACAAGGGTCCATCATCACTGCACTGCCCAACAACAACTTGCATTTATACAGCACCTTTAATGTAATAAAACGTCCCAAGGCGATTCACAGGAGTGTTATCAAATAAAATTTGACACTGAGCCACATAAGGAGATATTAGGACAGGTGAGGAGGTAGGTTTTAAAGAGCCCTCTTAAAGGAGGAAAGAGAGGCGGAGAGGTTTAGGGAGGGAATTCCAGAGCTTAGCGCCTAGACAGCTGATGGCATGGCCGCCAATGGCGGAGCGATGAAAATCGGGGATGTGCAAGAGGCCAGAATTGGAGGAGTGCAGAGATCTCGGGGGGTTGTAGGGCTGGAGGAGGTTGCAGATATAGGAAGGGACGAGGCCATGGAGGGATTTGAACACAAGGATTAGAATTTAAAAATCATGCAAAGTCAGAAAATAACCTCTATTGTGATTATGTAAAAAATAAAACAAACACAACTCCCTCATCTCAACCTAACACTAATTGTAATAGGATAAGCCTAACTCCCTACTTTCCCATTAATGGCTTTCTGCTTTAGGCTTTACTTTCTGATGGGCTTCATCTCCTGGCTTTGTGCTACCAATGCTGTAGGCTACTCCCAAAAGACACTCAAGAATTCAAGGCTAACTATAAGCTTCCCTAATGGATGCTTTAGGATTCGGCTATAAAGTAAGAAAGTATGGAATAATAATATTCCATTCAGCTCCTGCTAATGGACCATGTAAAATTTACACAACTGTGGATTTTTCTCAATTTATTTAATAGAAATGGAATCATAGAAATGTACGGCACGGAAGGAGGCCATTCGGCCCATCGTGTCTATGCTAGCTGAAAAAGAGCGATCCAGCCTGACCCCACTTTCCAGCTCTTGGTCCGTAGCCCTGTAGGTTATGGCACTTCAAGTGCATATCCAAGTACTTTTTAAATGCGATGAGCATTTCTGTCTCTACCACCCTTTCAGGTAGTGAGTTCCAGACCCTCACCACCTTCTGGGTGAAAAAGGTTCTCCTTAACTTCCCTCTAATCCTTCTACCAATTACAATAAATCTCTGCCCCCTGGTTATTGACCCCTCTGCTAAGGAAAATAGATCCTTCCTATCCACTCTATCTAGGCCCCTCATAACTTTATACACATTTAATCTCTGGAAGAGATAAATACGCACAGGTTAAAAACTACCAAAAAATACTGTAATTTTTCATCAAGTCTTAAAGGTAATTCGGCAAAACCTCCATGATAGCAATTTAAAGTTACAAATCAACATTATCTGACCTTGACTAGTTACCTTCCAAAGAGTATTTGGTTATCTAAGGGCTGGATTTTCATTGAGGAGGCAGGTAGGAGGTGGGACTACAACTTTCGGGGTTGTAGTCCCGCCTCCATCGAGTTCTAGCCAACACACGCGATTTTGACTTGATTGACCTTGTTGAGCCCGCCCAGCGGGATCAGCAGGCCAATTAAGGGCCACCCGGCAACAGGTGACGTCACAGATTGACATTTCATCTGTCAAGACCTTTTCACAGATGAAATATCAGCGTTCGACAGCTGTTTGAAGCTGTCAAACATTGACAATCTGTACTCTAAGTTAATTCCTTCCTCTCAGGATGATTTAGAGATCTCTTTGGAACAAAAAGCTGAATGCTGCAATTTTTGACAGATCGTGGTCATTCTGCTTTCTGCGTAGGTGAGATGAGGGACTCCCGAGATCGGAAGGAAGGCTGTAAAGGTAAGTAAAACTTCTTTAAACACTTTAAACACACCAAATACACTTACCTTTGCACTCATGCACCCATCACTCACCTGAACACCGGACATCTCGACCCCTCCAAGCCCTTAAGCCCGACGGCCCGCCTCGCTACCTTGGTGTGGTTTGGAGCTGTCGGGAATCCCACACTTCAAGAATGAAAATAGGGATTAGGCTAAAAACTGCCTGTTAACTACCTGTTAACAGGCAGTTAATTGGCACTAATCCCCTTCCCGCCTCGGGGAGTCGGGTCCCAGTGCGGGTCGGGTACCCGCCTCCTTTGAAACTGGCATGGAGGCGGGTTGGGGGCGGGATGGGTTTGTGCCCCCCGATTTTGGGATTTTAACCCCCCCACATGCCTCCAATCCCGCCTCCACGGCCCAATGAAAATCCTGCCCTACGTGTCTACTTACTTTTGCCCTATTTGATCCCTTTCACGCCTCATTCCTTAACCATAAAACAAATCATACTCTATGCTTTCAAACAAACTGGTGAGAGGCAGCATGGGACAAACATTTCAGATAGAATCCCCCTTTCAAGGGCGTCATGAAGTTCAGGTTCAATGGGATAAATGGATTACAACCATAATACAAGGACATTGTTGGTCTAATCTCACCAGAAGAGCATGGAACCAGGCCAATTTTTCATGACCTTAGTAAACAATTGAATTGGCATATAGAGCCACTGGGGAAGGTGCAAAAAATTTACAAGAATGATACCAGAACTGAGAGGTTATACTTATCAGGAAAGACTGAACAGGCTAGGAAAGAGAAGGCTGAGGGGTGATCTGATAGAGGTCTTTAAGATTGTGAACGGGTTTGATAAGGTAGACGTAGCGAAAATGTCTCCACTTCTGGGGAGTCCAAAACTAGGGGCCATATGTGGTGAGAATGTGGAACTCGCAAGCTGTAGTTCATAGAGTCATAGAGTCATAGAGTTATACAGCACAGAAAGAGGCCCTTCGGCCCATCACGTCCACACCGGCCATCAAGCCCTGTCTAATCTAATCCCATTTTCCAGCATTTGGTCCATAGCCTTGTATGCTATGACATTTCAAGTGCTCATCCAAATGCTTCGTGAATGTTGTGAGGGTTCCTGCCTCTACCACCCTTTCAGGCAGTGAGTTCCAGATTCCAACCACCCTCTGGGTGAAAAAGTTCTTCCTCAAATCCCCTCTAAACCTCCTGCCCCTTACCTTGAATCTATGCCCCCTTGTTATTGACCCCTCTACTAAGGGAAAAAGTTCCTTTCTATCTACCCTATCTATGCCCCTCATAATTTTGTACACCTCAATCAGGTCCCCCCTCAGCCTTCTCTGCTCCAAGGAAAACAACCCCAGCCTGTCCAGTCTTTCTTCGTAGCTGAAGCACTCCAGCCCAGGTAACATCCTGGTGAATCTCCTCTGCACCCTCTCCAAAGCAATCACATCCTTCCTATAGTGTGGCAACCAGAACTGCACACAGTATTCCAGCTGTGGCCTAACCAGCGTTTTGTACAGCTCCATCATAACCTCCCTGCTCTTATATTCTATGCCTCGGCTAATGAAGGCAAGTATCCCATATGCCTTTTTAACCACCTTATCCACCTGTTCTGCTGCCTTCAGGGATCTATGTACATGCACACCAAGGTCCCTCTGATCCTCTGTCTTTCCTAGGGTCTTGCCATTCATTGTGTATTCCCTTGCCTTGTTAGTCCCTCCAAAATGCATCACCTCACACTTTTCAGGGTTAAATTCCATTTGCCACTGTTCCGCCCATCTGACCAACCCATCTATATCATCCTGCAGACTGAGGCTACCCTCCTCGCTATTTACCACCCCACCAATTTTCGTGTCATCTGCGAACTTACTGATCATACCTTTTACATTCACATCCAAATCATTAATGTAGACCACAAACAGCAAGGGACCCAGCACCGATCCCTGTGGTACCCCACTGGACACAGGCTTCCAGTCACAAAAACAACCTTCGACCATCACCCTCTGCCTTCTGCCACTAAGCCAGTTTTGGATCCAATGTGCCAAGGCACCCTGGATCCCATGGCCTTTTACCTTCTTGACCAGTCTCCTATGCGGGACTTTATCGAAAGCCTTACTGAAATCCATGTATACCACATCCACTGCACTACCCTCATCCACACACCTAGTCACCCCCTTGAAAAATTCAATCAAATTGGTCAGACATGATCTTCCCTTGACAAAGCCATGCTGACTATCCCTGATTAATCCTTGCCTCTCCAAGTGGAGACTAATTCTGTCCCTCAGAATTTTTTCCAATAATTTCCCTACCACTGATGTTAGGCTCACTGGCCTGTAATTCCCTGGTTTATCCCTACTACTCTTCTTGAATAAACTAGTTGAGGTGAATAGTATAGATGCATTTAAGGGGAAGCTAGATAAGTACATGAGGAAGAGAAAGGAGTAGGAGGATATGCTGATGATGAGATGAAGTAGGGTGGGAGGGGGCTTGTGTGGAGCATAAACACCAGCATAGACCAGTTATGTAAATCTATAAAATGCATAAGATTTCCTCTTGAAGGGCCAGAACCAAGCTCTTAGAGTAATAGGGCTGGATTTTCATTCAGGTACGGGTTGGTGTCGTGTAATCCGCATTTCGTGTTATCCACACGAATCTAATTCGATGTGGGAGATTGAAGCTATTTTAGCTAAACTGCCCAATTGAGTTCCAGCGTGTGGGAACCCATGGCAAATGAGTTTCTCCAGTCTGAAAGTCGCCTCCGAAGACGTCATCATTGCTGCTGTATTTAAGGTCTGCAAGAAGCCTTGCTTCTTCTGCAGACTGCCAACCTCTTGGCATTTGCTGATACACTGAGCTGGAAGCAGAATGGCCACAGAAAGACCGAAGTCTGCACCCCGATTCGACGACGTTGCCCTGCAGGCATTAGTGGAGGGAGCAAAAGCTCACAAGGAGGTGCTCTTCCCTTCATCGGGGAGGAAGAAGCCTCCCCAGCCGACAAAGGCTGCGTGGCTGAAAGTGGCAGAGGAGGTCAACTCCTTATCGGCTACCCGCAGAACCTGGATACAGTGCAGAAAGAGATTTCATGACCTTCAGCGCACTGGAAAAGTGAGTATGAATTTCCCATCACTCTCAATCTGATCCCCATTGCCTTTCCTCACCAGCACTCAGCTTTAGCAATCTCTTCCTCCACATCCCACCTGACACTGACATCCATGCACCCTTACCCATTCCCTCTCTCTCTATGGTCACATTCACCTAACTATTTGACTATGCGGCCCTCACACTCCCTATCACTCTGATGCTATGAAAACAACTGACAACACCCTTGGTCTTGCCACCTCACTCCATCTTTGTCTCCTTCTAAGCATCTATGCTATTGATTCTCTACACTCACTCCTTCATTCTAACTCAACCTCCACTTGTCTCCCTCATTGCAGGAAAAGAGAGCTCACAATAAAAGAGAACGAGCGAGGACAGGAGGAGGGCCAACATCAGTAGCCCGCCTCACCCCCTGAGAGGAGGCAGTCCTGAGATCGTAGGAGTGGAGGACGACGCGCATGTGGGGGACGGGTGCATCGCACCAAGCTGGTGACAGAATAGTTTTCCATCTCTCTCATTGACATTGCATGAGTCGCTGATAATGTTTCGGAAGCTCTAACAGATGGACTAATGATCATCTGCAATATGCAATGTGCATGTAACTTTGGCATCACATCTCTGACTCTTTCCTTTACTCCCCACAGGACCGTCGCAAGCACCCATCCCCACTAGCCAGGAGGAACAGACTGAGCCTCCAGACTCCTTAGAGGAAGCTGCAACCTCTGAGGGCGCAGCGTCAGCAGAATTCAGCGCACCCAGCACCAGCGCAGACACTCACACCTCGGTGGGACCTTCAGGACATAGAGTAGTGTTGTCACCTGGTGTATCACAGCTCACAAGTGAGCATCAGCAGATTGTGGAGACAGGGACAGCAGTGGGGAGTCCTAGTCGGAGGGCGCAGGACTCTGCCAGCTCGGCTCAGTTGCATTTCAACCCTCTGCCTCTGGGTCCATCCACAGTATCAGCGGTGATGGCACTCCAGGAAAAGATGCAGGAGTCTCTGGCAGGTTTTGTCTCCAGGGTCGCTGCGAGTATGGAATGAATGGAGGAGTCCCTTGCTAACATGAGCAGAGCCTTTGTGGAGTCATTGGCGCATGAACGCATCACCATGGAAAGGATGGCAACCTCCGTGGAAAGGATGGCTACAGTAGACGAGAGGATGGTGTTGTGTATGTAATATGTGTGCTACTTTAAACCTATGGACAGGACTGCACTACTTGTAGGGCGTAGTGATATGCAGTACCACTCCTGGCCATAGGGGTATAAATAGTACTGTGGGTACTGATCTCCCCTCAGTTCCCGCCTGTGGGCATGAAGTAAAGACCTACGTGTAGTCCCTACCTCCAACCAGTAAAGACCTGTTTGAGTTATACGTTTAAGTCTTTGTGTTAATTGTTCAATACAATACACATACTTAACAGATGGCTACGGCCACGGAGGAGCTAAGTCGCCAGAGTGTTGAAAACATGGTGAGTGTTCAGAATAGACTGACATCTCTGGCGGAGCGATGGGCAGCTATCGAACAGAGAAACCAGACCTTCATGGCAGTCCCTCTGAGTAGGACTACCAGTGCAGATACTGGTCCCCATGGCCCCCCTGATGTGCAGCAAGGTGCTCTTAAGCCACTTGCAAGAGCTGAGGGGGACCTGACCCATGAGAGGGAAGTTGGTGGCAGACATCAAGGAAGTGGGGGCTCCTCTCCAAGCGCTCACACTTCCATGCCACTGCAGAGCCCTCGGTCAGAGCCCCACCAGAGTCCACACCCAACTGAGATCGGCGTTTCAACCCCTGCACAGCCGCAGGAGCAGCAGACTGTTGATGAGCCCTCACAGGTTCACCACCCCAGAGGATGCCCGCCAAAGGTGTCGAGACAGGAGCAGCAAGAAACTGAGCAAGGGGCCTCCACATCTGCTGAAGCCACAGGGGAAGCACCATGTAAGAGCACGTGTAAGAGAAAGATACTGCACAAATAGTCACAAGGGTAGTCACTTGGGTGAAATTTGATGTTTTATGTGTAAAAGCCATCATATTAATCATGTACATAAAAAATCTGATGGCTACTGATGTAGTTGTGGCTTGTGTCATTTCACCAATGGGACTTCCACATTGAGGGCTGAGGATTACTTGCAATTGTCAGTATGGTGGTCAAATTGCTAGGAATCAGCTGGTTCATGGCCATTGTCGATGCTCAGGTAAGAAGGAGCGAGGCAAAAGTGCTTGAGTGGCTAGGCTAAGCAAATCTGGCCAAGATGAGTGTGTTCCTTGCATCCCGGGCAACTATGTTTTCGCGTACTGCTGCCGCTGGTTGATGGGCCTCTGCAGAATGTTCGTTTTCGCTCTCCTCCTCCTCATCCTCCTCCTCCTCATCTGAGGAGGGTATGTGAGGAGCCACTTGGTCCTCAGGAATCTGAAAGCCACGATGCTGTGCCATGTTGTGAAGTGCACAGCAAACCATGACGATTCTGGAGACCCTGGCTGCTGAGTACTGCAGGGCTCCACCTGATCTATCCAGGCATCTGAAGCGCATCTTCAGCAAACCGATGGTTTGCTCGATTATGGCTCTGGTGGACATGTGGCTGGAGTTGTAGCTCTCCTCAGCTTCATTGGATGGTCTCCTCAACGGCGTCATTAGCCACGTCCTCAGGGGACGTCCTCAGGGGATAGCCCTTGTCTACAAGTAGCCATCCGTTAAGTTGATCTGGTGGACTGAATAGCGGAGGCACACTAGACTGGCGCAGTATGAAGGAGTCATGGCAACTGCCAGGGTACTTGGCACAAACATGCAAAATTTCCTTCTTGTGGTCACACACCAGCTGAACATTAAGGGAGTGGAAGCCCTTGCGATTGACAAAAATACCTGGATTGTGATGGGGTGCCTTAAGGACCACATGTGTGCAGTCAACGACGCCCTGCACCCTTGGAAAGCCTGCCAGATGAGCTAATCCAACCGCACGCGCCGTGACACTTGCTCGATCCTTGGTGAAATGGATGTGATTGTGCGCGAGGGCAAAGAGGGCATCGGTTACCTGCGTGATGCAAGTGTGTGCGGCCGCCTGGGAGATGCCGCTGATGTCTGCTGCTGATCCCTGGAATGAGCCTGAGGCAAAAAAGTTGAGTGCGGCGGTGACTTTGATGGCCACTGGTAAGGGTTGTCCACCTGGTTTTCTGGCCTGCAGGTCTTGTTGCAGCATTGCGCAGATGTCACCCACTACCTCTCGCGAAAGTCGGAGCCGCCTTTGGCACTGCTGCTCAGACCTGTTGAGATAGCTGACCCTGTGTCTGTAGAACCTGTTTGGAGAGGTATCTCCTGCGCCGATGGGCTTCCATGTGCTGGCCTCTTCTGGCCTGTGCATCTTCAGGTGGGTGAGCAGCAGCTTGGCGCACCTGTTGTTGCTGCTGCTGTTGGGGTTGCTGTTGTTGTTGCTGCTGCTGTTCGGCCTCATCTAATATCCAGAAGGGAAGGAAATAAATGGCTCCCATGCTTCTGGTAGATGCTTCAGTTGCGGAAGCGCTCAGTGAAGGTGGCGAGAGGGGTTTCCCAGGAGGTCACACTGGAGATGGGTGTCTGGCTCCAAACTTCCATAGCTGTGGTTATGCCTTCTAAAAGTTCCCCCAGACCTGGGACTACAAAGTCCTGCCATCTGCAAATGATGGCTGATCAAATCTCCTCTTTAATGGTTGACCTGCAGCTGATAGTCAGCAATCCAATTGTGCTCCCGCCAGGTTTCATCGTCGTGTTTCAGAACAGGCGTGTTTCACGTGGGAAAAGGGTTAAAATCGCAATGGCCATTCAAAATGGCATTATAGAGGCAATTTAGTGCTTGTTAAGGGCCTTAACGGCCTATCCTGCCACTTGGAGGCGGGACGGAGACGGGACCATCAGACACGAATTTTTGAAAATTGCGTGGAGGCAGGATGGAGGCGGGGTCAGGCCCACCCGCCAGTTTTTGCAATTTTAACCACCCGCACGCCTCCAATCCCGCCTCCACGGCCCAATGAATATCCTGCCCATAGTTTCTCAGCATTCTGAATCTATTCCTATCTTTGTATTATTCTGTTCAGATCTATACCAACATTTGCTGGGGTACCTTTCATCTTATCAAAAGATGGGACTTTGTTACCTGATCCTATTCTCTATATATATCTCTAATTATATGTAGAACCTGGACTTGGTATGATTAATCACTCTTTTTGGTCATGAAAGTCCAATATTGTAATATTGTAATATATGTTTTCTAAGGACCCTGGTTTCAAATGACAATATAGGACTTTCATGATCAAAAAGAGTGATTAATTATACCAAGTTCAGGTAAAGATTGTTACTTTATTAACTCTAATTTTGTGATTGTATTTTTTCACCATGTGGGAATTTTAGTTACCCGAAATAAAGATGAATACTATCCCACGTGAAATATCGTGAATGTTGGAATATCATATACCATTTGATTGCGATTAAAACTAGTTTGTGACTTTTTTAATAAACATTTTGTAGACACACAGAAGAGATAACGTACGAGCCAGTAATTGGTTTACGGGAGTTACTTTACATGTCAGAAAGACCTCGTGATCAATTCGCAGCTCTTGCACTATGTGCTTTCACACTGAGGACATAGTCATTCTCTAAAACTCTAATGGGATATTCACAACTCTCTAGTTGCGCCATATATCATCAGGAAACACAAACAAATGTCACTATCTCATCTTTAGGGAAGGTGCTATTTTCATTTGTGGTCCCTTAACTTCACCAAGAACTAAATCATCAACCAAGTCAGTCCACGCAAAATAACAGGAGAGAGCTTCAATGTGGTCTGCATTACAGATACATTACTGTGATGGTGGTTCACTCTGTCTTCTCTGTGAAATAAGCCAGGAATATCAAAGTGTGCATTCCTCATAAAATGCTCTCAAATGTTCTCAGAGCCTTGGCTTAGCTTAAGAAGAAAAAAAAGTCTATAGAGACCTGGCAAGTTGAAGGGTAATTTGACCTCAGCCTGAATCCCATAATGGAACTAATTGAAGCCAATTCCTGGAACAAAGCAAATGTTCTGCCGATTGGGGTGATTCTTTCACAGCACCCACAGTGACATGCTTTAGTTAGATTGTGTTCCCGGATTTTTGTTGAACACTTTTTTAAAGATGGGAAGCAGCAATGTATATAATCCCCCAAGGGGGAGGCCTGAGCTGTCCCGTTGTTTAAAAAGTTACATTATTTATGGTCCTGTATAAAAGCAATAAAAAAAAATCTTCTTTCAAGAATTAACAGAAGACCTTGCACTTACTAATTAAAAACAATTGCATACAGGCAACACAGAAGTCCTCGGTCGCAAACAGCTAATTGAGGTCCAGACAGACTGTGGAAGGAATCTAAAAATGGTGGCCAGTTTTTTCAAATCATCTCAGGCATGTAAACCAGACTACATGCCATTTCATCCTCGCCGTACTACACTTACACTTCCAGACAGACTGTTTGAAATGATTGCTGCTCAGATCTCAAATCCCTTGGAGCTGGTTCAGTGGTTGCCATGAGAACTGCCTGATCTGACCATTCTGAAGCCTTGCACAAGCAGGCCATCTGTTACACCCATTTTTTTTTACACAAATCACTTTTGAATGCCAGAAACCAGGATTCTCAACATACCTTATCCCAATGTGTAAAGCTCAACTGCTCATGACCTACATTCTAAAGCTTTGACTCCAGGATATGCAGCAGAGTGATTCTAGCACTCCATCAAACCTGATATATTGGATTGGAAAGATAAAATGCAAAAAGAGTTCGGCTCTAATACAGACGCTGTTTATCAACTGCATTTCTGCCTACCTTAGGCAGACAAATAACAGCATACGTTGAATGCTAAGTGGTATCACATAGAATAGAAGCTAAAATTAAGGTAGGCAGAAGCATGTTGCAGCAAGCACAGAGTTATCAATGACAAGTGGATAGATTAAACGAGGATTCATGAGATTTCAAGCTTGGCAATGCTGGTTGACTGATGCTTCCATTGCAAATACAATCCTGTAGAAAATAAAATGCTGGCAGAAAAATAAATGACTAAGTAAAATGAGAAGACTGCTTGCATTGATTTGCTCTCCGTTGATAAGTGCCCATAGATACTGACTGGAGGAAAGGTGGCAATATGTAGCATTTGAATTTAGCACAATTGCTTTCAAGCCATGGTCGTTACTGAAAGGTAGTTTTCACATAAAAAGGGGACACTTTGAGTGGAACAAGCTTTAATGAAGAGTTACTATTAAATCTGCTTCCACCACCCTTTCAGGCAGTGCATTCCAGATCATAACAACTTGCTGCGAAAAAAAAATTCTCCCCTCTGGCTTTTTTGCCAATTATCTTCAATCTGTGTCCTCTGGTTACCGACCCTCCTGCCACTGGGAACCATTTCTCCCTATTTACTCTATCAAAACCCTCACGATTTTGAACACCTCTATTAAATCTCCCCTTAACCTTCACTGCTCTAAGGAGAACAATCCCAGCTTCTCTAGTCTCTCCACATAGACAAGGTAGACAAAACTCTTTCCATAAGTTATGCCTGATCGGACAGAATGAAGTCCCTAGTGCAGCACTCAACATCAGTACCTATAAACACAATAATCACTCACAGCTGTGCTTCATGACTGCAATTCTTTTATTCCTGAGACATGTCAGACTAGGAGCTAGCATTAATTCTCAAATACATTACCAGCTGGCCATGGCACCAATGTAAGCTAGTATTCATTAGACAGGTGAAAATGGGAGAGAACTGAGGGAAAAACATATAAATTAAACAAGAATGCCCATCTGAAGGCTTTATGTGTTATGGTGGACATTTTCTATACTTGCTTCTAGGAGGAATTGCTGGTCAACTGTGGTCAATAATGTAACCCATGGAATAAGTGCAATGATTTTGCTTTATTCATAATTACTTATTTTTTTAAAAACTCTTATACAGCTAGGTCCAGAATTTCCCCCAAAAAATCAGCACCGAAACAACGGATCAAGTATGGCATAATGGCGAGTTTTAGTGTAAAACGGCAAGGAAATTCAGCTAAGAGTCTTATTACAGTAAAGACTAGGCTCGGGCTGTAATCATGGCTCCCATGATACAAGGAAAAGAAGTCCTTTTGCGTTTGTGGCAGTGGAGTTTATCTCTGCTCATGGCAGTACTAGCCATAAAATGAGATGGCAAATCAATAGTAATGTAGGGGGTGGCGTGTGCCCAGTCAGCTCTGCCCCTGACTGTCTCTGAGCGGTTTGAATCACTCCCACACCCCTGGGTTCTAGACACCAGACTTAGGTACAGGCAGTGATACAGAAAATCGAGTAGACAAATGGTTTGGTACAAGAAAACCAAAATTTTTATTAAAGGCACAATAAAACACAATACTGAGAATTACCGGAATAATTACAGGCATATAAAATTACACTTATATGGGAATGAGGAACACACGGCACATCGAGGGAAACAAATACATTAAAAATCTCCTTATCCTTATCCCACCCCCAATACCTAACTAGATTAAGCTACGAGGGGCCAGGAATTCATGCTCACCAATAGGGATCTTTTATGGTTCAAAACCTGTCGATTAAGCCAGTCGCGGTTTTTGGGGTTCGCTCTTGTTGTCCTTTGGGCCTGCCGTCGTCACGTGGTCACAGGGCGCGGCGATGGAGTCATCTGTGCGAAGTACCCCTCCTTTCCTTCATTAGATAAGAGTCTTTTGTTGAGTACTTCACTTTGCAGGAAATGATTGTTCTTCTGGTGGCGGTTTGGTCGCCGACAGTTTTGTTGCGCGTGGGGCTCGGTTGGCGGTTTTTACCGTTAATATGATTTTCCTACCCAAGCTTCAAACGCCAGCTTATTCTTAATTGACTTTACTGTCCATGCATCAAACGCCAGCTTATAACTAGGGCGTTTGTCCCCCAACGCTTCTTCTTGCTGCCCTTCTCTGCCTATCGGTTTTACCGTTCATCTCGTCTCGTCTGCCCGTTTGCGGCCTGTGTGTCCTGTGCGTGCTCAAATTCGGTTCTGTTCTTCTCCCCGTTTGGCCCCCAGTGTTGTAATGGGCGTCCTCAGTGTTGGGAGTGTGCAAGAGACCGAGAGGCAAGGGAGGCAAGAGGCAGGCGACAAGAGACCGATCACTACCGGTGGGCCTACAATTATACCCGGTTCTTCACCCCTTATCTGCGTGCCAAATCAGGTCAGTCCTTTGTCTAACATTTGGCGGGCTCGTCTAAAATGATTACAGCCATTTACTTTAACGACTTCTGGGGCGATTGTCTCCTTGTATAATGGCTTCGATATCCTGGCTGTTTGTCATTTATGAAACTTAATCGTCTTTCCTGGCTTGGCAGCTACCTGTGAGCTGTTACCGATTATTTATGCGAAGAGTTGATGGCCTTCAGATTAGGCCCATCCTGACTTGATCTGTTCCAAGGTGAAGAATGCATATTCTGTGTTTACCTAGCTGTCTGGCTTTACAAAGTCTTTTCACAGATCCATGCATGTTAGGTTTCGTTTCAGGGCCTGCCTTTTTGCAGGGCCTTGCTTTTAAAATCTTGTCAGTTTTGGTCACGAGGTTTCAGGAGCCATTTTGGGTACCCTTTTTAATAACTTGTCCATACAGGGTCCCTTTATCCATAGCTTTTGGGGAATGTGGGAATTTTGAGAACCCTACAGTACTACAGGTAGACTATCCTTTATCCGAAAACCTCGGGACCAGCCGTGTTTCGGTTTTAGGAAAATTTCGGATTTCGGAAGGTGCGCGAAAACACTTCGGTTTTCAGAGGTAATTCGGTTTTCGGGAGTGCGGATAAAGGATACACTATCCCTTATCCGAAAGGGTGGGATAAATAACGACTATAAATACTGTAGTTACAGGGATAAATACTGTAGTAAAGGCTGGTACACTTACGCTGAGCGATTTCGGTTTTCAGAAGTGCGGAAAAATGCTACACTATCCCTTATCCGGCTAGGCCTGTAAGTCGTGCGCACAACTTACGCTGACCGAAAAAACCTTCGGTTTTTAGAGGGTTTCGGTTTTCGGAAGTCCGGATAAAGGGTAGTCTACCTGTATTAGGGGAACTGATAGGGCACATAGAGAGAAACTATTTCCGCTAGTTGCGGAGACTAGGACTAGGGTATATAGCCTAAAAATTAGAGCCTGGCCTTTCAGGAGTGAAGTTAGGAACACCAATACAGGCAAAGAACATAAGAAATAGGAGCAGGAGTAGGCCATTCGGCCCTTTGAGCCTGCTCCGCCATTCAATGAGATCATGGCTGATCTTCTGCCTCAATTCCATTCACCGGCCTTATCGCCATATCCCTTGATGCCCTTACTAGTCAGAAATCTAGCGACTTTTATTTTGAATATACCCATTGACTGAGCCTCCACAGCCCTCTGGGGTAGAGAATTCCAAAGATTCACCACCCTCTGTGTGAAGACATTTCTTCTCATCTCAGTCCTGAATGGCCTACCCTTTATCCTGAGGCTGTGGCCCCTGGTTCTAGACTCCCCAGCCAAGGGAAACATTCTCCCAGCATCCACCCTATCAAGCCCTGTAATAATTTTGTATGCTTCAATGAGATCCCCTCTCATTCTTCTGAATTCAAGAGAATACAGGCCTAGTTTACTCAATCTCTTCTCATACGACAGTCCCGCCATCCCAGGAATCAATCTCGTGAACCTTCATTGCACTCCCTCTATGGCAAGTATATCCTTCCTTAGGTAAGGAGACCAAAATTGTACACAGTACTCCAGGTGTGGTCTCACCAAGGCCCTATATAATTGGGGTAAGACTTCTTTACTCCTGTAATCAAATGCTCTTGTAATGAAGGCCAGCATACCATTTGCCTTCCTAATGGCTTGCTGCACCTGCACATTCACTTTCAGTGTCTCATGTACAAGGACACCCAGGTCCCTTTGAGCATCTGCATTCCCCAATCTTTCACTATTTAGGAAATACTCTGCCTTTCTGTTTTTTCTACCAATATGGATAACTTCACATTTATCCACATTATAATCCATCTGCCATGTTCTCGCCCACTCACTGAACCTGTCAAGATCCACTTGAAGCCTCTTCACATCCTCTTCGCAACTGACACTGCCACCTAGCTTTGTGTCGTCAGCAAATTTGGAAATATTACATTTAGTCCCCTCATCCAAGTCATTGATATTGATTGTGAATAGCTGGGGCCCAAGCACTGATCCTTGTGGTACCCCACTGCCATCCTGAAAAAGACCTGTTTATCCCTACTCTTTGTTTTCAGTCTGTTAACCAATTCTCAATTCTCATCGAAGAGTGGTAGAATTTTGGAACTCTTCCACAAATGGCAATTGATGCCAGGTCAGTTGTTAGTTTTAATTGATCTTTGTTAACCAAAGGTATTAAGGGATATGGGGCAAAGGCAGGTAGGTGGAGTTAGGTCACAGATCACCTGTGATCTCATTGAATGGCAGAACAAGTTCAAGCAGCTAAATGGTCTCCTCCTGTTCCTATGTTCCTATTAATACTATTATTAATGCTACTTCCTGTGCTATCAGTACAACCACTAGTTCCATTGAGAAACAACAGAGCCTACTAGCTTGCCTCAGCAATCTCTCTTATCACTGGTGCTCAGAGATAGGGGTAAAGTTAAACCCCAAAATTAGCCCATTTCTATTGATACCACCAGGTGGGTATGAAGCTATTATCCACTGATAACACTGATCCCAGTTACTCCTGACAGGAAAATTCGCCGTAACCATTTAATTGTAACGTTATGCTATGTTACAGTACTTAAATAAAGAGAAAGTATATCAAAACCTTACAGGTCTGCATGATGTAAAGAGGCCAAAATCAGACAATACCCTTAACAGCCTCTTTTACACATTTAGGATAATTCTGTCCCTCTATTAATAACACTGTTGCAGAAACAAGAGCAAACTGATCTGCGACCACACAGACACACAACAATCTAGTTAGTGAGTGTCTATTATAAGAAACTCATTAAAAAGTTAAATTCCTGGACTTGCAGGTGCTGAAGTTCCATTTCCCAAAGTGTAATTTATTTTATGAATATTGAGAGTTTTATGTTTTAATGTCTTTCAATAGCAATAAAAAAGACTCCCTCTTCAATGTGCACACATTTTATTTCACATATTTTGACTCTCTTTTATGCAGGATAAGCTGTTTGTACAATAATGTAAGCATTGAGTGGGGCGAGAGTTTGTAAGTGGGAGAGTTCAGGCAAGTGGGAGGTGAGGGGGTGTTTTTGCTCTGTTTTGTTCCCCACTCCCAGGCTTAGACAGCACTGTGGAAGCGGAGCAGCGAGACGAGTCAACCAAACAGGCCCCACAGACAGCATTCAAAGAGGAGGTTGGTGATCAGCTGGTTGGTAGGCTCTCTTCCTTCTCTTTTATACCTTTAAGTTGGTAAGTCCTATTGAATAGTGGTGTGATATTATCATCTATATCTGGGCAGGGTCTTCACAACTAATAATAAGAAATGTAATTAATTATATAGAATGGAGCAGGTGATATGTTACTGTTGCGAGATGTGGGAGCCGGTGGACCCCATTGAGGCTCACGGTGATTACATCTGTGACAAGTGTTTGCTGCTAGAGGAACTCCGGCTCCATATTGAGGTGCTTGAGACCGAGCTTCAGACACTGCGACACATCAGGGAGGGGGAGAAGTTCCTGGACTCTATGTTTCAGGAGGTAGTCACACCTATGAAATTAATTAATTCAGATGTAGTCCGTGGTCAGGGACAGGAGAGATTCTTTCTCCCTGTGAGGGCGGGAGCGGGGACTGCAGGGAGGATGAGCAACCTGGCCACAGCACCATGGAACAGGGGGCCATTCAAGTGGGGGGAGTAAAAAGAAATGTTGTAGTGGTAGGGGATAGTATTATTAGGGGGATAGAAAGGGTCCTCTGCAGTCGAGAGCGGGAGTCCCGAAGGCTGTGTTGTCAGCCCGGTGCCAGGGTTAAGGACATCTCTTCTGGGCTGGAAAGAAACTTGGAGTGGGAGGGGGAGGATCCAGTTGTCGTGGTCCATGTTGGTATAAACGACGTAGATAGGAAAAGGAAAAAGGTTCTGTTAAAGGAGTATGAACAGCTAGGGGTCAAATTAAAAAACAGAACCTCAAGGGTAATAATCTGGATTATTACCTGAGCCACGAGTGAATTTGGCTAGGATAAATAAAATTAGAGAGTTAAATGCGTGGCTCCTAGACTGGTGTGGGAAAAATGGGTTTTGCTTCTTGGGACACTGGCACCAGTACTGGGACAAGAGGGAGCTGTTCCGTTGGGACGGACTTCACTTGGCCAGTGCTGGGACTAGAATCCTGGCGAATCATATAACTAGGGCTGTAGAGAGGGCTTTAAACTAATTAGTGGGGGGGAGGTTTCTAGAGAGCAAATAATAAAAATGACTACGGAGAAGGTCATAGACTTAGGTAGCAGTGGGGGAATTAAAAAACAGAGCATGTCAGGAAGGGACAGAAGGTATGGAGTAAAAGGTAAAGTAGTAAAAGGGGAAAAAGCAGGAACTAAGTGACACAAAACATATTTGAAAGTTCTTTATCTGAATGCACGTAGCATTCGTAACAAAATGGACAAGTTAACGGCACAAATAACTACATATGGGTATGATCTTGTGGCCATTACAGAAACATGGCTGCAGGGTGACCATGACTGGGAATTAAATATACCAGGTTATTTAACAACCAGGAAGGACAGGCAGGAAGGAAGGGGAGGTGGGGTGGCTATGTTAATAAAGGAAGGAATCACTGTAATACAGAGAAATGATATTGGGTCAAAGGATCAGGATAGTGAAACAGTTTGGGTGGAGATACGGAATAATAAGGGGAAAAAAACACTAGTGGGCGTAGTCTATAGGCCTCCGAACGGTTGCAACTCTGTTGGACGGAGTATTAATCAGGAAATAGTTGAGGCTCGTAATAAGGGAACAGCTATAATTATGGGGGATTTTAACTATCATATTAACTGGACAAATCAAATTGGGCAGGGCAGCCTTGAGGATGAGTTCATTGAGTGTATTAGGGATGGGTTTCTTGAGCAGTATGTAACTGAACTGACCAGGGGGCAAGCAACCTTAGATTTGGTCCTGTGTAATGAGACAGGATTAATTAAAAATGTCCTAGTAAAGGATCCCCTTGGAATGAGTGACCATAACATGGTTGAATTCCATATTCAATTAGAGGGTGAGAAGGTTGGATCTCAAACAAGCATGCTGAGCTTGAATAAAGGAGACTATGAAGGTATGAGAGTGGAATTGAATAGAGTGGACTGGGAAAATAGATTAAAGGGTAAGACGGTACATGATCAGTGGTGTACATTTAAGGAGTTATTTTACAACTTCCAAAAAATATATATTCCACTGAGGAAAAAAGGGTGTAAAAGAAAAGATAGCCATCCGTGGCTAAGTAAAGTAATTAAGGATAGTATCCGACTAAAAACAAGGGCATATAAGGTAGCCAAATCTAGTGGGAGGGTAGAAGATTGGGAAGTCTTTAAAAGACAGCAAAAATAACTATAAGATTGATTAAGAAAGGGAAGATAGATTATGAAAGTAAATTAGCAAAAAATATAAAAACAGATAGCAAAAGTTTCTATAGTTATATAAAAAGAAAAAGGGTGGCTAAAGTAAATGATGGTCCCTTAGAGGATGAGACCAGGAAATTAATGGTGGGAAACATGGAGATGGCAAAAACACTGAACAATTATTTTGTATCAGTCTTTACAGTAGAGGACACTAAGAATATCCCAACACTGGACAAACAGGGGGCTAAAGGGGGGGAGGAGCTAAATACGATTAAAATCACTAAGGAAGTGGTACTTGGTAAAATAATGGGACTCAAGGCGGATAAATCCCCTGGACCTGATGGCTTACATCCTAGGGTCTTGAGGGAAGTGGCGGTAGGGATTGTGGATGCATTGGTAATAATTTTCCAAAACTCCCTGGACTCAGCAAAGGTCCCGGCAGATTGGAAAACTGCTAATGTAACACCCTTATTTTAAAAGGGTAGTAGGCAGAAGGCTGGAAACTATAGACCTGTTAGCCTAGCATCTGTGGTTGGTAAAATTTTAGAGTCCATTATTAAGGAGACAGTAACAGGACATTCGGATAAACATAATTTAATAGGACAAAGTCAGCATGGTTTTATGAAGGGGAAGTCATGTTTGACAAATTTGCTTGAGTTCTTTGAGGAAGTAACATACAAGGTGGATAAAGGGGAACCAGTGGACGTAGTGTATTTAGACTTCCAAAAGGCATTTGACAAGGTGCCACACAAAAGATTATTGCTCAAGATAAAAAATCATGGGATTGGGGGTAATATTCTGGCATGGGTGGAGGATTGGCTATCTAACAGAAAGCAGAGAGTTGGGATAAATGGTTCGTTCTCAGACTGGCATTCAGTAACTAGTGGTGTTCCGCAGGGGTCAGTGCTGGGTCCCCAGCTCTTTACAATCTATATTAATGATTTGGAGGAGGGGACCGAGTGTAACATATCAAAGTTTGCAGATGATACAAAGATGGGAAGGAAAGTAGTGAGTGAGGAGGACATAAAAACCTGCAAAGGGACATAGACAGGCTAAGTAAATGGGCAGAGATTTGGCAGATGGAATACAATACTGGAAAGTGTGAGGTTATGCACTTTGGCAGGAAAAATCATAGAGCAAGTTATTACCTTAATGGCAAGAAACTGGAAAGCACTGAAGTACAAAGGGATCTGGGGGTCCTGGTGCACGAAACTCAAAAAGTTAGTATGCAGGTGCAGTAAGTGATCAAGAAGGCCAATGGATTGTTGGCTTTTATTGCTAGGGGGATAGAATATAAAAACAGGGAGGTATTGTTGCAGTTGTACAAGGTATTGGCGAGACCACACCTGGAATACTGCATACAGTTTTGGTGTCCATACTTAAGAAAAGACATACTTGCTCTCGAGTCAGTACAAAGAAGGTTCACTCGGTTAATCCCAGGGATGAGGGGGTGGACATATGAGGAGAGGTTGAGTAGATTGGGACTCTACTCATTGGAGTTCAGAAGAATGAGAGGCGATCTTATTGAAACATATAAGATTGTGAAGGGGCTTGATCGGGTGGATGTGGTGAGGATGTTCCCAATGATGGGTGAAACTAGAACTAGGGGGCATAATCTTAGAATAAGGGGCTGCTCTTTCAAAACTGAGATGAGGAGAAACTTTTTCACTCAGAGGGTAGTAGGTCTGTGGAATTTGCTGCCCCAGAAAGCTGTGGAAGCTACATCATTAAATAAATTTAAAACAGAAATAGACAGTTTCTTAGAAGTAAAGGGAATTAGGGGTTACGGGGAGCGGGCAGGAAATTGGACATGAGTCTATGTTCGGAACGGTCATGGCCCTGTGGGTAACGGAACAGGCCCAGGGGCCGTGTAGCCTGGTTCTGCTCCTACTTCTTGTGTTCTAATTATGTGTTAGATTTCAGGAGATGGTTCTATTCCTGTTCCTGGCTGGGGTGGAGATCACCTTTTACAGAAGGTAAGTACTGTAGAAAATATAGGGACAGTGATCTCCTGGATGAGTTTTGATCGCCTAGATGGGTCGGAGAGGAATTTCCCAGATTTTTTTTCTCCCAAATTGGCCATTGGGTTTTTTATCTGGTTTTTCGCCTCTCCCAGGAGATCACATGGGTTCGGGAGGGATGTAGTGATAGTAGATTTGAGGTTAGGATCAGATCAGCCATGATCTTATTGAATGGTGGAGCAGGCTCAAGGGGCCGATTGGCCTACTCCTGCTCCTATTTCTTATGTTCTTATGTTCTTATATTTATATTACAAGTTTCTATAAGGGGTCGTACTCTCCTCCTGCCTTTTCACACTTTTTGTCCTTTCTCCTACACACGTCACAATTGGTGTACAGATATTATTTCCATCAGAGGGCTAAATACAACGACTTGTGGGTAAGTCAGGATTCGTGAGCAACTTAACTCCAGTTTGATTCGTTCTTTGATCATTCTACATATATTTGGTTAATCATTACATTAATTTAATTAACCAAACAAACATACTAAATAGAACGATCTTAGAAGTAATTAAATAAAAATTATGTTGCTACATGATTACTATAACTTATCGGTGAGTAACCGTGCATGTCCCGCAACCCAAGTGCACACTTTACAAAAATGGCAACTTTGGAAAGACTTTTAACTTAGACTCGCAAAACCTAAGCAGGAAAATGGTGAGGACTAGGTGGCACAGTGGATGGGATGAATGTCCTTTAGCCTTTAGATTCTGCCCAGATGGCTGTAGGGGGTGGCGTGTGCGCCCAGTCAGCTTCGCCTCTGACTGTCCTCTGAGCGGTTCGAATCGCTCCCACACCCCTGGGTTCTAGACACCGGACTTAGGTACTGGCGGCGACACAGAAAATCGAGTAGACAAGTGGTTTGGTATAAGAAAACCAAGATTTTATTAAAAGCAGAGTACAACAATCTTATGAAAATTACTGGTATGAAATACAGGCATAAAACACACGGCACATCGAGGGATAACAACTACATTAACAATGCCCTTATCCTTATCCCTCCCCCTAAACCTGTTGCTTTAATTGGGCTGGTTTTGGAGTCCGCTCTTGCTGTCCTTTAGGGTATCCCGTCGCCACGTGGTCTCAGGGCGTGGCGCTGAAGTTGTTGATGCGAAGCACCCTCCTTTTCCTCAGCTACCGTCGTCGTCTCGTCGCAATGGGTTTTCTTCTTCTCCCTCGGGCGGTCGTCGGCGGTAATGTTACGGTCGGGGGTCAATTGGCGGTCTTTACCGTCTGAATTATTTCACTATCCAAGCTTCAAACGCCAGTTTATTTGTCGTGGGCATTCTTTGAACGCCAGCTTATTCTTTAACCGGGCTATTACTGTCCATGTGACAAACGCCAGCTTATAACTAGGCTGTATGTCTTGATTCTTCTACCCATCCTTCAAATGCCAGCATATTCTTAAATTGGGGTTACACTATACGTCAGCTTATTCACCAAACACCAGCTTATAACTGGGCGTTGGTCCCCAACTGCGTCTTTCCGCTGCCCTTCTCTGCCTTTACCGGTTTACCTTCTTCTTCGTCTCGTCTCGTCTGCCCGTTTGTGGCCTGTGTGTCCTGTGTGGTTTTGAACTTGGGTCTCGTTCTCCTCCCGCATTTGGCCCCGGTGTAATGGGCGTCCTTGGTTGTTGAGCGGCGTGGGGAGCGAGAAGAGAACCCGCCACGAGGCCAGGGCGCGAGTACGAGAGGCAGCAGGCCAAGGTCAAAGATGAGGGCAGGAGCAAGAGAGCGATTGCTACTGATGGGCCTACAATTATACCCGTTCTTCAACTCCTTATCTGCGCGCCAAATCAGGTCAGTCCATTGTTTAACTTTTGGCGGGCTTGTTTAAATGATTACTGCAATTTATTTTAACGGCATGTAGAGTGGTTGTCTCCGGGTCTAATGGCCCCGATGTCCTGATTGTTTGCCATGGATAAGACTTAATTGTCCCCATCCTGACTTGATGGCTACTGTGAGCTGTTACCGATTAAATATGCAGAAACCTAATGGCCTCGATTCTAGGCCCATTCTGGCTTGATCTATTTCAAGTCGAATGAATGCGTATTCTGTGTTTACTTTGGCTGTCTGGCTCCAGAGAGTCCTTTTCACAGATTCCTGCATTTTAAGTTTCATCTCCGGGCCTGCCTGTCTGCAGAGCCCAGTTTTAAAAATCCTGTCGGTTTTGGTCACGAGGTTACAGAAGCCATTTTGGGTACCCTGGTTTTAATAACTTGTCCAAAACAGGGTCCCTTGATCCATAATTTGGGGAGTGCGGGAATTTTGAGAACCCTGCACTTACACTCCCCCCTGTTGATACTAAACTCACTTTAAGTATCATCCTGATGAGGTGAGCAAAATTTCCGACCCTCCATAGTCAACCGTCCCCTGTAATTACCTATCTAAGATACCCCCGACACATGCATTTCCCATTCCGCGAAAATGTAGTGTACATAAGTATACATAGAATAATTACAGTCGTTTACACATATCCAAGCATGGAGGGGGTCCGACACCCCTGCATCACTTGGTACACATACATCTTTATTAAAACAACACATCAAAAATCTTTATTAAAAACAACAAACACAAAAAAACAATCTTTAATCAGAAATTCAAAAATATCAAACAGGTGTCTCTCCCTCCACCTTCACATAATGTTCCTTCCATGTCCTCTGGTTTTGGAATTCTAGTATTTGATCCTTTCCCTTGCACTGAGCGCAAACTAGGTACAATACTATCCCCAGCTGGCACACCACGAGGATGTGGGAAGCCAGCCTAATCCACGAAGGGACCTCTATGTTATTGAAAATGTCCCACCAGGGTGGAATCACAATGTTCAATATCTTAGCCCCTATCTCTACCGTTTTCTGCTCTAACGTGTAGAAATGTTTCTGCGAGACTATAACGGCTTTGAGTATCTTGGTAAGGTGCTCTGGGAGAGGGGGAATTTCATAGCCAAAGTGCACTACGTACTTTTGCAGGTTGGTAAAATTCTCCTTTACAGTGAGGTGAACAGTGGAGGGTTCAGGAATGGGGACATTTCGTTCCTGGGCCACTTGAACTTCTGCCTCGGGTTTAAAGCAGAAACTGCTGTCACTTACCTTGCTGAGGGAAAAACTGGTCCATTGCTGGTAGTGGGGCACGCCTGTGGTGACATAATATGTCCCACCTCCTATATATGCTACCTGTGGGGAACATGGTCTTGTGCCATTGCCTCCATGGTACAATTTATAGGTTTTGCGCCAACAGCTTTAAACCCGCACTATGGTTTTGAATAGGCGTTCAAGTGCTGGGGACACAGTATTATGTGTGTTCCCCGGTTCCGGCACCCCGAGAGGTCAGTACCTGTCATAGCGTGCTCCCACTTTATGACGTAAGGTGGGACCACTGTGAAATGAATGTGTGCACCCTCTTGAATGACTCCAATATTCTCTACCGTGTAGACCGGTGCAGGTCGGGCTGACCTACCCATGACCAGCATTCTCACTACTATTCCCATAATGGTGTGGTTGGACCGCCCACAATCCACTGGGACTGGGTAGGCCTCGGAAGCTAGCCGGAGTTGACATGGGCTTAATGCATTCTCAAACGGATGGAGGGCTGCGAGGTGTTTGTTGCTGATCCAGGAGGGGACTAAACCCTGTTTTAAATCCTCCAGATTACTGTGGCCCTTGCCCAGCAACCATGCCCATACAGCACGCACACCTCGTTCTGTGCAGCCTGGTCAGAAGCATTTCTGTCCTCCCTTATGAGGGCATTTACAGTCTTTGCGTGCTTCTCCAGCTCGGTTATAATCTCTTTTAAATGGACCATCATGGCCTGATCCTCATGTAACTCCGAGCCCACTACCTTGTTCTCATCCATTAATATTTTCTTCAACTGAATTTTTAAACCGTTTATTTGGGTCTGTAACTCTATGTCATCCAGACTGTTGATGACAGAGGACCCAGTGTTAAACGCAGTAAAAACATCATTCCATACTCCCCTTCTCTGACTCCCTGCATTACCAAAATACTCGCGGTGTGTGGTGTACAGTTCGGTTTTGTCGACATTGGCGAAATCGAACTCATAAAACTTTCTGAACATGTCCTTTAATAGGGCCTGGTACAGCTGCTCTGTCTCTTTGGGACACCACTCCGGTAAGTGTACCTTGGTGAGATTTAAAATCACAGAGGCTACCGCATAGTGTACCCCCTGGTACAGTACCTGTTCCGTAGGCACTAGTACCAGCCCATTCCCTGGTCACTTGGTGGTGGTGGGGCACCCCTCCCTGTGTGTCCCTGCTGCCTGAGTCGTGGGCAGGGGCTTCCGGGCACGTGCCACTAGCTCAGTGGCTTTTACTGGCGCTGGGTAACGTGGGACTATGCAAGTGTGTAGGTGGGAATCCCATTCCACCCCCTTCCCCTTATCCTGCCATGATGTGGAGAAGATGATAGATATGCCTGTAGGGCAGGCCCTTTTTGACCCCCACATACAGATATTGATTCCCTGTTCCGACTCCCACCACTTATCCCAACATACACTAGTCCCTTCTTGGGTCCCGGTGACCGTCTGGTGGGTGTCGTTTCCCATCCGTTCCCAGTCAGCTGTACGATCCCCCATGTCCGTGCTCAGCTTTCTGAGCCACCACCACCTTCCCAGGGGAATCTGTCCTTTGCAAGTCAGGCACATGCGTTTCCCCTCAGTGACCCTGACCCGTGAGGCCACAACCTGTTCGCTGGGGCAGGGGAGGGAGGCCTCCCCATAGGTGAACCCGGTCTGGCTGGAGTAACAGGTGGAGTTGGATCCCAACCACCCGGGCCATCTTCCCTCATGGGCGTAGATGGCGGGTCCCTCCGCGCCTTGTTTGCTGCGTCCTGCAGTCACCACTGGAGCCTTTTCTCCCGAGCACCGGTAGATGTGAGAGTCCTCCACGTCGCCTCGCTTTCCGACGCTCATCCCTAGCAGGGCGAGTAGGAGTACGCCCCCCTTCATTCTCAAATCCTCTTTCTGCAAAGAGACACAAGAGCACACAGCCAGGTCCCGAGGAGATTCTCTGGCTTGGGTGAAGCATAGTCGAGTCTTGCGACCTCGACTCAAATACAAACATTCTTAACAATACTACTTATGCATTTAAAACTACCCATTACCTTGTTTAAATTTAAACTAAACACCCGAACTTAGCAATATAGACTTACGTTACCTAACTATGTACATCTGCCGCCCGTCACAGGGTGGCCAGGCTACTCTTTGTTTGGACTGCGGCACACCGCTCTCTCCGGCGTGGCCGCACCGTCCTGCACTGTTGGTCCCTCGCAGCCTGTGGCTGCCGGCTGGGGACCCCTGTCCTTGGACTTCCCCCTAACTTGGGAGGCTGTCCCTTTAAAATGGGGAGCTGGTGACCACGGTTTCCTTGGTTGGGGCGTCCGTGGGGACCTTCTGCGGACTTTGGCGGGTGGGGTTTTCTTGGCTGGCGGGCCTTTAACCTGAACCGCTGCCCCCTCCGGTACGGTCTGTGGGCTCACCACTGCCGCTGGCTGGGGAACCTTCTCCTCAGGCTTTACCTCTCCCAAACCTGGGCTAGGGGCAGGTAACTCTTCGCAGCTTGCTTCTGCAGGCTGAGAGTCTCCGCCCCCAGGTCCCAAAACTGGGTCCAGGGCGGGGTCTTCGACCTCTGGTCCCTCCTCCTCTACACCTGGGTTAGGGGCGGGGTCTTCGCCCTCGGTCCCCTCCTCATCTGGATCCCAGAAGAGTGCAGGAGTGTCCCAATCGGTGGGCGGGATGGCCCCTCCCCTTAAGCAAGCCACAGCGCCTGCCTGTGCAGTCTGTGAACTCGCTCCTGCTGCAGGCTGAGGATTTCTATCCTCAGACCCGACCCCAACTGGCTGTTTTCTATTTTCGGGTTTAAAAAGTTTACACTGATTAATATGGAACCATTTGGTGCACCAAGGCACCTTAACGGCATATACCATGGGGCTGGCCTTGTCTACAATGCTGTAGGGCCCCATGTATAATGGTTCCAGACTCCCTACTCGGGTATAGTTCCTCACCATGACCTGATCTCCTACCTCCCACTCGTGGTGCTTTCAGGGTTCCAACAGCAATCGGTTACTCCGATGCTGCTTTCCCATGTTCCCAGCCGCCTGCTCGTGGACCTGTTTAAGGTGCTCGAAGAGGTTTCGGGCGAACCTGTCCCGGTTTACCTCTCTGAGCTGACCCTCCTTGAGCACCGGGGCTAGTACATGGGTGGGGGTCCGCATAACCCTGCCGGTCATTAGCTCGTACGGTGAGTACCCCGTGCTTTTTGACTGGCTGGCCCAGATCCCCATCAGAACCAACGGTAGGACCTCGGCCCATTTACGGGATGAGTCCACCGTCTCCTTCCTCAACCTTTCTTTTAGGGTCCTATTCATTCTTTCCACAATCCCTGATGACTGTGGGCTGTGGGCCACGTGCCACTTCCCCTTGAAGCCTAGCAGCATAAGGGTATTCTGCATCACCTGTCCGGTGAAGTGACTCCCTTGGTCGGACTCCACATACTGTGGTAGCCCCCACAGCGAGAACACTTCCCGGACCAGGATCCTGGCCATACCCAGAGCTGTGGCTGTTCTGCAGGGGAAGGCCTCTACCCATTTCGTGAACACATCTACCAGAACTAGGCAGTACTTATAGCCTCCCTGGGCGGTGGGCAGGGGCCCAATCTAGTCGACCTGTATCGACTGCCATGGTCCCTCTACCCTCCTGATGTGTCCCATAGGTACCTTCCTTTTGTGGGGGTCAGTGTTATTAGCGGCGCACACCAGACAGCCTGCACAGAACTCGTGGACATCTTCCCTGAGTCCTGGCCACCATCCCACCTGTTCCACCCATTGCCAGGTGGTCTCAGGCCCGGGGTGTCCTGCTCCTGGACCCTCATGGGCCAGTTGAAGGAATTCCCTCCAGTGTTGCTGCGGCACAACCCACTGTTCCCCCCGGAACAGCATGCCCTATTTTACGGAGAGGGTTGCTGTGCCATAAGGACCCTCTACCCTTTTTCCCTCAGTCACTGTGCTGAGGACTGCCTTGAGGACGGGGTCTTGGGCTTGGACCGTCTTAAGGTCCGGGGCTAAAGCTACCCCTACACTCCCTTGTGTCCCGTCCCTACCTCTGACTGCCTCCATGGGTCCGGACCCATACGGGTCCCAGAAAGTGCCTGTGCGGGAACCCTCCTTGGTGAGCATGTCAGCCTGCTGGTTGCCTTGGCTGCGGGGTTCTATGGATGAATGGGCCTTCACCTTGTGGATGAAAACCTCCCCTTCCTCCCCCACTGCTGCTAGGATCTTTTCCAGCAGGGGTTTCACTGTGAGGGGTTTCCTGTCGGCGGAGGTGTATCGGTGGCGGGACCAGATGGCCAGGTACTCCGTACACGAATTGCATGTAAACACGCTGTCCGAGCAAATCGTGTATGGGGTGGGGAAGATTTTGGGGTGTGTAACGATGTACACCACCACAGACAGTTCAGCCTGCTGGGCGCTCATGGTGCTGGGGAGCTTAATCGCCAGGGCAATGTTTGCCGCTGGGTCAAAAACTCCACACCCCGTGAGACGCTTGCCAGCAGATACCGTGCTGGAGCCGTCCACATAGATCTCGCGGCCTGTGTGATGTATCCCGGCCCGTAAACCTATGTCCACTTCCCAAACCCCTTCAATGGAACATCGGTGGGCTGTTCCAGGATGTACCAGGTTGGCTGCGAGCTTTGGCTCGCAGAGACCCTTCACCTTTAGGTCCATCTGTGAGAGGAGCAGGGTCCAGCGAGCAATGCGGGCACTGCTCACCGTTCCATCCTTGATCCTCCCATCCAGGAGCATCTGGGTGGGTGTGTGATGGGTGAGGAGGGTGATGGGAGAGGTGCCTGTGAAGATCAATGATCTTTTCACAGCCCAATGTGTGGCCAAGAGGTGCCTCTCACAGTTGGAGTAGCTCCTCTCCACATCCGTGAGTATCCTGAAGGAGTAGAACACCGGCCTCAGCCTGCCATGCCGCTCTTGGAGCAGCACAGCACTCAGGCTGTCCCCGCTGGCTGCTACCTCCAGGAAAAACTCTTTCCCCCCATCTATGGCCCCTAGAGCTGGTGCGGTCTGCAAGTCCTTCTTGAGTCTGACAAATGCTGCCTGGCAGCCCTCTTCCCAAACCCACTCCACTCCCTTGTGTAGGAGTCGGAGCAGAGGGGCTGCTGTGGCTGCATAGTCCTCAATAAAATCTCTGCAGTACCCGGTTAGCCCTAGAAATGACCTCACACCCGTGACAGTGTTGGGGACTGGTAACTCTTGTACCGCTTCTCTCCTAGCCTTATCTATGGCCCTTTCTCCAGCGCGGATGGTCAGGTCCAGGAATTTCACCTCCTGCTGGCCGATCTGCGCTTTCTTGGGGTTTACTTTATAACCCTTTTGCCCGAGCAGCTCCAGCAGTTCGGCCAGTAGTGGGCCATGCTCCTCTCTCGAATCAGTGAAGAGAAGCAGGTCATCCACGTATTGTACCAACTGTCTGGGCTGACTGAAATCCTTTAAATTGTTTGCCATGCACTGATGGAAAATGCTGGCGCTGTTGTGGAAGCCCTGAGCCAAGCATTTCCACATGTACTGTTGCCCTTTAAACGTAAAGGCAAACTTGTACTGATCCTCCCTCCTTAAAGGGATGAATTGTAGTGTATGTGCCTTTAAGAGCCTCCTGTGTACTGTAATGCCGGTAATGGCCACTTGGGCTATATAAGCCTGTATATTGTGTTGTATCAGTTAGTTACCCTCCAGACTTTGTTCAGTAAACACCTGTGAAACCAACTCCTGTCTTCAGTGTCTCTATTAACACACGGATACAACAGTGGCGACGAATTGGAAACGGACTTACCTGCAATTCGGCAGCACCTCAAGGACATCGATTCCTCTGGCGTCCAAAGTCGAAGAAAATCAAGAAAAAGAAAAAGCTGTGGTTTCACCAGCTAGCCAAGCTGGTGGCAGGTACTGCAATAATCCTTCCTGGGCGTCGGCCTGGGGCTCCAGTGGCTGGCTGTGCAGCTAGGCCAAGCAGTGAAGACGGAGGCAAGCAGTAACAGACGGGGAGGGAGCACTCGGGAGACGGCCGGCGCTGCAAGCAGGTCGGCGTTCAGACCTAGCAGAGAGAGTCCGGTGGGAACGAGTCTCCACCTGTAAATAAATAAATAAAAAGAAGGGAAACCCGCGGGAAACAGCGTTGTCATCAGCAGCAGCAGCGGGGAAGCGCGGGAAGCGCCATATCTTTTCTGCAGAAAAGAAAGAAAAGCGTGGGAAGCGCCATTTATTTTCTAGGATGCCTAAGTCTGGCAATATTGATGCTTTTGATAACGAGATAGAGGATTGGAGCACATATGTGGAAAGAGTGGAGGTATATTGCACCACAAATGGAATAGAAAATGAAAAAAAAGCGTCAGTACTTCTACATCTAATGGGCGCAAAGACATACGGGCTGTTACGAAACTTAATCACTCCAGCCAAACCAAAGGACAAGAATTTTAAAGAAATTGTTGATACCCTACAGGAACACTTAAACCCAACACCGCTGCTGATAGCGGAACGATTCAAATTCGTCAAGAGGAATCAACACAAGAATGAAAGTAACGCTGATTACCTCACCGAATTAAGAAAGCTATCAAAGCACTGCCAATTCGGGGCAGGACTAGCAGATTATCTTCGAGACAAATTCGTCTGCAGTCTCCTAAATGAAGGAACACAGAAAAGGCTGCTTTCTGAAAAAGATTTAACACTGGACAAGGCTTTCAGTATGGCTGTATCATACGAAGCAGCTGCAAGAGGAGCTGCAGAGATACAACAAAAGACACAGGACTTCGGCACCCATGAAATGACACAGGGGTTCGAGAGATGTTATCGCTGTGGCAGATCCACCCATGACCAGAGGGACTGCTGGTTCAAGGACAAAGCATACAGGCAATGCGGAAAGATTGGACACATTGCACGGGTATGCCGATCTGGACAAAAAAAATCCACGGACAGGAAAAAAAAATCAATAAAGAAAAGTACAGAAAGGTACAAATGATGACGGACAGTAGCTCCAAAGACCAGAAGAGCGATAGCGACTCCGAAAACAAGAGACTAAGCTGTCTCAAATTACATAATGTAATTGCCAAAGATGATTACCAGACCATTTGGGTTACCCTCACGATAGCAGGGTCCCCAGTTAAAATGGAGCTAGATACAGGATCAGCTCTGACCGTCATAAATCGATGGGATTACGAGCGGCTATTTCCGCATATACCTTTAAAAGACACATCCATTATCTTGAAAACATATACGGGGCAGAAAGTATACCCCAAAGGAAAAATAAGGGTGCCTGTTGTATACAACGGCAAGGAAATACAAAAGTTGTATTTATACGTTCTACAAGATGGTGGTCCACCGCTGTTGGGACGTGAATGGATCAGGAAAATACATTTAGACTGGCACACCATTCAGGCACTGACAGTGACCAGGAAGGAAAAAAACGATGATGACGTCATACCTGAACGATTAAAAGACATCTTGGCCAACGCCAAAGAAGTGTTTCAAGAGAAACTAGGAACCTTGAAAGGCATCACCGCCTCAATAAAAGTGGAAGATGCGGCAATTCCCAAGTTTTTTAAGGCAAGACCGGTGCCATACGCAATTCGTCCAGCAGTCGAGGCAGAGCTGGAGAATTTGGAAAAGGCAGGCGTATTATCCAAAATAGATTGGAGCGAGTGGGCAACACCCATCGTCCCAGTCATGAAGAAAGCGTTGAATAATGATAAATCTGAAGAACAGAGAAAAATTCGCATCTGTGGAGACTTCAAGGTGACTGTAAACCCAGTCCTTCACACGGTACAGTATCCTCTTCCGAGGATAGAAGATATTTTCGCCTCACTATCCGGAGGGAAACGTTTCACCAAAATTGACTTGGCACAGGCATATCTACAGATGGAGGTTGAAGAGGCCTCTAAAAAGTATCTCACGATAAATACACACAAAAGTCTGTACCAGTACAATCGACTGGTTTTCGGAGTAGCATCCGCTCCAGCTATCTGGCAAAGAGCTATGGAGCAAGTCCTCCAAGGGATTCCGGGGACTCAATGCTACCTAGACGACATCCTTGTAACAGGAGAAAACGACAATGAGCACCTTGCCAATTTGGAGCAGGTGCTCACTAGGCTGAGAGAACGGGGCCTACGAGCAAATCGCCCAAAGTGCGAATTTTTCCAGAATCAAATATCATATTGTGGCCACATAATTAATAAGGAAGGGTTGCATAAGTCACCTGAAAAAATTGAAGCGGTCATAAAAGCCCCAGCACCTGAAAATGTTTCACAATTAAGGTCGTTCCTGGGATTAATAAATTACTATCATAAATTTTTACCGAACTTATCAACTCTTCTGCACCCTCTTAATGAACTGCTACAAACAGGAGTAATTTGGAAATGGAGGGAATACTGTAAACGTGCCTTCCATAAATGCAAAGACTTAATCACGTCCAAAGAAGTTTTGGCTCATTACAACCCATCACTGCCAATCAGACTGGCGTGCGATGCATCCCCTTACGGCGTAGGAGCAGTATTATCGCATAAATTCCCTGATGGCTCGGAACGACCGATAGCTTTTGCGTCACGCTCATTGAACTCAGCTGAGCGTAACTATGCCCAAATCGACAGGGAAGCACTCAGCCTGGTATGGGGAGTGAAGAAATTCAACCATTACCTACACGGACAAAAATTTACCTTGTTGACTGACCATCAACCCCTCATCTCCATATTCAACCCTAAAAAGGGTGTTCCCATTATGGCAGCGCAAAGGCTACAGAGGTGGTGCCTTTTTCTAGGGGCACACCAATATAACATAGAATACAAAGGATCAAAACAGCATGGGAATGCTGACGGTTTATCGCGCCTACCGTTGCCAACGGTAGAAGAAGCACCTACCGTAGACCCAATGGAGATTTTCCACTCTACCATAGTCGAATGTCTACCAGTAACAAATTCTGCCATTGAAAGGGAAACTAGAAATGACCCGACTCTCTCACAAGTCTACGATTTAACAGTGAAGGGATGGCCAGCACATGGCGAACCACTGTTGCCAGCATTCTCGCAAAGAAGAGAACAGCTGTCAGTGTGCCGAGGAACCTTGATGTGTGGATCCAGAGTGGTCATTCCACACAAACTCCAGGATAACGTTCTAAAGGAGCTTCACGAGGGGCATCTGGGTGGAGTGAAAATGAAGAACCTAGCCACGGCGTTTGTATGGTGGCCAGGTATCGATGGAGACATCGAAGAAATGACCAAGCGCTGCCTAGGATGCCAGAAGGTCCAAAACGCTCCACCACAAGCCCCTCTACATCCATGGGAGTGGCCCTCATCTCCCTGGCAAAGGGTACACATCGACTTTGCTGGTCCATTTATGGACTCAATGTTCTTAATCGCGGTTGATGCACACTCCAAGTGGCCGGAGGTAATAAAGATGTCCTCCACCACCACGGAAAAAACCATCACAGTATTAAGGACCATATTTGCCAGGAATGGGCTGTCTGAACAGATCTGTTCTGTTAATGGACCGCAATTTGTGTCGGAAGAATTCAGGAAGTTCTTAAAAAACAATGGGGTTAAGCACTACACGTCCGCCCCATACCATCCCGCCACCAATGGATTGGCTGAAAGGTTTGTCCAGACCTTCAAGAAGGCCATAAAGGCCATGGGTAATGAAGACATAAAACTTCAGCACAAGGTGGATAACTTCTTGTTTGCATACAGGAATGCAACACATATGGTTACAAACCAAACTCCCGCCATGATGTTCTTCAATAGAAGCCTAAGATGCCGGCTGGATTTGATCAAGCCAAACATCAGAAGGGACGTGGAGAACCGGCAATTTCAAGGCATGAATGAAAGGCCAACTAAAACCTTCCAGATAGGTCAACAAGTTTTGGCCCGGGACTACCGTACTGAGAAATGGCAGCCTGGAACTATCTGCACACGACTAGGACCACTGATGTATACCGTGGACATCGGAGAAAGCATAATAAGGCGCCATGCTGACCAAATCATAGAGTCATCCGAAAAGGGACAACCTACACCACAACTCTATACGCCTAATGATGAAGTAGAGATACCCATATCTACCTCCGATCCGGTGATACTGGAACCCGATGAACCCGACACTGGCATTCAAGCCGAATCAGCCTTGCCAAAAGAACCTACTACACCACCAGAAACTACTACACCACCGAGGCGTTATCTGGACCGAGTCAGGAAGCCTCCAGAGAGACTGACTTATAATTAATTAACTGCAGCAATGTGTGGATTATTTTTCTTGTAACATGTAATTAATGATTACTTAAAATATTATGTACTGGTTGGCTAAAAGGGGAGGAATTGTAGTGTATGTGCCTTTAAGAGCCCCCTGTGTACTGTAATGCCGGTAATGGCCACTCGGGCTATATAAGCCTGTATATTGTGTTGTATCAGTTAGTTCCCCTCCAGACTTTGTTCAGTAAACACCTGTGAAACCAACTCCTGTCTTCAGTGTCTCTATTAACACACGGATACAACATGGACCAAAGCCCGTTGGGAATATCGAGCACCGTGAATGTGGTCACGGATGCTGGGATACTTCCTATCAGGTCGGCAACTGCTGCTACCGTGGGTGCACAGGCTGGGATGTTACTACTGAGCACTTGATAGTCCACCGTGGCCTTCCAGCAATTGTCCGGCTTTCTAACCAGCCACAATGGAGAGTTTACGTGGGTGGCTATCAGTCTCAGAACTCCCTGCTGTACTAAAGAGGACATGGCTGCTTCCATGTCTGGCTCCGCTTCCCTGGGGAAGTTATACTGTTTCTGTGGTCGGGCCATGGGGTCCCCGCCTACGCTGACCTCAAACCCGTTGACCCTCCCGCAGTCGTGTTTGTGCGTGGCAAATGTGGCCAGGTGGGCCTGCACAAATGCCTGGAACTCCTGTGGGGTGTTACTGACCATAAGCTCGAGGTTATAACCCTCTTTGGGCTTCATGGTGCATAGGGTCCCCTTCCCTTCTTTCCCTGGGATTACTACTACCTCGCCGTCCTTTCCTGTACTTGCTCCCCATAGGCAATGATTTCTTAAATCGACCAGGATCCAGTGGCCTACAATAAAGTCGGCTCCCAGGACCCCTCTTCCACCCTCCACTTCCCATTTCATCAGGACACAGGTCCACTTAGAGCGGAGTGGTCCTAAACGAATGGCGAGCGGGATGGAAAATGAGCCGGCCTGTTCTTTGCCTGTGAATCCCGATAGACTGTATGGGACCCCATTAGATAGAGGCAAGGTGGTGGGGTTAACTGAATGGACCACGGTGCATGATGCCCCCGTGACCAACAGATAGGTCCCCTTCACCTTTTGTACCTCCATCTCCACGAGGGGTCTTTTCCATTCATCGTACCGAAGGGAACACAGGTAAACAGGTTGCGCTGGCTCTAGTCAGGGCTGTGGGTTGAATGGGGCTGATGGGGTCAGAGCACCGGTAGTGGTGGCTACTCTCCCCTGGCCAGTCAATAAGGACCTCATGGTGTCCAAAAATGACTTGACCGCGGCGGGAGGGATTCCTGCCTCTGCCTTTTGGGCTGGGGCTGTGGAATTCTTTCCCTTGTTGTCTTTCCAAGGGTTTTTGCACTCCTTCCGCCAGTGACCATCCTTCCCACACCCATAACAATTCGTCTTTGTGTTGGGGGGGTTATTCCCTTCCTGATGCCACTCTTTCCTACCCTGTCCGGGTTTTACGTCATGCACCTTCCCCTTAGGTGGGTGTGCATTGGTCCCCCTGCCGTTCTTATAGGCTAGGGTCAACTGTCTGATCACCGTGAGCTCGGTGGTCTGGGGATTCTTGGGGTCGAACCAGACTTCCGCCTTGGCCCGGACCTGTGGCAAGCTGTTTGCCACCAGGCAACGGAGCCAATGGGTCAGTGGATCCCCATTCAGGAACGCCCGGTTAGGTGTCCCCAGACAGGCACTCCGGTACACCGGCCATAACCTGTCCGCGAATGCCTGCGGGGTTTCCCCTGTGAGCTGGACCGTCTTCTCCACACAGGAGAAAGGACTTCCCTCATTCATCCCCATGGCCTCCAGAACTTCATCCCTGAGCTCCTCATACCTGCACTGCCCCTTCTTACACTCGTCAGAGAGGGATTGGAGGAGCCTACTCTCCAGGGAGAATAGTAGCATTTTGGCCTGCTTAGCGCCATCGCAGTCGTTGACGCTGGCTGCCTGCCATACTTCCTTGAAGTGGATCGAGGGGTCTCCCTTTTCGGAGAGCTTTGGGATATGGCTCACCATAGCCTTAAGCTGTTGGGTGCTATAGGGTAATACGAACTGGTTTTGGAGGGGTCCCTCATCGTCGCCATTGACGGGTGGGCTGAACCTCCGATGCTGGGCTGGGCACATCGGTCCCGGTTCCGGCCGCTCTGGCGGGGGTTGCTCCACCTCCACTC
The DNA here is from genome assembly GCF_052327205.1 of Somniosus microcephalus. NCBI lineage: Eukaryota > Metazoa > Chordata > Chondrichthyes > Squaliformes > Somniosidae > Somniosus > Somniosus microcephalus. Next base: position 251,815,616 of record NC_140987.1, on the reverse strand, counting down.
CCACCTCTGGCTCCACCCCCCCTTGCTGCCAGACCTCGCTGAAACCTGGCGCTATGGGTGGTGGTCGTGAGACCTCCTGTTCCTCAACTGGGTCGTCCCTGGGCAGTACCAGTGATGTTTGAACTGTCCTCCCCTCGTTCCCCATAAAATCCGCCTGGCCTGCCTTCGGGCTTATGAGGCACACCATGCCTTTTGCCTTCCTCAGGGCCAGGCTCAGATTTTCTATCTGCTCTTTGCAGGAGCCGTGATCTTCATCCTCAAACTCCTGTTCGCTCGCTAACTTGTAAGCTGCCTTTACTTCCTTTACTTTCTCCTCCTGTTCCCTAACTTGTCTTGCTAAGTGGGCGTTCTTTTCCCGCAACCTCAACTCATTACCCTTGGCTTCGGTGACCTGGCACTGTAGGTATTCCAACTTGGCCTTATGTTCTCCCATTAAATGCATTCTTTCCTGATTCAGGGCCTGCAATGCTACCAGTAACTTTTCCCCTGCTAGAGCCTTGTCCTGGATCTCCAGGGCTGACTCCTTTAACTTGGCTGCCTGTGCTGCAACGAGCCTGTCCAGAAGCTGGACCTGCTTTTTGAAACACATCAGCCAGACTGCCTTCTCTAAGGACTTCTTGTGTTCCCTCCCCTCCGTCCACTTAGCTGCTGCATCTACCGGACGCCCAGCCTTTAACAGAGTAGTGATCCACTTCTTTGTGATAGTCACCTTGCTAAACACATAATCAGAAATCCTTTCCTCCATCATGGTTTGCTCGTCCGAACCATTGTCTACTGTATCGCACCCCTGTTGCCGGAGTCCTGCCGCGGTCGCCATGAATCTGTAGGGGGTGGTGTGTGCGCCCAGTCGGCTTCGCCTCTGACTGTCCTCTGAGTGGTTCGAATTGCTCCCACACCCCTCGAGTTCCAGACACCGGACTTAGGTACAGGCGGCGATACAGAAAATCGAGTAGACAAGTGGTTTGGTATAAGAAAACCAAGATTTTATTAAAAGCAGAATACAATAAACTTATGAAAATTACTGGTATGAAATACAGGCATAAAACAATTACACTTATATGGGAATGGGGAACACATGGCACATCGAGGGAAAAAACTACATTAACAATCCCCTTATCCTTATCCCTCCCCCTATACCTAACTAGATTAAGCTATGAGGGGCCAGGAATTCATGCTCACCAATCCAAAACCTGTTGCTTTAATTGGGCTGGTTTTGGGGTCCGCTCTTGCTGTCCTTTAGGGTATCCCATCGCCACGTCGTCTCAGGGCACGGCGCTGAAGTTGTTGATGCGAAGCACCCTCCTTTTCCTCAGCTACCGTCGTCGTCTCGTCGCGATGGGTTTTCTTCTTCTTCTCCCTCGGGCAGTCGGCGGCGGTAATGTTACGGTCGGGGGTCGAATGATTTCACTATCCAAGCTTCGAACGCCAGTTTATTCGTCGTGGGCACCGCTAACCATTCTTTGAACGCCAGCTTATTCTTTAACCGGGCTATTACTGTCCATGTGACAAACGCCAGCTTATAACTAGGCTGTATGTTTTGATTCTTCTACCCATCCTTCGAATGCCAGCATATTCTTAAATTGGGGTTACACTATACGTCAGCTTATTCACCAAACACCAGCTTATAACTGGGCGTTGGTCCCCAAATGTGTCTTTCCGCTGCCCTCCTCTGCCTTTACCGGTTTACCTTCTTCTTCGACTCGTCTCGTCTCGTCTGCCCGTTTGTGGCCTGTGTGTCCTGTGTGGTTTTGAACTCGGGTCTCGTTCTCCTCCCGCGTTTGGCCCCGGTGTAATGGGCGTCCTTGGTTGTTGAGCGGCGCGGGGAGCGAGAAGAGAACCCGCCACGAGGCCAGGGCGCGAGTACGAGAGGCAGCAGGCCAAGGTCAAAGATGAGGGCAGGAGCAAGAGAGTGATTGCCACTGATGGGCCTACAATTATACCCGTTCTTCAACTCCTTATCTGTGCGCCAAATCAGGTCAGTCCATTGTCTAACTTTTGGCGGGCTTGTTTAAATGATTACAGCCATTTATTTTAACGACATGTAGAGTGGTTGTCTCTGGGCCTAATGGCCCCGATGTCCTGGTTGTTTGTCATGGATAAGACTTAATTGTCCCCATCCTGACTTGATGGCTACTGTGAGTTTTAACGATTAAATATGCAGAAACCTAATGGCCTCGATTCTAGGCCCATTCTGGCTTGATCTATTTCAAGTCGAATGAATGCATATTCTGTGTTTACTTTGGCTGTCTGGCTCTAGAGAGTCCTTTTCACAGATTCCTGCATTTTAAGTTTCGTCTCCGGGCCTGCCTGTCTGCAGAGCCCTGTTTTAAAAATCCTGTCGGTTTTGGTCACGAGGTTACAGAAGCCATTTTGGGTACCCTGGTTTTAATAACTTGTCCAAAACAGGGTCGCTTGATACATAATTTGGGGAGTGCGGGAATTTTGAGAACGCTGCACTTACACGGCCAAGATTAGTCTTCTCTTTCTGATAACTGTAAGAATCCTGCATTAAGTAAGTGTGTCGGCAGTTTCAATGCAGTTACTAATTAGTACGAGTTCACTGTCTCTAATTTGTCACACTGCTTGTCCGACATCTAGTACAGGATAAACAGAAATTTCCTCCAACTAAATAGTGGGCAGAGTGAAGCCATTGTCTTCGGTCCCCGCCATGAACTCCATTCCCTAGCCACCGACTCCATTCCTCTGCCTGGCAACTGTCTGAGGCTGAACCAGACTGTTTGCAACCTTGGTGTCGTATTTGACCCCAAGATGAGCTTCCGACCACCTATCCGCTCCATCACTAAGACTGTTTACTTCCACCTCCATAACATCACCCGTCTCTGTCCCTACCTCAGCTCATCTGCTGTTGAAACCCTCATCCGTGCTTTTGTTACCTCGACACTTGACTATTCCAATGCTCTCCTGGTCGGCCTCCCATCTTCCACCTTCCATAAACTTGAGCTCATCCAAAACTCTGCTGCCCGAATCCTAACTAGCACCTAGTCCCGATCAATCATCACCCCTGTACTCACTGACCTACATTGGCTCCTCACTCGAGGCAGCTGAAGGCACAGATTAAAATTGGGGATGCGCAAGCGGCCAGAATTGGAGGAGCGCAGAAATCTTGGAGGGTTGTAGGGTTGGAGGAGGTTACAGAGATTGGGAGGGGCGAGGCCATGGACGGATTTGAAAACAAGGATGAGAATTTTAAAATCACCGTGCCGAAGGGGAATTTGTTGCCTGTCTCCTCCCTTCTTCCTCGTTCCCCTCCTCTTACTCTTCCTCCTGCTTCTCTTCCTTTTCCTTCTCCCCATCGTCTCCCTCATCCTCTTCCTGACGTGGTCCTGCAATCCCTGCTGGCAAGGGCTGCACCCTCATGATGGCCAACTTGTGGAGCATGCAGCAGACCACCACGAAATGGGACACCCACTCCGCCAAGTGCTGGAGGGCTCCTCCCGAGTGGTCAAGGCAGCGGAACCATTGCTTCAATTGTTTGATGATGTTCCTGGTGGCAGTATGGCTCTTATTATATGAGTGCTGGGCACGAGTGTTGGGATTGCGGAAGGGAGTCATGAGCCAGGTGCAGAGTGGATAGCCCTTATCTCTGAGCTGTCACCCTCAGGTTTGACGTGGTGGTTGGAAGATTGTAGGCACACCAGACTGGCGCAGGATGAAGACATCATGACTGCTACCAGGATAGCGAGCATTCACGATCAGGATGCGCACAACAACTGCACATTAAGTAGCCTTTGCAGTTATGAAAGATCTCAGGATTGTTATGTGGCACCCACAAAGCCACGTGGCTACAGTCGATGGTAACTTGCACCATGGGGAAGCCCGCTATCCTGGCAAAGCCACATGTACACTCATCCTGCTTCTCTCTGTTTGGAGAGAAGCAATGTATTCCCTTCTCTTGGTATAGAGAGCCTCTGTGATCTCCCGGATACGACGATGGACGACGGACTGGGAGATGTTAGCTATGCCTCCTGCTGCAGACTGGAAAGATCCAGTGGTGAAGAAATTGAGGGCCACGGTGACCTTGAGGGCCACTGGGAGAGCCATGGTCGCCTTGCTCTGAGGCTCCAGGTCTGGTTGCAGGAGATGGCAGAGTTTTGTGACCACCTCCCTGTTGAAGCAGAGCCTCCTAATACACTGCTCCTCCCTTAAGTGGAGATAAGAGAAAGTGCTCTTGGAAGACTCTAGGTGGGTAAGGCCTCCTGTTGCAAGCCCTCCTGGCCCTCCTTCTCCTCCATCTGCAAGCATCTTGTTGCTGATGATCCCTTTAGCTATCACTGAAGGCTCCTTCCTGCTTGTGAATGCTTGGTCAGCTGGCAGTAATTAACACAGGCTGGTAAGTTGAACGGCACACTCCAACATGGCAGATCGGGTGTCAGATGAGCGTTGCACACGCACTAATGTCACAATCGGCATGATCTTAATATCGCTAGTGAGCGCAGACATTGGCAACACTGCCGCCCAGTCAAAAATGGCGGCCACCATGAGAACCTCCGGCAGCGGGCGGAAGTGAGGTTGCCACCATTTGTTTTGCCGAAACGGGCCGTAATGGCCAGTGCGAACACCTTCAATTTTTAGGCACAAGCCTGGTTCAATATGAAGCGTAGAACAGCATCAGGCATACCTTAGAATAAGATATGACCTAGTGCACAAAACACACAGCCACCTGCCCGCTAAACACCAAACACAGCATGCTTTCAACAAAGATAAGCAATTCTGCAACCAATGGGTCAAAGAAAAGTTTTCTAGTCCTACCACATCCAGTCAAGAATGGTGGTGGGTAATGTTATGTTCATAAATAAATAGACGTTTTCATTATGAACAGCTAGCTTGAGCTAGTCGTTTATTCAGCCATGTGGACTAGTGTACAGGCATCCATCTTGACTACTGCCTTGTGGGTAGCCCCCTACTAAACATATAGCTCCACCTAGTGTACCATTCTAGAATGACATGTTACTGATCATTACATCCCCCTTCCTTAGAGGTTAAACAAAATCAATATCAATCAATATCAATCAATCATAACGACATAAACATCTTCACAACAGTCAACACATTTTCAAAGCTTTACTTTATGAAGTCTAAGCTTTTCATTCTTTTATTATAGTTTTCTTTGTACTCAAAGATTAAGTCTATCAGGCTTTTTTACTTCACTTGTGGATCTTCTCAGCACAGGTAAGTCTGATGTGTTTTCATGAGAGCCTGTATGTGTGTTTGTGTTAGATTGTTCTGGTGGTGAGTCACAAGATTCAGTTGCGGCATTGTCATTGATTTGCTCTTGGATAGTTTCTTGTGTTTTGAGGAGGGAACGGCGGTTCCTCCTGAGAATCTGTCCTTCCTCAGTTCTAACCTTGGTCCTACTTCCTCAAGAACTGTAGCTTTCCTGTTCCATGCATCTGGATCCTCAATCCTGACAACATCATCCCTTGTCAATGGTTTCAGAGTTTTGGATGACTTGTCATAGTGTGATTTCTGTTTCAGCTTTAACAGTTGAAGTCTCTGTCTTAGTTCCTTACTCTGCTCTTCTTTTGCACAGCAGGGTAGCATAGTGCGTAACTTGTGACCCATTACAAGTTCAGCAGGTGAAGAACCACAGTCTAAAGGGGAGGCTTGGTAGCTCAGCAGGGCGAGATAAGGATCAGACTTGCTTTCTGTTGCTTTCTTCATTAGCTGTTTGAGAACTTGAACACCTTTCTCTGCCTTACCATTCGACTGAGCATACAGAGGACTGGATGTGATGTGTTGAAAGTCATAATGTGCTGCAAACTGTTGCCACTCCTTACAGTTGAAGCACGGACCATTGTCGCTAATGGCAATCCTTGGAATTCCATGTCTGGCGAAGATGGATTTAACATGCATTATGACACTGCTTGCTGATGTGCTTGAGAGCAGCGCCATCTCAGGATAGTTAGAATAGTAGTCAATCACTATTAGATAGTCTTTACCATTCAAATGAAAGAGGTCCATACCAACCTTTTGCCATGGTGCTGTTGGTAAGTCAGCTACTATCATTGGTTCCTTTGCTTGTTTGTTTTGGTGTTTCTGACATGTCTCACATTCGCCTATCATGTTCTCAATGTCCTTATTTATGCCAGGCCAATAAACAGTGTCTCTTGCTCTCCTTTTGCATTTTTCAATTCCGAGGTGTCCCTCATGAATCCTTCCGAGCATGTCTCGACGTAGAGCCTGTGGAATGACTATTCTGTTCTGTTTTAGTAATAGTCCACTTGCGACACTCAATTCTGACCTGATGTGAAAGTACTTTGGACAGGAACCTTTTGGCCAACCATGATGGATGTTCTCTATTACTGTTTGTAACACTGTATCTTTTACTGTTTCTTCTGCTATTTGCTTTGATTTTGTGTCTGACACGGGCAGCGCAGCAGTGACCATACTCACATGAACATCCACGTCTTCCTCAGTAGAGCTCACATGACTCATTGTGGGTGCTCGGGATAGTGCATCTGCTAACACTATGTGTTTGCCTGGTGTGTAGATCAGTTCAAAGTCATATCTTTGCAGCTTCATCATGAGTCGTTGAATCTTTGGAGACATCTCATTCAGATTTTTTTTAATGATGGCAACCAGTGGGCAGTGGTCTGTCTCAACTGTGAAGGTGGGAATTCCATATATGTAGCCATGGAACTTTTCTAGTCGAACTACCAAGCCTAGACATTCCTTTTCAATCTGGGCGTATCGACACTCAGAATCAGTCATAGACGTGGAGGCATAGGCAACAGGCTTCCAATCTTCACCCTCTGCTTGTAGCAAGACCGCGCCTAGGCCATCTTTTGATGCATCCGTTGAAACTTTGATTCTCTTTGTTGGGTCAAAGAAGATGAGTACAGGTGTGGTTGTCAGCACTGTTTTGAGGTTCATCCACTCTTGTTCATGTCTTTCTGTCCATGCGAACTCATTTGTTTTATGTAGCATGTCTTGCAGACAGGCTGTCTTGGCTGACAAGTTAGGAATGAACTTTCCAATGAAGTTTATCATCCCCATGATGCGTAGCACTCCTTTTTTGTCAGTGGGTCGGGGCATTTTGAGTATGGTGTTTACTTTTTCCATATCTGGCTCTATTCCTTTACCAGATAGATTATTTCCTAGGATAGTGACTTCCTGGATGCCAAACTGACACTTGGCTTTGTTGAGCTTCAGTCCATTCCGGCGTATGCTCTGTAGCACTTTAGTCCGTCTTCATTGTGTTCTTTCAGTATGGAGCCCCAGATGATGATGTCATCAACATAGACCCGAACTCCTTCCAGACCTTCAATTATGTGTTCCATCGCTCTATGAAAGATTTCAGATGCAGATATTATCCCGAAAGGCATTCTGAGGAAACAATACCTGCCAAATGGTGTGTTGAAGGTACAGTATTTGGTGCTCTCTTCATCCAGTTTTAGTTGCCAAAATCCTTGTGGCATAGTGGTTAGCACTGTTGCCTCACAGCGCCAGGGACCCGGGTTCGAATCCGGCCTCGGGTGACTGTCTGTGTGGAGTTTGCACATTCTCCCCGTGTTTGCATGGGTTTCCTCCGGGTGCTCCGGTTTCCTCCCACAGTCCAAAGATGTGCGGGTTAGGTTGATTGGCTATGATAAATTGACCCTTAGTGTTAGGGGGATTAAATACGTGGGGTTACGGGGATAGGGTGGGATATGTGTTGGTGTAGGGGTTACGGGGATCGGGTAGGATATGTGTCGGTGCAGGCTCGATGGGCCGAAATGGCCTCTATCTGCATTGTGGGGTTTCTGTGATTTCTGTGATTTCTGTGAAGTATCTGGCACCTGACATTTCACTGGTGATTTCTTCTCGCTTGGGAATCTGGTAGTGTTCACGTTTTATGTTTGCATTTAAGTCCTTTGGATCCATGCATACTCTTAGATCATTGTTCTTTTTCTTTACACATACCATGGAGTTAACCCAGTCTGTTGACTCATCGACTATCCTGATGACTCCTAGGGCTAGATTTTCAGTATAGACAGTTTTGGGGCGCTAACCTTAGCGCCCGCCCGAAGTTAGCGCCCGCCCCAAAGTAGCGCCCCGTTGCCGGAAATTCAGTGGCTTCGCCCTAAGAGGTTGGTGGAGCGCTAAAAGAGGCGTTCCACTACTATCTTTAGGCGCTAAGCCGGCGGTGCAGAGCGCAACACCCGAGCTTGGGCGCAGCGCACGGCAGACACTCTGGTGCCAGTGAGCTCTTAAAGGGGAAGGGTGCATGTGTTTCTTTCAAAGGCAGAGTCTGAGTCTGGGGGACAAAAGAGGAGGAGGAGGAGGAGGAGGAGGAGGAGGAGGAGGAGGAGGAGGAGGAGGAGGAGGAGGAGGAGGAGGAGGGTGGTGGCCGGAAACGGAAACATAAATACACCGTTTAGTGCAACACACTGGATCCTTCCACACAACACATGCAGACTGCAGGAGGAGTGCCCTTTAATTTGCGCTCCCCAGGGTGTGTTGCGTTCCATTTTACAAATGCTCTGGACGCCAGCCGCACAATGGGGCGGTCCGACTGAAGTTTGGAATCGGGGCGGCCAAAGGGCGTTGCACGAGGATGTGACATCATTTTCTGCGCGCGCATCCGGGCGGCCGCTAAACTTTGCGCCGGCGCTAACGGCCAACTTAATTTGGGGCGGGGCGCAAACTGCGCTGCGCCCGGGCGCTACACGAATAGCGCCCAAAAATCACTTCTCTTAAGGCGCTAACTGCTGGCGCAAGCAACTGAAAATCTAGCCCCTAGTGTGGTCATTCTGTCCAGATCTTTCTTGAGCCGGTCATGCAGGGGTGCTGGAACTCTCCATGGAGCATGTACCACTGGCTGAGCATCCTCCTTTAGCTGGATCTTGTAAGTGAATGGTAGAACTCCAAATCCTTTGAACACATCCTGGAAATTACTCACTACAGAATCCACCGAGTCATCTGGTCTGCTTATGGCACACTTTATACGGTAGAATCCCTTGACCAGTACTAAGTCCTCACAAGCTTTGTCACCTAGTAGTGAATCAAGTCCTTCAGCCACAACAGAAAACATGAGATGATGCACTTTGTCTTTGACTGTCACTTTAAGTCTGCATACACCTAAGCTATCTATTTTCTGTCCATTATAGTTCTTCAGTAGTACTAACTTTTTCTGTATTTTGGGCTTTTCTTTCATATTTTTAATGTCACTCATACTGATTAAGTTTGCTTTTGCCCCAGTGTCTAGTTTCAATGTAACTAATGCTCCATTTACCTGCAGTGGCATGATCCATTTGTCCTCTTTTACTGCATTAACTTTATGTTCAGCATTGTCCATTCCTGAGGGCTGCACATTTTCTGTATCCTTTTCTATATTGTCACTTGACACCATTCCTACAAAAAATGTCTCACTTAAATCAGTGTCCTCAATCACATTGACTTGTTGCCCTTTCTTTGTTTTTACTTTTGAAAAGCATTGTTTGGCAAAGTGATTCTTTCCATTACATTTTGTGCACATTTTAAGAACATAAGAAATAGGAGCAGGAGCATTGTCTTGTCTGGTGCTGGTAACCACAGCATTTACAATTTAAAATTCCATCCTCCGATTGCTTTGCATTTCTGTTCTGCCCACGTTTCTTCCCCTTGTAGGACACAGCACCGACAGCAGCACAGTCACTCATTACAGTCGCATCATTATTAATTTCACTGAAAGTCTTTGCGTGCTGCCGAGCTACCTCACTGGCATGGCATATTTTCACAGCATCCTCCAATGTTAGTTCGGTTTCTCTCAACAGATGTTCCCTGACCTTTTTATCATGAATACCAAACACAATCTCGTCATAAATCATTCAGTTCAGAGAAATTACATGTCTGTGCTTTCAGTTTCAGATCGGTCACAAAGCTATCAAAAGTCTCATTTTGCTACTGTGTCCGTGAACAGAACACGTACCTCTCATAGGTCTCGTTCTTTTTTGGAGAACAATGTGTATCAAACTTCTTTAGCACATCGTCCATTTTTTCTCTGTCCTCCTCTTGATCAAATACAAACGTATTAAATACCTCTATCGCCTGTGGGCCTGCAACCGTGAGCAGTAACGTTATTTTCCTTGTGTATGGCTTCGTACTGAACCCGATGGCAGCAATATAGAGTTCGAATTGTTGTTTGAAAGTCCACCAATTGCAGTCAACATTCCCCGTGAGTTTCAAACCTTCCGGTGGCTTCAAATTCTCCATGTCGCATTTCACAATATTCAGCAGATATTACCAATCCTGGTACCATGTTATGTTCATAAATAAATAGATGTTTTCATTATGAACAGCTAGCTTGAGCTAGTCATTTATTCAGCCATGTGGACTAGTATACAGGCATCCATCTTGACTACTGCCTTGTGGGTAGCCCCCTACTAAACATACAGCTCCACCTAGTGTACCATTCTAGAATGACATGTTACTAATCATTACAGGTAACTGTTAAACTAACAAGAAGAGGAGGCTTAATGAACATCCCAATCCTCAACCATGGTGGAGCCCAGGATGTGAGTACAAAAGACAAAGCTGAAATGTTTGCAAGTGATCGATTCCACTCGGCCCCCTCCTGAGACCTCAGGGCAGTGTCCTAGGTCCAACCATCTTCAGCTGCTTCAACAATGACCTTCCCTCCATCTGAAGGTCAGGAGTGGGGATGTTCCCTGATAATTGCACAGTGCTCAGTTCCATTCACAACTCTTCCGATTCTGAAGCAGTCCGTGCCAGTCTACAGCAGGGTGGGGACAACGTCTAGGCTTGGGCTGACAAGATGCAGGTAACATTCATGTCACACAGTTGTTCAAAAAAGTGTGTAAGGATAAACCCAGCAACTACAGGCCAGTCAGTTTAACCTCGGTAGTGGGGAAGCTTTTAGAAACAGTAATCAGGGACAAAATTAACAGTCACGTGGCCAAGTGTGGATTAGTTAAGGAAAGCCAGCATGGATTTGTTAAAGGCAAATCGTGTTTAACTAACGTGATCGAGTTTTTTGATGAGGTAACAGAGAGGGTTGATGAGGACAATGTGGTTGCTGTGTATATGGACTTCCAAATGGCATTCGACAAAGTGCCACATAATAGGCTTGTCAGCAAAGTTGAAGCCCATGGAATAAAAGGGACAGTGACAGCATGGATACGAAATTGGCTAAGTGAAAGGAAACAGAGAGTAGTGGTGAACGGTTGTTTTTTGGACTGGAGGAAGGTACACAGTGGTGTTCCCCAGGGGTCGGTACTAGGACCACAGCTTTTCTTGATATATATTAATGACTTGGACTTGGGAGTACAGGGCACAATTTCAAAATATGCAGATGACACAAAACTTGGAAGTATAGTGAATACTGAGGAGGATAGTGATAGACTTCAGGAGGACATAGACAGGCTGGTGAAATGGGCGGACATGTGGCAGATGAAGTTTAATGCAGAAAAGTGTAAAGTGATACATTTTGGTAGGAAGAACAGGAGAGGCGATATAAACTAAAGGGTCCAATTCTACAAGGGGTGCAGGAACAGAGAGACCTGGGGGTAGATGTACACAAATTGTTGAAGGTGGCAGGGCAGGTTGAGAAAGTGGTTAAAAAAGCATTCTGGGCTTCCAAAATAGAGGCATAGAGTACAAAAGCAAGGAAGTTATGATGAACCTTTATAAAACACTGGTTCAGCCTCAACTGGAGTATTGTGTCTAATTCTGGGCACCGCACTTTAGGAAGGATGTGAAGGCCTTAGAGAGGGTGCAGAAAAGATTTACGAGAAAGATTCCAGGAATGAGGGACTTCAGTTACGTGGATAGACTGGAGAAGCTGGGATTGTTCTCCTTAGAGCAGAGAAGGTTGCGAGGAAATTTGATAGAGGTGTTCAAAATCATGAGGGGTCTAGACAGAGTAGATTGGTGGAAGGGTCGAGAACAGAGGACACAGATTTATGGTGATGGGCAAAAGAACCAAAGGTGACATGAGGAAAAACTTTTTATGCATCGAGCGGCTAGGACCTGGAATGCACTGCCTCAAAGGGCAATGGAGGCAGATTCAATTGGGGCTTTCAAAAGGGAATCGGATAAGTACCTGAAGGAAAAATATTTGCAGGGCTACGGGGAAAGGGCGGGGCAGTGGGACTAGCTGAAGTGCTCTTGCAGAGAGCTGGCACGAGCTCGACGGGCCGAATGGCCTCCTTCTGTTCTGTAACCATTCTATGATTCTATGAAGTGCCAGGTAATGACCATATCAAAGAAAGGAGAAACCCAGCCATCTCCTCTTGCCCTTCAATGGCACTACCATTGCTGGGCCCCCACTATCAACATCTTGGGGATCACAATTGACCAAAAGCTGAACTGGGCTGGATCTATCATCACCAGGGCAGGGCAGAAGCTGTGTACTCTGCTCATCCTCTGACCCTTCAAAGTCTATCCATCATCTTCAAATCTCAAGTCAGGAGTGTGATGAAATACTCACCACTTGCCTGGATGGGTGCAGCTGCAACAACACTCGAGAAACTCGACCTCATCCAGGTCAAAGCAGTTTGCTTGATTGGGACCCTTGTCACCAGGCTCACTTTCAACCCCCTTCATCACCGGCGTACAGCGGCTGCAACAAGTATGATCTGCAGGAATTCACCAAGGTTACTTCACCAGTACCTCCCTTCCCTGTAACCTCCACCACCGAGAAGGACAAAAGAGTATCAATGTCGTGGGAACACCATCACTTCCAACTGCCCTTCCAATGTTACACACCATTTTGACTTGGGCATGTATCATTATTCCTTTATCATCACTGTGTAAATATCTGGGAATTACCTACTAACAGCATTGTAGGAGCACCATTACCACACGGACTGCAGTACTTCACAGCCAATTAAGTACTTTTTGAAGTGTAGTCACTGTTGTAATGTAGGAAATACGGCAGCCAATTTGCACACAGCAAATCCTGCAAACAGCAATGTGATAATGACCAGATAACTTGTTTTAGTGATGTTGATTGAGGGATAAATATTGGCCAGGACCCCGGGGAGAACTCCCCTGCTCTTCTTCCAAATATTGGCTGTGGGATCTTTTATGTCCACCAGAGAGGGCAGATGGGGTCTCGGTTTAACGTCTCATCCGAAAGACGGCACCTCCGACAGTGGGATCGTCGTACGGCTCTGATTTGCATCAGCCAACGAGGCTCTCGCCCGTTTCAAGGCTGCCGCCAAAATGGCGGCGACTCAGACACAGCTACTGCTCCATTCCTTACTGATTGATGGGGGGGGGGAGGGGGGGTGACAGTGAAAATCAGCCCCATAAAAGGTTTCATTGTCAAGCATTGAAAATTACTAACCGTACAACACAAAAACAAATCCTCTTTGCAACTGTCATAAGATCAGAATTACAGTAGGCAAATATTTCAGCTTACTAGTTGATAGCCTCTCGCCCGAGTCAGTAGGTTGTGAGTTTCAGCCCCGTACCAGGACTTGAGCATGTAATCTATGTTGACACTGTGGTCCAGTATTGACAGAGTGTTGAATTGTTAAGAGGTGACATCCTTCTGATGAGATGTCAACTAACCCTATCTCACTGTCCTGGTGTCTCAGGTGGGTGTTGATATACCTGCCTCATTATATGAAGGAGAGCAGGTGTCCTGGTGTGACGGTCAATGTTTCTCTCTCCACCACCAAACAAAATGGATGATCTGCTCATTATCACATTGCGGTTTGTGTGACCTTGCTGTGTGCAAATTGGCTGCCACTTTTCCTACATTGCAACAGTGACTACACTTCAAAAGCATTTAATTGGCTGTAAAGCGCTTTGGAATGTTCTGAGGTCGTGAAAGGCGCTGTTTAAATGTAAATTCTTTCATTTCTTTCTTTGCAAACAACGGTTACCCAATGCGAACTCATTGCATTTGCATGTGATAAGGTGCTAAAATGTCTTTTGCTTATATGTGTCTTGCAATCTGCCAGGTCCATTTATACAGACATTCATTATTTAAACAGTTTGAAAGGAATTAGTAGCTTAGGAAATCATGAAGCGCTTTCAACTTAAAAAAAACGATTAAACCAGTTCCAGTCTTCTGCTATGGCTGATCCTCCTCAGGCAAGGGGATTTTATTGAGTGATCTCACAGGATGTACTGACAGATACCAGGGCTCAGTCTGTTCAGACAGGTACTTAAAATTGCCTAATGGTATCTACATACTTAGAACATATATCATTGCTTATGATAGCTACATCACTCGTTATTCATCCCTCATCAATAAAAACAGATGATTATCACATTGCTTTTTGTGGGAGCCTGCTGTGCAAAAATTGGCTGCTTCATTTCCTACATTACAACAGTGAACACACTTCAAAAAAGTACTTCATTGGCTGTGAAGTGCTTTTGGATGTCCTGAGGTCGTGAAAGGCGCTATAGAAATGCAAGACTTTCTTCTTTATAACAACAACAACAACTTGCATTTATACAGCACCTTTAACATAGTAAAAAGTCCCAAGGCATTTCACAGGAGCGATTATCAAACAGAATTTGACACCGAGCCACATTAGGAGATATTAGGGCAGGTGACCAAAAGCCTGGTCAATGAGGTAGGTTTTAAGGAGCGTCTTAAAGCAGGAGAGAGAGGCAGAGAGAGTAGAAAAGATTTGTAGATGCTTGGTTGTGCTATTCCGAGGCTGTGTAAAATGTTGCCTGTGGTTGCAGACACACCCGCACTGGTTGCATGGTTGGTTGGTCCATGGGGTAGACTAATTTAAATAATTTGCCTAATCTTTCTTCACCTTTTTTTTAATCAGGTGCACAGGAAACATCGAGTGCACCAGTGGAAACAGAGAATATAAAGTGCAACAGTTCTTACTGGCTGCTGCACTTAAAGCGAGGAAGGCAAGGCTGACTGTTGTGTAAAGATGGCTGCAAGGACTCTCCCATTTACTGAAGGGAGCCAGGAGACCCCACAGGAGGAGGAGCTGGTGCTTAGGAAAATGTCACTTTTGAGACGAGGGAAACTGTCCTCACAGAGTGAGTGTGCAGCAAGCGTGGAAGCAAGTGGGGAGGATGGGGAGAAGAGGGGAGAGGTGGGCTACAGAACATCATAATGTACTAGCCGTGAGGCATTTTAGTATTCCACAGCTAAACAGACAGATCAAAGATGACCTGAAGGTAGGGATGAGAATACAAACCAATTCACCGAGGCAGTCAGGGATGACTTGCTCACACATGTGAGACAGGCTATTGGATCAGAGGCCATGTTGGATTTAGCGTTTACCTGAGCTGGTTAGAAAAAGGAAAAAAAAAACTCCAAATTTGGTAAATTGGAAAAGAAATTGAAATGCTTGTTGTGTGAGGAAATCACAGAGGTCAGTCAGTATCTGTACAGAGAAAAGACATTTGAGTGTAAGACCCTCCATTAGCACTGAGCTGGGTAGTAACGCAGAGAGTGGTTAAGCACCTGAGATCCAGTAGTCATTATGTTGTTAGATTTCACATTGTTGGCAAAGCAAAGGCCAAAAATCAACAAAAATATGATAACCAGACTTTGAAAAAGCAGATTTTGGAACTAAAAAAAATTTCTTAAGCTCTGGAATTCCCTCCCTAAACCTCTCTGCTTCTCTACCTCTCTTTCCTCCTTTAAGATGCTATTTAAAAGCTACCTCTTTCACCCGTCCTTATGTGGCTCGGTGTCAAATTTTGTTTGATAATCACTCCTGTGAAGCGCCTTAGGACATTTAACTACATTAAAGGCGCTATATAAGTGCAAGTTGTTATTGTTTGAGGCAATATTAAATTAGAAAAACATATTGACAGACAAAACATAAGAAAGGTGTATTTAAAGGTGTAAAGGACAGTGTGTGGTGTGCAGGGTTGCCAACCCTCCAGGATTGCTGCATAAAATATTTAATTTAATGTAATTTTAACTAATTTTAAAAACGTGATTTCAAAAAATTTATTTAATGTTTTGATGTGTTTTTGGAGTGATCTCCATTCATACTTTTGACAGGTTTAAGCTGTCAAAAGTATGAAGGGGGATTCCCTTCTTTCATTGGTTCCCCATGGCCCACGTGATCCAAGGGACACTTGCGAACCGCCTGCGCCCCTGGGATACCTGGGCCCTGCGCATTTCGTTGAGCAGAGGCCCAGGAGCGGAAATGGCTGGACTTCTGGAAGGCTCAGTTAAGGGCATAGATTTTTTCCAGATCGGAGGCCGCCGCATGCAGGAAGCCTCCGATCGAAAAATACGGGCCATTGTGTTTCAAGTGAGATTACCTTTTCTAAGGGGGGAGAAGAGGAAGGAAAATAAATATTATCTAAATTGCACTTTGATACCGGGGCTAAAAGGGTTAAATTTTGAGGACAGGTTGCATAGACTGGGCTTGTATTCCCTCGAGTATAGAAGATTAAGAGATGAACTAACTGAGGTTTCGAAGATGATTAAAGGAGTTTCGAGGGTAGATAGAGCGAAGCTATTTCCTCTGGTGGGGGAGTCTAGAACAAGGGGGCATAACCTTAAAATTAGAGCTGGGCCGTTCAGGGGTGATGTCAGGAAGCACTTCTTCACACAAAGGGTGGTGGAAATCTGAAACTCTCTCCCCCAAAAAACTGTTGAGGCTAGGGAGCCAAATTTCAAAACTGAGATTGATAGATTTTTGTTAGGCAAACGTATTAAGGGTTACGGAACCAAGGTGGGTGGATGGAGTTAAGATACAGATCAGCCATGATCTAGTTGAATGGTGGAACAGGCTCGAGGGACTGAATGGCCTCTTCCTGTTCCTATGTTCCTAGGATTAAAATTGGAGGGCTCTATAATGGGCGGGCAATTCAGTGGCAGATTTCCGCCCAGGGAGCAAAGACAAAAGTTCACCTCCTTTGTTTTCAAGATATCACAACAAACTAGTCTCATAATTTTCCACTGAATATAATCCAATAGCCAGGTGTATTTCAGTACCGTATTTTCAGGCACTGAGACCTGCAGAAGTTTACATCTAACCTTTGATGGTGGGTAAAGTAGGCCAAAGGGAAATCTATCATTTTCGGTAAGTTTCCCCAGCCTTCAATGTTTGAATTTATTCTGTAATGTTTTCCAGACCGAGGGCACGTGTCTATGATGAGTGGATTCCACAAGCTTTGGAAGTTGCATTTAGTTTCAAGACACCAGTTTACAGGAGTTTGGCTTTGCTGTGAAATTCAATTGGTCTTGAAATACGATGCTGAGAAAAAATTTTAATTTTTCACATTGTCTGTTGTTTCCATCATGAATTGGCAGGTCTACAAAATTATGAACGTTTCTTGAAAAGTTATGACAGACAATGAACTAAAAGACACGTAGCAATGAATGCTAAAGTAGCAAGTGCCCCAGTCTTCTTCTTTCGTATGGTAGTAGCAAAGCAAATCAAATGTCAATATCTAAGTTGGATATCCAGGCCAAAGCTTCCGGTGTAACAGCATGGATATCTTGTAGGCTGCCCGCAAATTTCCTCTGAGGGCAGTGCTCAATGATGTGCTCCAGGGTCTGATTAGGAGCTCCACAGTCACATGATGGGGATGCTTTAATCTTCCATCTAAGAAGAAGGTGGTAGCATCTACGATGAGCGGTTCTGAGGCGGTTGATGGTTGTCCACAGTTTGCGAGGAAGGTTTGATCCTTCAGGTTGTACTGTGGGATCCTCTATAAGGAATCCATTCCGTATGTCACTGTTCTTCCAAGCATTTCGCCATTGGTCATCAAGGCTGAGGGGAGATCGCTGAAGGTCTTCGGCGACGGTCCAAAATGGCCTTCTAGATTTGAGATGGGTTGGTGGTAGGTTGTTCAAGTCGGCCTGGATCAGCATGTCTTTGCTGTGTAGCGGTTGTATTCTCTGGAGACTGCATATTCGCGGTGGTGCGATGTTTGCAAGCATGGGCAGCCAAGGTGTTGGTGTCAATAAAAGCGTACCAGTGATAATTCTCAAAGTAAAATTCAGCTGGACATCAACAGATTTGACATGCGGACTTGATAGCCATGCCGGAGAGCAGTACTCCATTGTAGAGTACACCAGGGCGAGTGTTGTCGTATGGCGGGTTTGAGCATCTGCTCCCCATGTGGATCCAATGAGTTTCTGGATCAAGTTGACACTACTCTTTAGTTTCTTCCCAAGGTTCTGGAAATGTTGTCTATACGACAGGGTGCGATCGAACGTGACTCCTAAATAGGAGGATTTTTTGGCATGATTTAACTCTGCGTCGCAAAATGAGACTTTCAAAGTGCCCTGTTCCAAAAGGGGTCACAACAGATTTCTGTGTAAATTCGGGGCTAGGAGAAAGAAAATTTGTGATTTAAATGTCCTCCAAATACTATTTTATTTCATGTGAATTGTAGAAAGTCCATTTCCACGTTCCCCATGAAGCAAATCAAGACCTTGGTGGGGGGGGGGGGGCGGGGTGGGCGAGTTTCACCTTCAGCGGGCAGTGGGTGGAGTGAATGGAATAGGCTTATTTGCATTCTATTGGACAAGTGCTTGCCTTTCCAGCTCTGATAGGAACATTGGAACAGGAGGAGGCCATTCAGCTCCTCGAGCCTGTTCCATCCTTCAATTAGATCATGGCTGATCTGTATCTTAACTCCATCTACCCACCTTGGGCCCATAACCCTTTATATCCTTTCCTAACAAAAATCTATCGATCTCAGATTTAAAATTATTAATTGATCTAACATCTACTGCTTTTTGTGAGAGAGAGTTCTACACTTCTACCACTCTTTGCATGAAGATGTGTTTCCTGACTTTACTCCTGAATGACCTGGCTCTGATTTTAAGGTTATGCCCCCTTATCCTAGACTCTCCCACCAGCAGAAAAAGTTCCTCTCTATCTACCCTATCAATTTAATACAAAATCCTATAAACCTCCATCAAATCACCACTTAACCATCTATATTCCAGGGAAAACAAGCCTAGTTTATGGAATCTCTCTTCATGGATATCTCGCTGTTTGGGAGGGCGGGATATCTGGCAACCCTCATGTGTATTTAAGGTGAGTTTGCAACTTATAAAGCAGAAGTGCCTTTTCATCAATGGCGTTTATAAGGTGCGATTTTTTTTATTTACACGTTTTCTAAGAAGAGTGACTACTGCCAGGGCACTCTGCTTCTGTAACAAAGCTGTGGAGGTGGCATAGTGGTTAGCACTGTTGCCTCACAGCGCCAGGGACCCGGGTTCGAATCCGGCCTCGGGCGACTGTCTGTGTGGAGTTTGCACATTCTCCCCGTGTTTGCGTGGGTTTTCTCCGGGTGCTCCGGTTTCCTCCCACAGTCCAAAGATGTGCGGGTTAGGTTGATTGGCTATGATAAATTGACCCTTAGTGTTAGGGGGATTAAATACTTGGGGTTACGGGGATAGGGTGGGATATGTGTTGGTGTAGGGGTTACGGGGATCGGGTGGGATATGTGTTGGTGTAGGGGTTACAGGGATCGGGTGGGATATGTGTCGGTGCAGGCTCGATGGGCCAAAATGGCCTCTATCTGCACTGTGGGGTTTCTGTGATTTCTGTGAGGTGCTAGTGGCGAAGGAGAGGGTTAGGGAGGAGGTTCTCTACTCTTCAGATGGTAGACGGGTCCCCAGGCAACTGTGCCAACAGTGCATGGAAAGAGGTGGCTGAGAATGTGTTTCCACTTGCGGGGAAGAGCAAAACTAGAGGCCATCAATATAAGACAGTCGTCAAGATATCAAATAGGGAATTCAAAAGAAGCTTCTTTACCAGAGAGTGGTTAGAATGTGGAACTCGCTGCCACAGGGAGTGCTTGAGGTGAATAGTGTAGATGCATTTAAAGGGAACCTAGATAAGCATATGAGGGAGAAAGGAATAGAGGGTTATGCTGATAGAGTTAGATGAGGAAGGATGGGAGGAGGCTCGAGTGGAGCATAAACGCCGGCATAAAAATGGTGCTTCCCGCGCTTTTCTTTCTTTTCTGCAGAAAGATATGGCGCTGACTGGGTCGAATGGCCTGTTTCTGTGCCGTACATTCTATGTAATAGAATGTGAATGCCCAAAGCATGCTTCCAAAGGACCTGGCTGGAGGCAATGAACAAATCCAAACAGCAAAGGTGGGAAAGCTTTCTTCATTTTGGCTTTTCTCTGAATGAAGTCTTACAACACCACACTTTTGACCCTCCCTCCCCTCACCAGTATTCCCAATCCTTCCTTACCCCACCAGTATTCCCAATCCTTCCTTCCCCCAATGCACGTGCTGCTTCTCCGATTGCAGCATGACACTTTACCACACCGTTTTCTGCTTCCAATCAGAGTCAGCAACTGTAACTTGTAGTGTATGTGCCTTTAAGAGCCCCCTGTGTACTGTAATACCGGTAATAGCCACTCAGGCTATATAAGCCTGTATATTGTGTTGTATCAGTTAGTTACCCTCCAGACTTTGTTCAGTAAACACCTGTGGAACCAACTCCTGTCTTCAGTGTCTCTATTAACACATGGATACAACAGTGGCGATGAATTGGAAACGGACTTACCTGCAATTCGGCAGCACCTCAAGGACATCGATTCCTCTGGCGTCCAAAGTCGAAGAAAATCAAGAAAAAGAAAAAGCTGTGGTTTCACCAGCTAGCCAAGCTGGTGGCAGGTACTGCAATAATCCTTCCGGGGCATCGGGCTGGGGCTCCAGCGGCTGTCTCTGTAGCTAGGCCAAGCAGCGAAGGCGGAGGCAAGCAGTAACAGACGGGGAGGGAGCACTCGGGAGACGGCCGGCGTTGCAAGCAGGTCGGAGTTCAGACCTAGCGGAGATAGTCCGGCGGGAACGAGTCTCCACCTGTAAATAAATAAATAAAAAGAAGGGAAACCCACGGGAAACAGCGTTGTCATCGGCAGCAGCGGCGGGGAAGCACGGGAAGCGCCATATCTTTCTGCAGAAAAGAAAGAAAAGCGCGGGAAGCGCCATTTTTTTCTAGGATGCCTAAGTCTGGCAATATTGATGCTTTTGATAATGAGATAGAGGATTGGACCACATGTGGAAAGAGTGGAGGTATATTGCACCGCAAATGGAATAGAAAATGAAAAAAAAGCGTCAGTACTTCTAAATCTAATGGGCGCAAAGACATACGGGCTGTTACGAAACTTAATCACTCCAACGAAACCAAAGGACACGAATTTTAAAGAAATTGTTGATACCCTACAGGAGCACTTAAACCCAACACCGCTGCTGATAGTGTAACGATTCAAATTCTTCAAGAGGAATCAAAACAAGAATGAAAGTAACGCTGATTACCTCACCGAATTAAGAAAGCTATCAAAGCACTGCCAATTCGGGGCAGGACTAGCAGATTATCTTCGAGACAAATTCGTCTGCAGTCTCCTAAGTGAAGGAACACAGAAAAGGCTGCTTTCTGAAAAAGATTTAACACTGGACAAGGCTTTCAGTATGGCTGTATCATACGAAGCAGCCGCAAGAGGAGCTGCAGAGATACAACAAAAGACACAGGACTTCGGCACCCATGAAATGACACAGGGTTTCGAGAGATGTTATCGCTGTGGCAGATCCACCCATGACCAGAGGGACTGCTGGTTCAAGGACAAAGCATGCAGGCAATGCGGAAAGATTGGACACATTGCACGGGTATGCCGATCTGGAAAAAAAAATTCCACGTACAGGAAAAAAAAATCAATAAAGAAAAGTACAGAAAGGTACAAATGATGACGGACAGTAGCTCCGAAAACCAGAAGAGCGATAGCGACTCCGAAAACAAGAGACTAAGCTGTCTCAAATTACATAATGTAATTGCCAAAGAAGATTACCAGACCATTTGGGTTACCCTCACGATAGCAGGGTCCCCAGTTAAAATGGAGCTAGATACAGGATCAGCTCTGACCGTCATAAATCGATGGGATTACGAGCGGCTATTTCCGCATATACCTTTAAAAGACACATCCATTATCTTGAAAACATATACGGGGCAGAAAGTATACCCCAAAGGAAAAATAAGGGTGCCTGTTGTATACAACGGCAAGGAAATACAAAAGTTGTATTTATACGTTCTACAAGATGGTGGTCCACCGCTGTTGGGACGTGAATGGATCAGGAAAATACATTTAGACTGGCACTCCATTCAGGCACTGACGGTGACCAGTAAGGAAAGAAACGATGATGACGTCATACCTGAACGATTAAAAGACATCTTGGCCAACGCCAAAGAAGTGTTTCAAGAGAAACTAGGAACCTTGAAAGGCATCACCGCCTCAATAAAAGTGGAAGATGCGGCAATTCCCAAGTTTTTTAAGGCAAGACCGGTGCCATACGCAATTCGTCCAGCAGTCGAGGGAGAGCTGGAGAATTTGGAAAAGGCAGGCGTATTATCCAAAATAGATTGGAGCGAGTGGGCAACACCCATCGTCCCAGTCATGAAGAAAGCGTTGAATAATGATAAATCTGAAGAACAGAGAAAAATTCGCATCTGTGGAGACTTCAAGGTGACTGTAAACCCGGTCCTTCACACGGTACAGTATCCTCTTCCGAGGATAGAAGATATTTTCGCCTCACTATCCGGAGGGAAACGTTTCACCAAAATTGACTTGGCACAGGCATATCTACAGATGGAGGTTGAAGAGGCCTCTAAAAAGTATCTCACGATAAATACACACAAAGGTCTGTACCAGTACAATCGACTGGTTTTCGGAGTAGCATCCGCTCCAGCTATCTGGCAAAGAGCTATGGAGCAAGTCCTCCAAGGGATTCTGGGGACTCAATGCTACCTAGACGACATCCTTGTAACAGGAGAAAACGACAACGAGCACCTTGCCAATTTGGAGCAGGTGCTCACTAGGCTGAGAGAACGGGGCCTACGAGCAAATCGCCCGAAGTGCGAATTTTTCCAGAATCAAATATCATATTGTGGCCACATAATTAATAAGGAAGGGTTGCATAAGTCACCTGAAAAAATTGAAGCGGTCATAAAAGCCCCAGCACCTGAAAATGCTTCACAATTAAGGTCGTTCCTGGGATTAATAAATTACTATCATAAATTTTTACCGAACTTATCAACTCTTCTGCACCCTCTTAATGAACTGCTACAAACAGGAGTAATTTGGAAATGGAGCGAATACTGTAAACGTGCCTTCCATAAATGCAAAGACTTAATCACGTCCAAAGAAGTTTTGGCTAATTACAACCCATCACTGCCAATCAGACTGGCATGCGATGCATCCCCTTACGGCGTAGGAGCAGTATTATCGCATAAATTCCCTGATGGCTCGGAACGGCCGATAGCTTTTGCGTCACGCTCATTAAACTCAGCTGAGCGTAACTATGCCCAAATCGACAGAGAGGCACTCAGCCTGGTATGGGGAGTGAAGAAATTCAACCATTACCTACACAGACAGAAATTTACCTTGTTGACTGACCATCAACCCTTCATCTCCATATTCAACCCTAAAAAGGGTGTTCCCATTATGACAGCGCAAAGGCTACAGAGGTGGTCCCTTTTTCTAGGGGCACACCAATATAACATAGAATACAAAGGATCAAAACAGCATGGGAATGCTGACGGTTTATTGCGCCTACCGTTGCCAACGGTAGAAGAAGCACCTACCATAGACCCAGTGGAGATTTTCCACTCTACCATAGTCGAATGTCTACCAGTAACAAATTCTGCCATTGAAAGGGAAACTAGAAATGACCTGACTCTCTCACGAGTCTGCGATTTAACAGTGAAGGAATGGCCAGCACATGGCGAACCACTGTTGCCAGCATTCTCGCAAAGAAGAGAACAGCTGTCAGTGTGCCGAGGAACCTTGATGTGTAAATCCAGAGTGGTGATTCCACACAAACTCCAGGATAAATTTCTAAAGGAGCTTCACGAGGGGCATCTGGGTGGAGCGAAAATGAAGAACCTAGCCAGGGTGTTTGTATGGTGGCCAGGTATCGATGGAGAAATCGAAGAAATGACCAAGAGCTGCCTAGGATGCCAGAAGGTCCAAAACGCTCCACCACAAGCCCCTCTACATCCATGGGAGTGGCCCTCATCTCCCTGGCAAAGGGTACACATCGACTTTGCTGGTCCATTTATGGACTCAATGTTCTTAATCGCGGTTGATGCACACTCCAAGTGGCCGGAGGTAATAAAGATGTCCCCCACCACCACGGGAAAAACCATCACAGTATTAAGGACCATATTTGCCAGGAATGGGCTGCCTGAACAGATCTGTTCTGATAATGGACCGCAATTTGTGTCCGAAGAATTCAGGAAGTTCTTAAAAAACAATGGGGTTAAGCACTACACGTCCGCCCCATACCATCCCGCCACCAATGGATTGGCTGAAAGGTTTGTCCAGACCTTCAAGAAGGCCATAAAGGCCATGGGTAATGAAGACATAAAACTTCAGCACAAGGTGGATAACTTCTTGTTTGCATACAGGAATGCAACACATATGGTTACAAACCAAACTCCCGCCATGATGTTCTTCAATAGAAGCCTAAGATGCCGGCTGGATTTGATCAAGCCAAACATCAGAAGGGACGTGGAGAACCGACAATTTCAAGGCATGAATGAAAGGCCAACTAGAACCTTCCAGATAGGTCAACAAGTTTTGGCCCGGGACTACCGTACCGAGAAATGGCAGCCTGGAACTATCTGCACACGACTAGGACCGCTAATGTATACCGTGGACATCGGAGAAAGCATAATAAGGCGCCATGCTGACCAAATCATAGAGTCATCCGAAAAGGGACAACCTACACCACAACTCTATACGCCTAATGATGAAGTAGAGATACCCATATCTACCTCCGATCCGGTGATACTGGAACCCGATGAACCCGACACTGACATTCAAGCCGAATCAGCCTTGCCAAAAGAACCTACTACACCACCAGAAACTACTACACCACCGAGGCGTTATCCGGACCGAGTCAGGAAGCCTCCAGAGAGACTGACTTATAATTAATTAACTGCAGCAATGTGTAGATTATTTTTCTTTTAACATGTAATTAATAATTACTTAAAATATGATGTACTGGTTGGCTAAAAGAGGAGGAATTGTAGTGTATGTGCCTTTAAGAGCCCCCTGTGTACTGTAATACCGGTAATGGCCACTCGGGCTATATAAGCCTGTATATTGTGTTGTATCAGTTAGTTACCCTCCAGACTTTGTTCAGTAAACACCTGTGGAACCAACTCCTGTCTTCAGTGTCTCTATTAACACACGGATACAACATAACTGACCTCAGAACTCGCACAATCAGCAATCTTTGCGTGGAAAGATGAAAGTCTGCTCCCTCTAATGATTTCCATGTGAAACAGGTTTGGGTGGACTCCGCTTCGCTCCTAATGGGTGGACGTTTTAATTTGGGAATTTTTGACCTTTAGAATTAACAGAGTGTGAAATAATATCTCGCACTAATGCGGCAGTGATATTCTCAGGTTGGGTTTATTAATATAACACGAGCAGAGAACATAGTTTGCACTGTTAAGTGTAAATCAGTATAACGCCACAACTGGAAAGATTCCTGAAGACATACACTTGTCCGAGTGGCTGGAACTTAATTAAGTTTACACTTGCATAGCACGAAGAGTATAGAACTGACCAGCCATACAGACAGGGACGGATTAACAACAGTCTAGTCATATAATTCTGCTGAAAAACCAGTAGTGAGCTTATTTACTTGTACTTGCATTTATATCACACTTTTCACAACCTCAGGATGTCCCAAAGCACTTTACAGCCAATGAAGTACTTTTGAAGCACCAATTTGCACACAGCAAGGTCCCACAAACAGTAATCAGATAATGACCAGATAATCTGTTTTAGTGATGTTAGTTGAGGGCTAAATATTTACCAGGACACCGGGGAAGAACACCCCTGCTCTTCTTCAAAATAGTGCCGTGGGATCTTTTACACCCACCTGAGAGGGCAGATGGGGCCTCAGTTTAACGTCTCAACTGAAAGACGGCACCTCCGACTGTGCAGCACTCCCACTAGTACTACATTGAAGTGACAGCCTAGATTTTGTGCTCAAGCCTCTGAAGTGGGGCTTGAACCCACAACCTCTTGCCTCAGAGGCGAGACTGCTACACACTAAGCCACAGTTTGAGTAATATGGTTTGAGTAATACCTGAAATAGAGTATCCATTCTAAAAAACAAATATGATGTTCAGCCAAGAAGGCCTTGAATAAGTATCTCATTGCTGTTCTGTGGAACAAGTTAAACTTTTTAAAAAATCCTAGAGATGGGCAGAAAACAGGAAACAATGAAATCGCCAAGAAACCTGTTCATTCTTGATAGACCTTTTGTGCCAACTGATTGTTTAAATATTCAAATAAAACTGATAAATAGATCAAAACAAATGTGAGCACTGGTCAGTTATGTGACAAATTGTATTTTTCCCCCAACAAGATATTTGAATTTTTAGTTACCTCCTCCCTCCCACTTTGCATCCTCAATGCCTTAAAATTAAGGCTGATTCAATTGTCTTACTTCAATTAATTCTTTCCCAGAACGTCAAAACTGTGGAATTCCTTACCTTTTGCAGCCTTACCTTCCTGCGGGCTTATAAAGCCCAAGTTGGTGTCACTTAAAGACTACTTCTCAAGCTACTTTCTATCCTAGTCTTCAGTGCAGTTCACTGTAGACTTTGCCCCCTACATTGGTTTCTTAATGCTAAAAGAAATAGATGTATTATCTGCATAAATATGTAAGAACCCCCAGAACAATGTGAGATAATGGCCCATATTTTCCGATCCCTACGGGTGTGTACGAGGTGTGTACACAGTAGGGGCATCGCAAGTGCCGATTTCAGGCATGCGAAGTGCATGTGCTGAAAACCGGCACTTCCGATCTGTCAGGAAGACAGATCATCCATCCGCCTGCCCGGGAGAAGGGCCTCCGCGGGCAGAGAGTTCCGCTTTCTGCACAACCTCCACCCACTGAAAACCTTTAAAAATCTTAAGCCTGGTAAAAGCAAGCGTAAGGCCTACTTTTACCAGCATAAGATTTAAAAAAAGTAAAAAAATATTTTTTTCTCACTCATTTAAAATACTTTGTAAAAAGGTAAGTTTATTTTTAGCCCCGTAAAAAACTTTAATTATTTTTTTCAAAAAATTAAATTTTTGTTTAAAATATTTAATTTAATGTAATTTTAACTAATTTTAAAACGTGATTTAAAAAAAATAATAATGTAATGTTTTAGTGTGTTTTTTGAGTGATCCCAGTTCATACTTCTGGTCTAAGCTGAGAGACCTGTCAAAAGTGTGAAGGGGGATTCCCTTCTTCCATTGGTTCCCCATGGCCCATGTGATCCCAGAGATGCTTGTGAACCGCCTGCGCCCCTGGGATACCTGGGCCTCTGCGCGCGCGGACCAGGAGAGGCCCAGGAGCGGAAATGTCCGGACCTCCGGAGCCCTCAGGTAAGGGCGTAGATTTTTTCCAGATCGGAGGCATCCGCAAGCAGGACGCCTCCGATCGGAAAATCCGGGCCATGATCGAACCTTGGTTAGACCACACTTGGAGTAATGTTCGCAGTTCTGGTCTCCATATTACGATAAAGATATAGAAACACTGGAGAAAGCACAAGAAAGATTTACAAAGATGATGTCAGAACTGAGTGGTTATAAGAATCAGGAAAAATTGAACAGGCTGGGGCTCTTTTCTCTAGATAAGAGAAGGCTGAGGGGTAGCCTGCTAGAGGTCTTTAACATTATGAATGGGTTTGATAGGGTAGACGTAGAGAAGATGTTTCCACCTGTGGGGGTGTCTAAAACTAGAGGCCATAAATATAAGATGGTCACTAATAAATCCAAAAGGGAATTCAGGAGAAACTTCTTTACCCAGAGGCTGGTGAGAATGTGGAACTCGCTACCACAGGGAGTGGTTGAGGCGAATAGTGTAGATACATTTAAGGGGAAGCTAGATAAACACATGAGGGAGAAAGGAATAGAAGACTATGTTGATCGGGTGAGATGAAATAAGGTGTGAGGAGGCTCGTGTGGACCATAAACACCAGCATGGACCCATTGGGCCGAATGGCCTGGTTTGCCCCCTAAACCTGATAGCAACTCTTCCAATTTAAGATGAACGGAATACGAAAGCTCCCATGTTTGGTCACATCAATAAAATGTAAAATAAATATTTCTAGCTTTGCACAGCTCTCTCATTTACCTCTTTAATTTTATTTATGTCTCAACTTCAACAGTCAGTCTGTTGTGTCCGATAAATCCCTGAATCCACTCCTTTCAACTTCCAGGTTCTCCTAGTTAGAATTAAAGGCTGTGACTGGGACTTCTTGTCTGAACTTTCCAGCATCAAGCTTTGAGGTCAGCCAGAGGATTCACATTTATAGAGAAAAAGGCGACCAACTTAATGACATTTTTCTGACTTGTCCTTGTAAAATGTTTATCCATTTAAGTCCTCCACTCTTCAGAAACATTTAGGATTCAGTTTTCAATACAGAAAATTCTGGGCTCAAAACAACACCTGACTAGTATAAAGTACTCTCCCAGCACAAATTAATATAATCTACACATGAAGAACAAGTTTCAAATGGAATTTTTTCCACTATTGAAAGGAAATGGACAATGAGATCACACTGTTGGTTGAAATACATAGAGAAACTCTGCAAATGTCATGCTAGAGGGCTCCATAGTTGAGAGTTTATAAAAGCAGGATTAAAAACAACAATTAAAGAGATGGCTTAATGGTCATCCCACAGACTAGTGAAAGAAAGGAAAGATCAACAAAACACCCAGAGCACCTAGACTTCCAGGCAATGTCTGCCAATAGTTAGCATTGTGATATTATGACCTAAAAGAAAAAAGAAAGAACTTGCATTGATATTGCGCCTTTCAATACCTCAGGACGCCCAAAGTGCTTTACAGCAATTAATTACTTTTGAAATGTAGTCACTGTTGTAATGTAGGAAATGTGACAACTAATTTGCAAACAGCAAGCTCCCATAAACAGCAATGTGATAATGACCAGATAATCTGTTATACTGATGTTGGTTGACAGATAAATATTGGCCCAGGACACTGGAGATAACTCCCTTGCTCTTCTTCAAAATAGTGCTGTGGGATAATTTATGCCCACCGGAGAGAGCAGACAGGGCCTCGGCTTAACATCTCATCTGAAAGACGGCATCTCCGACAGTGCAGCACTCCCTCAGCGCTGCACTGAAGTGTCAGCCTAAATTTTGTGCTCAAGTCTCTGGAGTGGGACTTGAACCTAATAACAAAAGGATGCTTGTGATCAACTCTAAAATAGTCATTGGCTTTTTGTTGCAAGAGGAAAACATTCTTAGAGACAAGATTAATTTTAAGATGATTTAATGCTGGGAGGAAGAGATTTCTGTGTCTTGAATCAGTTATTTAGAAGCCAGGTTTGTTTTCCCTTTAATGAAACATTGTGGCAAAGCCACTAACAGACGCTCACAGGGACTTGTATAATTGCCTTTAATCATGTTTATTACCTTTCAATGTTGGCTCTGGTTAAACAGAGCTAGATCGACAAAATCGCGATCTGACGCGATGACGTCATCACGTGGGTCATGTGACATCCCCAACGGCGGGAAACGTGATGACGTCATGACGTCAGAGGTAGAGGGCGTGGCCAGCCAGTCCTCATGTGGAGTGATAGAGAAAAGACCTGTTTAGAGCTTCTCCTGCATTTTCTTGTTTTGTAAAGTTTTAATACATTAAACTCAGTTTGTTAACTTCCAGTGAGTTTATAGATTCTTTGCTAGGAGTGCAGAGACTCCTACATTGGTGACCCCGAATCCTCGCGATCGTTTTTCACGGTGAACGCAGAACACAGGCCAGTAATGGAGGCCAATGCAGTGGCCTTGAAGCTCCCCCAATTCTGGGAACAACAGGCGGCCTCTTGGTTTGTGCAAGCCGAGGCGCAATTTGAGCTCCGCAACATCGTACAGGACCAGACCAGATATCTCCACGTGGTCTCCGCCCTCGAGAGCTCGACGGCGTCGAGAACCATCAGCCTTCTGGAGAGTCCCCCGAATGCTGACAAGTATGTCGCCATCAAGACACGATTGCTGCAGGTATTTGTTCTTACCAAAGCGGAGCGCGCTCACCGTTTACTGACGCTACCAGGGTTAGGTGATTCCAAACCCTCGGAGCTTATGAGCCATATGCTGACTCTCCTGGGGTCCGAGCCCCAGTGCTTTCTGTTTCGCGAGCTGTTCCTTACTCAACTCCCCGAGCAAGTCCAGGCGGCCCTCGCCCGAGCAGAAACCGCAGACTGCGTTGCGCTCGCCGAAGAGGCGGATAAGATTTACGTGGTCCGGCAAGACAGTACTGCACCCTCGCGCAATGCCCCGCCACGAGGAGCCCGACCACGGCACCTCCGATGACCAGTTACTGCTACTACCATGCTCGTTTCGGACCGAAGGCCCGCTGCTGCCGCCCACCGTGCAGTTTCGTTACCAGACCGTCGAACAGACCGCCACGAGTCAAGCACGCCGGTCCTGGTACTTCCCTCGCGGCCACGATGGCGATCGGCGCTTCCGGGAATCTCACCTACTTAACCGACTCCATCTCGGGCCGTCGTTTTCTATGCGACACGGGGGCGCAATGCAGCATACTTCCCGCCTCAGCCATCGACCTTCGCTCCGGCAGACGGGGTCCCCTATGCAAGCGGCCAACGGGGGTTCGATCCGCACTTGGGCATTGACTACACACAGCTGGCGGTTGACCAAGCGGTCGACCCGGAGACCCAGGGTTTTCGTTCGGTTCCAACCAGCCTCCAGCCGAGGGATGTGCCATTCCATTCCGCAGGTACTACTCTGCTCTGCGATGTTTCGCTGGGTGCACCCCGTCCGATCGTTCCGTCTAAATGGCACCGAGCAGTTTTCGACGCCATACACGGCCTATCGCATCCTGGAGTGCAGGCATCGCAAAAGCTGCTGGTCTCCAAATTCGTATGGAGGGGAATACGCAAAGACGTCAGAGTCTGGGCGAACACTTGTGTTGTTTGCCAACGGGCCAAGGTGCAGCGGCATGTCAGGGCCCCGCTCGCCACCTTCGAGGTTCCGGAGCGGCGATTTGATCACATTCATATCGACTTAGTGGGCCCGCTTCCACCTTCCCGGGGCTTTACGTACCTTTTGACGATGGTGGATCACACCACGAGGTGGCCGGAGGCGGTCCCCATGATGTCCACCACCTCTGCGGATGTTGCTCGAGCTTTCGTTTCATCATGGGTAGCCTGTTTTGGTGTCCCTGTGGATATCTCGTCGGATCGGGGGCCGCAATTTTCGTCCGAACTGTGGAATGAGGTGATTTCCGTGTTGGGTGTTAAACGCCACCGCACTACGGCCTATCACCCGCAAGCGAACGGCTTGTGCGAGCGGTTCCACCGTTCCTTGAAGGCATCGCTCAGGGCCAGCCTGCTGGATGCATCCTGGGTCGACAAACTGCCGTAGGTGATGTTAGGACTCCGCACGGCGCCGAAGGAAGATCTCCAGTCGTCGGTGGCGGAGATGGTTTACGGGCAACCGCTTCGAGTCCCGGGTGAATTCCTGCCATCCCCTACATGACCATGGTCCGCAGCCAGGCAAAGAGAGACCCACCGGGATGCGGCCCGCTGTTTCCGCCCAGTTCCGACCTCACAGCATGGTTTGCCTTCGTACAACGTCCCGGGGGAGTTGTCGAAAGCCAAGTTCGTGTTTGTGCGCCAAGATGGCCATCGTACCCCGCTCGCACCTCCTTATGCCGGGCCCTTCAAGGTTTTGCAGACAGGGGACAAGAGTTTCGTGATTGACGTCGGGGGCAAGCCGGATCACATCTCTGTCGATCGCCTCAAGCCTGCGCACCTGGACCTCGAACGACCGATCGAGCTGGCGCAGCCTCCACGCCGCGGCCGGCCGCCAGCCGCCAGTCGCCACCACACCTGACAGCGCCGTGTTACCTGCCAGCTCGCCGCCTGCTCAGCATTTTCCCCTCCGGGAATTTAGGAGTCGGTCCAACAGACTTGTCCGACCTCCTCAGCGATTGACTCTTTTAATTAAAGACAATTCTGAGGGGGCGTATGTGGCAAAGCCACTAACAGATGCTCACAGGGACTTGTATAATTGCCTTTAATCATGTTTATTACCTTTCAATGTTGGCTCTGGTTAAACAGAGCTAGATCGACAAAATTGTGATCTGACGTGATGACGTCATCACGTGGGTCATGTGACGTCCCCAACGGCGGGAAACGTGATGACGTCATGACATCAGAGGTAGAGGGCGTGGCCAGCCAGTCCTCGTGTGGAGTGATAGAGAGAAGACCTGTTTAGAGCTTCTCCTGCATTTTCTTGTTTTGTAAAGTTTTAATACATTAAACTCAGTTTGTTAACCTCCAGTGAGTTTATAGATTCTTTGCTAGGAGTGCAGAGACTCCTACAACATCTCTTAACAGTGTAAATTGAATTTTGTTTCAAACTGACCTTTTATATTGGGAATGGTGATGGTGGAGCCCAGCACATGAGTGCAAAATAACAAGGCTGAAGCGTTTGCAACCATCTTCAGCCAGAAGTGGATGATCCATATCGGCCTCCTTCTGAGGTCCCCACCATCACAGAAGCCAGTCTTCAGCCAATTCGATTCACTCCATATGATAACAAGAAACAGCTGAGCGCATTGGATACAGCAAAGGCTATGGGCCCCAACAACAACCCAGCTGTCGTGCTGAAGACTTGTGCTCCAGAACTAGCCACGCCTCTAGCCAAGCTGTTCCAGTACAGCTACACTGGCATTTATCTGACAATGTGGAAAACTGCCAAGGCTTCTTCGGCAGCACCTCTCGAACCCGCGACCTCTTCCACCTAGAAAGACAAGGGCAGCAGGCGCATGGGAACACCACCACCTCCAAGTTCCCCTCCAAGTCACACATCGTCCTGACTTGGAAATATATCACCGATCCTTGATCGTCGCTGGATCAAAATCCTGGAACTTCCTACCTAACAGCACTGTGGGAGTACCTTCACCACACAGACTGCAGCGGTTCAAGAAGGCTGCTCACCACCACCTTCTTGAGGACAATTAGGGATGGGTAATAAAAAAAAAACGTTCACTGCTTGGTATAACAATGTATCATCAGCAGATAGTTGATTAGTCAATAGGTTTCTAGAAGGATTCCTGTTTGAATTTTAGCTCAATATGATAGCCAGCAAATTTAGCTGCATCACTGAGATTTCACAGATCTATTTTGACCTTAAGTTTCTTAATATATATAAAATTCTTAATATATGCACAGAATTAGGGCTAGAAATTCATTATAGCCAAGGAATGGGCAGTGTCAGTAGAAAAGTTGGAGAATTAGTTCCAGGCGCAAATGCTTTAGACTGCACACAAAATTCGTGCTCAGTGCTCAATAAAATGATTAGAGTCCTAAATCAAGTCTTAAAACTCAAGCTCATTGGCGTTACCCTTAAAGGCTGGACCAATATCGGGTGCAGTCTAATCGCAAGTCATGATTGCCAGAGGCTTTTTTCACTACTTAAAGGGGAGATTCATTGATGCTGCAGCACCTCATTCTCAGCATTGCCAACTGTGCAGCTGCCTCAGCAAGAAGGAGCAGAACAATGAGAAGCAGCCGAAGGACTGAACCAGGTGTGCTCATAGTAGATCCATGCCCCAGGGAAAGAGCCCGCAGATTCTCCAATGAAGCATTGGCAGCATTGGTTCTCGCTGTGCAGAGATGGTGGAGAGATGGCGCTACCCGGCATGTGGCAGGAGGCCCTCGCTACAAGTCTTGCACACCGTGTGGAGGGTGGTAGCACAGCACATCTCGGGCTGCACTGTGGCCCCCAGGACCCATACACAGTGCAGGAAGAAATTTAACAACCTCACTCGAGTGGTCAGGGTGAGTGACTG
Source organism: Somniosus microcephalus (assembly GCF_052327205.1). Taxonomy (NCBI): domain Eukaryota; kingdom Metazoa; phylum Chordata; class Chondrichthyes; order Squaliformes; family Somniosidae; genus Somniosus; species Somniosus microcephalus. The sequence goes on along the minus strand of NC_140987.1, from coordinate 251,781,837 downwards.
CTTCAACAAATGCTACATACCACCATCTGAACCACAATCTTCACACACTGTCCAAAGCACCACACACTCAGCACTCACCCACCAACAGTCTCTACCTACCAACAATCACACCCACATCTCACACCTTGCACACAATGACAGCTATTCAACTATAGCAGGCACATCACCCAAACACATTGCCCCACATTCACTCACACACTTTCCTTTCTCCTGTAGTCCAAGGTGGCTCACAACAGGAAGGAGCAGGAGTGCACAGGTGGGGGACAAGCTGACACCCAACCACTGTCTGCGCTGGATAATCGACTGCTGCAGATCATTGCGTGTTAGGTGGTGGGTGCGTGGCCACCGACGACGTTGACCCCCTTGGGGATAACAACGGTATGCTCATCGCTACTCTTTCTTCTCACATCTGTCATTTCAGCTTTGCAGTGTGATATGGCATGCGAGAGGGATGGAATGATGGGGATGTGGTGAGCAAAGGCGATCTGGGCTTTAAGTCATCCTGGTGTGAGGCTGGAGATCTGTTTGGAGGAGGTGGCAGAGTTCTGTGACCACCTCCTTGGTGAGGCGGAGCCATTTAAGACAGTGCTCCTCACTTAATTGAAGGTAGGAAAAGTGCTGTCAGAATACCCTCGGAGGGTAAGGCCTCCTGGTGAGAGCCCTGATGTCCCTCTTCATCTCTCATATTCCTCACTGTCTCTGCTCCCTCCGTTATAGATCCTGGAGGGCGAGTTGGCATGCCAGTACAGCCCCCATTAATGTTACCAAGTGTAGCAGTTTGAATATTTGAAGAATAAATGTAGCTATGTTTTAGTTGCCAGAAGACTCCTGATACAAAAGAACCTTTAAATTACTGAATGAAACTGTTGCAGTGGGTGAAACTGCCAAGAAAACACTGAAACTGCACTAACCTGACAGCTGCGAGTGATTACTGATGATCCCTTTAAATTACGTCACTGGAGCCAACTTCCTGGTGCTGCACACCAAGCTCTCCCTGTCAGTGTTTACTCCAGGCACTGAGGTAGGTGGCGACAATCAATCAATTTAGCAAATCGGGCGGTCAGTGAGCGCTGCACATTCACTGACGCCACGATCTACCTGGCTTTGATGTTCTCGCTGATACCTCTTACTTGCGGCGCTATGGGGGTTGGATTTGGCATGCGTCGCTGGATTCACCATGCCCTGGCGATACTGCTCTAGCACCCCGTTAGCGCCATCTTCTTTTGGGAAGTACACTTGGAGTCATTAGATGTCAGCCATGACTCAATGGATAGCACTCGTGTCTCTGTAGTCAGAAGGTTGTGGGTTCAAGTCCCACTCCAGAGAATTCAGCACTGTAAGAGGTGTCGTCTTTCGGATGAGACGTTAAACCGAGGCCCCGTCTTCCCTTTCAGGTGGATGCCAAAGATCCCGCGGTACTATTTCTAAAAAAAGCAGTGGATTTCTCCCTGGTGTCCTGGCCAATATTTAGCTCTCAACCAACATCTAAAACAGATGACCTGGTCATTTATTTCATTGCTCTTTGTGGGACAAAATGGCTGCCGTGTTTCCTACATTACAACAATGACTACATTTCAAAAGTATTTCATTGGCTGTAAAGTGCTTTGGGACGCCCTGAGGTCATGAAAAGCGCTGTTTAAATTCAAATTCTTTCTTTCTTTTTATTATGCTTCACACAGTGTTGTAAATACAAGGGTCAAGAAGTTTTCTACTCTTAAAAGAGCAAGAAGGTCGGAATCCTAAAGTATAGAGCTTTGTCTTTCAATGTAACCATAAAGATCACTGATCCTGGTAGATGTTTTATTCCAGTAAAAGGTATGATAGTATCAGAAAAGATTATACAGCTTAACTTTTATGCACACAGTTGGGCTACTCCACATTTTGTTTGATAAGTGATTGTGTTGGACATCTGACCCTAGTAACCAGTCAGTCTGGATCTGGATTTTAACTGTAACCAGAATCTAATGATGGCCAAATTATCCTCAAACAGGATATACAGTAATGGGTTTCCCATAAATAAGCAAACGGCAATATCTAAATCTCTCATAGCATGATTGTTAGAAGTATTTCAGGAATACTGTGGGATATAGCTCGATGCTTGGATGGATTTCTGGTATCCTTGTGTGGGAAACCACATGAAATGTATAAAGTACTCACTCTGACTGCAATAGACTTGAAATGTGACCCAATCCTGGAATACTGCAGCAAAGTGAATGATGTGCTCTAATTTTTGTAATTTTGGACGCATTGGATTATTTACTCAGTGGTCCCAATTGTGCATAAAACTAGGTTTATAAAAATATCAAGGGATTTGTATCTTATCAGATTGACCTTTTGAAAGATTCATGTCTTCCTACCGATGTAAGAACATAACATAAGAACATAAGAAATAGGAGCAGGTGTAGGGTATATGGCCCATCTCGCCGGCTCCACCATTCAATAAGATCATGGCTGATCTTCGACTTCAACTCTACCTTCCCGTCCAATCTCCATATCCCTTAGTGCCCAAAAATCTATCGATCTCTCTCTTGAATATACTCAACGACTGAGCATCCAGAGCCCTCTGGGGTAGAGAATTCCAAAGATTCACAACCCTATGAGTGAAGAGATGTTTCCTCATCTCAGTCCTAAATGGCCGACCCATTATCCTGAGACTATGACCCCCCTAGTTCTAGACTCTCCAGCCTGGGGAAACAGACTCTCAGCATCTACCCTGTTGAGCCCTCTAAGAATTTTATACATTTCAATGAGATCACACCTCACTCTGACCAAATATTTCTAATATTATTGAATGACTTGCGAAACTACACTAGTAAACTCCAGATGGTAGTCACAGTCCTACAGATAATGGCCTGTAATTTCCTGAGTATGGATGCCTCCCACCGGGAAAAAATCTACGTCCTTACCTGAGGGCCCCCGAGGTCCGGACTCTTCCGCACCTGGACCTCTCCCGGTGCGCACGTGCAAAGGCCCAGGTAGACCTGTCAAAAGTATGAATGGAGATCACTGAAAAAAGACATCAAAACATTAAAAAAAAAATTTTAATCACGTTTTTAAAATTAGTTAAAATTACATTAAATTAAATATTTTAAACAAAAATTTAATTTTTTGAAAAAAATAATTAAAGATTTTTACTGGGCTAAAAATAAACGTATCTTTTTTTAAAGTATTTTTACATTATAAATGAGTGAAAAAAGTTATTGTTTTACTTTTTTTTAATCTTATGCTGATAAAAGTAGGCCTTACGCTTGCTTTTACCAGGCGTAAGATTTTTAAGGGATTTCAGCGGGCGGAGGTTCTGCAGAAAGCGGAACTCTCCCCCCGCAGAGACCCTTCTCCAGGGCAGGTGGAGGATCTGTCAAGAGGATTATTGACAGATCGGAAGTGCCGGTTTTCAGCGCACGCGCTTCATATGCCTGTAACCGGCACTTGTGAGGTCCCTATGGGTGTGTACACGGCTCGTACACATCCGTAGGCATCGGAAATTACAGGCCATTGTTGCAGGGAGATTCCTTGATGGTGAAGAGGCTGTAAGCTAGCAATTCACTGCGAAGTTTCTGATGTGGTAACATCATCTTCGGACCTCAGTATTCATTTCAGAATTTAGCGCACACATTTCTTTACTGATTTTAATCGAACCAAAATAAATGTAACTATTTTCGTTCCAGATGTTGTTGTATTTGAAAGTCCTAAATGGCTGACCCTTATCCTGAGACTATGTCTAGTTCTAGACTCTCCAGGCAGGGGAAACAGCCTCTCGGCATCTACCCTGTCAAGCCCTCTAAGAATTTTATACATTTCAATGAGATCACCTTTCATTCCTCTAAACGCCAGAGAATATCGGCCCATTCTAATCAATTCTCACAATGTATATTTTGGACATTCTAATTCATCTTTTCTTCACCTGTTCAAATCTAATAATTGTTGTATATATTAAGGGGTTAAACCTCCACAGAAGTTTTCCCACTTTGGTAGATGTGCCCAAAAATTCACCTAAAATCTGAGGTGAAAGTTGTAGACTCTCAGAATTATACCTGCTGCAGCCCCTGAGATCTGTCTTCTTCATTGCTGTAAGATTCTAGCCAAAGCTTCAGTCCTATGACACATGCACTGCAAAGCATCCACCTAAACTAGCTGCTCTGTGGTGAAAATTTAGTTCCATCTATAATCCTTTATCGTTCATTGGGCAAGACCAACATGGCAAAATACTTACTGCCATTGATCCAAAAGGTTCACCCATTTCTTTTGGATTGAGGAGGTGAAAGTCAAAGGGAATTCCCTGTAATCCTAGCCAAATGAATGATAAAAAAAAACAACACGTCTCTGCAGACAGTAAGTGCCAAATTGGAAACGGACTACTCTTGGCTTGCGAAACAATGCATGTTCCTTTAGCCCCAGGGTATGGCAGATTGAGTCATTAGTGAAGTGGAAGTTGAAGTGTCAAGAACTCGAGCTTAAAGCGAAAGGGAAGGAATTCTGGAAGACAGATGTGATGACTTCATGAATACAGGCATCTGCAAAACCACCAGGTGTTGAGAGTGCCTGAAAGGGTGCAGTAAAGGGGAATAGAATGCAGTTCATGTGTCTCGGTATCAAATTTTGTCTGATAATCACTCCTGTGAAACACCTTGGGACATTTTACTACGTTAAAGGTGCTATATAAATACAAGTTGTTGTTATTGAATCAGAAGGTTGTGGGTTCAAGTCCCACTCCAGAGACTTGAGCACATAATCCAGGCTGACACTCCTAGTGCCATACTGAGGGAGTGCTGCACTATCGGAGGTGCCGTCATTCAGATGAGACACTAAACCGAGGCCCCATCTGCCCTCTCAGGCAGACATAAAAGATCCCATGGCACTATTTTGAAGAAGAGCAGGAGAGTTCTTCCTGATGTTCTGGCCAATATTTATCCCTCAATCAATATCACTAAGAAACACATTGGGTGGAATTTTAACATTAAAAGCGGGTGGGTTTGGAGCATGGGGGTAATTAAATTGTTAAAAATCAAATTCCCGACCTGAACCCGCCTCCAACCTGCCCACTTTCGGTTTTAATGGAGGCGGGATGGGAAGCAGGACGGGGACGGACAGCCAACCCGCTGACAGGAGGCGGGACGTCAATTTAAATATTACAATGAGGCTGGAAGCCTCTTTTTTAACCTGCATTTTGTTTTTAACTGCATGTGGACGAGTTTTACACACTTCGTAAAACCCGGCAGTTATAGCAAGACGGGGACAGCTGCATCCAGGACGTAAGTGCCTTTACACCTGTCTCCTGGATCCAGGATCCCTACCTAACCAACTCCCCGCAATCAGAGACCCCCTCACGAGACCTCTGATCGCCTTCCTGGACACCCCCCGCCCCCCCACGATCATCCTGAGGCCGGGCACGATCCTCTGGTGGCCGGCCCTGATCTTCCTTCCATAACACCCCCCCCACCCCCACCAAAATCAGCATCAGCATCAGGCCGGCCATGATCCTCTGGTGGTCAGCCCTGATGTGATCTTTCCTCTCCCCCCCACCAATGATCTTTCGGCTGGTCACGATCCTCTGGTGGCCAGCCCCAATCTTCTTCTTTCCCCCCACCCCGGTTCCTCGATGTTCCCGATCTTCTCCCCCAATCCCGGTCCCTCGATGTCCCTGATTTTCTGCTCCCCCCTCCCCTAGTTCCCTCGACGTTCCCAATCTTCTCTCCCCCACTAGTCCCATGATGTCGGCGATCTTCCATCGACCACCCCCCATCCTCCGGAGGCCGGCACCAGCCTACGCCCAATCCCTCCCTCCTCTGTGTGGCCTAATGCTGCAGGCCTACCCACCCGCAGCCAACCAGCCTCTCCATCTGGCTGGCTGCAGGCGGGAAATCGAGGCCTTGCATGCAAATCAGGCCCTGCCATTAAAGTCGGCAGGGCCTGTGGGAAACCCAGGCTTCTGGGCTTCTAGTCTCAGGATAAGGGGTTGGCCATTTAGGACTGAGATGAGGAGAAATTTTTTCACTCAGGGGGTTGTGAATCTTTGGAATTCTCTGCCCCTGGGGGCTGTGGATACTGAATTGTTGAATATATTCAAGGCTGAGATAGATAGATTTTTGGATCTAGGGAAATCAAAGGATATGGAGAATGGGCGGGAAAGTGGATTTGAGGTTGAAGATCAGCCATGAACTTGTGCACAAGGGGCCATATGGCCTACTCCTGTTCCTAATTTTTATGTTCTTATTATTAGTATCAATATTTGTACGCAAGAGGCAAGTCCCACAGGAGAATCTCGCTAATCCTGTCTCCTTAGCATTTGGAACAAAAATAGAAGATACAGACCTGTCCATACTTGCAGGTACTAGGCAGCAGCTTATGTTATCAGGTCTGGGTTCCTGCCACATTTCAGTCATATATGGTTATGCCTTCAAGCCCTTCCAATACTGCCTTGCCACTGGAAACCTGAGCCTTACCCAGTTGAAATTTATATTCTCCCTGGTTACATTTTACACATGTGGTGTCAGCCGTGGCTCAATGGGCAGCACTCTCGCCTCTGAGTCAAAAGGTCGCTGCTTCAGATCCCACTCCAGGGACTTGCACACGTAACCTAGGCTGACACGCTGCAATGTCGGAGGTGCCGTTTTTTGGATGAGAGTTTAAACCAAGAGTCTGCCCTCTCAGGGGGATGTAAAAGATCCCATGCCACTATTTCGAAGAAGAGCAAAGGAGTTCTCCCCGTTGTCCTGGCCAATATTTATCCCTCAACCAGCTTCACTGTAACAGATTATCTGGTCATTTATCCCATTGCTGTTTATGGAAGCTTGCTGTGCGCAAATTAGTTGCCACATTTCCTACATTACAACAGTAACTATGCTTCAAAAGTACTTCATTTGCTGTGTCGTGCTTTGGGCAATCCTGAGATTGTGAAAGGAAAAAAATGCAAATCTTTCTTTAACAGAAAAAGAAGTAATCCTATCACAAACCAGCAATGGATTTGAAATGAGATTACACTAGACAAATACTTGCAGAAATACCTGCTAATTTGACTTGTAATTCATGCAAAATCTTTCAGTAATGCAAAGTCCTTTCAAACAAATGACTCACTTCAGTTACAGATGAGTTTTTTTTTGGAATGCATAACACAAACGTAATTAACCAGGTAACTGCCTGTTTCTCTTGTGGTGAGCCAATTGCTGTCTAACCACCTTACCTTCTACACACTAGCCCCAGTTACTAGCCACAACTTGTGGAGCCTTCCATAGATGAAATTAAATGCTGCATTCACCACTCCATTTCAAAACCATTGTTCTTGCCACAATGGAGAAGGTTTTCTTGGTGTGCTGAATGTAGAGAAACCATAAACGTGGTTTTATTCAGATGTACCAAATGGCCAACTCCAGAGAAAAGACCTGTATAATCCATAAACTGAGTCCAAGAGGACTTTTGTATGTTTTAGTCCAAATTTAGCGATCTCCTGATGTGAGACAAAGTCCCAAAAATAGTTTAGCCCCTCGATTGTTATCCAACGATTTGTGACTGTACAGCAGTCAAAGAATCTTGTTAGGTGTGGTGTATGTAACCGTTCCACCTTTAAGAGAACTATTTTAAGAGATGCACTACTTTATCTTGGCTGCTGTATACTGTAATACCGGTGGTGACCACACCGGTATATAAGTGCTGTGTAATGATTTATTGGGCAGTTCAGCCTGACCTTCGACTAGTAAAGACCTGTTGAATTTATTCTTGTGGTCTGTGTGCAGTGATTCTTATTAACAATAACTAGAACACACAGACTTAACAGTGGCGACGATGACGATCTTACCCTGCGGCAGAGATATATCCAAGGCAGTTTAGCGGGCGTCGAGAAGAGGCATCCGCCCTCATCATCCTGCTGAGAAAAGACTCGGGTCTGAAGAGCAAGGGAGAATCCTGACACGAAGCCTTCCATCAGCAACAGGCAGTGATCATCCCTTCTACCACGGTGGTGGGTAAGCCGATCAGCGAGGAGCAGCAAGTCGGCCACGTTGGCTGTGAAGTAGGGGAGGGAAAAACGGAGGATATAAGGGCGGAGAACTCGACCACGGCCGGGGAAAAGAGCCGGACAGAAGTCGGGGCCAGGGGCGCTGAGACTGGGGCAGCGTAAGGCACGGGAGCCGCGGTGAATGCAAACGCAGCCGGTGTAAAAGACCGGGCTGCAAGCGGGCTGGGAGACGCAACAGCGTTGAAAGAGAGCTCGACCGCGACCGGGGAAAAAGGCCGGGCAGCTACCGAGGCCGCGAGGCGCGGGAGAAGATAAAAAAATAAAAATTTTTAAAAAACCGCGGACAGCTCAACCGCAGCCAGGGGAAAGGACCGGACTGCAAGAGGAGCTGGGAGGCACGATTTGAGAACCGCTGGGGAGGGCGAACGCAGCAATATGGCAATCGCCATTACAGCCAGCGAGGGAGAAAGGCAAACGCGGGAAGCCGCCATTTTCGTCGGCGGGGGAAGAAGACAAGCGCGGGAAACCGTCATTTTGAAATAAATAAATAAATAAATAAAAGAAAAATTTCTTTTTGTTTCTCAAGAAGATTGCGAGGATGCCTAAGCGTGGTAACAGCAACGATTTCGATGCCGATGTTGAAGATTGGGCCACGTATGTAGAATGCATAGAGATTTATTGTAAGGCAAATAAAATATCAGATGAAGATAAAGCACTAACCTTACTAAACTCAATGGGTGCGAAGACATACGGGCTATTGAAGCATCTCCTATCACCAGCTAAACCGGCGGATCAGGCTTTCGCTAATATTGTTGCTGTCCTGAGAAATCATTTGAACCCCACACCGCTGATGTTAGCGGAACGATTTAAATTTTATGCGAGAACGCAACTGAAAGAGGAAAGCAACGCGGAGTATTTAATTGAACTGCGTAAGCTAGCGAAATACTGTCAGTTTGGGGAAAGACTGACAGAGGCACTGAGAGACAAATTCGTGTGTGGATTGTCGAAAGAAGGAACACAAAAGCGGCTGCTTGAAGAGAATGATCTTACACTTGATAAAGCTGTCACTATTGCAGCATCGCACGAAGCCGCAGCGAGAGGCACTGCGGAAATGCAGCTGAAGCAGCGGTACTCAGCGTAGATCAAATGGCTTTGGGTACAGCGAAATGTTATCATTGTGGAAAGACAACACACAATCAGAACCAATGCTGGTTTAAAAATCAGGAATGTAGAAAATGTGGCAAGCTTGGTCACATAGCTAAAGTATGCCGGTCAGGAAAGAAGACCAGCAACAAAAAGTCACCGCAGGAAAAATGCAGAAAGGTACATAAGGTGGCTGAGAAGAGTTCGGATGAACAGAATTCGGATTCAGACTCCAACAGCAAGGAACTGGGTAGTCTGAGAATTCACAATGTGAGTAAGGAAGCTGACCTACAAACTATCTGGGTCACACTTCAGATAGCAGGAGTCCAAGTGAAGATGGAATTGGACACCGGATCGGCGTTGACGGTCATGAATAAGCAAGATTACAAAAGGTTATTCACACATATTCCCCTACGGGATACGGAGATAGTATTGCAGACATACGCGGGGCAAAGAGTATACCCCATCGGAAAGATAAAAGTCAAGGTGGTACACAAGGGCAAAGAACACCAAGGAATGGACTTATATGTACTACCTGAGGGAGGTCCACCACTTCTGGGACGGGAGTGGATCAGGAAAATAAATATGGACTGGCACTCCCTAAAAGCAATAACGGTAGATTCCGGAAAAAAAGATGTCAAACCTGAACGATTGCCCAGAATATTGGATGAGGCTAAAGAGGTGTTCCAACAGGGACTGGGAACACTGAGAGGAATTACGGCAAAAATCAAGATTGCAGAACATGCAAACCCAACCTGCTGTGGAAGCTGAGCTGGAAGGGCTAGAACGTTCAGGAGTACTGTCTAAGGTGGACTGGAGTGAGTGGGCCACGCCCATTGTTCCCGTCATGAAGCGTTCATCGAGTAACAAGCCAGGGGAACCGGGGAAGGTCCGCATCTGTGGAGACTTCAAGATCACGGTTAATCCGGTGCTTCACACGGTGCAATATCCGCTTCCGCGGATTGAGGATATCTTTGCTTCATTGTCTGGCGGGAAACACTTCACCAAGATAGACCTGGCGCAAGCGTACTTACAGATGGAAGTTGAGGAAGAGTCGCGCCAGTATCTCACAATCAACACGCACAGAGGCTTGTATCGATATAATAGACTGGTTTTTGGAGTGGCTTCGGCTCCAGCAATTTGGCAGAGGGCCATGGAGCAGGTATTACAGGGAATTCCAAGCACTCAATGTTACTTGGACGATATCCTGATTACAGGAGATGACGATGAGGAACACCTTGCAAATTTGAAACTGGTGCTCACCAGATTGAAGGAATATGGACTTCGAGTTAATCGCCAGAAATGTGAGTTCTTTCAGAAACGGATCTCGTACTGTGGTCATGTCATTGACCAGGAGGGGCTGCACAAGTCACCTGACAAGATCGAAGCTGTTGTGAAGGCTCCCGCTCCGGAAAATGTATCCCAGTTGAGGTCGTTCCTAGGGTTGATTAACTATTACCATAAGTTTCTGCCAAATCTACCCACGGTGCTGCACCCACTGAACGCTCTTTTGCAGAAAGAAGTACCATGGAAGTGGAGCGAGGACTGTAAGAAGGCCTTTCGCAAAAGCAAGGCATTGATCACCTCAGAGGAAGTGTTGGCTCACTTCAACCCAACGCTACCTATTCGTTTAGCTTGTGATGCTTCTCCTTATGGTATTGGAGCAGTACTCTCACACAAGTTGCCAAATGGCTTGGAAAGGCCAGTCGCATTTGCATCCAGATCATTGACCTCCGCTGAGCGCAACTATGCTCAGATAGATAGGGAGGCTCTCAGCCTTGTGTGGGGAGTAAAGAAGTTTAATCATTACCTGCAGGGCCAGAAGTTTACACTGCTGACAGACCACCAGCCGTTGGTATCCATTTTTAACCCTAAGAAGGGTGTTTCGGTGATGACAGCACAGCACGGTGGCATAGTGGTTAGCACTGTTGCCTCACAGCGCCAGGGACCCGGGTTCGAATCCGGCCTCGGGTGACTGTCTGTGTGGAGTTTGCACATTCTCCCCGTGTTTGCGTGGGTTTCCTCCGGGTGCTCCGGTTTCCTCCCACAGTCCAAAGATGTGCGGGTTAGGTTGATTGGCTATGATAAATTGACCCTTAGTGTTAGGGGGATGAAATACGTGGGGTTACGGGGATAGGGTGGGATATGTGTTGGTGTAGGGGTTATGGGGATTGGGTGGGATATGTCAGTGCAGGCTCGATGGGCCAAAATGGCCTCTATCTGCACTGTGGGGTTTCTGAGATTCTGAGATTCTGAGATGGTCCCTTTTCCTAGGGGCACATCAATATCAGATAGAATTCAAAGGTACAAAGCAGCATGGTAATGCTGATGGGCTGTCGCACCTGCCACTACCTACTGAGGAGGAGGCACCGACGGTTGACCCGGTGGAGTTATTTCACTCGACCATCATCGAATGTTTACCTGTCACCAATGCAAATATTGAAAGGGAGACTAGGAATGACCCGACACTGTCCCGGGTCTACGAATTGACAGTAAAGGGATGGCCAGCCCATGATGATCCACTGTTACCGGCATTCTCAGCAAGACGAGAACAGCTGTCCATCTGTCAGGGAACATTGATGTATGGAACAAGGGTGATTATCCCTCCTAAGTTAAGAGAGAGAGTTCTAAAAGAACTACATGAAGGTCATCTGGGGGGAGTCAAGATGAAAAGCCTTGCTAGGGCTTATGTGTGGTGGCCGGGTATCGACCAACAGATAGAGGATCTGACGAAAAGCTGCTCAGGGTGCCAAAAAGTCCAAAATGCACCTCCAATTGCACCGCTGCATCCATGGGAATGGCCTTCAACCCCATGGCAATGTGTACATATTGACTTTGCTGGTCCATTCATGGACTCCATGTTTTTAATTGCGGTGGACGCACATTCTAAATGGCCAGAAGTAATTAAAATGACTACCACTACCTCGGAGAAGACGATCGCGGTGCTAAGAACGATATTTGCAAGAAATGGATTGCCAGAGCAAATATGTTCAGACAACGGACCACAGTTCGTGTCAGAGGAATTCCAGAAATTCCTGAAGAAGAATGGGGTGAAACATTATACCTCTGCCCCATATCATCCAGCTACGAATGGGTTGGCCGAGAGGTTTGTACAGACGTTCAAAAAGGCAATAAAGGCCATGAGCGAAGATCAGATTCCACTGCAACACAAGGTGGACAATTTCCTACTGGCATATCGAAACGCCACCCATGCAACAACAAACCAAAGTCCTGCCATGATGTTCTATAACAGGAGGTTGCGGTCCAGGTTGGACTTGTTAAAACCAAATGTGCGGAGGGAAGTCGAAAACAAACAGTTCCAGCATATCAATAACAAGCCCACTCGGAGTTTTGAAATAGGACAACCGGTGTTAGCCAGGGACTATAAAAACAAGAAATGGCAATCTGGAACAATTCGGGCCAGACAAGGACCCCTGATGTACACGGTAGATGTTGGTGAAAACGTAATGCGATGTCATGCTGACCAACTGGTGGGATCGAGAACAAGGGTCGAGCCCATGGTTACGACAGAGACAACCGTGGAGGAAGTTAGTGAACCTGAAGCATCTACCTCAGAAGTGAATATACCTGATGATGATGTCCTATCCATAGGGGATCAACTAGATGAGTCACCCCAGCAACGAGAACCAGAGACCCCTGAAAGGCGTTATCCGTCTCGGATCAGGAGGCCTCCTCAGAGACTGAATCTGTGAACTGTTTTTACATGAAGTTGTGTATATATGTTATTATGTTATGTTAAATGGGGAATATATACTGTTAAGCTAAAAAGGGAGGATTGTGGTGTATGTAACCGTTCCACCTTTAAGAGAACTATTTTAAGAGATGCACTACTTTATCTTGGCTGCTGTATACTGTAATACCGGTGGTGACCACACCGGTATATAAGTGCTGTGTAATGATTTATTGGGCAGTTCAGCCTGACCTTCGACTAGTAAAGACCTGTTGAATTTATTCTTGTGGTCTGTGTGCAGTGATTCTTATTAACAATAACTAGAACACACAGACTTAACATTAGGCAAGGGTATTAAGGGTTACAGAACCAAGGCGGGTGGATGGAGTTAAGATACAGATCAGCCATGACCTCATTGAATGGTGGAACAGGCTCGAGGGGCTGAATGGCCTTCTTCTGTTCTGATGTTCCAAGTAGGAATTGGTTTCTTTGGGTCTGTAAAGCAGACAGCAATTATTAGATTTTCTTTAAATGTTAGGAATGGTGTGACAGGTGCAGATTGATTAGTGTGGGTTTTCAGATCAAACTGTGTCTTATTAATCTTGTCCCCATATCTTCACGTTCATAGAAACAAAGAAACATAGAAAAATAGGAGCAGGAGTAGGCCATTCGGCCCTTCGAGCCTGTTCCGCCATTTAATATGATCATGGCTGATCCTCTACCTCAATACCATATTCCCGCTCTCTCCCCATACCCCTTGATGCCTTTTGTGTCTAGAAATCTATCTATCTCCTTCTTAAATATATTCAGTGACGTGGCCTTCACAGCCTTCTGTGGTAGAGAATTCTACAGGTTCACCACCCTCTGAGTGAAGAAATTTCTCCTCATCTCAGTCCTAAATATCCTACCCTGTATCCTCGTTCTAGATCCTCCAGCCAGGGGAAACATCCTCTCTGCATCCAGTCTGTCTAGCCCTGTCAGAATGTTATACGTTTCAATGAAATCCCCTCTCATTCTTCTAAACTCTAGTGAATACAGGCCGAGTCGACCCAATCTCTCCTCATACGACAGTCCTGCCATCCCAGGAATCAGTCTGGTGAACCTTCGCTGCACTCCCTCTATGGCAAGTATATCCTTTCTTAGGTAAGGAGAACAAAACGGCACACAGTACTCCAGGTGTGGCCCTGTATAACTGTAGTAAGACATCCTTGCTCCTGTACTCAAATCCTCTTGCAATGAAGGCCAACATACCATTTGCCTTCTTAACTGCTTGCTGCACCTGCATGTTTTCTTTCAGTGACTGGTGTATAAGGACACCCAGGTCCCTCTGTACATCAACATTTCCCAATCTATCAGCATTTAAATAATACTCTGCCTTTCTGTTTTTCCTACCAAAGTGGATAACTTCACATTTATCCATGTTATACTGCATCTGCCATGTATTTTCCCACTCATTCAACTTGTCTAAATCGCCTTGAAGCCTCTTTGCATCCTCCTCACAACTCACAATCCCACCTAGTTTCGTGTCATCAGCAAACTTGGAAATATTACATTTGGTTCCCTTATCCAAATATTGTGAATAGCTGGGGCCCAATTTTCAATCCATGCCAGTATATTACCCCCAATCCCATGTGCTTTAATTTTGCACACTAACCTCTTATGTGGGACTTTATCAAAGTCCTTCTAAAAATCCAAATACATCCACTGGTTCCCCCTTATCTATTCTACCAGTTACGCCCTTAAAAAACTCCAGTAGGTTTGTCAAACATGATTTCTCTTTCATAAATCCATGTTGACTAAAGATATTTTCTAAGTGTCCTGTTGTCACATCCTTTATAATAGACTCTAGCATTTTCCCTACTACTGATGTTAGGCTAACCGGTCAAGATGGCGGCCGTGACGGTTCGGTGCTGAGAATGCTCTCCCTGTTTCGGGCGGCCAGCTCTCGCCGCTCGCTCCCGCAACCGGAGCGAGGTGCTCGGTGAGTCGGGCAGAGGCAGCGCAGCGCGGTGAGCAGCAGCACCAGCCAAGCCGACCCGCTGGAGCACATCAGCCGGCAGCTCCTTGGCGGGAAGGAATTCCGACTGGGAGGAGGGGAGCCGAGCATGGCGGCCAGAGGCCGACCCGTAAAGAGAGAGAAGTAGGCCCCGGGCCATGGAGCGTGGAGCCGGCGACAGTGAAGAGGAGGCCGCATTGGAGCATTCACATCCCAACGATGTGTTTGGCGAGTCAGGCAGAGGAGCGCAGCGCAATGAGCAGCAGCAGCAGACTCACGACACGCTGCAGCACGTCGGCCGGCAGCTCCATTTCGGGTAACTCGTAGTCCGGATGGGAGGAGGGGAGCCGGGCATGGTGGCCAGAGCGGGAGAAGCAGGCCACCACACGTGGAGCCGGCAACAGTGAGGAGGAGGCCGCGGTGAAGAGGAGAACGGGGCGGCTGAGGGACATCGTGCTCCCACTGCCACGGGAAGCCATTGTATTGACTCTGAATGCGGCGCTTTATGTATAGCTGACGCGTCCCTACGGGGAACAAGCATTCCATTGTACTTGTTACATATGGCAAATAAATCTAATCTGAATCTGAGGTCCCTGTGTTCTCTCTCCCTCCTTTTTTAAATAGTGGGGTTACATTTGCCACCCTCCAATCTGCAGGAACTGTTCCATAATCTATAGAATTTTGGAAGATGACAACCAATACATCCACTATTTCCATGGCTACCTCTTTTAGTACTCTGTGATGCAGATTATCAGGCCCTGGGGATTTATCAGCATTCAGTCCCATTATTTTCTTTAGCACTAATTTTTTAAATATTACTAATTTCCTTTAATTCCTCCTTCTCACTAGACCCTTGGTTCCCTAGCATTTCTGGAAAGTTATTTGTGTCCTCTTCCGTGAAGACAGAACCAAAGTAATTATTTAATTGTTCTGCCATTTCCTTGTACCCCATTATAAAGTCTCCCGTTTGATTGTCTTCACTAATCTTTTTCTTTTTCTTTTTACATACTTGTAGAAGCTTTTACAGTCCGCTTTTATGTTTCTTGCAAGTTTAATCTCATACTCTATTTTTCCCCTCTTAATCAATCTCTTGGTTCTTTTTTGCTAAACTCTAAACTGCTCCCAATCCTCAGGCTTGCTACTTTTTCTGGCAACTTTATATGACTCCTCTTTGGATCTAATACTATCCTTAATTTCTTTTGTTAGCCATGGTTGTGCCGCTTTTCCTTTTGTGTTTTTGTACCAGAAAGGAATGTATAACTTGCAATTCATGCATTCATTCCTTAAATGTTAGCCATTGCCTATTCACCGTCATGCCTTTTAATGAAGCTCCCCAATCTATCATAGCCAACTCACTCCTCATACCTTTGTAGTTTCCTTTGTTTAGATTTAGGACCCTAGTTTCAGATTGGACTTCTTCACTTTCCATCTTAATGAAAAATTCTATCATGTTATGGTCACTCTTCCCTAAAGGACCCCGCACAACAAGATTATTAATTAACTCATTAGACATTACCTAATCTAGGATAGCCTGTTCCCTAGTTGGCTCCTCAACATACTGGTCTAAAAAACCATCTCGTACACACTCCAGGAATTCATCCTCCACAGTATTATTGCTAATTTGGTTTGGCCAGTATATTAAAGCCACCCATGATTACTGTAGTACCCTTGTTACATGCAACTCTAATTTCCTGTTTGATGCCATCCCCTGCATTACCACTACTGTTTGGTGGCCTACAGGCAACTTCCACCAATGTTTTCTGCTCTTTGGTTCTTCTTAACTCCACCAAGACTGAATCTACATCTTGATTTTCTGAGCCAATATCCTTTCTCACTATTGCACTGATTTCATCCCTTACTAACAACACCACCCCACCACCTTTTCCTTTTTGCCTGTCCTTCCTAAATATCCAATATCCTTGGATATTCAGCTCCCAGCCTTGGTCACGCTGCAGCCATGTCTCCGTAATCGCAATTATATCATATCTGTTTACATCCATTTGCACTTTTAATTCGTCTACCTTATTATGAATGCTTCATGCATTCAGATACAATGCCTTTAGATTTGTCTTTTTAACATTTTTAGACATCTTAACATTTTTTTTGTACTATGGCCCTATTTGTCTTATTACCATTTTTTCTTACCCGGACACTATTTGTTAGTGCACACTTTTGTTTGTACGCTCTGTCCGTTCCTGACACAATCTAGTTATCCTTACCCCAATCACTTTCCTGCACTGCTTCCTTGTCTTTTCTCTTTAGCATTTTAGATTTCTCTCCACTGGGACCCTCCCCCCCCCTTATTTAATTTAAAGCCCTATCTACCTCCCTAGTTATTCGATTCGCTAGAACTCTGGACCCAGCATGGTTCAGGTGTAGTCCGTCACAATGGAACAGCTCTCTCTTTCCCCAGTACTGGTGCCAGTGCCCCACGAATCAAAACCCACTTCTCCCACACCAATCTTTGAGCCACGCATTCATCTCCATGATCCTATTGACCCTATGCCAATTTGCTCGTGGCTCCGGTAATAATCCAGAGATTATGACCTTTGTGGTTCTGCTTTTTAATTTAGTCCCTAGCTGCTCAAACTCTCTCAGCAGAACCCTCTTTCTTTGTCCTATCTATGTCGTTGGTACCTACGTCGACCACGACAACTGTATCCTCCCCCTTCCACACCAAGTTCTTCTCCAGCCCGGAGGAGATGTCCTTTACCCTAGCAACATAGCCTTCGGGACTCACGCTCCGGGCTACGGAGAACAGTGTCTATCCCCCTAACTATACTGTCGCCTACTACAACCACCTTCTTTTTTACTCCCCCCACTTGAACGGCTTCCTGTACCACGGTGCTGTGGTCAGTTTGCTCGTCCTCCCCACAGTCCCCGCATTTGTCCACAAGGGTTGTAAGAACCTCGAATCTATTGCACAAGTGCAGGGACTGAGGCTCCCTCAATACTACCTTCTGGATCCCCGTACCTGCCTCACTCGCAGTCACACCCTCCTGTCCCTAACCACGTGTCAATTCTAAAGTATTTAATCTAAGGGGTGTGGCTGCCTCCTGGAGTAAAAGGTCCAGGTAACTTTCTCCCTCACTGATGTCTCACAATGTCTGCAGCTCGGACTCCAGCTCCTCAACTCAGAGCTGAAGTTCCTCGAGCCGCAGACACTTACCGCAGATGTAGTCACCTTGGACAAAAATGTCCACAAGCTCCCACATATTGCAGCAGCAACACATCTCCTGTTCTCCCATTATTTTATTTATTTAATTAATTAATTAGTTTAGTGTTAATCAAATTATTTACCTCGTTTAGTTTATTAAATTAATTAAATTAAGTTTAGTTTTTAAAATTTAGTTATATGTTATGTTAACATAAAACTTAGCCCACAGTCACTACCAATCACTTACCTGCCTTACCTCTGATGCCACACTGCCATTTTATCTTGTTGATGCAGGTCTGTTGCTGCTTTAAACCCTGCTCTCAGGCCTCGGTCTGCTCCTGCTCAGGTCTCCTGCCGCTCTGTGGGAGAAGTTAGGAAAGGCAAGCGCCTCCTTCCCCCACTCCCACACTTACCAAACTCCCAGTTCATTTTATTCCTGAAAATGAGAGACCTTCGATACGGAGGATTTGAAGATGGTGCTATTATAGATTCCAATTTTATTTGTGAATCAGTCATTTTAGCTTTAATTCTGGTGGCAAGTTAGAGATTGAACACATGTTATTAAAACAGCCTTATTATGATCTTATAGGGTTTCATAATGTTCCAATCATGTGCTACATTTCAGGCATATGATGTATATCATTTTCTACCTATTATTATATCTTATGTGGGTGATATTAGGTTAACTATTGTGCTTTTGGAACTAAGTGTACCAATCACATGTCATTTCAGTCCAGATCACTTTGGCGTGAGAATGTCCACACTACATCATCAAATCCCTCACATTGCAGAATTTCTTCCTTTCCCTATTTCAATTTCAATTTTATTTGTCACATAACCAAATACAACAAGTGAAATCCAGTCAGTGAAATGCTTTTTTCTTAACGAGCTGAGCGCACCAAGCAGCAAAGGACACTTAGCTGCCTGGTACACACGGAGCTCGCAAGGACGCCAGCTATCTTCATCGGCGCCATCACAATAGGGTCCGCTCTCGCCTCGCTCCGCCTTTCCCGCACTCCTGCCCGACAACCTTCCTGGCTCTCCTTCCACCCGGTCTGACCTCCGAGCCTCCCGCGGTGTCCGACCTTCCAGGGCCTGCTTTTCCCACCCTTGTTCCGCTGGCCGCCTCCCCTCCTACCGGTTCGACCTCCGAGCCTCCTGCCAAGGAGTTGCCGGCCGCAGTGCTACAGCGGGTCGTCGTGGCCTCCATCGCTGCTTCTGCTGCCTCCCCGCCAACTCGCCGAACTCATCAGCGCCGATGCACAGCGTCTGTAGCGGGAGTGGGCCGACCGACTCAGGGAGAGCACTTACCCTGCGACCGCCACGGACGCCATCTTGATCAGGACCCACTTTAATTGCCTTATTGTAGTTTCCAAAAGTGATTAAACTGCCTAATGGAGTAACGGATTTTTCCCTGATAATCTCCATGAGTGAGTGCTTTACCATGTGCCATGCAACGAATGCATGTTGGTTTCCTTAACATCTCGCTGCAATCAATCAGCAGACAAGTCAAACAGTTCATACCTCACATGCTCACTATTTTGTAGTTATCAGTGACTCCACAAGCTGTATGAATTGTAACTGATTGTTTATAATTCTTTGAAATCTGAATAGAGAGAATCTCTCACCATAGTTCATAGTGTCACAGTTCAAAGCCAGCAATTATCTATACTTTCATTAAGTCCAATAATTGCACTGAGACACTTTTATAATTGCATGCAAAATGTCCTCATTAATGAGAACTAAAACCGGCCCCAATTCCCTTTGCATTTGTGCGTCTGATAACCAACGGGAACGACTACTATACGCATCTGAGCTTCAGCACCTAGAAAGATCCCACAGTGTCCTCCATTGTTGCATTTATCTGTTTCTTAAATGAATCCTGAGGTTTTACCTGCACAAACTCTATTCAGAAGTCCATTGTTCACTCGTTGTGTGAAAAAAAAACCTTGCATTTCTATAGCGGCGTTCACAACCACCGGACATCCCAAAGCGCTTTACAGCCAATTAAGTACTTTTTGAAGTGGAGTCACTGTTGTAATGTAGGAAATGCTGTGGCCAATTTGCGCACAGAAAGCTCCCACAAACAGCAATGTGATAATCACCAGATAATCTGTTTTTAGTGATGCTGATTGAGGGTTAACTTTAAGCCAGGATACCAGGAAGAACTCCCCTGCTCTTCTTCGAAATAGTGTCATGGGATCTTTTACCACCACCAGAGAGGGCAGACGGGGCCTCGGTTTAACGCATCACGTTTAGTTTCCACTGGTTTGAATGAGTGCGCCCTGGTCCCACCATTATATTTTACCTTAAAGCAATGTTCTTGATTTACTTTTTCTGCCCCATTTACTATTTTAAAAGCAGTGAAGGTGCAGTGCCGTTCCTTCTGTTTGCTGCTTGCACATCCATGTTGAAATTGCTCCACTTTCTTGGGGCATTTCTGCCCATTTTACGAACTTAACTGTGATTTTGCATCCTTAGCTGTAATAGGAAAGTTAGCAGACCGATATGTGCAGCTACAACAACAGCCATTTGCATTTGTATTGCTCCTTTAATGCTTCACAGGAGCGATTATCAAACAAAATTTGACACCTGCTAGTCCGTGTCTAAATAATTCCCAGGCAAAACAAATAATCCTCTTAAAATCTTGATGGTAAAAACCATTGCAAGGCAACATGCTTTAAAGTTGTCAAGACCTGCTTCAAATATAGTCAAATCATCCAAAGGCCACACTAGAAATATTTTCTCCACTTGAAAAAAAGCAAATGGAGGCCTTTTACATCATTCATTTTTGTCTTTTGTGTTGTGTATGTACCTTTAAGAGAATAACTGGTCTCAGACTGCAGTACCGGCAGTGACCACCCCTGTATAAAAGGCGCTAGAGAGCCTCTGTTGTTTAGATTCGTTTATGCCTTTCACCAGTAAACATTTGTTGTTTTCACTCCTGCTAGTCCGTGTCTAAATCATTCACGGACTTAACACTGGCGACGAGTAAAGAAACAAACTTACCTGCAACTCAGCAGCAGCTCCGACGACGTTGTTGAAGGTCGGAGCCAGAAAAAAAAAATGAGGCCATTGAAACTCGAGAAACGGGCGTCGACCATCAATCATCGGGTTCAAGGCTTTGCAGGAGCGACTTTCCAGAGCCAGGCTGGGTTCCTCGGTCCGTGGTTTCCCAGCGAATCGGGCTGGTGGCAGGTAGTGCTCTGATCCTTCCTGGGCTGCAACGGGGCCGGGCAGCGAGTCGGGAAGCAAAGAGAGAGAGAGAGAGGGTGGAGCATACAGGGCGTGGCCGGTGTTTCGAAGCTGGGCAGCGCTCGGACCTCAGAAGAGGGAGGGAAGTGTTCCAGAGGGTCCGCTCCACGACGGGAAGATAATAAAAGAAAACGAATTAATATTTAACGCGCAGGAAACCATGGAAAGCAGCGCTAACAACAGCGGGGAAGAAGGAAAAGCGCGGGAGGTGCCATTTTGTTAAATCGGAGAAGAAGGCAAAGCGCGGGAGGCGCCATTTTAGATTTGCAAGATGCCGAAGACTGGCTGTATCACTGTTTTTGATAATACATTAGAGGACTGGACCACGTATGTGGAAAGAGTCGAGGTATATTTCGAGGCAAATGAAATAGTGGAGGGGAAAAAGGCATCAATATTGCTAAACTTAATGGGCGCTAGAACGTACGGCCTATTGCGGGATCTGATTACTCCAGCCAAACCGAAGGCGAAGAGTTTTAACGAAATTATTGCTGTTCTACAGGAGCACTTAAACCCTGCACCGCTGTTGATAGCAGAAAGATTTAAATTCCACAGGAGAATTCAGCACAAAGGTGAGAGCAATGCTGAGTATCTTACGGAACTACGCAAGCTATCAAAGCACTGCCAGTTCGGAGCAGGACTGGCAGATACCCTACGGGACAAATTTGACTGTGGACTCTTGAGTAAAGGAACACAGAAGAAGTTACTCGCAGAAAAAGAGCTGACGCTAGATAAGGCTTTCAGCGTGGCAGTATCGTATGAAGCAGCAGCCAGGGGAGCTGCAGAAATTCAACAAAAACCACAGGAATACGGCACCCACGAAATGACACGGGGATTTGCAAAATGTTATCGCTGCGGCAGAACTAACCATGACCAGAAGGACTGCTGGTCCAAAGACAAAATATGCAGACAATGCGGGAAGATTGGACACATTGCACGAGTTTGTAGGTCTGGGAAGAAGACCAGCAACAACAAAAAGGCTACTAAGGAACCGTACAAGAAAGTACAAAAGATGACGGAGAGTAGTTCCGAAGACCAGATGAGCGATAGTGAATCCGAGAACAGGAGATTAAGCTGTCTCAAACTTCACAATGTAATCGCAAAAGAGGATCACCGAACCATTTGGGTCACCCTCATGATAGCAGGGTCCCAAGTTAAAATGGAATTGGATACAGGATCAGCGCTAACCGTCATGAATCGACGAGACTATGAGCGGCTATTTTCACACATACCCTTGAGAGAGACATCCATCGTCTTGACGGTGTATTAGGGGCAAAAAGTATACCCCAGAGGACAAATAAGGGTGCCTGTCGAATACAATGGCAAGAAAATACGGAAATTGTATCTCTACATACTGCCAAATGGTGGACCACCGTTATTGGGACGGGAATGGATCAGGAAGATAAACTTAGATTGGCATTCCATTCATGCAATGACGGTGGATGGTAAAAACGATGAAGACGTCACTCCTGGATGATTGTCAACAATCTTAGCTAACGCCAAAGAGGTATTTCAACAAGAACTGGGCACGCTTAAATGCATAACCGCCTCGTTAAAAATAGAAGAGAATGCAGTTCCCAAGTTTTTCAAAGCGAGACCGGTACCATATGCAATTTGTCCAGCCGTCGAGGCAGAGCTGGAGAATCTGGAGAAGGCGGGCGTTTTGTCTAAAGTCGACTGGAGCGAGTGGGCGACACCCATCGTTCCTGTCATGAAGAAAACGTTAAGCAATAAGTCCGGAGAGCCAAGGAAGATTCGCATCTGTGGGGATTTCAAGGTGACGGTGAACCCTGTCCTTCACACAGTACAATATCCTCTTCCAAGGATAGAAGACATCGTCGCCTCACTGTCTGGAGGGAAGCGTTTTACAAAAATTGACCTAGCACAAGCATATTTGCAGATGGAGGTTGAAGAGTCCTCTAGGAAGTATCTCACGATAAACACTCACAAAGGTCTTTACCAGTATCATCGATTGGTATTCGGAGTAGCATCGGCTCCGGCGATATGGCAAAGAGCGATGGAACAAGTCCTGCAAGGGATTCCGGGGACTCAGTGTTAATTGGACGACATCCTTGTAACAGGTGAAGATGACAGTGAACACCTTAACAACCTAGAACAGGTGCTCACTAGACTACGGGAACATGGGCTGCGAGCCAACCGCCTCAAGTGCGAATTTTTTAAGCAACAGATATCGTATTGTGGCCACGTGATTGATGAAGAGGGTTACATAAGTCCCCTGACAAAATTGAAGCGGTTGTTAAGGCCCCAGCGCCTGAAAATGTGTCGCAACTGAGGTCATTCCTCGGGTTGGTGAATTACTATCATAAGTTTTTGCCGAATTTGTCGACAATTCTGCATCCACTGAACGCCCTGCTACGAACGGGGGTAGCATGGAAATTGTAGTGTATGTAACCGTTCCACCTTTGAGAGAACTATTTTAGGTGTTGCACTACTTTATCTTGGCTGCTGTATACTGTAATACCGGTGGTGACCACACCGGTATATAAGTGCTGTGTAATGAGTTATTGGGCAGATCCGCCCTGACCTTCAACCAGTAAAGTCCTGTTAAAATTTACTCTTGTGGTCTGTGTAGTAATTCGCAATATGACACACAGACTTAACAGTGGCGACGAGTTCGATCTTACCCTGCGGCAGAGATACATCCAAGGCAGTTAACGGGCGTCGAGAAGAGGAATCCGCCCTCGTCATTCTGCTGAGAGAAGACTCGAGTCTGCAGAGCAAGGAAGAAGGAAGAATTCTGACACGAAGCCTTCCATCAGCAACAGGCAGTGATCGTCCCTTATATCACGGTGGCGGGTGAGCCGATCAGCGACGAAAAGCAAGTCGGCCACGTTGACTGTGAGTAGGGGAGAAAAAAAAAAAAAAACGGAGAATAAGGGCGGAGAACTCGACCACGGCTGGGGGAAAAAGAGCCGGACAGAAGTCGGGGCCAGAGGCGCTGAGACTGGGGCAGCGTAAGGCACGGAAGCCGCGGTGCAGGCAAACGCAGCCGGTGTGAGAGACCGGGCTGCAAGCGGGCTGGGAGACGCAACGGCGTCGAGAGCAAGCTCGACCGCGACCGGTAAAAAAGGCCGGGCACCTACCGAGGCCGCGAGGCGCTGCGACCGGGATCGTAAGGCGCGGGAGGTAATAATAATTTTTAAAAAAAACCCGCGGAGAACTCAGCCGCAGCCGGGGGAGGAAAGGACCGGACTGCGAGAAGGGCTGGGAGGCGCGATTGAAAACCGCTGAGGGAGAGACAGAGCCGAGCGAGCGGGAGAGACAGAGCCCGAGAGAGCGAGCGAGACCGTGCGAGCGAGGGGGACCGAGCGAGCGAGGGAGAACGGGACCGAGCGAGATTCCGCCCAGCGGCTTACAGCAGCTTTCCGTAAAGGACCAAGAGCTGGAACTGTCCGCCGTCAACTGGTTGTCCCCAGCGCCCGGTTGCCCCTGTCGAGAAAGGGAACAAGGAACGCAATCAGCTGTTCTCGCGCTTTCAGAATAAACTGAAGCCGGCGCGCAGGCTGCGAACCCCGAAAGCCAGCGGTCATCGCCCGAGGGCAAAGCTTTACCCCTCCCGCCAGAGGAAGAAACGCGGGAAGCCGCCATTTAGGCGGGGAAGAAGACAAGCGTGGGAAACCGCCATTCTCGGAGGCGGGGAAGAAGGTAAGCGCGGGAAACCGCCATTTTTGGAAAAAAAAAGTTAAAGAAAAATTTCGTTGTTGTTTCTCAGAAAGATTGTGAAGATGCCTAAGCGTGGTAACATCAACGATTTCGATTCCGATGTGGAAGATTGGGCCACGTATGTAGAACGCATCGAGATATATTGTAAGGCCAATAAAATAGCAAATGATGATAAAGCTCTAACCTTACTAAACTCAATGGGTGCGAAGACATACGGGCTATTGAAGCATCTTCTATCACCAGCTAAACCGACGGATCAGACTTTCGCTAATATTGTTGCTGTCCTGAAGGATCATTTGAACCCCACACCGCTGATGTTAGCGGAACGATTCAAATTTTATGCGAGAACGCAACTGAAAGAGGAAAGCAACGCAGAGTACTTGGTTGAATTGTGTAGACTAGCGAAATACTGTCAGTTTGGGGAAAATCTGACAGAGGCATTGAGAGACAAGTTCGTGTGCGGGTTGTCGAAGGAACGAACACAAAAGCGACTGCTCGAAGAGAACGATCTTACACTTGATAAGGCTGTCCTTATTGCAGCATCGCACGAAGCCGCAGCGAGAGGCACTGCGGAAATGCAGCTGAAGGCAGCGGTACTCAGCTTGGATCAAATGACTTCGGGTACAACGAAATGTTATCGTTGTGGGAAGACAACACACGACCAGAACCAATGCTGGTTTAAAAACCAGGAATGTAGAAAATGTGGCAAGCTTGGTCACATAGCTAAAGTATGCCGGTCAGGAAAGAAGACCAGCAACAAAAAAAAGTCACCGCAGGAAAAGTGCAGCAAGGTACACAAGGTGGCTGAGAAGAGTTCGGATGAACAGAATTCGGATTCAGACTCCAACAGCCAGGAACTGGGTAGTCTGAGAATTTACAATGTGAGTAAGGAAGCTGACCTACAAACTATCTGGGTCACGCTCAAAATAGCCGGAGTCCAAGTGAAAATGGAATTGGACACAGGATCAGCCCTAACAGTCATAAACCGAAGGGACTACAAGCGGCTATTCTCACATATTCCCTTGAGAGATACCAAGATTGTATTGCAGACATACACGGGGCGAAGAGTATACCCCATCGGAAAGATAAAAGTCAAGGTGAGACACAAGGGCAAAGAACACCAAGGAATGGACTTATATGTACTACCTGAGGGAGGTCCACCACTTCTGGGATGGGAGTGGATCAGGAAAATAAATATGGACTGGCACTTCCTAAAAGCCATAAAGAGTGAGAACTCGGTGAAGACAATCAGCTCAGACTCTGGAACTGATGATGGTAAGACCAGCCCATGTGCAAAAGACAAGTCTAAAATGGACTTGCAGACTAATGTTGGAAAAACGAAGGAGTGCATAAATGCTTATGCTTCAGAGGAGAACAAAGTTTCAGAACAGAATTCCACTGAACAACAACAATATAGTTTGACAGAGAATTCTGAGTCTGTCCAGTCTACAGACAGGCACATTTCTGAGGAACACCGGGCTCGAACTCAACTCCATTTCAAACTACAACAGCAATTAGAACAAATGATTTGCCGTCTTGAGCAAGAGATGAATGCAACGAAAAAGTTCTTTGACACAGAGTGGGAGAATCTGGAAAGACAACAGAAGCAGCTGATGGAGAAAATGGAGCAGGAGCACACAAACCGTCTGCGCGAGGAGGCCAAATGAATCAAAGCTGATTCGGTTTCTGAAGGTGCGTGCTCTAATCTGGTGGAGCAAGATGTTCAGCAACTGAAGGCGCTTGTTAGCAGGTTACAGGCAGAAAAGGCTGATTTGGTTGCCATGAATTCCGAGCTCCTACTGAAGTTGGGTGCAGCATCACCGGATGATTCATTTGTTGAAATTCGAATGGTGGAGGCTGCGGATGATGGCGAATTAAAAGCAGCAAAGGAGCCCCAGTGCAAGGTTACAAACAGCCCTGCAACTTATACGTCAAAAACACATGACGACGATACTGGGAAACGTCTGATGTCAGAAGAGTTAACGGTCAGCCAACTCCTTCATATGCTGAGGGACAAGACTCTGAAATGGGAAAAACTTGAACACGAGCTTCAATCTTCAAAGGAAAGGGGTTCGGAGCTCTCAAAAGTTATTGAAATAGCTGAGGTTGCAACACAGACTGAGAAGATTGCAGCAGAGCAGCCCTTGGATGCCAAAAGTACGCTGACTCACGTCAATATAGAACAACAGAATGCTGAAACAGCTGCTCCAGTAGAGGGATTGAATAGTACAATCAATCAATCTCCGAATGAAGTTGAAGTATTGAAATCACGAATGAGGTCATTAGTAAAAGACTTGCAGGAAGCCCAGAAAAAGCTGGATGAAGCTGAACACATGAAGAAGTCTCTTCAGGAGAGATGTCTGGATTTGGAACAAAAGCTGGCTAACGTCCAGCTGGGCATGGAGGAAATAGAAGACCCTCTCGCTGGCCTAGCTCAGGATGACACCGACTATTACCATGACCTGTTGGACGACACCGAATATAACGATGACCTGTTCTGCCCAGCTTGTGGGGAAATCTTCCAAAGTGCAAAAATCATGAAGAATCACGAAAAGTCTATGAAACACCGGGAGATGGTGGCGCTACTACGGCAACAGGAGGAAGAGGAGGAGGAACTGTGCATGCGGCTGGCAGTGGAGCCCAGAGAGTCTCCAGGAAGCAGGAAAGGAAAAGACGAAGCAGAAGAAGATGACCCATCTGAACCATTATCACCTCTACCAGGTCACGCACGTGGTCCCTCCGAACTGAGTCAAATCAGTTTGGAAGTAGAAAAACTTCCCAAGGTACTCAAGCTTTTAGAAGTCAGCAATGCTGGTTCAGAAGTTACGAAAGTTCAAGCTGTTGAGTCCAGGGAAGGACTATTGGATGAGTCACCCCAGCAACGTGAACCGACTACACCACCGGGAACTGCTACACCACCGAGGCGTTGTCCGGACCGAGTCAGGAAGCGCAGGAGGTGCCTCCGCAGAGACTGAATCTGTGAACTGTTTTCCGCAGAGACTGAATCTGTGAACTGTTTCCCGCAGAGACTACATCTGTGAACTGTTTTTACATGAAGTTGGATATATGTTATGATGTTATGTTTAATGGGGAATAGGTATATTGTAAGCTAAAAAGGGAGGATTGTAGTGTATGTAACCGTTCCACCTTTAAGAGAACTATTTTAGGTGTTGCACTACTTTATCTTGGCTGCTGTATACTGTAATACCGGTGGTGACCACACCGGTATATAAGTGCTGTGTAATGAGTTATTGGGCAGATCCGCCCTGACCTTCAACCAGTAAAGTCCTGTTAAAGTTTACTCTTGTGGTCTGTGTAGTAATTCGCAATATAACACACAGCTTAACAGAAATGGAGCGATGATTGTAAACGTGCTTTCAGAAGAGTAAGGACTTAATCACTTCGAAGGAAGTATTGGCTCACTACAACCCAGCACTGCCAATCAGGCTGGCATTTGATGTGTCTCCCTACGGCATTGGGGTGGTACTGTCACATAAATTCCTTGATGGTTTGGAGAGGCCGATAGCTTTTGCGTCACGCTCGTTAACTTCTGCCGAGCGTAACTACGCCCAGATTGACAGAGAGGCCCTCAGCCTAGTGTGGGGGGTGAAGAAGTTCAATCACTATCTGCACGGTCAAAAATTTACTCTACTAACCGATCATCAACCTCTTGTCTCCATTTTCAACCCTCAGAAGGGCGTACCGATAATGACAGCACAACGGCTGCAGAGATGGTCCCTTTTCCTAGGGGCACACCAATATGACATCGAGTACAGGGGAACTAAACAGCATGGAAATGCTGATGGATTGTCACGTCTACCGTTGCCGACGGTGGAAGAAGAAGACCTTGCAGTGGATCCAATGGAGTTATTCCACTCGACCATAGTCGAATGTCTCCCTGTGACGAATGCAAACATAGAAAAGGAAACACGGAATGACCCGACACTATCACGGGTCTATGATTTAACGGTGAAGGGATGGCCAGCACATGGCGAACCACTGCTGCCAGCATTTTCGTCAAGAAGAGAACAGCTGTCAGTGTGCAGAGGAACCTTGATGTGTGGATCCAGAGTAGTAATTCCACCTAAGTTGACGGATAGAGTGCTCAATGAGCTTCATGAGGGTCATCTGGGTGGGGTAAAAATGAAGAGCTTAGCCAGAGCGTTTGTGTGGTGGCCGTGAATCGATAGAGAAATCGAAGAGATGACCAAGAGCTGTGCAGGATGCCAGAAGGTCCAAAACGCCCCACCACAAGCTCCGCTGCATCCATGGGAGTGGCCCTCATCTCCATGGCAAAGGGTGCACATTGATTTTGCTGGTCCCTTCATGGACTCGATGTTTTTAATTGCGGTGGATGCACATTCAAAGTGGCCAGAGGTAATAAAAATGTCCTCAACTACCACGGAAAAAACTATCACAGTTTTACGAACCATATTCGCCAGGAATGGGCTGCCTGAACAGATTTGCTCTGACAATGGACCACAGTTTGTGTCTGAAGAGTTCCGGAGGTTCTTAAAGAACAATGGTGTTAAGCATTACACATCTGCCCCATATCATCCAGCCACTAATGGATTGGCCGAGAGGTTTGTCCAAACATTCAAGAAGGCTATCAAGGCAATGTGTAATGAAGATATACCCCTACAACACAAGGTGGACAACTTCTTGTTTGCCTACCGGAATGCGACACATGCGGTTACCAACCAAACTCCAGCCATGATATTCTTCAATCGAAGACTACGATGCCGCTTGGATTTGGTTAAGCCAAACGTCCGAAGAGATGTGGAGAACAGGCAGTTTCAGAATATGAATGAAAGGCCGACCAGGAGTTTTAAGATAGGTCAACCAGTTTTGGCCCGGGACTACCGCACTGAGAAATGGCAGCCAGGAACGATTTGTACACGACAAAGACCTCTCATGTATACCGTGGACGTTGGGGAGAGCATTGTAAGACGCCATGCTGACCAGATTCTAGAGTCACTGGGAAACGTCAACTCCACACCACGATCTGATACACCTGGTAATGAAATCGACGTTCCAATTGCAGCTACCGCAGAACCGGTAATATTGGAAGCAGATGAACCAAACAACGACATTGATTCTGACTCAACATTGCCAGAAGAACCTGATACTCCAAAGAGGCGTTATCCAGACAGAATTAGGAAGCCTCCTCAAAGACTGAACTTATAATTGCTTAAACTTAACCAATGTGTCTAGCAACAGTAATTGTGATTGTAATTCGTTATCATTAGTTGTTAAATGAATGTTATGTTCTGTTTATCTAAAAGGGGAGGAATTGTTGTGTATGTACCTTTAAGAGAATAACTGGTCTCAGACTGCAGTACCGGCAGTGACCACCCCTGTATAAAAGGCGCTAGAGAGCCTCTGTTGTTTAGATTCGTTTATGCCTTTCACCAGTAAACATCTGTTGTTTTCACTCCTGCTAGTCCGTGTCTAAATCATTCACGGACTTAACATTTTGTAACAGTTTATTCAATCTGTAAAGTTGTAAGGATAGGCCGTGCCTTCAGCTGCCTAGGCCTGAGCTCTGGAATTCCTTCCCTAAACCTCAACACTTCTCCAACTCACTCTTTCCTCCTTTAAGCTGCTCCTTAAAACCTACTTCTTTGACCAAGCTTCCAGTAACCTGTCCTAATATCTCCTTATTTGGCTCGCTGACAAGTTTTGTCTGATAATCGCTCCTGTGAAGTGCCTTGGGATGTTTTTACTACGTTAAAAGTGCTGTATAAATACATGTTATTGTTGTTGTCAGAAACTCAGTTGAGTGTTTACCTTATTTTATGGAAAGCCCTGATAATGCCAACCACAGTGGGGACATTTTGTAACTTTCCACTTATCAATAAACAGCCTCTCAGCTATTCCTGTTGGATGTGGGGCAGGGGAAGGGGCAATCCTCTGTTGCTATTGGCTGAGAGTGACCAGAATCAAATTTCCTCTCATTTCTTCCTGACAACCTTTTGTGGCAGGATCTAACCACCAATTACAAACAGGTGTGCAGTCCGGCAGTCATCTCATTTGTTGCAGGCCAGAGAAGTTACGTGATCCCGCAATCTGAACTGAAAATCCGTATATACCAAATGTAATGCAATTTAAAATGTAATGGCGACAGTTATATTTTATGATTGCAGTTATCAACTAGTGTTTAATAATAAGCATAGTATCTGTAACTATTAACATATAATGTATAGTTCAATATAAAGTCATTGTGCAGATTCATAAAATTAAATAAATTGCACAATCAAATTAAATACGTAATCACATTGATGAGCATAAAATTACATTCTTTATAAAATTACAAAACTTTTTCCACTTCTCATGTTATTATTTTCCTTAAAATATTCATGAGATAGAATTGACTTCATATCACTTCTCACCTAATTTCCTGGCCATTCTGCTGGTCAATTGCCAAGTTGTAATTCTTGCCCATATTTAATGGTCTTCTAGGGATGCTCTGGGATTAGCTGTAGGATAAGTTAATTTAAAGGGCGTGGTAAGAAAATTAAAGGAATGGTTTTGAGTCTGTTTTTGTAGCAATTTTCTTTTTTTTTCCCATTTTCTTTTCTGACTTCCACGAGTCCTTGCAATAATTGGCCAAGTTGCTTATCTTTATTTTTCTTCTATCTACTTCATAACTGCCACCAGTGGGTTCCCCATTGGAAAACCCTCCCCCATTTCAACTTGTTTTTCCACAGGAAGAGGAGGGCTGTCCCCTGCAGGTACTATCCAGCACAGGGCTGTCGCTGTTATTATAACTACTGGTCAAGCTGTTGCATCAAGTCTGCCTCCATCTCCTTCCAGGCAGAATTTGTGTTGACCTATGGCGATGGCAGCAAGGAGTGGCAAACAAAAACAACTTGCATTTATACAGCATCTTTAACGTAGTAAAATGTCCCAAGGTGCCGCACAGGAGCGATTATCAAACACAATTTGGGGGAGATAGTTCCAGATTTCCACTAGCCTTTGTGTGAAGAAGTGCTTCCCGACATCACCCCTGAACAGCCTAGCTCTAATTTTAAGGTTACGACCCCTTGTTCTGGATTCCCCACCTGAGGAAATACTTTCTCTCTATCTACCCTATCGACTCCTTTATCATTTTAAAGACCTTGATTAGATCACCCCTTAAAAGTGTGTTGACTTGTGGTAGTGACTGTGGGAGCGTTTTGGGTTTTTGAGTTGATTTAGTTGGGTTTAATTGTGTTCTTTGTTGAATTTTAGCTTTCGTCTACTTCTTGTTCCATTATTAGTTCTATTTCCCTTTCTTTCCCTTGCCTACAAGTCAAGATGGAACAGTTTACATAGTATTTACAGCACGTGAGTGCAAAAGACAAAGCTGAAGTGTTTGCATACATCTTCAGCCATAAGTACCGAGTGGATGATCCATATCAGCCTCCTCCTGAGGTCCCCACCACCACAGAAGCCAGTCTTTAGCCAATTCGATTCACTCCACATGATATCAAGAAATGGCTGAGTGCACTGGATACAGCAAAGGCTGTTGTGCTGAAGACTTGTGCTCCAGAACTAGCCGCGCCTCTAGCCAAGCTGTTCCAGTACAGCTACAACACTGGCATCTATCCGACAATGTGGAAAACTGCCCAGGTATGTCCTGTCCACAAAAAGCAGGACAAATCCAACCTAGCCAATTACCGCCCCATCAGCCTACTCTCAATCATCAGCAAAGTAATGGAAGGTGTCATCGAAAGTACTATCAAGCGGCACTTACTCATCAATAACTTGCTCACGGATGCCCAGTTTGGGTTCCGCCAAGACCACTAGGCTCCTGACCTCATTACAGCCTTGGTCCAAACGTGGACAAAAGAGCTGAATTCCAGAGGTGAGGTGAGAGTGACTGCCCTTGACATCAAGGCAGCATTTGACCGAGTGTGGCATCAAGGAGCCCTAGTAAAACTGAAATCAATGGGAATCGGGGGGAAAACTCTCCACTGGCTGGAGTCATACCTAGCACAAAGGAAGATGGTTGTGGTGGTTGGAGGTCAAACATCAAGGCCCCAGGACATCGCTGCAGGTGTTCCTCAGGGCAGTGACCTAGGCCCAACTATCTTCAGCTGCTTCATCAATGACCTTCCCTCCATCATAAGATCAGAAGTGGGGATGCTCGCTGATTACTGCAGAGTGTTCAATGCCATTCGCAACTCCTCAGATAATGAAGCAGTCCATGCCCGCATGCAGCAAGACCTGGACGACATTTAGGCTTGAGGCTGAGAAGTGGCAGGAAATATTCACGCCACAGAAGTGCCCGGCAATGACTATCTCCAACAAGCGAGTTTCTAACCACCGCCCCTTGGCATTATCATCTCCGAATCCTCCACCATCAATATCCTGGGGATCACCATTGACCAGAAATTTAACTGGACCAGTCACATAAATACTGTGGCAACAAGAGCATGTCAGAGGCTGGGTATTCTGCGGCAAGTGTATCACCTCCTGACTCCCCAAAGCCTTTCCACCATCTACAAGGCACATGGAATACTCTCTGTCATGAATCTTACCATTCATGTAGAAATGACTCATGAGATAACACTGGGCGGCCAGCTGGTGGCGCTATGCAAGGAAAGTATAAATACTCGGGCGTGGGCCCAGCTTGCTCAGGACGTTTTTGTAACCAGGAAGAAGTGATGTAACTAGAAACTCATGGTTGTGAAACAGTTGATTAAAGCCTTGTTTTATACTCAAACCAAGTGCGTAGTAGTTTTCTTACGTCAATTTACGGCTCCACGCTCTGAGTGATTTCGGGAACAGCCAGCTACGACTTCAACTGTAGAAGGGAACTCCGACATAGTAATCAATCCATCATGGACAAACTATTCAGACCCGCCTGACTTGACCTGGACCTGAATTCACCTACAACTACTAAGGTATGGAAACACTGGTATCATACCTTCAGCAACTCCCTCAGGGTGTGTGGTGAAAATGTTCCTGATAAATTAGAGATACTTGCCAATTATGTATCTCCTCATGTGTTTGACTATATCAAAGAGTGTGTAGACTATGATTCCGCTATCCTAATATTACAGCGACTATATGTTAAGGCCCCAAACAAAATTTTTGCTCGGCATCTACTGGTCACAACTTGACTACAACCCGGGGAATCACTTGACAAATTCCTTCAAAAGCTTCGTAGGCTCAGCAAGGATTGTAATCTTAAAGCTGTCACAGCTGAGCAGTACCAGGAGGAGTTAATTCGTGATTCCTTTATTAATGGGATTGCGTCTCCCTTCATACGCCAGCGTCTGTTGGAGAATACAACCCTCGCGTTACAGGCTGCCTATGACCAGGCATGTTCTCTGGACTTGGCAAAGAGGAATGCAGATACCTATCTTTTACCACGTGCACGGGCTGCTGCTATCACTTTTAGTGACTCCTTCAATAGGCCTCGGGCGGAAGCCCTCACTGATGATGACTCTAACCTAGCTGATGACAACCCTACCTTAGAAGCCTTCACTGATGATGACCCTGCCCTAGCGGCATCTTGGCAATCTGGAAGGAAGTGTTTCTTCTGTGGAGGTGCATTCCACTATAGGAAATTTTGTCCTGCTCATAATGCAATCTGCAATCATTGCAGTAAGAAAGGTCATGCAACCTACCAGACCAGCAGTGGGAAACTGCTCCCTGATGTGTTGCATTCCATCAGGTCTCTCCTTTCTACGTCCACCAACGTTACTCCTCATGAACGATTCTTCGGGTTCCAGCGTCGCTCCACTCATGGGACGTCCCTACCATCATGGTTGGCAGCTCCCAGCCCCGTGCTGCTCTGAAGATTCGTTCGATCTTCCAACAGATGTTAATCCCACATACGCGCACGTGCGGTACCCTGATGGCCAGGAGTCCACCGTTTCACTCTGAGATCTGGCTCCCAGTCCAACCGGTCCCACGGACCCCACCGATAGAGGGATCCATAGTAATGATGCCAACACTCTGCGCTCCTTTGAGGATGACGCCCTGCCCGAGTCATCAAGGGATCTGCTGGCTACTCCGCCGAATCAACTCAGGGAGCAGAGCGCTCCCCACGGGATGGCCACCTGAAGCAAGGATGCCGGACAATCACCAGGTACCAAGCAAGATGAAGCCAGCTCTGCGCCTGTGGGGAGCCACACCCAGAGTCACGATCTCCCTAGTCCCCCTCAGATCGATCAAGGCGACACGGGCCCTGACAACCTACCTGTATGAACCAAGCGACCCAGGGACCAAGACACGGTCCGAGGAGACTGCCTTCCGACCAGAAACAGAAATCGAAATGACTGCAGCTCTTCGTGGTCCGTTATATCCGCTAGAAGGAAATCATCAGACTTCCAAATCTTTCAGGCGGGAAGAATTTCATGAATCTTACCATTCATGTAGAAGTGACTCATAAGAAAACACTGGACGGCCAGCTGGTGGCACCGTCCAAGGAAAGTATAAATACTCGGGCATGGGCCCAGCTTGCTCAGGATGTTTTTATAACCAGGAACTAGTGATGTAACTAGAAACTCATGGTTGTGAAACAGTTGATTAAAGCCTTGTTTTATACTCAAACCAAGTGCGTAGTAGTTTTCTTACGTCACTCTCCACTTGCCTGGATGAGTGCAGCTCCAACAACACTCAAGCAGCTCGACACCATCCAGGACAAAGCAGCCCGCTTGATTGGCACCCCATCCACCACCTTAAACATTCACTCCCTCCACCACCGGCGTACCGTGGCTGCAGTGTGTACCGTCTACAAGATGCATTGCAGCAACTCGCCAAGGCTTTTTCAGCAGCACCTCCCAAACCCGCGACCTCTACCACCTTAGAAGGACAAGGGCAGCGGGCGCATGGGAACACCACCACCTCCAAGTTCCCCTCCAAGTCACACACCATCCTGACTTGGAAGTATATTGCCGTTCCTTAATCGTCGCTGGGTCAAAATCCTGGAACTCCCTCCCTAACAGCACTGTGGGAGTACCTTCACCACACGGACTGCAGCGGTTCAAGAAGGCACCACCTTCTCAAGGGCAACTGGGGATGGGCAATAAATGCTGGCCTTGTCAGTGATGCCCACATCCCATGAATGAATTACAAAAAACAGAAATAGTCCATTCGACCCAACAGGCCCATGACGGATGTTTGAAGTGAAAGAGCTTGTTGTAGGCTCGACTTATCCCTTATCAGCTAAATCCTGGATACATTTTCTTTGCTAAACTTGCTGAAATCTCTTCCTTATCTGCTGGCCACCCTCCTCCACATAGACAACACATTGACCTGCTCAATGACCTTGTGCCTCCTATGCCATGCCTCAAGGAGGGTATCCCTTAAATCCAAGGATGGTACCTCACATTTTCCCACAGCACTACCTACAAGTCCTTCTCTGTAAAGGGTAGCCACCCTTCTTCCTCCTTGGACTTCCTTCAACCATGTCATGCAACCTTTGGTAGCTGTGGGGCAGTTATACAATGGTCAGTTCCCTTTTAAGACACATTGGCAGCCTTTAATAGTCCACCCAACGGAAATGGTGTAGCGGGTAATCCGTGCAGGGAATGCACAAATAAGATTGAAATTATCGTGAGGTTGCCGGTTTTAATGCCCCCGTGAACTGCACACACTTGCTGCCAATCCTGCTGCTACCACAAATGAGGAACTTAGCCAATATTGGTCCAGTTCTGGGACAGGACAGGCTCTGCCTGTACCGGGATTAGACCCGTGTCCCAGCGGAAAGGGTAAATCGGGAGGTGGCAAAGCCTTTAAACGAGTAAGACGGGGGAGGGATCTACAAGAAATGTAACCAGCCTAAATATAAACAAAACAGGAAAAGAGAGCATAGGAAAGAATAAAGTAAGGCAGGACATTGATGACAAGGGATTAAATAGAGTTCTAGAACAGAAGTCTAAAAAAATGGTTAAACATAAAGGCCTAGAAATTGGGTTGGGGCGCCAAAGTGGTGCAAAAGTCGCCTGAGCGCAGGATTTAGCGCAGTGTTCGAGGCTTTAGCAATCGTCAGATATTCAGTTTCATTGCTGCTCGAGGGACACGGCGCCACACGCTGCGGCACGGCACGCTGCGGTACTGCAGGCCTTCCTCCCACTGTTAAGGGGGAGGTGCCTGCAACAGCGCGATCCCCGCTCGCGAGTGCCGGCAAATGAGCCCGGCACCAAGGAGAAGTGCCGGGCTCTCGGGAAACAGCCGGCAATGCCGCGGGGGGGTGGTTAGGAGGTCGGGGACGGAGGTGCTGGCAGGCGGCCGCCAAAAAGGCGGCCGCCCCGCACCTCCACCTTAACTTGCGCAGCTGCTGGCACAGTAAGGCCCCGTGAACTGGGCACGGGTAGCGAGCGGCGCAACTGCGGCGTTCGCTACCAAATATTGCGAATGGGGCACGAATGGGGCGCTGCGCACACCGATGACGTCATCGGTGGCGGCGCAGCGCAAATGCCTAATGTCACCATTAGCGCCCCTACTGAATATTGCGGGAGATGCAGCCAGTGGCGCTACAGCCACTGACTGCCTCTTTAGGCGCTAACAGGTGGCGCTGTAAGGGGTCGTTTTAACGAGCTTATGGTGTGCTAG
Organism: Somniosus microcephalus; assembly: GCF_052327205.1. Taxonomy (NCBI): domain Eukaryota; kingdom Metazoa; phylum Chordata; class Chondrichthyes; order Squaliformes; family Somniosidae; genus Somniosus; species Somniosus microcephalus. The sequence continues at coordinate 251,744,411 of NC_140987.1, read as the reverse complement.
ATCGGTTTTGATTTCGCACTGCTCGTGAGCGGTTCCGAAGCGCTCCCCCCTCACCGGTTCTAAACACTGGGCTTATTGCCAGACAACCTTGATGTGTGGCCCAACTTGTGACTCGGAAGACAAATGGATCAGGTGAGACAAGGTGAGTTTTAAATCAGAAATATCTTTATTTTCAAGGAGAATATACACAGAGAATGCAAGAATCAATTTAGACAAAAATCATTAGCACGTCTCCCAATGGGAACTAAAATTTAACACACAAGGAATAACTTTGACTATCTTAAATCATACAACAATTCTTAATCAGCGGTATACTAAAACGGGGGTGGGAAAAGCACACGGACACATCAAAGGATAAATCACACTCCTGAATTACAAAACCCTTAATGTTACAAACCCTCCCGTTGCTAAAATATACCTCAACTATGTCAGTTAGGTAGAGTTGGGCCTTTATGCTCACCAGAGTTTTAAAACCGTCCTTAATCTTGGTACTCCTGTGACATCCGGGATCTCCGATCTTCCTCATGGGACCGGCTCCTGAACCCGCTCTCCTGCACAATCTTGAAAGTCCTCCGAACTCCTCGAACCGTCTCCTCTCCACTCGGCCTTCAAACTCCTGATGGTCTTGGATCTGGACTGAACTTCTGAATCTGCTCTCCTGCACAATCTTGAAAGTCCTCCGAACTCCTCGAACCGTCTCCTCTCCACTCGGCCTTCGAACTCCTGATGGTATCTGGACTTGGACTTCACTGCTTCTGGTGAATCTTGTGGATCTGTCTGAGTCTGGCTGAATCTCTCCTCCTGCACAATCTTGTGGGTCCTCCTCGCTCTGTCCTTGACCTTGTGTCTGTGTGAATCTGTGATGGATCTGTCTGAATCTCACTAATGAATAAGAAGTCTTGCTGTCGATTCTCCCTCCACAGTTATACTGTTTCCTTGTCCTTATCTCAGCGCCAAATCAGGGGTTTTCTTTTGTCAAGGTAATGGGCAGGCTGCTTTGACAAAAGCAAGTACTTTATTTTAATGTCTTGTAAATGAAACTGATGGGATCTGTCCTGTGTCCCTCTGAGTTTGGTACAGATAATGGGTTTTTTTCTGTGCTCAGCGATTTCAGAGATGGGTTTGCATTTTGCTAGCAATTAGCGCACCTCCAGGTGCAAATACTTTTGTTTACGAGTTCGTTACTGCTGTAACCATATTATCATATCAATAGCAGTAAGTTCTGGAATCTTCTAATCGGTGATGACTCAGGCTGCTGTAAGATACTGCTGGTGTGTCCTTTTGAACTGAGCCATGAGAACTGCCAACTCCATCTTGTGTTCTCACAATGTGGCCATTTCAGGGGTTTTACCAATCTAGACTGTATTTTCTGGATTTTGCGAATCCTACATGCTACTCACCCAATTTCTCCCCCAAAGTGAGAAGAAATCCTATTAAAAATGAGTTAAACTGTCTGTACAGCAATGCACACAATATCCGTAATAAAACAGGGGAGCTGGAGGCAATCATGCGTTGCGAGGAACCAGACATAGTAGGGATTACTGAGACATGGCTACAGAAAAATCAGGACTGGGAATTAAACATTGCAGGGTATAACATATTTAGAAAAGATAGGGAGGGAAAAAGGGGAGGTGGAGTAGCTGCACTTATTAGGGATAACATAATGGCAGTAGAAAAAGTGATGCAGCTATCAGCAAGACAAAAAAAAGAATCCATATGGATAGAGATATAAGATAATAAAGGATCAATCACATTAGTAGGCGTAATCTACAGACCACCTAATAGTGGAAGGGAGGTGGAGGAAGAAATATGCAGACAAATTAGGGAAATGAGTAAAAAATATAGAATAATAATCATGGGGGATTTCAACTATCCCAATATTAGTTGGAGTGAAGAGGTAGGTAAAGGGGATAAGGGAATAGAGGGGGAAAACTTCAGTTGGTAGCGCCACCCGTTAGCGCCTTAAGAGGGCGCTAAGTGGGGCGCAAACCAACTAGCGCCCGGGCATGGCGATATCTGCGCCTCTCGCGAAATTGACTGGACATTTTGCGGCGGCACTAAACAATACCGCCCGATCTCCTGCGCATGCAGATCTTGACGTCATTCGAGAGTGCAACGCCCTTGGGGCACCCCGGACCGGAAATTCAGTGGCGCCCACCTCCTTTCCGCCTGGCGCTACCAACGACAGGTTGACTGGAACACTTTCCAGTCGCTGTGGGGCTGGGGGGACGCTATTTAAAGGGGGCCTCTTCCTGGCTTTTGTGTGGTAGCCATTTTTGCGCCATTCGTTCTGAGAGAGAGAGATTTGCAGAGAGACAAAGAGAGAAAGAGAGACTTCTGCATTGAGTCAACGCTGTCTGAGGTAGTTTTGGCTTCTGACCATAACTTTGCAGGTACTTTGCTTTTTGACCTTCATAACTTTGATTGGCCAGATACTATGGGGGCTGCAATGAATGAGAACGTCGTCCTTCTCCATCACATTCGGAGGGCACAGAGACGCAGAGAGAGAGTGGAATCATGGCCAGATGGAGGAGGGCCAACAGGCCTCGATACAGGAGGCCTTACCCTCCCAGGGTTTTTCGCCAACAGTTCTCCTACATTAATATGTCTGAGGAGCAGTGTTTGCGAAGGCTGTGATTGAGCAAGGAGGTGGTCACTGAGCTCTGCCACCTGCTTCAGTCAGATCTGCAGCTTCAACTGAGGAGCAGGATGTCTCTGTCAGTGGCAGTGAAGATAACAATGGCTCTCAACTTTTATGCCACCGGCTCATTTCAATCAGCTACTGGGGACATCGCCAATATCTCCCAGTTTGCGGTGCATTGCTGCATCTGTCAGGTAACAAATGCCCTCTTTAAAAGGAGACAAGAGTACATCTCTTTCCCCATGACCCCGGACAAGCAGCAAGAATGCGCAACAGGCTTTGCGATGATAGCAGGCTTCCCCATTGCAGGGCACCATTGACTGCACGCATGTGGCTTTGCGGGCGCCACAAGAGAATGCCGAGGATTTCTGCAACCGAAAGAGATTCCATTCCTTAAACGTCCAGTTGGTCTGTGACCACAGACAGCTGATACTCGCTGTCAATGCCCACTTTCCAGGCAGCAGCCACGATGCCTTCATTGTTGAATCCGTGAATCTTAAAGTATGGTGTTTTCCAATAACTAGATGGAGGCTGTAAATTAACAATCAACAGGTGTTTACTGGAGGAGGGTAGTCTAAAGACTAACAGTACAGATGCCTGCTCAAGGCTTATATACAGGTGTGGTCACTGCCGGTACTACAGTATACAGGAGCTGTAAAAGTAGTTCTCTCTTAAAGGTACATATACTACAATTCCTCCCCTTTTAGATTAACAGTACCCATAACATTCAAATAACAGTTAACACTTTAACATGCACATTTAACTGAAATAGTCCATTTATAGATTCAGTCTTTGGGGCGGCTTCCTGATCCTTTCTGGATAGCGCCTTTCCTGAGTGTCTTGTTCTTGGTGCGGAGGTGATTCTGGCCCCCTTTCGTCGGTTAGTTCATCAGTTTCCGCTGCTACTGTTTCTGGGGTAGATGCTACCGGTATGTCGGGTTCATCCCCAGGTACGCGAGACATGGGGTTGACTCGTTCCTGTGACACTAGGATCTGGTCGACGTGGCATCTCACAATGTTCTCCCCGACATCCACTGTGTACATTAGTGGCCCCTGCCGTGTGCATATCGTTCCGGGTTGCCATTTCTCTGTTCGGTAGTCGCGGGCCAAGACTGGTTGTGTTATGTTCATTAATAAATAGACATTCTTATTATGAACACAGCTAGCTTTTGCTAGTTATTTTATTGAACACATGTGGACTTGTATAGCATCTTGTAGAGGCTTCCATCTTGACTGCTGCCTCGTGGGTAGCCTAGCCTCATGGGTAATGTAGTCTTAATATAATATATAGCTGGGTAGTGTAGTCTTATACATACAGCTATATACAGCTCTACAGCTCCACCTAGTGTCCACTATAGAATGACATGCTATTGATCACTACCTCCCCCTTTCTTTGAGGTTTAACAAAATCAATATCAATCAACTTTCAAGAAAACAATAAAGATAATATCAGTAACACTTTTGTTCGTGCTCTATAAACATAAACATTTTCAAAGCAGTCAACACATTTTCAAAGCTTTACATTGTACTCAAAGAGTAAGTCTATCAGGCTCTTTTACTTCATGTGTGGATCTTCTCAACACGGGTAAGTCTGATGTCTCTTCATGAGATTGTTCTGATGGTGAATGACAAGATGCAGTTGCGGCATTGTCATCAATCTGGTCTTGAATAGTCTCTTGTGTTTTTAGGAGGGAACGGCGGTTCCTCCTGAGAATCTGTCCTTCCTCAGTTCTAACAGTGTATGACCTTGGTCCTACTTCCTCAAGAACTGTAGCTTTCCTGTTCCATGCATCTGGATCCTCAATCCTGACAACATTATCCTTTGTCAATGGTTTTAGAGTTTTGGATGACTTGTCATAGTATGATTTCTGTTTCAGCTTTAACAGTTGAAGTCTCTGTCCCAGTTCCTCACTTTGCTGTTCTTTTGCACAGCAGGGTAGCGTGGTGCGCAACTTGCGACCCATTAGTAGTTCAGCAGGTGAAGAACTACAGTCTAAAGGTGAGGCTCGGTAGCTCAGCAGGGCGAGATAAGGATCAGACTTGCTTTCTGTCGCTTTCTTCAGTAGCTGCTTGAGAACTTGAACACCTTTCTCTGCCTTACCATTTGACTGAGCATACAAAGGACTGGATGTGATGTGCTGAAAGTCATAATGTGCTGCAAACTGTTGCCACTCCTTACAGTTGAAGCATGGACCATTGTCGCTAACGGCAATCCTGGGAATTCCATGTCTGGCGAAGATGGATTTCACATGCATTATGACACTGCTTGCTGTGGTGCTTGAGAGCAGTGCCATCTCAGGATAGTTAGAATAGTAGTCAATCACTATTAGATAGTCTTTACCATTTAAATGAAAAAGGTCCATACCAACCTTTTGCCATGCTGCTGTTGGTATGTCAGCTACTATCATTGGTTCCTTTGCTTGTTTGTTTTGGTGTTTCTGACATGTCTCACATTTGCCTATCATGTTCTCAATGTCCTTATTTATGCCAGGCCAATAAACAGTGTCTCTTGCTCTCCTTTTGCATTTTTCAATTCCGAGGTGTCCCTCATGAATCCTTTTGAGCATGTCTTGACGTAGAGCCTGTGGAATGACTATTCTGTTCTGTTTTAGTAATAGTCCACTTGCGACACTCAATTCTGACCTTATGTGAAAATATTTTGGACAGGAACCTTTTGGCCAACCATGATGAATGTTCTCTATTACTGTTTGTAATACTGTACCTTTTACTGTTTCTTCTGCTATTTGCTTTGATTTTGTGTCTGACACGGGCAGCGCAGCAGTGACCATACTCACATGAACATCCACGTCTTCTTCAGTAGAGCTCACATGACTCATTGTGGGTGCTCGGGATAGTACATCTGCTAACACTATGTATTTGCCTGGTGTGTAAATCAGTTCAAAGTCATATCTTTGCAGCTTCATCATGAGTCGTTGAATCCTTGGAGACATCTCATTCAGGTTTTTTTTTATGATGGCAACCAGAGGGCTGTGGTCTGTCTCAACTGTGAAGGTGGGAAGTCCACATATGTAGCCATGAAATTTTTCTAGTCCAACTACCAAACCTAGACATTCCTTTTCAATCTGGGCGTATCGACACTCAGTATCAGTCATTGACCTGGAGGCATAGGCAACAGGCTTCCAATCTTCACCCACTGCTTGTAGCAAGACCGCACCTAGGCCATCTTTTGCTGCATCCGTTGACACTTTGATTCTTTTGGTTGGGTCAAAGAAGGTGAGTACAGGTGTGGTTGTCAGCACTGTTTTGAGGTTTATCCACTCTTGTTCATGTCTTTCTGTCCATGCGAACTAATTTGTTTTATGTAGCAGGTCTCGCAGACAGGCTGTCTTGGCTGACAAGTTAGGAATGAACTTTCCAATGAAGTTTATCATCCCCATGATGCGTAGCACTCCTTTTTTGTCAGTGGGTCGGGGCATTTTGAGTATGGCATTTACTTTTTCCATATCTGGCTCTATTCCTTTACCAGATAGATTATCTCCTAGGAAAGTGACTTCCTGGATGCCAAACTGACACTTGGCTAAGTTGAGCTTCAGTCCATTCCGGCGTATGCTCTGTAGCACTTTAGTCAGTCTCTCATTGTGTTCTTTCAGTGTGGAGCCCCAGATGATGATGTCATCAACATAGACCCGAACTCCTTCCAGACCTTCAATTATGTGTTCCATCGCTCTATGAAAGATTTCAGATGCAGATATTATCCCGAAAGGCATTCTGAGGAAACAACACCTGCCAAATGGTGTGTTGAAGGTATAGTATTTGGTGCTCTCTTCATCCAGTTTTAGTTGCCAAAATCCTTGTGAGGCATCGAGCTTTGTAAAGTATTTGGCACCTGACATTTCACTGGTGATTTCTTCTCGCTTGGGAATCTGGTAGTGTTCACGTTTTATGTTTGCATTTAAGTCCTTTGGATCCATGCATATTCTTAGATCATTGTTCTTTTTCTTTACACATACCATGGAGTTAACCCAGTCTGTTGGCTCTTCGACTTTCCTGATGACTCCTAGTGTGGTCATTCTGTCCAGTTCATTCTTGAGCCGGTCACGCAGGGGTGCTGGAACTCTTTGTGGAGCATGTACCACTGGCTGAGCATTCTGCTTTAGCTGGATCTTGTAAGTGAATGGTAGAACTCCAAATCCTTTGAACACATCCTGGAAATTATTCACTACAGAATCCACCGAGTCATCTGGTCTGCTTATGGCACAGTTTATACGGTAGACTCTTTTGACCAGTTCTAAGTCCTCACAAGCTTTGTCACCCAGTAGTGAATCAAGTCTTTCAGCTACAACAGAAAACATGAGATGATGCACTTTGCCTTTGACTGTCACTTTAAGTCTGCATACACCTAAGCTATCTATTTTCTGTCCATTATAGTCCTTCAGTAGTACTGACTTTTTCTGTATTTTGGGCTTTTCTTTCATATTGTTAATGTCACTCATACTGATTAAGTTTGCTTTTGCCCCAGTGTCTAGTTTCAAGGTAACTAATGCTCCATTTACCTGCAGTGGGATCATCCATTTGTCCTCTTTTACTGCATTAACGTTATGTTCAGCATTGTCCATTTCTGAGGGCTGCACATTTTCTGTATCCTTTTTAATATTGTCACATGACACCATTCCTACAAAAAATGTCTCACTTAAATCAGTGTCCTCAATTACATTAACTCGTTGCCCTTTCTTAGTTTGTACTTTTGAAAAGCATTGTTTGGCAAAGTGATTCTTTCCATTACACTTTGTGCACATTTTTCCAAACGCTGGGCATTGTCTTAACTGGTGTTTGTAACCACAGCGTTTACAATTAAAAATTTCATCCTCCGATTGCTTTTCATTATTGATTTCACTGAAAGTCTGCGCGTGCTTTCGAGCTAGCTCGCTGGCTTGGCATATTTTCACCGCATTTTCCAAATTTAGTTCGGTTTCTCTCAACAGACGTTCCCTGACATATTTATCATGAATACCAAACACAATCTGGTCACGAATCATGGATGCTTTGAGCTCAGAGAAATTACATGTCTGTGCTTTCAGTTTCAGATCAGTTATAAAGCTATCAAAAGTCTCATTTTGTTGCTGTGTCCGAGAACGGAAGATGTATCTTTCATACGTCTCATTCTTTTTGGGAGAACAATGTGCATCAAATTTCTGTAGCACATCGTCTAATTTTTCTCTGTTCTCCGCTGGATTAAATACAAATGTATTAAATACCTCTATCGCCTGTGGGCCTGCAACCGTAAGCAGCAACGCTATCTTCCTTGCATCTGGCTTCGTACCGAATCCGATGGCTGCAATGTAGAGTTCGAATTGCTGTTTAAAAGTCTGCCAATTGTAGTCGATTTTTTCTGTGCGTTTCAAACGCTCTGGTGTCTTCAAATTCTCCATGTCGCTTTTCACAATTTTCAGCAGATCTTCACCACCCTGGTACCATGTTATGTTCATTAATAAATAGACATTCTTATTATGAACACAGCTAGCTTTTGCTAGCTACTTTTATTGAGCACCTGTGGACTTGTACAGCATCTTGTAGAGGCTTCCATCTTGACTGCCGCCTTGTGGGTCGCCTAGCCTCATGGGTAATGTAGTCTTAATATAATATATAGCTGGGTAGTGTAGTCTTATACATACAGCTATATACAGCTCTACGGCTCCACCTAGTGTCCACTATAGAATGACATGCTATTGATCACTACAGTTGTCCTACATTGAAGCTCCTTGTCGGCTTCTCATTGATGTGCTGGAATTGCTTATCCTCAACATTTCTTCGCACATTTGGTCTGAGCAAATCCAGACGAGATCTCAACCTTCGGTTAAAGAACATCATGGCTGGGGTCTGGTTGGTAACTGCATGTGTCGCATTTCTGTAGGCTAACAGGTAATTGTCCACCTTATGCTGTAGTGGAACGTCATCATCGCACATGGCCCTTATCACCTTTTTAAAGGTTTGTACGAACCTCTCAGCCAATCCATTTGTGGCTGGCTGATACGGGGCGGATGTGCAATGCCGTACCCCATTCCTTCCCATAAATTTCCGAAACTCTTCGGACACAAAGTGTGGTCCGTTATCAGGGCAAATCTGCTCTGGCAAGCTGTTCCTGGCAAATATGGTCCGTAGGACTGCAATCGTTTTCTCTGTAGTGGTGGAGGATGTTGTGTCAGCACCCTTCTACCTAGACACAATTTAGGACTCAGAACTCAGAGATTCAAACATGAAGTGCTTTATTGGAAGGAAAGGAAGTTCTGGAGAGTTCCGAACAAAGAGAGCTAAATTTAACAGAGAACACCCAACCATTTATCTCCTGTGACAGCGCCACCACAAGTGGGAGGAGAACACACAATGGAACACACAATACATAACATTTCCTCCCCTCTTAAATGGAAGGTCCACATTATTCCTCAACAGGTAAGTTACTTTCAATGCACTCAACGAACCTAGGGTAGAGGTAGACTGCCTCAAACCCTGACTTTACCTTGGGGTTTATTCTGCCCCAGTCTTGTGGGTAAGTCACTAAGCCTACAGATCCAAGCGTCTTGGAGGCCACCGCTCTCTGACAGGATACCGGCGGTCATCGCTGGCTTCCACAGCAGTAGGCATTGACACAGGCCTAGATGGAGAAGGTGACTGTGTCAGTTGAAAGTCAAGAGTTTGCACAGGTGGAACAGTCTCTTTGACTTCCTGTGTTGGAGAAGAGCACTGTGGCAAAGGATGCTGGTTTGCGGTATCATCCGGAAACAGTTCAGGCCAACCAGCCGTTGGAGCCTCTGTGGCTGTCTCTGCTCCTAGCAACAGTTGATCTGTGTGTCTTCTCCAGACGACGTCCTCAGCAGTCTCAACCGTGTAAGACACAGGGCCCGTCTGCGCGATCACCGTAACAGGAACCCATTTCGGTCCAGTGTTGTAGTTTCGAGCTAGGACGTGCTCTCCAGGGTGAAACCGTCTCTCCTTGGCTCTTTTCTCTCTCTTTTTAACTTGAGCTTGTTGTTGACAATGGACAACCTGTTCTGCCCTTGGAGGTTTGAGTAAGTCAAAACTTGTCCGCAACTGCCTCTTCATCATGAGCAAAGCGGGGGAAGTTTTGGTTGTGGCATGCGGCTCGTTCCTGTAGGACAACAGGAAGCTGTTCAGACGTTGGTGGATTGAGCCCTGACCTTGCGATGCCTTCAAGGCGTGCTTCAAAGTTTGCACAAACCTTTCTGCCTGGCCGTTAGTAGAGGGATGATAGGGCGCAGACCTGATGTGTTGGACACCATTCACATGCAGGAAGGATGCAAACTCCTGTGATACAAATTGTGGACCGTTGTCACTTACGAGTTGTTCCGGTGAGCCATAACGGCTGAACATCTCACCAAGTTTCTCAATTGTTTTCTCTGCCGTGGTAGACCTCATCACAGCGACCTCCGGCCACTTGCTACGAGCATCCACAACCACCATAAACATCTTCTCTTCAAAAGGACCGGCGAAGTCCACATGTACTCGCTGCCTCACTTCTGCAGGCCAATCCCAGGGGTATAGGGTTGCCAGCTGTGGAACATTCCGGACCCTTTGACATGGGGAACATGTTTTGGCTTTCTCCTCAATATTCCCATCGAGACCTGGCCACCAGAAGTAGCTTCTTGCCATTTCCTTCATCCGAACCATCCCACTGTGGCCTGTATGAAGTTGTTGGAGTATAGGTTCCCTCAGAGGTGGTGGAATGATGACACGGCATCCCCAAAGAAGACAACCTGCCTGGACGGAGAGCTCATTTCTTTTTGAAACGTAAGGTTTCAAACTAGGAGAATCTCCTATAGCTCTCCCTCGAATGACACCATCCATTACCTCAGACAGGACTGGATCGTTGCGGGTGTACCTTCGCACCTGAACTGCAGTGACAGGTGCTCCCTCCACTTGTCTAAAGTAGAAGATGTCTATCTGACGAGGCTCTGGGGGAGTAACAGGCAAGGGTAGCCTCGAGGGACCGTCTGCGTTGCCGTGCAAGTCTGATTTGCGATATTTGATGTCGTATGTGTGTCCTGACAACAGTAAAGCCCACCTTTGCATCCTGCTTGCAGCGAGAGACGGAATTCCGGTGTGGGGCCCGAAGATTGAAGTCAATGGACGGTGGTCCGTCAGGAGTGTGAACCTTCTCCCAAACAGGTACTGATGAAATTTTCAAATTCCAAATACGATTCCCAAGGCCTCGCGCTCGATCTGCGCATAGTTACCCTCGGCCTTGTTCAAGGTGCGTGATGCGAAGGCGATAGGTTTCTCTTCACCCGAAGGCATGATGTGGGATATGACTGCTCCCACACCATATGGTGATGCATCACATGCTAGCTGCATGGGTAGCTTTGGGTCGAAGTGTGTCAGGACCTCCGATTTCAGCAATGCTTTCTTTGCTTGGGCGAAAGCTTCGTTGCACAGTTCAGTCCATTTCCATATTTTGCCTTGACATAGCAACTGATGTAATGGCTTCAGCAATGTTGCGAAGTCTGGAATAAACTTCCCATAGTAGTTAAGTAGCCCCAGAAATGAACGTAACTGGCTCACATTCAGGGGTGCTGGGGCCTCCATGATCACCTTGACCTTTGACGGCGCCTTATGCAGGCCAGTAGCGTCAATCACATGCCCCAGGTACTCAACTGAAGACTGAAAGAATTCACATTTGTCTTAACGAACTCTGAGTCCGTACTCTTTCAGTCGTTGTAGTGTCGCATCCAAGTTCAGAAGATGATCCTCCTCATTTGTCCCAGTGACAAGGATGTCGTCCAGGTAACACTGGACTCCTGGCAGTCCACGCAAAATCTGATCCATTGCCCTTTGGAATAGAGCAGGGGCCGACGTAATTCCAAACGGAAGGCGGCAGTACCTGTATAGCCCCTTGTGTGTCACAATTGTCAGCAGCTCCTTTGATTTGTCATCGACATGCATTTGTAGATAAGCCTGGCATAAGTCTATTTTGCTGAACTTTTGCCCTCCGGCCAGGCCCGTAAAAAGATCATCAATGAGGGGAAGAGGGTACTGTACCGCAGACAGCACCGGGTTAATCGTCACTTTAAAATCCACGCAGATTCGAACAGATCCATCCTTTTTCAGGACAGGAACAATGGGTGTGGCCCATTTGCTCACGCTCAAAGGCTCCAGGACTCCATTCTCGACTAAGTCCTCCAAGTTAGCCTCAACTTTTGGCCTAATTGCATAGGGTACAGGTCGGGCTTTGTGAAACTTCGGCTTGCTGTCAGGTTTAATGTCCAGTCTCACGCTGATCTTTTTCATGCTCCCAAGTTCCCCATTGAAGAGTTCTGCATGTTTGTTTAACACTGCAGTCAGACCTGACTCCCCTTTTGACATCATGCGGACTGCAGGCCAGTCCAGCGTGATTTTCTCTAACCACACACGTCCCAGTAGCGATGGGTAATTTCCCTTTACCACATATAGTGGCAGTTTTGCAGTCTGTCCGTTCAATTTAACTGTCACCTCAATGACGCCTCTCATGGCCACAGGTTCGCCGGTATACGTCTTTAGCAGAATGTTTGTTGGCTGAAGGGTAAGATGCTTTAGCATTTTGTTGTAGACAGTGTCTGAAACAAGGGACACAGCCGCGCCTGTGTCCACCTCCATCCGCACTGATTGTCCCTCCACCAGTGGTGACACACAGTAGCCATTTAAATCACCTGCAACCGTCAATATGTGCACCTCTTCCTCCTCAGAGGTGTCGCCCCCCTCTGTTTTGCTTGTTCCATCATACTGCACTGAATGAACACTCTTTTTCCTCTCTTGTCCAACTACAGACATTTTGCTTCCATGCTTCCCAGCTCTGTCTGTTCTTTTTTTTACCTCTACAGGCGCGTTCAATGTGACCCTTTTTGCCACAATTTCAGCATTCCAGCTCCGTACACCAGCAGTCATTAGCGTGATGGCCCGTTTTCCCACAACGGTAACATGTGCCATTCCGCGCACCTTTAGGCTCAGACGACACCTTGTGAACTCTCCCTGTTGAACTCAACTGGTGAGCCTCCTTTTCCACCATCTCCATGGAGACACTAACTTCAATGGCCTTTTCAAGAGTAAGGTTGTCCTCAGTAAGAAGGCGCTTCTGTGTGGCTGCATTTTGCAGACCACACACAAGTCTGTCTCTAATGGTGTCATTCAGCACCTCCTTGAACTGGCAGTGTTCCGACAACCTTTTTAAAGCAGCAATAAACATCGTCACTGATTCCCCCTCCTCTTGATTCCGTTTATGAAATCTAAATCTCTCAGCAATAACCAGAGGTTTTGGTGAAAAATGTGCTCCAAGAATTTCCACTAGTTGCTTATATGTTTTAGTTCCTGGCTTATCTGGTTGCACGAGACTCAAAAAGGTAGGCACGACCTTTTCATTTGCCATCGCATTCGCCAATACAAAATAGTCAAAACGTTCTGTATAAGCGCTCCATTGCTCCACATTTTCATCAAAATCACCGATGTTTCCTAATATAGTAGCCATCTCACGTTTCAAATTAAATTTTCTGTTTACTCATTGCACCCATAACGTGCGCAGATTCGTCCGCTCCTCGTTGCCACTTGTTCTGTCGATACCTTTCTAGCTAGACACAATTTAGGACTCAGAACTCAGAGATTCAAACATGAAGTGCTTTATTGGAAGGAAAGGAAGTTCTGGAGAGTTCCGAACAAAGAGAGCTAAACTTAACAGAGAACACCCAACCATTTATCTCCTGTGACAGCGCCACCACAGGTGGGAGGAGAACACACAATAGAACACACAATACATAACAGAGGACATTTTGATCACCTCAGGCCATTTTGAGTGCGCATCCACTGCTATTAAGAACATTGAGTCCATGAATGGACCAGCAAAATCAATATGCACCCGTTGCCATGGAGAGGAGGGCTACTCCCATGGGTGTAGAGGGGCATGTGGTGGTGCATTTTGGACCTTCTGGCATCCTGAGCAGCTCTTTTTTAGGTCCTCGATTGGTTGATCGATCCCCGGCCACCACACATAAGCCCTAGCAAGGCTATTCATTTTCATCCCTCCCAGATGGCCTTCGTGAAGCTCATTGAGCATTCTCTCCCTTAACTTGGGTGGAATTACCACTCGGGATCCACACATCACTGTCCCCTGGCATACTGACAGCTGTTCTCTTCTGGATGAGAATGCTGGCAACAGTGAGTCGCCATGTGTTGGCCATCCCTTCACCGTCAAATCATATACCCGAGACAGTGTCGGATCATTTCGGGTTTCCTTCCCTATATCCGCGTTAGTTACTGGCAAGCGTTCAATTATCGACGAATAAAATATTTCGATAGGGTCCACTGCTGGTGCTTCCTCCACCGCAGGCAGTGGCAGGCGTGATAGCCCATCAGCGTTTCCATGCTGTTTCGTGCCCTTATACTCTTATTCATATTGGCTCGCCCCTAGAAAAAGGGACCATCTTTGCAGCCGTTGTGCAGTCATCACCGGAACGCCCTTCTTTGGATTAAAGATGGAGACAAGTGGTTGGTGGTCAGTCAGCAAGGTGAACTTCTGCCCATGCAGATAGTGGTTGAATTTTTTTACTCCCCATACTAGGCTGAGGGCCTCCCTGTCAATCTGGGCGTAGTTGCGCTCGGCTGAGGTTAGTGACCGAGACGCAAAGGCTACTGGCCTCGCCAACCCGTCTGGGAATTTGTGCGACAGCACCGCTCCAATACCATAGGGTGATGCATCACACGCCAACTGAATTGGTAGTGCTGGGTTGAAATGGGCCAACACCTCTTTTGATGTGATCAATTCTTTGCACTTCTGGAAAGCTCGTTTACATTCGTCATTCCACTTCCATGATACCCCCGTTTGCAGTAGGGTGTTCAGTGGGTGTAATGCTGTAGACAAATTTGGTAAGAACTTATGGTAGTAGTTCACCAGCCCAAGGAACGACCTCAGTTGTGACACATTTTCCAGTGCTGGAGCCTTGACTACTGCCTCAATCTTTTCAGGGGACTTATGTAACCCCTCATCATCAATAACGTGGCCACAGTACGAGATCTGCTTCTGAAAAATCTCGCACTTGTGGCGATTAGCTCGTAGCCCATATTCCTTTAATCTAGTGAGCACCTACTCCAGGTTGGCGAGGTGATCACTGTCATTTTCGCCCGTGACCAGTATGTCGTCCAAATAACACTGGGTCCCTGGAATCCCTTGCAGGACTTGATCCATTGCCCTTTGCCAAATAGCCGGAGCCGATGCTACCCCGAACACCAGCCGGTTGTATTGGTAGATACCTTTATGAGTGTTGATCGTGAGGTATTGTTTCGAGGCTTCTTCTACCTCCATTTGCAGGTACGCCTGGGCCAGATCTATCTTAGTGAAGCATTTACCTCCAGATAGCGAGGCGAAAATATCTTCAATCCGTGTAAGCGGATATTGTACCGTGTGAAGGACTGGGTTCACTGTCACCTTAAAATCCCCACAGATGCGGACCTTCTTTGGTTCCCCAGGTGTATTACTCAACGACCTCTTCATTACAGGAACGATGGGTGTAGCCCACTCGCTCCAGTCCACTTTGGACAGTACTCCTGAACGTTCCAAACCTTCCAGCTCTGCTTCGACGGCTGGTCGGATCGCAGAAGGCACCGGTCTGGCCTTAAAAAACTTTGGGCTTGCATTTTCCTCTATTTTAATTGTCGCTGTTATGCCTTTTAGTGTTCCGAGTCCCTCCTGGAACACTTCTTGTGCATCAGTTAGCATTTTTGACAGTCGTCCAGGTGTGACGTCGTCATCCTTTTTGGCCTCAACCTTCAGTGCCTGTATGGAATGTCAATCTAATTGTATCTTCCAGATCCATTCACGTCCTAGTAGTGGTGGTCCTCCATCTGGCAATACATATAGGTCCATTTTGGGTATTTCCTGGCCGTTGTATATCACGTTCACCCTTATTTTTCCTTTGGGGTAGACTTTTTGCCCCGTGTACGTCTTCAAGACAATCTCTGTAGCTTTCAAGGGTATATGTGAGAATAGCCGCTTGTAGTCCCTTCGGTTTATGACTGTTAGGGCTGATCCTGTGTCCAATTCCATTTTCACTTGGACTCCGTCTATCTTGAGCGTGACCCAGATAGTCTGGTGATCCTCCATTTTGATTACCTTATGTAGTTTCAGACAACCCAGCTCCTTGCTTCCGGATTCTGTATCACTTCTCTGTTCGTCTGAACTACTGTCCATCACCTTATGTACCTTTTTGTACTTCTCCTGTGGAGATATCTTGCTGCTGGTTTTCTTCCCTGACCTGCAGACTCTTGCTATGTGTCCTGCTTTTCCACACTGTCTGCACACTTGGTCCTTGAACCAACAATCCTTCTGGTCGTGTGTTGTTCTGCCGCAGCGATAACACTTCCCTGCTCCATATGACATTTCATTTGTGCCATATTCTTGCGGTCTCTGTTGTATCTCTGCAGCGCCCCTTGCGGCTGCTTCATGTGATACTGCCATGCTGAAAGCCTTGTCCAGCGTAAGATCCTTTTCTGATAGAAGCCGTTTCTGGGTTCCTTCACTTTGAAGCCCACACACAAACTTGTCGCTTAACGTATCTGCTAGTCCCATTCCAAACTGGCAGTGTTTTGATAACTTGCGCAGTTCCGTTAAATACTCAGCATTACTTTCGTCTTTATGCTGGTTCCTTTCGTGGAACTTAAATCTTTCTGCTATCAGCAGCGGTGTGGGGTTTAAGTGGTCCTGTAGGATTTCCACTATGCTTTCGAAATCCTTATCCACTGGCTTCTCTGGGGTTATTAGGTTTTGCAGTAAACCATAAGTTTTTGCACCCATGGAATTCCTTTTATGCCTTTTAGTGTTCCGAGTCTTTCCTAGCATCTGGCACTTCATTTGCCTTGCAGTACACCTCAATGCGTTCCACATATGTCGCCCAGTCTTCGACTTCATTGTCGAACGCAGTGACACTGCCACTCTTCGGCATCCCTGGGTGTGGTTAAACTGTCCAAAATGGCGTCTCCCGCGCTCTCCCTTCTTCTCCGCTCTCCCTTCTTCTCCGCTGCGGCTTCTAAAATGGCGTCTCCCGCGCTCTTCCTTCTTCTCCGTGGCTCAAATCGCGTCACCCGCGCTTCCTTCCTTTCCCCGCGGACGCTGCTCAGCCCTTGAGCCCTGGCTGCACTCTGCGTGTTCTCCTGTGTGCCTCTCTCGTTGCTTCCGCTCGGTCCTGAACCCCGGCTGTGCTTTACCCTCTCTCTCTTTTTGTTTTCCGTCGACGCCGCTCGGTCTTCAACCCCCGGCTGCGCCCTGTGCGCTTTTCCCTCTCTCTTACCCCATCGACGCTGCTCGGCCTTTTCTGTGCCATCGGTTGGCTCCAGCCACCGCTGTCTGGGAAGGGTCTGCACTGTACCTGTTGCCAGTCTGTTGCTGGATCGTCGTGGCTAGAGAACCAATCCCAGCTCTCAACAGCCTCCCCTGCGATGCTCACTCTCTGCCGGATGACTGGGCGGTTGCTCGTGGTCGACGCCCGTGCTTCTGGCCTCGATTTTCTTCCACCGTCCTCCCGGAGCGAATCCTTGAAAGGAAATGCAGAGTTGCAGGTAGATTCGAATCGACCTCGTCGCCACTGTTGAATCCGTGAATCTTAAAGTATGGTGTTTCCCAATAACTAGACGGAGGCTGTAAATTAACAATCAACAGGTGTTTACTGGAGGAGGGTAGTCTAAAGACTAACAGTACAGATGCCTGCTCAAGGCTTATATACAGGTGTGGTCACTGCCGGTACTACAGTATACAGGAGCTGTAAAAGTAGTTCTATCTTAAAGGTACATACACTACATTCATCCTGCACCAGACTACTGTGGCAGACCTTTTCCGGGCACCGCATCACCCAGGAGGTTGGCTTCTCGGGGACAAGGGATATCCTCTGTGCACCTGGCTGATGACACCGCTCTGTTCGCCCAGCACCCCTGCTGAGCTACGATACAACGAGAGCCATCAAGCTACCAGGAACATCGTTGAGCACACAATCGGTGTGCTCAAGCAACGGTTCCGCTGTCTGGACCATTCTGGAGGAGCCCTGCAGTACTCGCCTGAGCAAGTCTCCCACTTCGTTGTTGTGTGCTGCATGCTGCATAACCTGGCAATCCTCAGGACCCAGCCAATGCCAGCAGACATTGGAGCACCAGCGGAGGAGGAGGAGGAGGAGGAAGATGAGGAGGATGATCATCAGCAGCACCAAGGTGGGAGGGAGGCACAAAGTGGAAGGGCCGTCCGTCAAAGGCTCATAGCAAGTCGCTTCTAGGCCCCCTCTGAGGGAATGGCTTCTGCCATTCAAACAACCTGAATGAAACCATCCCGCAACCCCTAAGCCGGTCAAGGCAACAATGAGTGCAAAGACCAAACATGCACATTTTGAATACAGACACATCTTTATTTCACAAACTGTGTCTCATTTCCGCATGACAAAGTAATAGAAAGAAACACAAAAAAAAGCAGTCATTCACATAACTGGCTCTCACAACCTGGAGACAATGTCCAAAACAGTAACAAAATTTGAGCACGAACCTCGGCCTTCAATAAAACAATGAAATACATTTTGCCACACCTCCTACTTTTTGCCCTTCGAGGGTGATCTGCTTCCCTTGTGAAATTGCCCCCTTCCCACCCTGCAGCTCCTCCGTAATGGGACCCCAGTGGCTGGAGCAAGGCAGGGAGAGGGCTGCTGAGTGTCAGAAACTGAGACTGCAGATGCCCTTGAGGGACGGCCTGGACCAGCTCTGGGCCTGGAGGGCCCGGCTGCTGACTGCTCCAACTCTGCATGGGTGGCAGCAGTCTGTCCTACTGGTGGTGGCAGCTGCAGAAAAGAAGTGCCAGTGGTGGCAGCAGGAATGCTGTCATCTTGAGAGAGGACAGCAACTCCCTGCTCAACTGACACACTGGCACTGGCACTCCCACGGGGCAGCACTGCAGCATCCGGAGCAATCTGATGGAGCACAGATTGCTGGCCTGCTGCGGCGCGGTAAGAGCCCCGGGGAAATCTGCCCGATCCAGCAAGGGTGGCAGCAGTCAGTGCTCATGTGGCCTCAATCTGCGTCTGCATGAGACCAGCCACTGACTGCATTGCAGCACTTAGCATTTGCGTGGCAGCCACCTGTGCTACAGCGAAGTGCTCCACACTCCTTGCCTGTGATTCAATGGATTCGGGCATCCTTGCCACTGCAGCCATGAGCTCAGTGTGCCTTTGCTCCGCCTGGGCGCTCATTTCAGCGAGGACCCGCTCCTCGTCTGTGTCCAGTGCAGCAGGACTCGAGGCCATACTCTCCCTCCGGGGAGAAGGCCCCCGAGCTTCCCTACCCATCTCGCATTGCTGCAGCTCGCTGGGTGCTGGAGCTTCACCCTCATCAGACCATTCCCCCCTGCTCCCTTCCAGGGAAGGCGTGTCCCGAGTATGGGCATGGGCTGCCTCGGTAGAGGGTGGCGCTGATGGTCCGGCTTCCTCTTCCTCCTCGCCTTCAGCTTCACTCCCACTGGCAGCTTGAGGGCCCGTCTCCTCACCTGGTGAATCACCATCTGAAAGCAGGGAGGTACAAGAGTGGCTTTAGCGTGAGGACAGGGTGGCAGCAAGGAAGGCATGAGTGCAGCGATTTAGTGATTTGCATTGAAAGTGTCAAAGGCTGCTGTTGTGAGGAACAAGTGGAAGGAGAGAGGACAAATAGGTGATGACCTTACCATTGCTGTCCAGAATGGGGTTGGCATCTCCAGTGGCGACGGGACCAAGCATCCGGCTTGCCACAATCCTGTGGACGCGCTGCTCAAGACCGCTGAGGGCTTGAAGGTGAGGCTGCCCTCCACCGGTCCATTGCTGCTGTCTCCTATTATGAGACAGCTTGACCTGCAAGAAAAAGGACAGCGTCTGAGTAAATATGCAGCCATGATCTGGCCTGAAATGCCTCCCATGGTTGAATAGCCCTTACTGTATGCAGCCACGATCTTGCCTGAAATGCCTCCCATGGTTGAATAGCCCTTACTGTAAGCAGCCATGATCTTGCTTGAAATGCCTCCCATGGTTGAATAGCCCTTACTGTATGCAAAGTGTGGCATGTGCGTGTGTATTTCATGAAAGGGCCATAGGTGTTGGATGAGTGTTAGGCATTGGGGCTTTCAAGACCCTCTGGCCATAAAGTGAGGTGGAGATGGAGGGATGAAGAGGTTCTGAAAAAAAGGCACTCACCCTGACGACCCGAGTGAGGTCGTTGAACTTTTTCCTACATTGCACATGGGTCCTAGGCACCATGCTGCTTGAGGACACTCTCTGAGCCACCTCCCTCCACACTTTTCTGTGCTCGCTTGGCAAAGGCCTCCTGCCACTCTCTGGGTACAGAATGGAAATTCTGCGCTCCACCCCGCGAACCAGAGTCTCCAAAGCCCGCTCGCAGAAGCGCTGTGCTCGCTTCTACGCTCCACCCCGCGAACCAGAGCCTCCAAAGCCCGCTCGCAGAAGCGCTGTGCTCACTCCCTGGCCCTTTCCATAGTGTCTGGCTGCTAGATTTAGCCACAGGTCTGCCCGGGCCGAGATTCAAGGCTCCACTGAGCTGGGTGTGGCTGCAGAGCAAGATTGACCCTCCCCTTTAAGAATTGACCGGCGCCAGTGTGTCTGTGTTCAATCGCTAACTGACAGCACCTGCGCTGTGCCCGCCCTCTGAGGTAGCGCCTCGCTCCTCGGCCTTAGTGCCTTAAGAGAGTTGTGTAGCACCTGATTTAGCGCTCCAATCACCTCCAGGGGCGATAAAAGTCAAGTTTGCTGTCGGAGGCGATAATTAGCGCCAGGCGCTAATCTTTGCGCCCAGCCGATAATTGCGCCCCAAATGGGCCGATATCGAATTTCTCCCCCAGAGTTCCTACAATACGTAAAAAGCCCAACAAGGGAGGATTTGCTATTGGATCTAGTAATGGGGAATGAACCAGAGCAGATAAGAGAAGTAAAAGTAGGGGAACATCTAGGCAATAGTGACCATAATATAATATGCTTTAAAATGATAATTGAGAAGGACATAAGTATGAGGAAAGCTAAGTTAATACATTGGAGAAAAGATTTTGAGGGGCTGAGAATAGAACTTGGGAAAATAAAATGGGCAACAATATTGGAAAACAACGATGTAGAACAGCAATGGGAAACATTTAAAACCGTGTTCAACAGAGTGCAAGAACAATATATTCTGCTAAAAGGCAAGAACAAACTAAACACTAATGAGACTCCATGGATGAATAAAGCCATAAGGGAACAATTGAGCGTAAGGAAAGAATGGGATACATTAATTACATGAACAGCAGGGGAGTGCACGATAAGGGAGAATACGAAGAGATTAGGAGTGAAGTCAAAAAAACAATTAGGAAGGCAAAGAGGAACTATGAAATTAAATTACCAAGGAACATAAAACCAAATAGTAAAATATTTTACAGGCTCATCAATAAAAAAAGGAAAGTTGAGATAGGATTAGGGCCATTAGGGGATAGACAGGATAATACCACAGGTAACAATAGAGAGATGGCAGAAATATTAAATAATTATTTTGCTTCAGTATTTACCAGGGAGATAGAACAGGTGGACATGACATTGGATGATGAGATTAGTAATGAGATAAGTGTATTTAAAATAAAAAGAGTGGATATATTAAATAAACATATCAAACTCAAAGAGGATGAAACCAATAGATTGCATCCACACATTTTAAAATAATCTAGGGAAGAGGTAGCAGAGGCATTACTATACATATTTAATAATTCATTAGAAAAAGGTATAGTGCCAGAAGACTGGCGGATAGCTAACGTAATACCTACATTCAAGAAGGGGGTTGGAACATGTTCAGGGAATTATAGACCAGTCAGCTTAACATTGGTGGTAAGAAAAATAATGGAATCCGTACTAAAGAAGAAAATAGAAGAACATCTAGAAACCAAAAATATAATAAGGAATATTCAGCATGGATTTCAAAAGGGAAAGTCTTGCTTGACCAACCTCATTGAATTTTTTGAAGAGGTAGCAGAGAGAGTAGACAATGGTAATGCAGTAGATGTAATTTATCTAGATTTTCAAAAGACCTTCGATAAGATACCCCATAATAGACTGATGAACAAAGTCAGAGAATGCGGAGCCAGGGGACAAGTAGCAGAATGAATAACTAGCTGGCTTCAAGACAGAAAGCAGAGAGTAGGGGTAAAGGGTAGCTATTCAAAGTGGCAGGAGGTGGGTAGAGGTGTTCCACAAGGATCAGTGTTGGGATTACTGTTGTTCACAATTTATATTAATGATTTAGACATTGGAATCAAAAACACAATTTCTAAATTTGCGGATGACACCAAATTGCGGGGGGGGGGGTGTTAGTCAATACTGAGGAGGACTGCAACAAATTAAGGAGGACATTAATAAACTTGCAGAATGGGCATATAATTGGCAAATGAAGTTCAACACAGATAAATGTGAGGTATTAGATTTTGGCAGGAAGAATAGGGAGGTCACTTACTACTTGGAGGGTGCGAGTATAGGCGGGGTAGAGGAACAAAGGGATCTCGGAGTACAAATACACAAATCACTAAAAGTTGCGACACAGGTTAGCAAGGCCATAGAAAAAGCAAACCAAGCACTAGGGTTTATTTCTAGAGGGATAGAATTGAAAAGTAGGGAAGTTATTCTAAACCGGAATTGAACTTTGGTTAGACCACACTTGGAGTACTGCGTACAGTTCTGGTCGCCATATTATAAATAGGATATAAAGGCATTGGAGATGGTTCATAGAAGATTTACAAGGATGATACCAGAAATGCAAGGTTATACATATCAGGAAAGGATGAACAGGCTGGGTCTCTTTTTTCTTGAGAAAGGAAGGCTGAAGGATGACCTAATAGAGGCCTTTAAAATTATGAAAGGTTTTGATAGAGTGGATATAGAGAGAATGTTTCCACTCACGGGGAAGAGCATAACTAGAGGCCATCAATATAAGTTAGTCACCAAGAAATCTAAATTCAGAAGAAACATCTTTACCCAAAGAGTGGTGAGAATGTGGAACTTGCTACTACAGGGAGTGGTTGAAGCGAATGGTATAGATGCATTTAAGGTGCGAGACTCTCCGTATAGAAACCGACTGAAGCCTGCAGGGAGAAAAAAAGGTAAGTACACTTTTAAAAACACTTAGGACTTACCTCAGATACTCACCTCTACATTCTTACACCCATCACTTACCTTCACACCACACTTTTGCACCATCGACCCCCGCAGACCCACTACTTGCCTCGGTGACCCTGGCGGGTTTTGGAGCCTTCGGGAAGCACGCACTTGTGAGGGCAAAAACGGAATAATCCTATTTTCTGCCTGTTAACAAGCCGTTAATAGGCTTTAATCCCTTCCCACCTCCAAGGAGACGGGACCCGGCGCAGGACAGCAATCCGCCTCCTGGGAAGATGGCATGGAGGTGGGTTGGAGGCGGGTTTGCCACCCATCCCCAAATTCTGCCATTTTCCCGGCAGTCCCGCCTCCATAACTGCCTCGTCGGAGCTGAGAAAATCACCCCCATAGCTCCTATTTATAAAGCCTAGGATCCCATATGCATTATTAATTGCTTTGTTAACCTGTACTGCAACCTTCAAAGATTTGTGCACAAGTACCCCCAGGTCTCTCTGTTCTTACACCCACTTTAAAATTGTACCATTTAGTGTATATGGTCTCTCCTCATTCTTCCTACCGAAACATATCACCTCAAGCTTCTCCGCCCATTCCACCAGCCTGTCTATGTCTTCTTGAAGTCTATTACTATCTTCCTCACTGTTTACTATACTTCCAAGTTTTGTGTCATCTGCAAATTGTAAAATTGTACTCCATACCCCCAAGTCCAAGTCATTAATGTATATCAAAACCAGCAGTGTTCCTAGTACTGAACCCTGCGGGCCACCACTGTATACCTCCCTCCAGTCTGAAAAACAGCCATTCACCACAGCTCTCTGTCTTCTATCCCTTAGCCAGTTTTGTATCCATGCTGCTACTGCCCCACGGGCTTCAATTTTGCTAACAAGCCTAGTATGTGGCACTTTATCAAACACCTTTTGAAAGTCCATATACACAACATCAACTGCACTGCCCTCATCCACCCTCTCTGTTACCTCATCAAAAATCTCAATCAAGTTAGTCAAACACAATTGGCTCTTAACAAATCTGTGCTGGCTCTCCTTTATTAGTCCACGCTTGTCCAAGTAGCTGTTAATTTTCTCCCAGATTATTGTTTCTAAAAGCTTCCCCACCATTGAGGTTAAACTGATTGGCCTGTAAATGCAAGGTTTATCCTTCTCCCCTTTTTTGAACAAGGGTATAACATTTGCAATCCTCCAGTCCTCTGGCACCACCCCTGTATCGAAGGAGGATTGGAAGATTGTGGCCAGCACCTCTGCAATTTCTACCCTTACTTCCCTCAGCAATCTAGGATGCAGCAACCTAGGATGCGTCCCATCCGGACCGAGTGACTTATCCACTTTAATTACCGCCAGCCTGTCTAGTACCTCCTCTTTATCTATTTTTATCTCATCCAGTATCCCAGCAACCTCCTTGTTTACCATAACTTTGGCAAAGTCCTTCCTTGGTAAACACCAATGCAAAGTACTCATTTAGCCCCACCGCTCCTCTGACAACCCTTTTACTGTTAATATGCCTATAGAAGGCCTTTGGATTCCCCTTTATGTTAGCCGCCAATCTATTCTTGTGCTGTCTCTTTGCCCCTCTTATTTCCTTTTTCACTTCTCCCCTGTATTTTTTATAATCAGCCTGATTCTCCCTTGTATTATCACGCTGACACCTGTAATATGCCCTCTTTTTCTGCTTCATCCTACTCTCCAACTCAGTCATCATCCAGAGAGCTCTGGCTTTAGTTGCCCTCCCTTTGCCCCTTGTAGGATTGTACCCGAACCAGCTCCGCTTTAAAGTCCGCAGGGAATAGAAGCACTAATCATTTTCCAAAGCAACATCTGGTTGCCTCTGTCTCCAGATACAAATGTGAGGTTACCAGCAGATGTGCACAGAGTTCCTCTGGTGCAACCCAACCTATATTGCTTCTCATAGTTCCTTCTCTTCATCTTCCAAACATCTAAAATAGAGGGATTTCCTTTGTCAGTAATGGTCTTGGGTCAAAAACAACTGGCACAAAGGTACATGACTGTCAGCAGAATTTGTTTTAACAGAAAATCAGGAAAAGGGTAAAGAAATATCTTTAAACAAGAGATTCCATTCACTTGCTCTGCCCTTTAAATCAGCAAATTCCATAGCTGATTCTCCAACAATGCATTGAGCATTCAAGCTTTGCCATCCAAAACTGGGGCCATAAATATAAGATAGTCACTAATAAATCCATAAGGGATTCAGGAGAAACTTCTTTATGCAGAGAATGGTGAGATGTGGAATGTACCTCTAAGGGGAAGCTGGATATGTACATGGGGGAGAAAGGAATAGAAGTGTTCATCAGTTCTACCTTTTGGAAAATTGGAGAGGTAAACCTGAGGATACATTAGATGATTATGATATGTAATTCATTTGTCAAAGAGGTTTCATTGTTACAACTCCACCTCCCCACTGCCCCCCACCCCTCCCTCTGAGTTATGCTATTGTATTACTAGATATTGAGCAAATTTTTCCAACAATATTTTAATGAATGTTGTCTCTTGGACAGCACACCTAGTTTCTCCTTGAATGTATGGGCAAATTTGGATATTGTCTTGCCATCTGTCAGTGCCTATGAGGACTGGGAGATCTCGAGTAGACGGTTTGTTCCAATTAAATAGGTTAGAGAGGACCAGAAGTGCAATTCAAGATGTTAACCTTTAACTGTTATCATCCCTCCAAGTGGTGCTACAACTGAGCCAGCAGCAAAATCACTGTTGGGAAGGAAAACCAACTGGAAATGTGGAAAGAGGTTGTGATTTGACTATACATTCAAACATACGAACAATGACAAACAGGAATAGACCCATTGGTGCATCCAGTCTGTTCCACACAATTGTGCTGCCTTGTACATCACAATATATAGACCCTTCACCCCACTCAAGAACCATGTGATCTCCTGGGAGAGGTGAAAAAACAGATAAAAATCCAGGCCAATTTGGGGGGGGGGGGAAATCTGGGAAATTCCTCTCCCATCCATCTAGGCAATCAAAACTAGTCCAGGAGATCTCACTGGACTTGATAATTCCTTGCAGCACCTACCTTCTGTAAGAGGTGATGTCCTCCCCAGCCAGAAACAAGTCCAGCTCTAACTTGAAGGAATTCAGCAAATCAGCGTCTACTGCACAAGATAGCAGCCTGTTCCAGAGGCCCACTATTCTCTGGGAAAAGAACCACCTCCTGACATCTAACCTAGATCAGGCCTTATACAACTTAAAATTGAGACCCCTGGTCCTCTCTCACCTAAATAATTGGAACAAACCGTCTACTCGAGATGTCCAAGTCCAAATTACAGTTCTCAACACATGGATCTACCAGACTACATCAGGAATGTAAAGGCAAACTCATCCTTTCAAAGTACGTCGCCTTCAATACATAGTAAGTGAAATCCTTGCAAACTGAGTTATCTCGATTCACTTGTTTAAAGTGGCACTGTAAAAACAAATTCCTGTGAGCTGATCAGGGCTTCTTGGTACAGTAGTAGGTTGACCATAACCCAATTTAAATTCAGTCAGAGCCTTTATTATATTTCTAACAACTAATAATGAGACTCTGATGTCATCTAAAATCACCAAAAGCAGGTAGGGAACAGTTAAAAATACTCACGTTACCATACTGAACATTGGCGGGCAGAAAACCTTGCATACTCCCTGCAACATAAATTACATTTACTGGGGAGGGGGGGGAATGAATTGCCCGATTACAGATGCCTGAGAATGACCACATTCTTGTTGAGTTAATGTCATCAAAGGGATGGGGGTGGGCAGGCGCAACACACCAGTTCAAGCCATTCAGTGCTTGAGTTGCGATCAGAAGATCACAAGCTTGTCCCAAAAGCTGCCTGACACTTGAACGAGCCTCTCTCGCTTGAGTGAGTAATCTCTTAGCTGGGCTGCTAGATGGAGTGCCACATGTAAGCAAGACATTCCATCTGGAGGGAGGGGGGAGGGGAACGGAGAACGATCATTATTCAACTGGCTCTGCTTGAATCATCTGTCCTGCCAAAGCACTGAGGAGCAACGTTGCGTGCAGCCATGAAGAAATCCATGAGCCAGGCTATTACCATACCCTCAAGTGGCAGAGGATATTTACAAGTGAGGGGTCCTGCACAGACAGAGACATTATAAAGATCTGATGAAATCTAAAGAGACAGATCTTATTTGCATCAAGCTTTTTGATAATGAAACCATGATAGGCAGGATAAGGACTATCCTGTGCCACCTGGTCATTCTTATGCACTATTAAAAGTGTTACATTCCATCACAAAATCTACACATGCTCAATGCAGTTTTATCTTAAGGAGCTGAACATATATTTTAAGTCTGTGGATCTTAATAGAGCTGCTTGACCAAAAAAAGTAACTTGGAAGACTTTCACTCCAACAATAAGGAGTGACGACATAATACAGTGGGGTTAATACACTGCCCGTCCAACTCCGGGACCTGGGATAGAGTCGAACCCAGACCGATGGAATGGAAGTCTTTTTTTGTCGATTATGTGAAATGAGCTGCAACACTTTTGATCTGTGTCCCAGTGAGTCCACAGCATTTTCATGCAGAAATGCCACAAAGATAGCTGTAAGAAGTCACACAACACCAGGTTATAGTCCA
Source organism: Somniosus microcephalus (assembly GCF_052327205.1). NCBI lineage: Eukaryota > Metazoa > Chordata > Chondrichthyes > Squaliformes > Somniosidae > Somniosus > Somniosus microcephalus. Next base: position 251,717,016 of record NC_140987.1, on the reverse strand, counting down.
ACAGTTTTATTTGAAATCACAAGCTTTCGGAGCGCTGCTCCTTCATCAGGTGAAGTGGAGAGATGCATAAAGACACAGCTTATATAGTCAGAGAATAATGCCAGATGATTACAGGTAATCTTTCTAACTGCCATTTATCACACCTCGGCAGAGAGATAATCACAGCAATCAAAGGTGCGAATGGTGTCCAAACAGGTTAGTCAGGAAAACATTACATCAAAGAACAATGAGGTGGGGTCACAAGGGGTCAAATGTTGCAGATGCTGGGGTCTGTATGAAAAACAAAAAAAAATTTTTTTTTTGCTGGAAATCACAGCAGGTCCGGCCGCATCTGTGTAGAGAGAACAAGCCAACGACGACTCGAGTCTGGGTGACCCTACGTCAGGTGGGGTTACATGTAGCGTGACATGAACCCAAGATCCCGGTTGAGGCCGTCCTCATGAGTGCTGAACTTGGCTATCAGTTTCTGCTCTATGATTTTGCATTGTCGTGTGTCTCGAAGGCCGCCTTGGAGAATGCTTACCCGAAGATCGGAGGCTGAATGTCCTTGACTGCTGAAGTGTTCCCCGACTGGGAGGGAACACTCCTGCCTGGCAATTGTTGTGCGGTGTCCGTTCATCCGTTGTCGCAGTGTCTGCATGGTCTCGCCGATTTACCATGCTCTGGGGCATCATTTCCTGCAACGTATGAGGTACACAATGTTGGCCGAGTCACATGAGTATGTACCATGTACCTGGTGGGTGGTGTCCTCACGTGTGATGATGGTATCTGTGTTGATGAACTGGCATGTCTTGCAGAGGTTGCCGTGGCAGGGTTGTGTGGTGTCGTGGTCGCTGTTCTCCTGAAATAAAACTGTTGGACTATAACCTGGTGTTGTGTGACTTCTTACATTTGTCCACCCCAGTCCAATACTGGCATCTCCACACCACAAAGATAGCTGATGTGGGTGGGTGAAGGTAAGTTGGTAAGACAGTGGAAGGAAATTTACTCTAATTCTTGCTACATGTGATATGGGAGTTGTAGTTGCTGATACTGGACAAGGAGGAACGCGATAGACACCTACAGACGCTGTAAGACGCCCTCGTAAGAACGGGATATGACGCTCGACTCGTCGATCGACAGTTCCGACGGGCCACAGCGCAAAATCGCATAGACCTCCTCAGAAGACAAACACGGGACACAACCAACAGAGTACCCTTCGTCGTCCAGTACTTCCCCGGAGCGGAGAAACTACGCCATGTTCTTCGCAGCCTTCAACATGTCATCGATGACGACGAACACCTCACTAAGGCCATCCCCATGCCTCCACTACTCGCCTTCAAACAACCGCCTAACCTCAAACAGACCATTGTTCGCAACACATTACCCAGCTTTCAGGAGAACAGCGACCACGACACCACACAACCCTGCCACGGCAACCTCTGCAAGACATGCCAGATCATCAACACAGATTCCATCATCACACGTGAGGACACCACCCACCAGGTACATGGTACATACTCATGTGACTCGGCCAACGTTGTCTACCTCATACGTTGCAGGAAAGGATGCCCCGGAGCATGGTACATCGGCAAAACCATGCAGACACTGCAACAACGGATGAACGGACACCGCTCAACAATCGCCAGGCAGGAGTGTTCCCTCCCAGTCGGGGAACACTTCAGCATCAAGGACATTCAGCCTCCGATCTTCGGGTAAGCATTCTCCAAGGCGGCCTCCGAGACACGCGACAACGCAAAATCGTCGAGCAGAAACTGATAGCCAAGTTCCGCACGCATGAGGACGGCCTCAACCGGGATCTTGGGTTCATGTCACGCTACATGTAACCCCACCTGACGTAGAGTCATCCAGACTCGAGTCGTCGTTGGCTTGTTCTCTCTACACAGATGCGGCCGGACCTGCTGTGATTTCCAGCAAAAAAATAGTTTTTGGTTTGTTTTTTGTCTTTCATACAGACCCCAGCATCTGCAACCTTTGACCCCTTGTATCCCCACCTCATTGTTCTTTGATGTAATGTTTTCCTGACTGACCTGTTTGGACACCATTCACACCTTTGATTGCTGTGATTATCTCTCTGCCGAGGTGTGATAAAGGGCAGTTAGAAGGATTACCCGTAATTATCTGGCAGTATTCTCTGACTATATAAGCTGTGCCTATATGCATCCCTCCACTTCACCTGATGAAGGAGCAGCGCTCCGAAAGCTTGTGATTTCAAATAAAGCTGTTGGACTATAACCTGGTGTTGTGTGACTTCTTACATTTGACCACATGGAGTGGTTGAGGTGAATAGCACAGATGCATTTAAGGAGAAACTGGATAAATACCTAAGGAAGGAAGGAATAGAAGGTTGTGCTGATAGGGTAACATGAAATAGGGTGGGAGAAAGAACGACCTTTCATGACCTCAGGACGTTCCAAAGTGCTTTACAGCCAATGAAGTACTTTTGAAGTGTAGTCACTGTTGTAATGTAGGAAACGCAGCAGCCAATTTGCGCACATCAAGGTCCCACAAACAGCAATATTATAATGACCAAATAATCTGTTTTAGTAATTTTGATTGAGGGATAAATATTGGCCAGGGCAACGGGAATAACTCCTCTGCTCTTCTTCATAATAGTTCCATGGGATCTTTTACATCCACTTGAGAGATCAGACGAGGCCTTGGTTTAATGTCTCATCCGAAAGACGGCACCTCTGACAGTGCAGCACTCCCTCAGCACGGCACTGGAGTGTCAGGCTAGATTTTGTGCTTAAGTCTCTGGAGTGGGAGGAGGCTTGTGTGGAGAATGAGCATGGACCAGTTGTGCTGAATGGCCTGTTTCGGTGCTGTAAAATTCAATGTAATTCTATGTAATTTCTTACCTTAATGATGATTGACATATTGAAATTGACAAGCAGTATTCAGACGAAGGGTAATCGACCTGAAACATTAACTCTGTTTGCCTCTGCACGGAGGTTGCCTGACCTGCTGAGTGTTTCCAGCATTTTCTGTTGTTATTTTAGGCAGTATTATGGTTAGAAGCTGAATAATTATGGCAGGCAGCAGTATGTCGTTTTCAGCTGTGTGTAGCTTTCAAGTATTCATTGTGCTTTCTACAGAAATAGAACACTATGATTCACCACCATTACAGCGACAAAAAGTTATCGAGTTTCACTGATAGAATCCTCTGATCCACCCAAATTCTGCCTCAGATTCATCCCCACCTGTTCCATAATCTGATGTTCATGCATAGAAACATAGAAGATAGGAGCAGGAGTAGGCCATTCGGCCCCTCGAGCCTGCTCCGCCATTCAATGAGATCATGGCTGATCATCCAAATTCAGTACCCTGTTCCTGCCTTCTCTCCATTTCCCTTGATCCCTTTAGCCTTAAGAAATATATCCAACTCCTTCTTGAATATATTTAATGAATTGGCATCTACTGCCTTCTGTGGTAGAGAATTCCACAGGTTCACCACTCTCTGGGTGAAGAAACTCCTCCTCATCTCTGTCCTAAATGGCGTACCCCTTATCCTTAGACTGTGACCCCTGGTTCTGGACTCCCCGACCATCGGGAACATCCTTCCAGCATCTAGTCTGTCTAGTCCTGTTAGAATTTTATAAGTTTCGATGAGATCCCCTCTCATTCTTCTAAACTCCAGCGAGTATAAGCCCAATCGACCCAATCTCTCCTCATATGTCATTCTTGCTATCCCAGGTATCAGCCTGGTGAATCTTCACTGCACTCCTTCCATGGCAAGAAAATCCTTCCTCAGATAAGGCGACCAAAACTGCACACAATACTCAAGATGTGGTCTCACCAAGGCCCTGTACAACTGCAGCAAGACATCCTTGTTCCTGTACTCAAATCCTCTCGCTATGAAGGCCAACATACCATTTGCCTTCTTAACCTGCATGCTTACTTTCAGCGACTGGTGCACAAGGACGCCCAGGTCTCGTTGCACTTCCCCTTCTCCCAATCTATTGCCATTCAGATAATAATCTGCCTTCCTTTTTTGACACCAAAGTGGATAACCTCACATTTATCCACATTATATTACATTTGCCATGCTTCTGCCCAATCACCCAACCTGTCCAAATCATACTGGAGTTTCTCGGCATCCTCCTCACAGCACACATGCCCACCCAGCTTTGTGTCATCTGCAAACTTGGAGATATTACATCTAGTTCCCTCGTCCAGATCATTAATATATATTGTGAATAGCTGGGGTCCAAGGACCGATCCCTGCGGTACCCCACTGCCTGCCACTCGGAAAAAGAGCCGTTTATTCCAACTCTTTGCTTTCTGTCCGCCAACCAGTTCTCTATCCAAGTCAATACCATGCCCCCAATCCCTTGTGCCTTAATTTTACATGCTAATCTCTTATGCGGGACCTTATCGAAAGCCTTTTGAAAATCCAAATACACCACATCCACTGGTTCTCCCTTATCTATTTTACCAGTTACATCCTCAAAAAATTCCAGTAGATTACTCAAGCACCTTTTGTAAAACCATGTTGACTTTGTCCGATCCTGTCACTGTTTTCCAAGTGTTCTGCTATTACATCTTTTATAATAGACTCTAGCATTTTCCCCACTACCGATGTCAGGCTTACCGGTCTGTAATTCCCCATTTTCTCTCTACCACCTTTTTTGAATAGTGGGGTAACATCTATTTTACCAGTTACATCCTCAAAAATTTCCAGTAGATTAGTCAAGCACCATTTACCTTTTGTAAATCCATGTTGACTTTGTCCGATCCGGTCACTTTTTTTTGCAGTCAAGGAACTCTGTTTGATTCATCTCTTACTACACTGAACCTTAATGCTTTAGTGGGTAGCACTCTCCCTCTGAGTCAGAAGGCTGTGGGTTCCAGTCCCACTCCAGTGACTTGAGCACAAAAATCTAGGCTGATACTCCAATGCAGTATTGAGGGAGCGCTGCATTGTTGGAACTGCCGTCTTTCAGATGAGACGTTAAACCAAGACACCGTCTGCTTTCTCAGGTGGACGAAAAGATCCCATAGAACTATTTCATAGAAGAGCAGGGGAGTTATCCCCGGTGTCCTAGCCAATATTTATCCCTCAACCAACATCACTAAAAACAGACTATCTGGTCATTTATTACATTGCTGTTTGTGGGACCTTGCTGTGCGCAAATTAGCTGCCGCGTTTATTACATTTCAACAGTGACTACACTTCAAAATGTACTTCATTGGCTGTGAAGCGCTTTGGGACGTCCTGAGGTCGTGAAAGGTACTATATATATACACAAGTTCTTTCTTTCTTATTTACTTTACTATTAAAACTTTATTGAACTTTGAAACGAAGAGATAAAGAATGATTTATTAGCTGCAGAATTTAGGCCTTGCTGTTAAATATTGGGAACGAAGTGTAATTAAAATCGTAGGATCTTACAACACAAACGGAGGCCAATCCACCCATCCCACCCATCCTGCCTGTGCCGACTCTTTGAAAGTGCTATCCAATTAATCCCACTGCCCCCTGACCTTTCCCCATAGCCCTGCAAAAATTTTTCCTTTTCAAGTATATATCCAATTCCTTTTTGAAATTGATGAAAAAGAAATACTTTCCTTTACTTGAAGATTTATATCAGTACTATTATTTTATAAGGTTACTTATGTTCAGATTTTTTTTGATTAAAGTAGCAACTTGAAATAGATATGTGGCTGGTTTACAAACGCCACATAATGTCAGAGTTTCTGAGAGTTGGAAGGTGGGTGTGGCATAGACCTGGGAAATCTTCTTCTTCTTAGGCAGTCCCTCGGAACCGAGGACTGTAGTGTATGTACTTTGAAGAAGGAACTATATTCTGCAGCCCCTGTATACTGCAGTACCAGTAGTGACCACCCCGCTATATAAGCCTGTGTAGTAACTTTGTATAGTAGTTCCAGTTTTGTCTCCATTCAGTAAACACCTGTTATAACCAACTCCTGCAGTCCGTGTCTCAATTACACATGGATGTTACACTGGCGACGAACAGATCCGAACATACCTACAGTTCTGCACCACCTCACGGGGATTCATCCCTGAAGCGAAGTTGTGAGAGGTCGAGGCCAGAAGGAAGAAATCCAAAAAGAAAAGAAAAACAAACAGAAGAAACGGGCGTCGACCGTGGGCAATCGCCCTCTGATTCATCGAATTCGAAGGTTTGCAGGAGAGGCTGTCGAGACCTGGGCTTGGTTATCCAGTCTATGGTGTTCCAGCTAATCGGGCTGGTGGCAGGTAGTTCACTGATCCTTCCTGGGCTGCGGCGGGCTAGAACTCGATCGGGTGGCTTTTCAACGGGGCTGAGCAGCGTTGTCGGGAAGAGGAGAGAGAGAGAGAGGGTGGAGCACACAGGGCGCGGCCGGCGCTACGAAGCCGGGCAGCGTACAGACCCGAGGAGAGGGAGGAAAGTGTCCCATAGGGTTTGCTCTGACGACGGGAACAGTAATTAAAATTAAAGAAATGAGAAGCGCAGAAAGCCGCGAGGAGCTGCAGTTTGCCACGGGGACCGCGGAGAGCGGCGTTGGCAGCAGCGCGGGGGGGGGAAGTGCGCGAAGACCATAGGGCGTCGCCATCAAGGCATAAAAATGCCAGCAACAGCGCTAGCAGCAGCGGAAAAGACAGAAAGCGCGGGAGGCGCCATCTTAATCCAGCGGGGAAGAAGGCAAAGCGCGGGAGGTGCCATTTTGTTCAATTGGGGAAGAAGGCAAAGCGTGGGAGGCGCCATCTTAGATCTCCAAGATGCCGAAGACTGGCAATATCACTGCTTTCGATAATGCAATAGAAGACTGGACCACGTATGTGGAAAGAGTCGAAGTATATTGCAAGGCAAATGAAGTAGCCGATGAGAAAAAGGCATCGGTACTACTAAACTTAATGGGCGCAAGAACGTACGGCCTATTGCGGAACCTGATCACTCCAGTCAAACCGACGGCGAAGAGTTTTAACGAAATTGTTGATATCCTACAGGAACACCTAAATCCTACACCGCTGCTGATAGCAGAAAGATTTAAATTCCACAAGAGAAATCAGCATAAAGATGAGAGCAATGCTGATTACCTTACGGAACTACGCAAGCTATCAAAGCACTGCCAGTTCGGAGCAGGACTGGCAGATACCCTACGGGACAAATTTGTCTGTGGACTCCTGAGTGAAGGAACCCAGAAGAGGTTACTCTCAGAGAAAGAGCTGACGCTAGATAAGGCTTTCAGCGTGGCAGTATCGTACGAAGCAGCAGCAAGGGGAGCTGCGGAAATACAGCAAAAGCCACAGGAATACGGCACCCATGAAATGACACGGGGATTTGAAAAATGTTATCGCTGCGGCAGAACAACCCATGACCAGAAGGACTGCTGGTCCAAGGACAAAACATGCAGGCAATGCGGAAAGATGGGACACATTGCATGAGTTTGCCGGTCCGGGAATAAGACTAATGACAACAAAAAGACTACTAAGGAAAAGTACAGGAAAGTACAAAAGATGACGGACAGTAGTTCCGAAGACCAGAAGAGCGATAGTGAATCCGGGAACAAGAGACTAAGCTGTCTCAAACTACACAACGTAATCACAAAAGAGGATCACCGAACCATTTGGGTCACCCTCACGATAGCAGGGTCCCAAGTCAAAATGGAATTGGATACAGGATCAGCCCTGACCATCATGAATCGACGAGACTACGAGCGGCTATTCTCACACATACCCTTGACAGACACATCCATTGTCTTGGAGACATATACGGGGCAGAAAGTATACCCCAGAGGGAAAATAAGGGTGCCTGTCGAATACAACGGCAAGAAAATACGGAAATTGTACCTGTACATACTGCAAGATGGTGGACCACCGTTATTGGGACGTGAATCGATCAGAAAGATAAGTTTAGACTGGCACTCCATTCAGGCACTGAAAGTGGCTGGTATAAAGGATGACGACGTCACACCTGGACGATTGTCAAAAATCTTGGCTAACGCTAAAGAGGTATTTCAACAAGAACTGGGAACTCTTAAAGGCGTAACCGCCTCGATAAAAATAGAAGAGAATGCAATTCCCAAGTTTTTCAAAGCAAGACCGGTACAGTATGCAATTCGCCCAGCCGTTGAGGTAGAGCTGGAGAATCTGGAGAATGCAGGCGTGCTAACTAAGGTAGACTGGAGCGAGTGGGCGACACCCATCATTCCTGTCATGAAGAAAACGTTAAACAATAAGTCTGAGGAGCCAAGGAAGGTTCGCATCTGTGGGGACTTCAAGGTAACTGTGAACCCAGTCCTTCACACAGTACAGTATCCTCTTCCGAGGATAGAAGATATTTTCACCTCACTATCTGGAGGGAAACGTTTTACAAAAATTGACCTAGCGCAAGCATATTTGCAGATGGAGGTTGAAGAATCCTCTAGGAAATATCTCATGATAAACACTCACAAAGGTCTTTACCAGTATAATCGACTGGTATTCGGAGTTGCATCAGCTCCGGCTATATGGCAAAGAGCGATGGAACAAGTCCTGCAAGGGATTCCTGGGACTCAGTGTTACTTGGACGACATCCTAGTGACAGGTGAAAATGACAGTGAACACCTTGCCAACCTAGAGCAGGTGCTCACTAGACTATGAGAACATGGGCTATGAGCCAATCGTCCCAAGTGCGAGTTTTTAAAGAAACAGATATCGTATTGTGGCCACGTGATTGATGAAGAGGGGCTGCATAAGTCCCCTGACAAAATTGAAGCGGTAGTTAAGGCTCCAGCGCCTGAAAATGTGTCGCAACTGAGGTCATTCCTCGGATTGGTGAATTACTACCATAAGTTTTTGCCGAATTTGTCCACAATTCTGCACCCATTGAACGCCCTGCTACAAACTGGAGTAGCATGGAAATGGAGCGATGAATGTAAGCGGGTCTTTCAGAAGTGTAAAGGTCTGATCACTTCAAGAGAAGTATTGGCTCACTAAAACCCATCACTACCGATAAGACTGTCGTGTGATGCGTCTCCCTACGGCGTTGGAGCGGTACTGTCACATAAATCCCTTGATGGTTCAGAGAGGCCGATAGCTTTTGCGTCACGCTCGTTAACTGCAGCCGAGCGTAACTACGCCCAGATTGACAGAGAGGCCCTCAGCCTGGTGTGGGGGGTGAAGAAGTTCAATCACTACCTGCACGGACAGAAATTTACTCTACTAATTGATCATCAACCTCTTGTCTCCATTTTCAACCCTAAGAAGGGCGTACCGATAATGACAGCACAACGGCTACAGAGGTGGTCCCTGTTCCTAGGGGCACACCAATATGACATCGAGTACAAAGGAACTAAGCAGCATGGGAATGCTGATGGATTGTCGCGCCTACCGTTGCCGACGGTGGAAGAAGCACCTGCAGTGGATCCTGTGGAGATATTCCACTCGACCATAGTCGAATGTCTACCTGTGACGAATGCAAACATAGAAAAGGAAACACGAAATGACCCGACACTCTCCAGGGTCTATGATTTAACGGTGAAGGGATGGCCAGCACATGGCGAACCACTGTTGCCAGTATTCTCGCCGAGAAGAGAACAGCTGTCAGTGTGCCGAGGAACCTTGATGTGTGGATCCAGAGTAGTAATTCCACCCAAATTGAAGGATAGAGTGCTCAATGAGCTTCATGAGGGTCATCTGGGAGGGGTAAAAATGAAGAACTTAGCCAGAGCGTTTGTGTGGTGGCCGGGAATCGATAGAGAAATCGAAGAGATGACCAAGAACTGTACAGGATGCCAGAAGGTCCAAAACGCCCCACCACATGCCCCTCTACATCCATGGGAGTGGCCCTCATCTCCATGGCAAAGGGTACACGTTGATTTTGCTGGTCCATTTATGGACTCGATGTTTTTAATTGCGGTGGATGCACATTCAATGTGGCCAGAGGTAATAAAAATGTCCTCAACCACCACAGAAAAAACCATCACAGTCTTACGAACCATATTCGCCAGAAATGGGCTGCTTGAACAGATTTGCTCCGACAATGGACCACAGTTTGTGTCTGAAGAGTTCCGGAGGTTCTTAAAGAACAATGGTGTTAAGCATTACACATCTGCCCCATATCATCCAGCCACCAATGGATTGGCTGAGAGGTTCGTTCAAACATTCAAGAAGGCTATCAAGGCAATGTGTAATGAAGGCATACCCCTACAACACAAGGTGGATAACTTCTTGTTTGCCTACCGGAATGCGACACATGCGGTTACCAACCAAACTCCAGCCATGATGTTCTTCAATCGAAGACTAAGATGCCGCTTGGATTTGGTTAAGCCAAACATCAGAAGAGATGTGGAGAACAGGCAGTTTCAGAATATGAATGAAAGGCCAACCAGGAGTTTTAAGATAGGTCAACCAGTTTTGGCCCGGGACTACCGCACAGAGAAATGGCAGCCAGGAACGATCTGCACACGGCAAGGACCTCTAATGTATACCGTGGACGTTGGAGAGAGCATTGTAAGACGCCATGCTGACCAGATTCTAGAGTCACTGGAAAACGTCAAATCCACACCACGATCCGATACACCTGGTGATGAAACCGAAGTACCAATTGCATCTACCTCAGAATCGGTGATATTGGAAGCAGACGAACCAAACAACGACGTTGATCCCGAATCAACTTTGCCAGAAGAACCTGATACCCCAAAGAGGCGTTATCCGGACAGAATCAGGAAGCCTCCTCAAAGACTGAATTTATAATTGCTTAACTTCAGCTAATGTATATAGCAACTGTAATTGTAAATAAGTTATTTAATTATTAATCGAATGTTATGTACTGTTTAGTTAAAAGGGGAGGAATTGTAGTGTATGTACTTTGAAGAAGGAACTATATTCTGCAGCCCCTGTATACTGCAGTACCAGTAGTGACCACCCCGCTATATAAGCCTGTGCAGTAACTTTGTATAGTAGTTCCAGTTTTGTCTCCATTCAGTAAACACCTGTTATAACCAACTCCTGCAGTCCGTGTCTCAATTACACACGGGCGTTACAAGGATGACTTGCTTCCACACTAAAAATGAGTTCTCAGGTGACTGATGAGTTCAATGCGGGACCGACAGTCTCTGTCACAGGTGGGGCAGATGGTGGTTGAAGGGGCAGGTGGATGGGGTGCTTGGGTTGACATGCGCTCCTTCCGCTGTTTGCGCTTGGCTTCCGCTTGCTCCCGGCGAAGAGACTCGAATTGTTCGGCGCCTTTCCGGATGCTTCTCCTCCACTTTGAGCGGTCTTGGGCCAGGGATTCCCAGGTGTCGGTGGGGATGTTGCACTTTATCAAGGAGGCTTTGAGGGTTTCCTTGAAACATTTCCTCTGCCCACCTGGTGCTCTCTTACTGTGTCGGAGCTCCGAGTAGATCACTTGTTTTGGGTGTCTTGTATCGGGCATGTGGACGATGTGGCCCGTCCATTGGAAATGCACATCATTTGACCTAACATTCTTAGACAGGATAATACTCAACAGAACTTTGTAAGGTGGTTTCAATCTTCATTTGAAGAGCACACAGGTCACAAAGTATAGTAAGTATGCTTTTTAAAGCATTAGATCATGCCTGACAAATAGGAAATGTCTTTGACGGGGTATAACTAAATTAGTGGAAACAATTGATTTGCATTTTCAGAGGTCATTTGGTACAATTTCCCAAGTTTGATTTTAAATATAATCAAGTTCCATGGTTTTAGTAGCCAACTAGTATCCTGGGTTGAAAACTGTCTTGGCAGTTGAGTTCATTCAAACTCTGCTGCCCATATCCTAACTTGCACCAAGTCCTGTTCACCCATCATCCCTGTGCTTGCTGACCTACATTGGCTCCTGATCCAGCAACGTTTTGACTTTAAAAACCCTATCCTTGTTTTCAAATCCCTCCATGGCATCGCCCCTCTCTACCTCTGTAACCTCCTCCAGCCTTACAACCCTCTGAGATCTCTGCGCTCCTCCAATTCTGACATTTTATGCATCCCTGATTTCCTTCAGTCCACCATTGGTGGCCGTGCCTGCAGTCGGCTAGGCTCTAAGCTCTGGAATTCCCTCCCTAAACCTCTCTGCCTCTCTCTCGTTCTATGAGACACTCCTTAAAACCTACCTCTTCGACCAATCTTTAGGTCACCTGTCCTAATATCTCCTTATGTGGCTCGGTGTCAAATTTCATCTGATAATGCTCCTGTGAAGTGCCTTGGGGCGTGTTACTATGTTAAAGTCGCTGTATAAATGCAAGTTGTTGTTGTTGGCAATAGGAAACACAAAAATGATAAAAATTGGATAAAATTCTGGGGTGTACGGACGAGTGGAGTTCCAAAATAGATATGGAGTAACGTTCTAATAAATTTAATTTGCTGATGACCCAAAGCTATGCTGCCTGGAGACTAGTGTAATGTACACTGATAGGATGTAAAGCGATCGGGGCCAATTAACTGGATGAGCCAAGGGATGGTACATCAGATTTTTTAGGTTGGATTATAATTCTGGAGTTTTGCTGGACTGCCTTTGGTGGGTGGGGGGTGGTTTGAAGGAAAATTCCTCAGAATTATATCTTCTTAGAAGTCTAGTCCTTCAAGACATCAGCAAACTCTATGAGGGGAAAAAACGCGACATAATCTGTTAAGGGAAAGGGCTCAGAGAGTCAAATGGTCTTTTCCTATTCGACATCTTCCCAGGCGTCTTTTCAAATATTTTTGTGACCTTTGCATCAGGGCAAAACCTGTCGGTTTCAACTATTGGAGGAGGAGGAAGTGGAAGAGAAGGAAGCGAAAGAGGAGGAAATGGAAGGAAGGAGGCAACCCTGACAGCCCCTTTCTGCCCGGGCTGTCTGTGATTGACTCATGCAACTGCAGTACCAGTGAATAGAACCCCCAATTCCCCTTTCAATAATAGTCCCACACCTTATCTTCCTTCTGTTACTGGCCATTACAGCATCCTCTTGGCCACAATGCTGAAATAAAAGCCACCACAAAAGAAACATTCCCATCCGACTTTATACATCAATCCATCCAATATTACATAACAAGTCAACTAATCACCCTTGTGCATTCCCTTCGTGCCTGTCTTGCGAGTGCCTTTGCCTGTCCTAGTGCTCCTATGAAGTGCTACCCCAGTAGCTGCAGCATGGCTGGTGGAAGGTTGCTGATTTTAAATGGGGTAGACAGCCTTGCAGGACGACCTCAAGCACCTCTGGGCCTTGGAGGCCCGGCTTCAGACTGCATCACCTCGGTGTGGGTGGCAGCAGTATGGGCTGGTTGACAGGCAACAGCAAGGGCACTGGTGGAGTGGCAATGGTGGGAGGACAAATGCTGTCAACCTCAGAGAGGACAGCACGTTCTTGCTCCATGGAGCCACTGGTATTCTCCCGGCCATCTGTTGGAGGACAGGTCGCTGTGACAATCTGCCAACCCCTTTCCACACTGAATGAGAGCAGTCTGAGCTTCCACTGCAGCACTCAGACAATGGGTGGTTTCTGCTTGTGCTACAATGGAAGCTGAGACATTGGCCATCAGACGATGCATCATGGTTCAGTCCACAAGTGTGCTAATGGATCTGCCTACCCCTTCCATACTGGAAATCATGGGCTCCAAACGCTGCGCAAAGCCCTGTGCAAGGTTGGCGCCGGACCACTCCATGCTCTTTGACATTGCACTTAGGCTTTCTGACAGGCCTGCCAATGCACTAAGCATTTTGTTGTGCATACCCATCAGCATTCTTCTGTAGGCCGCCCCATCGAAGTCCTCAACTGAGTCCTTTACAGCAGAACTCATGTGTGATCTCGCCCTCTGGGGAGCTGGCACCTACGCTAACCTTTCCCCTTGCCCTGGCAGCAGCCCAATCGTGCCCAGCGACTCACCACGTGCAGACCCTGCCTCTAAGCTACCCTCTAAACTCCATGCAGTGCCAATATCTGAGCTGGTGGCTGCGAGTGTCAGATCGAGTGATGGTGTTTCTTCTTCATCATCACTCTCCTCTCTCTCTTCTTGTGCCACTGGCTAGGCAGGTTGGATTTCTTGTGTCTCTGAAATGAGAAAGGTGCAAGTATAGGGTTGTGGTGAAGGGAGGGGGAAAGCAAGAGGTGCATGCTTACACCATGTGCAGCTTGTAAATCAGAAGAGATTGTGGGATGAGGGGGAAGTGGGATGTGAGAAGGAGGATTACGTATGAGGATACTGTTGGATCCGTGGTTCAGTGGATAAATAATCACACGGATGCTGTACATTAACAAATAACAGGTCTTTACTGGAGGAGGGTAATCTCTAGACTGGGGTACAGAGGCATGCGCACAGCTTATATACCGGTGTGATCACTGCCGGTACTACAGTATACAGGAGCTGCAAAAAGTAGTTCTGACTTAAAGGCACATACACTACAATTCCTCCCTTTTTAGATTAATAATACCCCCTTAATATTCAAATAACAATTACATTTTTACATGTACATTCAATAACAAAAGTCCATTTATAGATTCAGTCTTTGGGGCGGCTTCCTGACCCTTTCGGGATAGCGCCGTTCCAAAGGTTCTTGTTCTTGGTGCAGAGGCGATTCTGACCCCTTTTCATCGGGTAGTTCATCGGGTTCCACTGCTACTGGGTCTGAAGTAGATACTACCGGTATGTCGGGTTCATCCCCAGGTACTCGAGACATGGGGTTGGCGCATTCCTGTGATGCTAAGATCTGATCGACGTGGCGTCTCACAATGTTCTCCCCGACATCCAGTGTGCACATTAATGGCCCCTGCCTTGTACATATCGTTCTGGGTTGCCACTTCTCTGTTCGATAGTCCCGGGCCAAGACTGGTTGCCCTACATTGAAGCTCCTTGTCGGCTTCTCGTTGATGTGCTGAAATTGTTTGTCCTCAACATTTCTTCGCACATTTGGTCTGAGCAAGTCCAGACGAGATCTCAACCTTCGGTTAAAGAACATCATGGCCGGGGTCTGGTTGGTAACTGCATGTATCGCGTTTCGGTAGGCTAATAAGAACTTGTCCAGCTATGCTGTAGTGGAATTTCATCGTCGCACATGGCCTTTATCGCCTTCTTAAAGGTTTGTACGAACCTCTCAGCCAATCCATTGGTGGCTGGATGATACGGGGTGGATGTGTAATGCTTTACCCCATTCCTTTTCATGAATTTTTGGAACTCGTCGGACACAAACTGTGGTCCATTATCAGAGCAGATCTGCTCTGGCAACCCGTTTCTGGCAAATATGGTCCGTAGGACTGCAATCTTTTTCTCTGTAGTGGTTGAAGACATCTTTATCACCTCAGGCCACTTTGAATGAGCATCCACTGCTATTAAGAACATTGAGTCCATGAATGGACCAGCGAAATCAATGTGCACCCGTTGCCATGGAGAGGAGGGCCACTCCCATGGGTGTAGAGGGGCATGTGGTGGTGCATTTTGGACCTTCTGGCATCCTAAGTAGCTCTTAGTTAGGTCTTCGATTTGTTGATCGATTCCCAGCCACCACACATAAGCCCTAGCAAGGCTTTTCATTTTCACTCCCCCCAGATGACCTTCATGTAGCTCTTTTAGCACTTTCTCCCTTAACTTGGGTGGAATCACCACTCTGGATCCACACATCACTGTCCCCTGGCATACTGACAGCTGTTCTCTTCTGGATGAGAATGCTGGCAACAGTGAGTCACCATGTGTTGGCCATCCCCCCACCGTCAATTCATATACCCGTGACAGCGTCAGATCATTGCGGGTCTCCTTCTCTATATCCGCGTTTGTTACTGGCAATCGTTCAATTATCGACGAATAAAATATCTCGATAGGGTCCACTGCTGGTGCTTCCTCCACCGTAGGCAGTGGCAGGTGCGACAGATCATCAGCGTTACCATGCTGTTTCGTGCCTTTATATTCTATTTCATATTGATTCGCCCCGAGAAACAGGGACCATCTTTGTAACTGCTGTGCAGTCATTACTGGCACGCCCTTCTTAGGATTAAAGATGGAGACAAGTGGTTGGTGGTCAGTCAGCAAGGTGAACTTCTGCCCATGCAGATAGTGGTTGAATTTTTTACTCCCCATGTATTGATTTCTTTGTGGGTTCAATAACAACTCATTTATGAAAGAGAATGTTGTTTAATCTAAAGTCTGTTCAACTCTTTTTAACAGCCTTTACAGGACACATCATGCTGTGATGCATCTGGAATCAAACTGAAAGTAAAAGCTTGTCAGCCTGCTTGTCTGTGTCACATGACCTCTGCTGCTCAGGCACAAGCAATCAAAAACACAGACAAATGTGCTGTAAGGCATAAGTAATCAAACACAGACAAATATCATCACTATTTGCTGATATCATTACACCCCATACTAGGCTGAGGGCCTCCCTGTCAATCTGGGCGTAGTTGCGCTCGGCTGAGGTTAGTGACCGAGACGCAAAGGCTACTGGCCTCTCCAACCCGTCTGGGAATTTGTGCGACAGCACCGCTCCAATGCCGTAGGGCGATGCATCACATGCCAAACGAATTGGTAGTGCTGGGTTGAAATGGGCCAACACCTCTTTTGATGTGGCCAATTCTTTACACTTCTGGAAAGCTCGTCTACGTTCGTCATCCCACTTCCATGGTACCCCTGTTTGCAGTAGGGTGTTCAGCGGATGTAATACCGTAGACAAATTTGGTAAGAACTTGTGGTAATAGTTTACCAGCCCGAGGAACGACCTCAGTTGTGACACATTTTCCGGTGCTGGAGCCTTGACTACTGCCTCAACCTTGTCAGGGGACTTATGTAACCCCTCTTCACCGATGACGTGGCCGCAATACGAGATCTGTTTCTGGAAAAACTCGCACTTGTGGCGATTAGCTCGTAGCCCATATTCCTTTAATCTGGCGAGCACCTTCTCCAAGTTAGCGAGGTGATCACCGCCATTTTTGCCCGTGACCAAGATGTCATCCAAATAACACTGGGTCCCTGGAATCCCTTGCAGGACCTGATCCATCGCCTTTGCCAGATAGCCAGAGCCGAGGCTACTCCAAACACCAGCCGGTTGTATTGATAGAGACCTTTATGGGTGTTGATCGTAAGGTAATGTTTCGAAGCTTCTTCTACCTCCATTTGCAAGTACGCCTGGGCTAGATCAATTTTGGTGAAGCGTTTACCACCAGATAGCGAGGCAAAAATATCCTCAATTCGTGGAAGCGGATATTGCACCGTGTGAAGGACTGGGTTTACTGTCACCTTAAAATCCCCACAGATGCGGACCTTCTTTGGTTCCCCAGGCGTATTACTCAACGACCTCTTCATTACAGGAACGATGGGTGTAGCCCACTCGCTCCAGTCCACTTTGGACAGTACTCCTGAACGTTCCTGTTGTGTATGTACCTTTAAGGGAATAACTGGTCTCAGACTGCAGTACCGGCAGTGACCACCCCTGTATAAAAGGCCCTAGCAGGCTTCTGTAGTTTCAGTATCCAGGTTGTCTCCATTCAGGAAAGACTTGTTATAAGCAACTCCTGCAGTCCGTGTCTCAATTATACACGGACATAATACTGGCGACGAGTAAGAAACAAACTTACCTGCAACTCGGCAGCACCTCAGACGACGTTATTGAAGGTCGAAGCCAGAAGAAAGAAAAATGTTTTTTTTTTAAATCCAAAGAAACTCGAGAAACAGGCATCGACCGTGGGCAACCGCCCTCCAAATCATCGAATTGAAAAGTGCAGGAGAGACTGTCGAGAGCCAGGCTTTGTTCTCCAGTCTGTGGTTTCCCAGCTAATCGGGCTGGTGGCAGGCAGTGCACTGATCCTTCCTGGGCTGCGGCGGGCTAGAGCTCGATCGGGTGGCTCTGCAACGGGGCCGGGCAGCGAGTCGGGAAGCAAAGAGAGAGAGAGAGGGTGGAGCACACAGGGCGCGGCCGGTGCTTCGAAGCCGGGCAGTGTTCGGACCTAAGAAGAGGGAGGGAAGTGTCCCAGAGGGTCCGCTCCACGACAGGAACAGTTCTTCAATTAACGGAGCAAATATTGAAGCGCGATAGAAAAATAAAAATACCGCGGAGAGCGACGTTGGCAGCAGCGATCGGGGAGGCGCGAAGACCATAGGGCGTCACCATTACAGGATAGTAAAATAAATATAATCGCCAGCAACAGCGTTGGCAGCAGCAGCAGTGGCGGGAAAGCGTGGGAGGCGCCATCTTAACTTGGCGGGGAAGAAGGAAAAGCGCGGGAGGCGCCATTTTGATCCATCGGGGACGAAGGCAAAGCGCGGGAGGTGCCATCTTAGATTTTCAAGATGCCAAAGACTGGCGATATCACTGCCTTTGATAATGCAATAGAAGACTGGACCAGGTATGTGGAAAGAGCCAAGGTATATTGCGAGGCAAATGAAATAGCCGATGAGAAAAAGGCATCGGTATTGCTAAATTTAATGGGCGCAAGAACGTACGGCCTATTGCGGGACCTGATTACTCCAGCCAAACCGAAGGTGAAGAGTTTTAACGAAATTGTTGCTATCCTACAGGGACACCTAAATCCTACACCATTGCTGATAGCAGAAAGGTTTAAATTCCACAGGAGAAATCAGCATAAAAATGAGAGCAATGCTGATTACCTTACAGAACTACGCAAGCTATCAAAGCACTGCCAGTTCGGAGCAGGACTGGCAGATACCTTACGGGACAAATTTGTCTGTGGACTCCTGAGTGAAGGAACCCAGAAGAGGTTACTCTCAGAGAAAGAGCTGACGCTAGATAAGGCTTTCAGCGTGGCAGTATCGTACGAAGCAGCAGCAAGGGGAGCTGCAGAAATACAACAAAAGCCACAGGAATACGGCACCCATGAAATGACACGGGGATTTGCAAAATGTTATCGCTGCGGCAGAACAAACCATGACCAGAAGGACTGCTGGTCCAAGGACAAAATATGCAGGCAATGCGGAAAGATGGGACACATTGCACGAGTTTGCAGGTCTGGGAAGAAGACCAACGACAACAAAAAGGCTACTAAGGAACCGTACAGGAAAGTACAAAAGATGACGGACAGTAGTTCCGAAGACCAGATGAGCGATAGTGAATCCGGGAACAAGAGACTAAGCTGTCTCAAACTTCACAACGTAATCGCAAAAGAGGATCACCGAACCATTTGGGTCACCCTCACGATAGCAGGGTCCCAAGTCAAAATGGAATTGGATACAGGATCAGCTCTAACCGTCATGAATCGACGAGACTACGAGCGGCTATTCTCACACATACCCTTGAGCGAGACATCCATTGTCTTGAGGACGTATACGGGGCAAAAAGTATACCCCAGAGGAAAAATAAGGGTGCCTGTCGAATACAACGGCAAGAAAATACAAAATTTGTATCTCTACATTCTGCAAGATGGTGGACCACCGTTATTGGGACGTGAATGGATAAGAAAGAT
Organism: Somniosus microcephalus; assembly: GCF_052327205.1. Taxonomy (NCBI): domain Eukaryota; kingdom Metazoa; phylum Chordata; class Chondrichthyes; order Squaliformes; family Somniosidae; genus Somniosus; species Somniosus microcephalus. Next base: position 251,697,690 of record NC_140987.1, on the reverse strand, counting down.
AAGTTTAGACTGGCACTCCATTCAGGCACTGACGGTGGCTGGTAAAAAGGATGACGACGTCACTCCTGGACAATTGTCAACAATCTTAGCTGACGCCAAAGAGGTATTTCAACAAGTACTGGGCACTCTTAAAGGCATAACCGCCTCGATAAAAATAGAGGAGAATGCAATTCCCAAGTTTTTCAAAGCAAGACCGGTACCATATGCAATTCGCACAGCCGTCGAGGCAGAGCTGGAGAATCTGGAGAATGCAGGCGTGTTATCTAAGGTAGACTGGAGCGAGTGGGCGACACCCATCGTTCCTGTCATGAAGAAAACGTTAAACAATAAGTCTGAGGAGCCAAGGAAGGTTCGCATCTGTGGGGACTTCAAGGTGACGGTGAACCCAGTCCTTCACACAGTACAATATCCTCTTCCAAGGATAGAAGATATCTTCGCCTCACTATCTGGAGGGAAGCGTTTTACAAAAATTGACCTAGCACAAGCATATTTACAGATGGAGGTTGAAGAATCCTCTAGGAAGTATCTCACGATAAACACTCACAAAGGTCTTTACCAGTATAATCGACTGGTATTCGGAATAGCATCAGCTCCGGTGATATGGCAAAGAGCGATGGAACAAGTCCTGCAAGGGATTCCGGGGACTCAGTGTTACTTGGACGATATCCTAGTGACAGGTGAAGATGACAGTGAACACCTTGCCAACCTAGAGCAGGTGCTCACTAGACTACGTGAACATGGGCTACGAGCCAATCGCCCCAAGTGCGAGTTTTTTAAGAAACAGATATTGTATTGTGGCCACGTGATTGATGAAGAGGGGTTGCATAAGTCCCCTGACAAAATTGAAGCGGTAGTTAAGGCTACAGCGCCTGAAAATGTGTCGCAACTGAGGTCATTCCTCGGATTGGTGAATTACTACCATAAGTTTTTGCCGAATTTGTCCACAATTCTGCATCCACTGAACGCCCTACTATGAACGGGAGTAGCATGGAAATGGAGCGATGAATGTAAGCGGGCCTTTCAGAAGAGTAAGGACCTAATCACTTCAAGAGAAGTATTGGCTCACTACAACCCATCACTACCGATAAGATTGGCGTGTGATGCGTCTCCCTACGGCATTGGGGCGGTACTGTCACATAAATCCCTTGATGGTTCAGAGAGGCCGATAGCTTTTGCGTCACGCTCGTTAACTTCAGCCGAGCGTAACTACGCCCAGATTGACAGAGAGGCCCTCAGCCTGGTGTGGGGGGTGAAGAAGTTCAATCACTACCTGCACGGTCAGAAATTTACTCTACTAACTGATCATCAACCTCTCGTCTCCATTTTCAACCCTCAGAAGGGCGTACCGATAATGATGGCACAACGGCTACAGAGGTGGTCCCTGTTCCTAGGGGCACACCAATATGACATCGAGTACAAAGGAACTAAACAGCATGGGAATGCTGATGGATTGTCACGCCTACCGTTGCCGACGGTGGAAGAGGAACTGGCAGTGGATCCAGTGGAGTTATTCCACTCGACTATTGTTGAATGTCTCCCTGTTACGAATGCAAACATAGAAAAGGAAACACGAAATGACCCGACACTCTCCTGGGTCTATGATTTAACGGTGAAGGGATGGCCAGCACATGGCAAACCACTGCTGCCAGCATTCTCGTCGAGAAGAGAACAGCTGTCAGTGTGCAGAGGAACCTTGATGTGTGGATCCAGAGTAGTAATTCCACCCAAATTGAAGGATAGAGTGCTCAATGAGCTTCATGAGGGTCATCTGGGAGGGGTAAAAATGAAGAACTTAGCCAGAGCGTTTGTGTGGTGGCCGGGAATCGATAGAGAAATCGAAGAGATGACCAAAAGCTGCACTGGATGCCAGAAGGTCCAAAACGCCCCACCACAAGCCCCTCTTCATCCATGGGAGTGGCCCTCATCTCCATGGCAAAGGGTGCACATTGATTTTGCTAGTCCCTTTATGGACTCGATGTTTTTAATTGCGGTGGATGCACATTCAAAGTGGCCAGAGGTAATAAAAATGTCCTCAACCACCACAGAAAAAACTATCACAGTCTTACGAACCATATTCGCCAGGAATGGGCTGCCTGAACAGATTTGCTCTGACAATGGACCACAGTTTGTGTCTGAAGAGTTCCGGAGGTTCTTAAAGAACAATGGTGTTAAGCATTACACATCTGCCCCATATCATCCAGCCACTAATGGATTGGCCGAGAGGTTTGTTCAAACATTCAAGAAGGCTATCAAGGCAATGTGTAATGAAGATATACCCCTACAACACAAGGTGGATAACTTCTTGTTTGCCTACCGGAATGCGACACATGCAGTTACCAACCAAACTCCAGCCATGATGCTCTTCAATCGAAGACTACGATGCCGCTTGGATTTGGTTAAGCCAAACGTCAGAAGAGATGTGGAGAACAGGCAGTTTCAGAATATGAATGAAAGGCCGACCAGGAGTTTTAAGATAGGTCAACCAGTTTTGGCCCGGGACTAACGCACAGAGAAATGGCAGCCAGGAACGATCTGTACACGGCAAGGACCTCTAATGTATACCGTGGACATTGTAGAGAGCATTGTAAGATGCCATGCTGACCAGATTCTAGAGTCACTGGAAAACGTCAACTCCACACCACGATCTGATACACCTGGCGATGAAACCGAAGTACCAATTGCATCTTCCGCAGAATCGGTGATATTGGATGCAGACGAACCAAACAACGACATTGATCCCGACGCAACCTTGCCAGAAGAACCTGATATCCCAAAGAGGCGTTATCCAGACAGAATCAGGAAGCCTCCTCAAAGACTGAACTTATAATTGCTTAACTTCAACCAATGTATCTAGCAACCGTAATTGTAATTGTAATTAGTTATTATTTAGTTGTTAAATGAATGTCATGTACTGTTTATCTAAAAGGGGAGGAATTGTTGTGTATGTACCTTTAAGGGAATAACTGGTCTCAGACTGCAGTACCGGCAGTGACCACCCCTGTATAAAAGGCCCTAGCAGGCTTCTGTAGTTTCAGTTTCCAGGTTGTCTCCATTCAGTAAAGACTTGTTATAATCAACTCCTGCAGTCCGTGTCTCAATTATACACGGACATAATAGTTCCAACCCTTCCAGCTCTGCTTCAACCGCTGGTCTGATCGCATAAGACACTGGTCTGGCCTTCAGAAACTTTGGGCTTGCATTTTCCTCTATTTTAATTGTTGCTGTTATTCCTTTTAGTGTTCCTAGTCCCTCCTGGAACACTTCTTTTGCGTCAGTTAGCATTTTTGACAGTCGTCCAGGTGTGACGTCGTCATCCTTTTTGGCCTCAACCTTCAGTGCCTGTATGGAATGCCAATCTAATTGTATCTTTCGGATCCATTCACGTCCTAGCAGTGGTGGTCCTCCATTTGGCAATACATATATATCCATTTTAGGTCTTTCCTGACCTTTATATGTCACTTTCACCCTTATTTTCCCTTTGGGGTAGACTTTTTGCCCCGTATACGTCTTCAAGACAATCTCTGTAGCTTTCAAGGGTATGTGTGAAAATAGCCACTTGTTGTCTCTTTGATTTATGACTGTTAGAGCTGACCCTGTGTCCAATTCCATTTCCACTTGGACTCCGTCTATCTTGAGTGTAACCCAGATGGTCTGGTGATCCTCCATTTCAGTTACATTATGTAGTTTCAGACAACCCAGCTCCTTGCTTCCAGAGTCTGTGTCACTTTTTTGTTCGTCTGAACCACTGTCCATCACCTGGTGTACTTTTTTGTACTTCTCCTGTGGAGATTTCTTACTGTTGGTTTTCTTCCCAGACCTGCAGACTCTTGCTATGTGTCCTGCACACTTGGTCCTTGAACCAACAATCTTTCTGGTCATGTGTTGTTCTGCCGCAGCGATAGCACTTCCCTGTTCCATAGGTCATTTCGTTGGTGCCATATTCTTGCGGTCTCCGTTGTATCTCTGCAGCGCCCCTTGCGGCTGCTTCATGTGACACTGCCATATTGAAAGCTTTGTCCAGCTTAAGGTCCTTTTCTGATAGAAGCCGTTTCTGGGTTCCTTCACTTTGTAGCCCACACACAAACTTGTCCCTTAACGTGTCTGCTCGTCCCGCTCCAAACTGGTAGTATTTCGATAGCTTGCGCAGTTCCGTTAGGTACTCAGAATTGCTTTTGTCTTTGTGTTGGTTCCTTTTATGGAACTTAAATCGTTCTGCTATCAGCAGCAGTGTGGGGTTTAAGTGGCCCTGTAGGATTTCTACTATGCTTTCAAAATTCTTGTTTACCGGCTTCTCTGGGGTTATTAAATTTCGCAGTAACCCATAAGTTTTTGCACCCATGGAATTTAACAGAACCAGTGCTTTATTAGCATCTGGCACTTCATTTGCCCTGCAGTACACCTCAATACGTTCCACATATGTCGCCCAATCTTCGACTTCATTGTCGAACGTAGAGATACTGCCACTCTTTGGCATCCTTGGTTGTGCGTTAACTATCACTAATGGCGCCTCCCGCGCTTCCCCTTCTTCTCCGCTGGCACAAAATGGCATCTCCCGCGCTTTCCTTCCTTCCCGCGCTCGCCCGTCTTCTCCGCTGCGGCTTTGCAAAATGGCATCTCCCGCGCTCTTCCTTCTCCGCGGCTCAGTGGCGCCTCCCGCGCTCTCCCTGCTTCTCCGTGGCTCAATGGCATCTCCCGCGCTCTCCCTGCTTCTCCGCGGCTCAATGGCGTCTCCCCTTGCTTCGCCCCGCGGACCCTGATCAGCCCGTGATCCCTGGCTGTGCTCTGCGCGTTCTTCTCTTGATATTTGTCGACGCCGCTCAGTCTAGAACCCGACTGTTTCTTACCCTCTCTCTCTCCGGTTTGCAGTATTTTTCCTCGACGCTGCTCGGTGATCAACCCCCGGCTGCGTCCTGCTCTCTTCACCCTCTTTCTTACACCGTCGACGCTGCTCGGCTCTCTCTCTCTGCCGTCGGTCGGCTCCAGCCGCCGCTGCTCGGGAAGGGTCTGCTCTGGACCTGTCGTCGGTCTCTTACTGCTCGTTGTGGCTGGGGAACCAAGCCCGGCTCTCCACAGCCTCCCCAGTGAAGTTGGATCTCTGCCTGACTGCTGGGCGGTTGCTCGCGGTCGACGCCCGTGTTCCTGGACTCGACTTTTTTTTTTTATGTTGCAGGTAGATTCGAATCGACACTCGTCGCCACTGTTAGATCCGTGGTTCAGTGGATAAATAATCACACGGATGCTGTACATTAACAAATAACAGGTCTTTACTGGAGGAGGGTAATCTCTAGACTGGGGTACAGAGGCATGCGCACAGTTTATATACCAGTGTGGTCACTGCCGGTACTGCAGTATACAGGAGCTGCAAAAAGTAGTTCTGACTTAAAGGCACATACACTACAGATACCGGCATCTTTTATTCTTTCAGCCCACAGGCTCAGTGATGCCCCTCCCAAGAATGGCCAGTACCATCTCCTCTATGGGGTGAGGTTAACCACCCTGTTGGTTTGGTGCTGCTGGCGACAGTTGTAAGCTACCTTTTCCTGCAAGAGAAAGGGAAGTGTGTCAGTGAGTGTGGTGCAATGTGTTTGGGTGATGTGCCTACCATGGTGAATAGCTGACAGTGTGTTCAAGCTGTGAGATGTGGGTGTGAGGCTTGCAGCGGTGGTAACTGTGTGAGGGTGAGGTGAAGCTATGAATGTGAGGTATAAGTCGTGTTTGGTAGAGATTGTTGGTAGGTGAGTGATGAAGGTGTGGTGCATTGAACAGTGTGTGAGACTAGTGGTGCAAATGGTGGGATATGGCATTTGAAGATGAATTCACTGACCTTGACCACTCGTGGGAGGTCATTAAACTTCTTCCTGCACTGCGTCCACATCCTTGGGTCTACATTGCTGGCATTCACCACATCTGCTATCTGCTCCTATTGCACTTTACACTGTTGCCTGGAGGGCCTCCTGGACCCCTGTGGAAACAACATTTCTCTCCTCCTAGCCACCTCCTCTTTTTAAAATTCGTTTATGGGATGTGGGCGTCGCTGGCAAGGCCAGCATTTATTGCCCATTCCTCGTTGCCATCGAGAAGGTGGTAATGAGCCGCCTTCTTGAACCGCTGCAGTCTGTGTGGTGAAGGTACTCCCACAGTGCTGTTAGCGAGCGAGTTCCAGGATTTTGACCCAGCGATGATGAAGGTTCAGCGATATATTTCCAAGTTAGGATGGTGTGTGACTTGGAGGGGAACTTGGAGGTAGTGGAGTTCCCATGCGCCTGCTGGCCTTGTCCTTCTAGGTGGAAGAGGTCGCGGGTTTGGGAGGTGCTGCCGAAGAAGCCTTGGCGAGTTGCTGCAGTGCATCTTGTAGATGGTACACACTGCAGCCACGGTACGCCAGTGGTGGAGGGAGTGAATGATTAAGGTGGTGGATGGGGTGCCAATCAAGCAGGCTACTTTGTCCTGGATGGTGTTGAGCTTCTTGAGTGTTGTTGGAGCTGCACTCATCCAGGCAAGTGGAGAGTATTCTATCACACTCCTAACTTGTGCCTTGTAGATGGTGGAAAGGCTTTGGGGAGTCAGGAAGTGAGACACTCGCCGCAGAATAACCAGCCTCTGACCTGCTCTTGCTACCGCAGTATTTATGTGGCAGAATGTTGATTGTGCGGGATTCGGTGATGGTAATACTGTTGAATGTCAAAGGGAGGTGGTTAGACTCTCGCTTGTTGGCGATAGTCATTCTATTGCACTTCTGTGGCGTGAATGTTACCTGCCACTTATCAGCCTGAGCCTGAACGTCATCCAGGTCTTGTTGCATGTGGGCATGGACTGCTTCATTATCTGAGGAGTTGTGAATGGTGCTGAACACTGTGCAGTCATCAGCGAACATCCCCATTTCAGATCATATGTTGGAGGGAAGGTCATTGATGAAGCAGCTGAAGATGGTTGGGCCTAGGACACTGCCCTGAGGAACTCCTGCCGCGATGTCCTGGGGCTGTGATGATTGACCTTCAACTACCACAATCATCTTCCTTTGTGCTAGGTATGACTCCAGCCAGCGGAGCGTTTTCCCCTCAATTCCCATTGACTTCGGTTTTACTAGGGCTCCTTGATGCCACACTCGGTCAAATGCTGCCTTGATGTCAATGGCAGTCACTCTCACCTCACCTCTGGAATTCAGCTCCTTTGTCATTGTTTGGACCAAGGCTGTAATGAGGTCAGGAGCCTAGTGGTCTTGGCGGAACCCAAACTGGGCATCCGTGAGCAAGTTATTGATGAGTAAGTGCCGCTTGATAGCACTTTCGATGACACCTTCCATTACTTTGCTGATGATTGAGAGTAGACTGATGGGGTGGTAATTGGCTGGGTTGGATTTGTCCTGCTTTTTGTGGACAGGACATACCTGGGCAGTTTTCCACATTGTCGGATAGATGCCAATATTGTAGCTGTACTGGAACAGCTTGATTAGAGGCGCGGCTAGTTCTGGAGCACAAGTCTTCAGCACGATAGCCAGGATGTTGCTGGGTCCCATAGCCCTTGCTGTATCCAGTGCATTCAGCCATTTCTTGACATCACGTGAAGTGAATCGAATTGGCTGAAGACTGGCTTCTGTGATGATGGGGACCTCAGGAGTAGGCTGATATCGATCATCCACTCGGCACTTCTGGCTGAAGATGGTTGCAAATGCTTCAGCCTTGTCTTTTGCACTCATGTGCTGGGCTGCACCATCATTGAGGATGGGGTATTCATGGAGCCTCCTCCTCCCATTAGTTGTTTAATGGTCCACCACCATTCATGAGTGGTTGTGGCAGGACTGCAGAGCTTTGACCTGATCCGTTGATTGTGGGTTCGCTTAGCCCTGTCTATAGCATGCTGCTTCCGCTTTTTAGCATGCATGTAGTCCTGCACCAAGGCCTCCAGTGCTGCATCCGAGAACTTCAGTGCACGCTCTCTCCCCTGTTGTGCCATCTTTAATAGTTGTTCATTGTCATACCCAGCCAGTTCAATGAGCTGCTGCAGGCAGAATGCACCTCCCCTTTAAGAAGTGCAGAATGCCTTTAAGTAGTGCAGGCTAGCTTTAAATGTTGCTAACCTTGCACAAACTTGGGCCAGCCCCTGCTGAGCGTTCAGCAAAAGCAGTCTGCGCTGGGCTGAACGCCGCAATCGTGGAAATGAGCAGGTAGCATGAAGTTCGCGTGCTGCCTGAATTCCTCTGAACGGTCGCGGGTTGATCATGCATCGCGATTCCCGTGTCCATTTATGGGGGCTAACGAATTTCTAGGCCAAAATATCATCACACGGCAAAGATAGGATAAGACTGCATCCAGTGCAGAGCCTGTCATGATGGAAGCACAGATCAGAGAATTGTGGGGGGCGGGGGGGGGGGTGTGGGGGGAGGTTAAGACGTGTTATTAGCGGCTGTTCCTGATCGTTTGGCCTTTAGAATTAATGGCTGAAAGATCAGGAGCTCCACAGATCAGGTACAGTGACCTGTGGCATGAGACTGTGCGTTGGCATCAAGTGTCTTGTAATGTTGGAACGCCAGAGTTTCATGATACCTTGGTGTTGTGAATCCTTTGGGAGCTGCTATTACATAAGTACATTAGAAATAGGAGCAGGAGTAGACCACATGATTCTTCGAGCCTGCTCCGCCATTCAATAAGAACATGGCTGATCTTCTACTTCATCTCCAATTTCCCGCCCGATCACCATATCCAATTCCAATTCCAATTCCAATTAAAATGCTTTATTGGCATGAAAGTTTACAGAGAACCATATTGCCAAAGCTTACATAGCAAAAAGGTACAGTTTTCCAACATTCTGTAGGTGTCAATCGATTTGACATTTGTTGGGTACATACAATATTACTTTTAAACAATATTAATTTTAAACAGTCTTTGTACTTCATTTGGTACGTTCAATATTAATTTTAAACAGTCTTAATTTTAAACAGTCCTCAGGTTGTGACATGTTGTTACATATTTGGCCCCAAGGTATGGTCTGTCTCCTTCTCCTAGGACTAATCTCAATTTTGACAGATCATCCAATTCCTTGAAATCTGGGGTTGTTTGGCTTAGCTTGTTGAATAATATGTTTCTTGATGTGTTGAATTTTTCGCATTTTAGGAGGAAATGCATTTCTGTTTCAACCTCGCCAGCCAGACATTGATCGCATATTCTATTCTCTCTAGGCTGCCAGGATTTCTTGTATCTGCCTTTTTCAATTTCCAGTTGGTGGTCGCTTAGTCTGTACCTGGTGAGGGTCTGTCTCTGTTTTGTGTCTCTGATGGTCGTGAGGTAGTCTGCCAGTTTATATTCTCTTTTTAGGGCCCGGTAACATTCTAATCTGCTTTGGCTTTCGGTTATTTTGTTCCAATGTTCCAGGTAGGTTTCTTTGCATTTTTTAATGATTTGGTTCACTCGGATTGGTGTTTGGGCGGCTGTGTTGGTCTGGGGCTGGTCAGGGTCCGGCTGAGTACTTAGTTTCCGTAGCAGCTGACTCAGGGGACTCTTTTCTGGGTTTAGCTCTTGGGTCTGAAAGGCTTTGAAATGAAGGGTGTCTGGGGAGCTAGATTTGAGGTGATTTAGGAAGTTTAGTGCTCGTTTTTGGATGTTTATTATCAGTGGGTATCTGCCTAGTTCGGCTCTGCATGCATTTGTTGGCGTTTTCCTTTGGGTGCGAAGGATGCTTCGGCAGAATTCTGCATGTAGGGCTTCTATTGTATGTTTTTCCCATTTAGTGTAGCTTTGGTGATTTAGCGGGCCCCATACTTCACTACCGTACAGTGCAATGGGCAGGATTATGCTGTCAAATATTTTGAGCCAGATTTTGATTGGGATTTGGATGTTGTAGAATTTTCTTTTTATTGCATATAGGGCTCTTCGGGCTTTTTCTTTTAGTGCATTCACTGCTATGCTGAAGCTCCCTGATGCTGTAATAGTTAGACCAAGGTAGGTGTAGCTCATAGTGTGTCCTATAGTGATATCACTGAGGGTAAACTGGTATTTGTTTTCCTGACATCTGGGCCTTTTTTGAAAAATCATGATGTTGGTTTTCTTTAGATTTACTGTTAGAGCCCAATTTTGGCAGTATTTGTCGAGTAGGTCTAGTTGTTGCTGTAATCCCTGTTCTGTGGGAGACAGCAGAACCAGGTCGTCCGCATAGAACAGGGATTTCACTTCTCCATCTAGGAGACGGAGACCTGGTGACTCGCTTTGCTCCAGCATGTCTGCTAATTCATTTATGTATATGTTGAACAGGGTCGGGCTCAAATTGCAGCCCTGCCGGACGCCTCTTCTCTGGGTGAAGAAATCGGTGCGTTTGTCTCCAATTTTGACCCCGCATTTGTTTTTCAGATACATTGATTTAATAAGGTCATAGACTTTGCCCCCTATTCCACATTGAAGAAGTTTATAATAGAGCCCTTCGTGCCATATAGAGTCAAAGGCTTTCTTGAAGTCGATGAAACAGGCGAATATTTTCCCATTTTTTGTTTGGTGTATATGTTTTTCAATGAGGGTGTGAAGGGTATAGATATGGTCGGCGGTGCGGTGTTTTGGAAGAAAGCCTATTTGGTTTTTTCTGAGGATATTATGTTTGTTAAGAAAATCAAGTAATCTACTATTTAGAATACTGCAGAATAACTTCCCTAGACAACTGTTGACACAGATGCCGCGGTAGTTATTTGGGTCTGATTTGTTTCCGCTTTTATATATGGGGGAGATTAGTCCTTGGCACCAGATATCGGGAAAACAGCCTGAACGTAATATGATGTTGAATAATTTGAGTACCGCACCCTGCATCTCCATATTGCTGAACTTGAGCATTTCATTTTTGATGTTGTCTGGGCCACAGGCTTTCTTTAGGTGGAGAGATTTTGTTTTTGTGGCCATTTCTTTCCATGTGATTGGGGAGTCTAGAGGGTTTTGGTTGTCTTTGATTGTTGCTTCTAATGTGTGGAGTTTTTCTGTGACCTGATGTTGACTTGGGTTTGTTTCGTTTATTGGGATGTCTTTGTAGAGGTTTTCAAAATGTGTTCTCCAGATGTCGCCATCTTGGATTGGTAATGCTTGCAATTGTGTTGTACTCAGGTTATTCCACATTTCCCAGAATTGTTTTGGGTTGGTGGAGTTTTCAATTTCTTCTAGTATTTTGTGGGTATAGTTTTGTGTTTTGTTCCTAATGGTGTGTTTATATCTTTTGAGGGTTTCATTGTATCTAGTACGTAGGTCCGGATTGTTTGGTTGGCGATGCTTTTGGTTTGATATTTTTCTCAGGTCTTTTCTGGCATTTTTGCATTCGTGGTCAAACCATTTCTTATTTTTATTTTGTCTTTTGTGACTCTTCCTCTTCTGTTTCACGAGGTCGGCTTTTACAGCTGCCTCATGAAAGATCATATTTATATCCTCTATGGCCATGTTTACCCCATCTCTGGTGATCTCATATAGATTTTCTTTAAATTTTGAAATTTTACTTGTGAGATCAGGTGAATTTAGTGCTGTGATGAATTTATCTCCACTGTCTGGGGCCCATCTGTATGTCTGGTTTATTTTATGTAGCTTACTGGGTTCCTTTTTTGTGTCTGTAGTTTGGGCAGAAAGTTTAAGGTACACATTTATTTGGTTATGGTCTGAGAGGGGGGATTGCTGCCTGACAGTGAATGCGTTGATATCGCAGGGGTCCAGGTCAGTGATTGTATAATCCACCACACTAGACCCAAGAGTTGAGGAATATGTGAGTCTCCCTAAGGAGTCCCCTCTGAACCTACCGTTAACTATGTACAGGCCTAAGGCTCGGCAGAGTTGCACTACCTCCCTACCGCTTTTATTTATTTCACAATCGAGGTTGTTTCGGTTTGCGATGGCTGGTGTGACATATAGAGGGGTCTGGCCAAACACATGGTTGTTGCCCTGTGGGTCTATGAAGTCAGGTTCACATCCTGTCCTTGCATTTAGGTCCCCACATAGTAGCACCTTTCCTTGGGCCTGGAAATGGCTGATTTCCATGTGGAGAGTGTCAAATATCTCCTCTTCAAAATATGGCGATTCTATTGGAGGTATGTAGATCGCACATAGTTGATTCCCCTAGAGTCCCAAAAATCTATCGAACTCTGTTTTGATTATACTCAACGACTGAGCATCCACAGCCCTCTGGGGTAGAGAATTCCAAAGATTCACAACCCTCTGACCGAGGAAATTTCTCCTCATCTCAGTCCTAAATGGACAACCCCTTATCCTGAGACTATGACCCCTAGTTCTAGATTCACCAGCCAGGGGAAACAAACTCTCAGCATCTACCCTGTCGAGCCCTCTAAGAATTTTATATGTTTCAATGAGATCACACCTCACTCTAACCAAACATTTTAATAGTATTGAATGCCTTGCGAAACTACTCTAGTAAACTCCAGATGGTAGTCACAGTCCTACAGATATTGTTGCAGGGAGATTCCTTGATGGTGAAGAGACTGTAAGCTAGCAATTCACTGTGAAGTTTCTGATGTGGAAACATCATCTTCGGACCTCAGTATTCATTTCAGAATTTAGCACACACATTTCTTTACTGATTTTAACGGAACAAAAATAAATGTAGCTATTTTCATTCCAGATGTTGTTGTATTTTAAAGTAATTTTCTGATTCAATTAACTTAATTGGAGGAAGAATAGATTTTTATGCTCTCTCGTTGATATGCTTGAGACAGTCTATTGACGTTTTGTTATTCCGTGTATAGAGCATTCAACATTTACTATCCATTTTAGTAGTCGCTTCAGCAAGTTCACTGACAGAATCCCAGGAGAGCGCGAGACATCGGCGCCAGTAAACAGCAGCGGGAGCCCAGGAGAGCGCAAGACATCGGCGCCAGTAAACAGCAGCGGGAGCCCAGGAGAGTGCGAGACTTCGGCGGCAGTAAACAGCAGCGGGATCCCAGGAGAGTGCGAGACTTCAGCGGCAGTAAACAGCAGCGGGAGCCCAGGAGAGCGCAAGACATCGGCGGCAGTAAACAGCAGCGGGATCCCAGGAGAGTGCGAGACTTCGGCGGCAGTAAACAGCAGCGGGAGCCCAGGAGAGTGCGAGACTTCGGCGGCAGTAGACAGCAGCGGGAGCCCAGGAGAGTGCGAGACTTCGGCGGCAGTAAACAGTAGTGGGAGCCCAGGAGAGCGTGAGACATCGGCGCCAGTAAACAGTAGCGGGAGCCCAGGAGAGTGCGAGACTTCGGCGCCAGTAAACAGCAGCGGGAGCCCAGGAGAGTGCGAGACTTCGGCGGCAGTAAACAGCAGCGGGAGCCCAGGAGAGTGCGAGACTTCAGCGGCAGTAAACAGCAGCGGGAGCCCAGGAGAGCGCGAGACATCGGCGCCAGTAAACAGCAGCGGGAGCCCAGGAGAGCGCGAGACATCAGCGCCAGTAAACAGCAGCGGGAGCCCAGGAGCGCGCGAGACATCGGCGCCAGTAAACAGCAGCGGGAGCCCAGGAGAGTGCGAGACTTCGGCGGCAGTAAACAGCAGCGGGAGCCCAGGAGAGCGCGAGACATCGGCGCCAGTAAACAGCAGCGGGAGCCCAGGAGAGTGCGAGACTTCGGCGGCAGTAAACAGCAGCGGGATCCCAGGAGAGCGCGAGACATCGGCGCCACTAAACAGTAGCGGGAGCCCAGGAGAGTGCGAGACTTCGGCGGCAGTAAACAGCAGCGGGATCCCAGGAGAGCGCGAGACATCGGCGCCAGTAAACAGCAGCGGGCGCCCAGGAGAGCGCGAGACATCGGCGCCAGTAAACAGTAGCAGGAGCCCAGGATAGCGTGAGACATCGGCGCCAGTAAACAGCAGCGGGAGCCCAGGAGAGCGCGAGACATCGGCGCCAGTAAACAGCAGCAGGAGCCCAGGAGAGCGTGAGACATCGGCGCCAGTAAACAGCAGCGGGAGCCCAGGAGAGCGGCTACAAAGGACCGGTGAGTGTAAAGAAGTAAAAAGTAATCGAAGTGTGACGTCACCAGAAAGCAGGTGAGTTGGTGAGTATTTCTCCATTTCTCGCTTTTTTTCCAAACTTGGACGTCTAAATTTAAGTGCCTTGGTGTAGATTAAAAGATATATGTGTTCCAAGGTGACGCCAGCGCAGGGGAAGAAGCTGATTGGTGGAGTAGTGGGTAAGTGCTTTTATTTCTTCAATTTTAAGTCTATTTCTTTTAAGGCAGTTCATAGTTAAGGTAGTTCGGGAGCGTGAGAATCCGAGAGTTTAAATTTAAGGTAAGAGTTTTTTCATTAAAAGTATGACAGGAGACCTCATTCCCTTGCTTTGCACGGCCTGCAGTATGTGGGAATTCCTAGACGCTTCTTGCAGTCAGGATGACCACATGTGCAGTAAGTGCCAACGGTTTGGCCAACTTGAGATCTGGTTTTCGAAGCTCGAGCGTCAGCTGGAGGCACTGCGGTGTATCCGCGAGGCTGAGAGTTACGTGGATAGCACGTTTTTAGAAGTGGTCACCCCGCAGCTTAAGAAAGTGCAGTCAGAGATGGAATGGGTGACCACCAGTCAAAAGAAGGAGGGCAGGCAGGTAGTCAGGAAAGCCCCAGAGTGCATCTCACTCAACAACCGTTTTTCTGTGTTGGAAAATGGTGAAAGTGACGGTTCCTCTGGAGAGTGCAGCCAGAACCAAGTTCACGGCACTGTGTGTGGCTCAGCTGCACAAGGGGGGAGGAGTAAGAGTGGAAGGGCAATAGTGGTGGGAGACTCAATAGGAGGGATGCAGGCAGGCGTTTCTGCGGCTGCAGACGTGACTCCAGGATGGTATGTTGCCTCCCTGGTGCCAGGGTCAAGGATGTCACTGAACGGCTGCAGGGCATTCTGAAGGGGGGGGGCGAAACAGTCAGAGGTCATGGTTCACATTGGTACCAACGATATAGGTAGAAAGAGGGATGAAGTCCTGCGGACAAGAATTTAGGGAGCTAGGTAACAGATTAAAAAGCAGGACCTCAAAGGTTGTAATCTCTGGATTACTCCCAGTGCCACGTGCTAGTGAGTATAGGAATAGGAGGATAGAGCAGATGAATGCTTGGCTAAAGAGTTGGTGCAGGAGGGAGGACTTTAGTTTCCTGGATCATTGGGTCTGCTTCTGGGGAAGGTGGGACCTGTACAAGTCAGACGGGTTGCACCTGAACCGGAAAGGGACCAACATCCTTGCGGGGAGGTTTGCTAGTGCTGTTGGGGGGGGGTTTAAACTAACTTGGCAGGGGGATGGGATACGGAGTGGAGCTATAGTAGAGGGTGATGCACAGCCAAATATAGAGGAAAAAACAAGTCAGTCTGGAAGGCAGAGCAAATATGTAACGGCACAAGGGAGTATGGCTAGGCTGGATGGCATTTATTTTAATGCAAGGAGTCTTATGAGTAAGGCAGATGAATTGAAGGTGTTGATGAACACATGGGAGTATGATATTGTTGCTATCACAGAGACATGATTGAGGGAGGGGCAGGAGTGGCAGCTCAATATTCCGGGGTATAGAATCTTCAGGCGAGACAGAGGGGGGTGTAAAAGAGGAGGGGGTGTTGCAATATTAATCAAGGAGTCAATTACTGCAGTAAGGAGGGATGATATCTTAGCAGGTTCCTCTAATGAGGCCATATGTGTAGAACTTAAAAACAAAAAGGGGGCAAGCACTTTGCTGGCAGTGTACTATAGGGCCCCAAGCAGTCAGGGGGAGATAGAAGAACTCCCAGCCTACATACTCTGAGATATGTAGGCAAATCTCAGAGAAGTGTAGAAATAATAGGGTAATAATAGTAGGGGATTTCAACTTCCCCAATATTAACTGGGATAGTCAGAGTGTGAAAGGCTTAGAGGGTGCAGAATACTTAAAGTGCATCCAGGAGAGCTTTTTGAGCCAGCATGTAGAAAGTCCTACAAGAGAGGGGGCGGTACTGGACCTAATTCTAGGGAATGTAGCCGGGCAAGTGATAGAAGTGTCAGTAGGAGAGCTTTTTGGTGACAGTGACCATAATTCGGTGAGATTTAAGGTAGTCATGGAAAAGGACAAAGATGGACCAGAAATAAAGGTTCTAAATTGGGGGAAGGCCAATTTTAATATGATAAGGCAGCATCTGGCCAAAGTGGCAATCTGTGTGGAGAACCAAAGTGGACTGGGATCAGCTACTTGTAGGAAAATCCACATCAGAGCAATGGGAGTCATTCAGAAAGGAAATAGAGAGAGTACAGCGCCAACATATTCCCGTAAAGGTCAAGGGTGGGACCAACAAGTCCAGGGAACCCTGGATGTCAAGGGATATACAAGAATGGATTAGGAAAAAAAGGGAGGCTTTTGGCAGATACAAAGGACTAAAAACAATGGAAGCCCTAGAGGAGTAAAGAAAGTGCAGGGGGGTACTTAAATAAGAAATTAAGAGAGCGAAGAGGGGGCATGAAAAAACACTGGCGGGCAAAATAAAGGAAAATCCCAAGGTGTTTTTTAAGTATATTAAGGGCAAGAGGATAACCAGGGAAAGAGTAGGGTCCATTAGGGACCAAAGTGGCAATCTGTGTGGCGAGCCGGAAGATGTAGGTGAGGTTTTAAATGAATATTTTGCATCTGTGTTCACTATGGAGAAGGACGATGTAGGCATAGAAATCAGGCAGAGGAATTGTGATATACTTGAACAAATTAGTATTGAAAGGGAGGAGGTACTAACAGTTTTAGCGGGCTTAAAAGTGGATAAATCCCCAGGCCCAGACGAGATGTATCCCAGGCTGCTGTGTGAGGCAAGGGAGGAGATTGCAGGGGCTCTGACACAAATTTCAGAACCTCTCTGTCCACAGGGGAGGTGCCAGAGGACTGGAGGACAGCTAACATTGTACCATTATTCAAGAAAGGTAGTAGGGATAAATCAGGGAATTACAGGCCAGTGAGCCTAACATCAGTGGTAGGGAAATTATTGGAAAAAATTCTGAGGGACAGAATTAGTCTCCAGTTGGAGAGGCAAGGATTAATCAAGGATAGTCAGCATGGCTTTGTCAGGGGGAGATCATGTCTAATCAATTTGATTACATTTTTCGAGGGGCTGACTAGGTATGTGGATGAGGGTAGTGCAGTTGATGTAGTCTACATGGACTTCAGTAAGGCTTTTGACAAAGTCCCGCATGGGAGACTGATCAAGAAGGTAAGAGCCCATGGGATCCAGGGCAATTTGGCACATTGGATCCAAAATTGGCTTAGTGGCAGGAGGCAGAGGGTGATGGTCGAAGGTTGTTTTTGTGACTGGAAGCCTGTGTCCAGTGGTGTACCACAGGGATTGGTGCTGGGTCCCTTGCTGTTTGTAGTGTACATTAATGATTTAGATATGAATGTAGGAGGTATGATCAGTAAGTTTGCAGATGACATGAAAATTGGTGGAGTGGTAAATAGCGAGGAGGGCTACAGGACGATATAGACGGGTTGCTCAGATGGGCAGAACAGTGGCAAATGGAATTAAACCCTGAAAAGTGTGAGGTGATGCATTTTGGGAGGACTAACAAGGCAAGGGAATACACAATGAATGGTAGGACCCTAGGAAGGACCGAGGATCAGAGGGATCTTGGTGTGCATGTACGTAGATCCCTGAAGGCAGCAGGACAGGTAGATAAGGTGGTTAAAAAGGCATATGGGATACTTGTCTTCATTAGTCGAGGCATAGAATATAAGAGCAGGGAGGTTATGATGGAGCTGTTCAAAACGCTAGTTAGGCCACAGTTGGAATACTGTGTGCAGTTCTGGTCGCCACACTATAGGAAGGATGTGACTGCATTGGAGAGGGTGCAGAGGAGATTCACCAGGATGTTACCTGGGCTGGAGCGCTTCAGCTATGAAGAGAGACTGGACAGGCTGAAGTTGTTTTCCGTAGAGCAGAGAAGCCTGAGGGGGGACCTGATTGAGGTGTACAAAATTATGAGGGGCATTGATAGGGTAGATAGAAAGGAACTTTTCCCCTTAGTAGTGGGGTCAATAACCAGGGGGCATAGTTTCAAGGTAAGGGGCAGGAGGTTTAGAGGGGATTTGAGGAAAAACTTTTTCACCCAGAGGGTGGTTGGAATCTGGAACTCACTGCCTGAAAGGGTGGTAGAGGCAGGAACCCTCACAACGTTCAAGAAACATTTAGATGAGCACTTGAAATGGCATAGCATACAAGGCTATGGACCAAGTGCTGGTAATTGGGATTAGATTAGACAGGGCTTGATGGCCGGCACGGACACAATGGGCCAAAGGGCCTCTTTCTGTGCTGTATAACTCTATGGGGGAAAAATTCGGTATCGACCATTTTGGGGTGCTAACATCGCCTGGAGGCTAATTTTAGTGCTGGTGACCGCGAAATTCAGTTTTAGTGCCCCAAGAGGGAGGTGAAGCGATAATTCAAGCGCTCCACTTCCTTCTTAGAGCGCTAACCCTGAATATCGGGGCGGTGCATTCTGCAGCGCTACGCACTAGGCCACGTAGCGCAGCCACATGGAAGGGCTCTTCCCCTCATTAAAGGGGAAGGCCCAAGCCCACAACTTTGCGGGGCCCTACCAGGACCACTGGGGAGCCGTGCCAGCAGCCCGACACACAAGTGGACCCAGCAGCCCGGCACAGATTCAGGGGGCGTGGGCCAATTTTGCAGGCGGGGCGCTGCGCACAGTGATGACGTTGTCATCGCCTGCGCAGCGGAGCGGTGTGCTACCGGTTACCGCCGCAGCTAAACTCCTGCTGAATTTAGCGGGAGTTGTTAGCGGTGCCACGCCCCGGCACCTCCAGAGGCGCTAAGGTACCCAATTTCTAACCCTATGACTCTATGACTCTATTCATAGAATTATAGAATCTTACAGCACAGAAGGAGACTATTCGGCCCATCGTGCCTGTGCCAGCTCTTTGAAAGAGCTATTCAATTAGTCCCACTCCCCTCTGCTCTTTCCCCATAGCCCTGCAAATTTCTCCTTTTCAGGTATATATCCAATTCTCTTTTGAAAATTACTATTGAAACTGCTTCCTCCATCCTTTCAGGCAGTGCATTCCAGATCATAACAACTCGCTACATAAAAACAGTTTTCCTCATCTCCTCTCTGATTCTTCTGCCAATTACCTTAAATCTGTGTCCTCCGGTTGCTGACCCTCCTGCCACTGGAAGCACTTTCTCCTTATTTACTCTGTCAATATTCATACTAAAATGTTTCAGAGTTAGCTTTCCACTACTTTGTGGTGAAAATCAGCATTTTGTTTTTAATTGCATCACTGAAATCATCTCTTGTGACTAGACCGTTTTAAGGGCTAACTCCAAAAACTTCAGTAATAGGAGACTGAGGTAAGAGTACATTGTAAAGAACCAGGGGGCGATGGCCAGGACGCTGAAAGGTTTTCTGAAAGGAGAATGACACATTGGAATCTGTCATTCTGCGTAGGTCACTGGGGACAGAGGCTACAAGTTTCCAGTACCTGTTTCCGACACTGGAAATGACTTGGCAAAGGTATCAGGAAACCACCAGTTAAAGTCATTAACTGAGGTTGTTGATCCAATGAAGAGGGCCACGTTGTAGTTTCCACACACCCCAAGGGGTTTACAGATCTGTTGTTTCCTGAGTCAGCTCAGATCTATCACCAAGAGGGTAAAAGTCGCAAAGGAGGGAAATCCAACAGCATAGGAACAGGAGTAGGCCATTTAGCCCCTCGAGCCTGTTTCACCATTCAATAAAACCATGGCTGATCTGTGACCTAATTCCATATACCCACCTTTGTCCCATATCCCTTAATACCTTTGGTTAACAAAAGTCTATCAATCTCAGATTTAAAATGAACAATTGACCCAGCATCAACTGCCGTTTGTGAGAATTCCAAACGTCTACCATCTTTGGCGTGTAGAAGTGTTTGCTAACTTCACTCCTGAAAGGTCTGGCTCTAACTTTTAGGCTATGTCCCCTAGTCCTGGACTCCACAACCAGTGGAAATAATTTCTCTCTGTCTACACTAGCAGTTCCTTAAAAGCTTTAAAAACACTGAGATTTGAACCTGTGGGCACTGTCATCCTATTGGATGTGGAGCTGAAGGAAAGGGAGCTGAAGGAATATCTGATTGCCAG
Source organism: Somniosus microcephalus (assembly GCF_052327205.1). Lineage (NCBI taxonomy): Eukaryota > Metazoa > Chordata > Chondrichthyes > Squaliformes > Somniosidae > Somniosus > Somniosus microcephalus. The sequence continues at coordinate 251,677,647 of NC_140987.1, read as the reverse complement.
CTGTTTCATTTAAGGGAACCGTTTGTATCAAGCTGGGCAACATCCTATATAGGTCAAAGACATTGGTCAATGAAATAAGCCTGTTCTAAGTGTTACACAGACTTGGCAGCTGTGCCTTCAGCTGCCTAGGCCCTAAGCTCTGAATTTCACTCCCTAAACCTCTCCACCTCTCTTTCCTCCCTTTAAGATACTCCTTAAAACCTACCTCTTTGACCAAGTCCTGGCCTAATAGCTCCTTATGTGGCTCGGTCTCAAATTTTTGTCTGATGATCGCTCTTGTGAAGCACCTTGGGATGTTTTACTAGGTTAAAGGTGCTTTATAAATGTGTTGTTGCTGTTGTTGTTGTACACAGCAGCCCTAATTTTGTACGGATGGCAAAATCGGAGCAGTGTGGGTTTTTTTATTTGCCTTTGAGAGGTGCGCAATATTGACAAGACCACATTTATTGCCCAGCTCTAAATGTCCTGAGAGCGTGGTGGTGGTGAACCTTCTTGAACTGCTGCACTCCTTGTGCTGATGGTGCACCTATGATGGAATTAGGTAGGGAATGCCAGGATTTTGATCCAGCGACGATGAAGGAAAGACAGTGTATGTCCAAGTTATGTTGGTGTGTGATGTGGAGTGGAATTGGAGCTGATGGTGTTTCCATGATATTGCTGCCGCTACCCTTCATGGTGGGGAAGCTGTGTTAATCAGAAATGACAGTAGCAAGAGAGGACATAACTAACAAAGAGATCACAGGATTGGGAGGTACCATCAAAGTAAGCTTGGCAGTGAATATTGGAGACAGTACAGGGGTTGTTCCCCTTATAGCAGAGAACATTGAGGGGAGATTTGATAGAGGTGTACAAAATCATGAAGCGTTTTGATAGAGCAAGTACGTAGAAACTGTTTCCACTGGCAAGTGGGTCAGTAACCACCGGACACAGATTTAAAGTAGTTGGCAAAAGAACCAGTCATTTCCACATTATAATCTTTCACAACACATTGTGGGGATGATTATCTTTTGTCCTCTCACTCACCCCTCCCCACTCCACTGCTGGGCAGGAGCAGCACACTGCAATTTCCTGCCTCAGGCCACAAACATGGATATTCCCTGAGGCAAAGGTCAAGAAGTTGGTTAAAAACTGTTAAATCACAAACTTTTTCCAGTTCTTGATAAAAGGTCATCGACTTGAAACATTGGCCGGAATTTTGCCGGTGCTCAGGGGGCGGGTTTGGAGGCAGGACATCCGGCAAAATTGCAAAGATTGACAGCGGGCAGGAAACCCACTGTCAACCCGCCTCCAATCAATCTTCCCAAGTGTCGGGTCCCTGATTTGCACATGGACCTGACACCTAGTGGCGGGAAGAGGATTATAGCAACTTAACTGCCTGTTAAAGGTTGTTAACAGGCAGTTAACAGGCTCTTCTGCAATTTTGACACTTCCATTTCGGGTTTTCCAACGTCTGGACACCACGCCAGGTAAGTGTGGCCTGTTGTGAGCCTGCTGTAATGATTATGCATTGATGACAGCAGCAGAAGTGGTGTGAAGGATCCAATAGTGCGCTGGTGAGTTTCAGAGGTAAGAAAATGTTGGGAAATTCATTTTTAATGCATTTAGACTTTTCTGTAGGTAACAAGTTTTGAATTGTATGTGTAGTCCCACTTCATTGGGAGAACCTCTCTCACCAGTGACAGATCGCTTCTGTAACCTCACCTGCAGCTGCCATCTGTTCTAGCCTGAGGGAGTCACTGGAGAGCCTGGGTGCAAGAGCTCACCTGTGAACAGTTATTGTCGGTATTTGCAGCACCTCAATGTGGTCAAACACTGAGAAATGAGCTGTCAAAGAAAAATTGTGTATGGTCCCTTTAAGAAAACTGGCAGATGATGTGTCATCAAATGATGTCATCTGACTGGCTTCTTCTTAATTGGCTGGCAAGCCCGCAGGGGGGGCTTAACAAGGCAAATTGAGGTAAAATCACCCGTGGGCCGGATGAAGTTGGGGGCGGGACTGTAAGGAATTAGCACACATGCTAGCGGGGCTGGGGTTATTTGTCTCTGGCCATTCAGAAGCCTCTGAGCTGCTCCAGGGACCCCCTTGTGGTTTCGAAGTGCTCCCCTATTCCTGAGTTCTGACCCCCGGACTTATTCGGTGGCGATGTAGACAGAAAACAACATGACTCGTGGTTTGGGTGCAAAACAGACCAGTATTTATTGAAAGCAAAAGAAAGAAAAATCGATATGGCTCTTATGCCTGGTACAACACTCTGCTTAAATGCAGTACACTTAGTGTCCACTAGAGGGCTCCCTGCTCAGTGCGACTCTCCTTTTATTTAATACACGCAGTACACTCAGTGTCCACTAGAGCACTCCCTGCTCAGTGCAACACTACTTTATTTTAAATACAGTACTTTAATATAGACTTTAAAAAAAAATAGCTACACAGCGTTCACCACAGCACTTCAGCTTGATGCAACACCCCTTTTAATACAGTTTTACATACAGTACTTTAAAACAGCTACTCCTTTTTAATACAGTTTTAAATACCGAATTCAATGTTCACTATAGCACTTCTCTGCTAGGTGCAACACTGTCTTGCTTAAATAGGGGAGGAGAAACAGACACAATGAAGGAAATCGACTAAAATCACAATTCTAACGAAATTCCCACTTTACTCCCACCCCTATACCTATTCTAAGTTGCCTTGTGGAAGGCCAGAAAAATATATGCTCACCACTAGAAATGCCTGCTCCGTGTCCTGCGAACTTAGATCTTCACTGCCCCGAAGTGAAAAACACCCCAATGTTTTAAAAGTAAACTGCTGGTGTTTCGCTTCTATAGGCAGACTCCCACGCTGTAGGGGGACACGGAGGTGAGGCCAGAGAGAGAGAGAGCTTCTGGGAAGCTATCTTTTATACACCCATTTGGGGCCCACCCAGATCTGGATGTTTCTGGGCTAAAACAAAAGGGATCCAACTGCTCCATTGTCCAGTAATGGGTTTGAATGTGTTCTCCCATTCATTTAAACAGTTTCTCCTCAGTTTGGATATGTCCACTTGATATACAAACAAATTCTAATAGCATTCAATTTCTTTGTAAACAAAGCATTGTCCTGTGGTCATCTGGAACCACAATTGATTGACAGTCTTGAGTGCTTAGCAAACAAAGTTCCTTTGTTCATGCTGGCAGTTTCAAGCACTTGATCTTAGAGTCAACATTGACTCCCCTTTGATTGGCAGATTTGACTGCCATTGAACCTTTCTTCACAGACACAGAAAGCTGTTTTCCAAGTCCTTTGTCTTCGGCCATGCGGTCTGACAGCCATTTTTGATCCCTGAAAATTTTAAAAAGGTGTATCACCCAGGGATTCTTTAATCAAAGAAATTAATCTTCGGAGCTGTAAATTATTGCGAATTCTTACAGGACTGGAACCCGAAAACCAGCTGACCTGCTCCTAAGCCGCATCGATCGATAAAATCGTGGTGGTTAACTCTGTTTCTCGCTCCACAGATGCTGCCTGACCTGCTGAGTGTTTTTCCAGCACTTTCTGTTTTTATTTAATAAAACTATTTTATTGAAATCAGTTTCAAAGAAACCCATATATTACAGGTGGGCCATGTGGCCAAAATCAATAAAGCCACATAGGAGCATAAAGGGTCCCAACTCACTGTAAGGTGAAACAGCAGACTGACACAGAAGAGAAAGACACAACGCTCATATGGCCAAAATCCTTCCAGTGAGCACCTGAGCACCTAGAGTTAAACAGTTGCAGAACCAGAATATTAGTGCCATGGTTCTAAAAAACTGCAACCAAATAAAAATGCATGGGCTATGGGTAACAGTCTGATTTCAGTGGTGCAGTTGCAAACAAAACGTTGATTTTTCACCACTAAGTAGTGGAAAGCTAACTTTGAAACGTTTCAGTACGAATATTGACAGAGTAAATAAGGAGAAACTGCTTCCACTGGCAGGAGGGTCAGTAACCAGGGGACACAGATTTAAGGTAATTGACAAAAGAACCAGAGGGAGAGACGAGGATTTTTTTTTATGCAGCGAACTGTTATGATCTGGAATGCACTGCCTGAAAGGGCGGTGGAAGCAGTTTCAATAGTAACTTTCAAAGGGGAATTGGATCCATACTCAAAGGGGAGAAAATCGCAGGGCTATGGGGAAAGAGCAGGGGAGTGGGACTAATTGGATTGCTCTTTCAAAGAGCCGGCACAGGCACGATGGGCCGATGGGCCGACTGACCTCTGTCTGTTCTGTATGATTCTATGATTCTATGCCAGACGTTGATCGGCTGGATATGTATCCAAAATATTGGCCCAGTAATTCAGGTCCCAATGCGTGAGTACGCACGGAGTACCCACGCGTGGACCCGATGGAAGTGCCGGTTTCTTGCATGCACAGCGCATGCGCGGGAAAACGGCACTTCCGGTCCCCTGAAAGCAGGGGTTAAGAGGTGAAACACGTGCGAGGTATGAGTCTGCGTGTGTGCGTTGAACGTCCTTTTTTTGACAGGTTTGCCCGTGCGTGAAGGCCTCCACTTTTTACATATTAAAAAAGCAGACGTAAGGACTTCATTTTAAAAGGTAAGTGGTCAATTAATTAAAATTAGAACATTTTTTCCACAGGTTTATTATTTTTAAATACTTTACAGTAAGGTAAGTGTATTTTTAGCTCTGATTTTTTATAAAATTATTTTTTTCAAAAATTTAAATTATTGTTTAAAATGGTTATTTAATGTTATTTATAGTTGATTTAAATAGTGTGATGTTTTTTAAAAATTTATTTTAAGGTTAAGTACTGTTTTGGGCGCCCGGAGTTTTCATGAGTTTGACAGGTCTTATGTCAAACTCGTGAATGGACTTTTCCCTCCTCCGATTGGTTGCCCAGTGCTCACGTGATCCCAGCCGACGCATCGCACTAACTACGCCGCTGGGTCACGCAAGCACAGCGCGCCGGGAGCTGAACCGGGCCACAGACAGGAAATCCACGCAGGCCCAGGCCTCAACTGTCGGCGCGCTATGTAAGTGTAGGTCGGGGGCTTGCACCCGCGGGAAGCCCCCGACACGAATTTCTGGGCCATTGTCAGTTCCTATGTTTCAACATAATCTATTCGAAGTCACATAGCATCACATGACATAGGACATCAATTTTTTGACAATGAGCAAGGAATACATCTAAAATGTAATGTTGTATGGAATACAAAACCTTACTATTCGACCCTTCAAAAGAAAGAATGAACTTGCATTTATATAGCGTCTTTCACAAACTCAGGACGTCTCAAAGCACTTCACAGCCACTGAAATACTTTTGAAGTGTATTCCCTGTTGTATTGTAGCCAAATTTAAAGCAACATTTCCCTGTACCGCTTAAAAATCACCAAATTTTTGCTTCCTTATAAAATATTGACCAAGATATAGCTGATGAAACAATACGATTTTTATTTTTTCACCAGATGCACCTTGCGGTTCAGTCAGAAAAGTCAAAAAAAGAAAGGTTAAAATTCGCCCGCTTAAAAAGCTTTCTATTTTGATAAGAAGATTTAAGTAATTAATCTGGTGGGAGTAATTTTGACTTTGGGCGAGAATGTAAAACAGGCGATAGCGAATCGCCAGCCCGTTTTACATCTCTCTCCATTTTCATTTCCATTTACTTCATTGCCTGTACTGAGTGATATTTGCCCACAAATGTGGGATAATGTGGGAAAAATGGTCAACACATACTGATGGGATGCTGACATCATTATGAATGTTGTATGATGCTGGAAATTGGGATGGGTTTTGTATTGGCATAAAAGAAATAAAAGCTGACTATGGATATGCTCATATGAAGAAGCAAATACAGACAACAACGAACACGCAAATATGCTTTGGCCCATCCAGCCTGTCCTACATAACTGTGATGCCTTGTGCATCACAAAATATACACTCTACACTCCACCCAAAACTATCTGGGAGAGGCGAAAAACCAGGTTAAAAACCCAGGTCAATTTGGGGGTGAAAAATCTGGGAAATTCCTCTCCGATCCTCCAGGCGATCAAATCTAGTTCAAGAGCTCACTATGGCCCTAATAATGCCTTGCAGTTTTGTACCTTTTGTACAAGGTGATCTCCATCCCAGCCAGAAACAAGTCCAGCTCTCGCAAGTAGGCCAATGCTCGTTATGGCTGTTCCTTTCCTAATCGACTTCCTGACACCACACCCGCACCCCCCTCCCCCACCCGAACACCTCCCTTCCATCAGCTGACTCCCCCTGAGCTTCTTGACAATACATGCCCAAACCTGCTCCCAGGCCTCAACCATTGATAGAATATGAGCAGTTGTTGCATATCCTGCTGAATTACTCCACTTACTAAAATTGTGATCGCTATGGCAGCTCTGGTTTCTGAATCAAATCTGTATTGAAAATAGCTCTGCCGGGATTTAGGGCACATTGACTGCATTGACTTGCAGTCAGAACTCTAGCACTTGCAGTGCATAAGTGTGATGTGCACTGAAGGCTGCAGTGCTGGGTGGTCCAATGTGCTGGGTCACATAATGATAGGAAAACGCCAGAAATTCCTCAAATTTGAAATTCTCATCCTCGTGTTCAAATCCCTCCATGGCCTCCTCACCCCTCTCTACCTCTGTAACCTCCTACAAACCTCCAAGAGCTCTGCACTCCTCCAATTCTGGCCTCTTGCGCATCTCCGAATTTCATCGCCTCATCATTGGCGGCCATGCCTTCAGCTGCCAGGTCCTAAGCACTGGAATTCCCTCCCTAAGCCGCTCCGCCTCTCCACCTCTTTTTCATCCTTTAAGATGCTCCTTAAAATCTACCTCTTTGACTAAGCTTTTGGTTACCTGTCCTAATATCTCCTTATGTGGCTCGGTATCAAATTAAATTTTATAACGCTCTTGCGAAAACATTTTACTATGTTAAAGGCGCTCTATAAATGTAAGTTGTTGTTTAACATATAAGATACTGAGGGGGCTCGACAGGGTAGATGCAGAGGATGTTTCCCCTCATGGGGAAATCTAGAACTCGAGGGCACAGTCTCAGAATAAAGGGTCGCCCTTTTAGAACTGAGATGAGGAGGAACTTCTTCTCTCAGAGGGTCGTAAATTTGTGGAATTCTCTGCCCCAGAGAGCTGTGGAGGCTGGGTCATTAAATACATTTAAAGTGGAGATAGACAAATTTTTGCAAGATAAGGGAGTGAAGGGTTATGGAGAACGGGCTGGGAAGTGGCTTTGAGCCCTAGATCAGCCATGATCTTATTGAATGGCGGAGCAGGCTCGAGGGGCCAAGTGGCCTATTCCTGCTCCTATTTCTTATGTACTTATGTTTATCCTCTCACCAGTACACCAACATACAGCACTGGGCAGCTTATAAAGTGATGGTGAATATAAAAATGAGGGATGGAAATTGTTATTCTCGTAAATGCGACACAAGAAGCAAGTTCACCATTTTGAAAACATAAACCTATGCACCGCACTGGAAATTTGAGATTTGCACACGAGCAATCATGCAAAACAGGTCATCGCCATTTTAAAAACAGAGCATTTATCCCAGTTCAGGTGAGTCCCTTACCCACAAATGACTTGTTCAGATGTAAAAACGCCTCAGTGTAGTGAGCTATTCCTTGAAGTCAAAGTTTTGATCCTTATGTTACATAAGGAATGGTACCGTAGTGGTAACGTCACTGGGCTAGTAATCCAGATGTCTGGCCTAATGATTCAGAAATGTGAGTTCAAATCCCACCACGGTAGCTGGAGAATTTAAATTCAGTTAATTAAATAAACCTGGAATAAAAAAACTACTATCAGTAATGATAACCATGAAACTATTGGTTTGTTGTAAAAACCCATCTGGTTCACTAATGTCCTTTAGGAAGGAAATTTACCTGGTCTGGCCTATATGTGACTCCAGACCCACAGCAATGTGGTTGACGCTTAACTGCTCTCTGAAATGGCCGAGCAAGTCACTCAGTTGTAACTAACTGCTACAAAACAAAATAATAAAAATGAAACCGGTACCGGCTATGGACATGGCGATGGCACACCCAGCCCAGTTGAGCCTGCAATAGTCCTCCTCACCAACATCTGGGGACTTGTGCTAAAATTGGGAGAATTGTCCCACAGACTGGTCAAGTAACAGCCTGACATAGTCATACTCACAGAATAATACCTTTCAGCCAATGTCCCAAACTCCTCCATCACCATCCCTGGGTGGTGGCACAGTGGTATACAGTTGGGAAGGAGTGGCCCTGGGAGTTCTCAACATTGACTCTGAGTCTCATGACTTCAGGTCAAGCATGATGGGCAAAGAAACCTCCTGCTGATTACCGCCCTCCCTCAGCTGATGAATCAGTACTCCTCCATGTTGAACACCACTTGGAAGAAGCACTGCAAGGACACAGAATGTACTCTGGGTGGGGGATTTCAATGTCCATCACCAAGAGTGGCTTGGTAGAACCACTGCTGGCTGAGCACTAAAGGACATAACTGCCAGTCTGGGCCTGTGAGGTGGTGAGTGAACCAACACGAGGGGAAAAGCCTACTTGACCTTGCCTTCACCGATCTACTTGTCGCAGATGTATCTGATTGTTAGAATAAAATTTTGCTGGACAAGATTTTGCTGGAAAAGACACAAACAACAAATTCGCTGACTGGGACTAATTGAATCACTGCACAGTGAGACATGCCACGCTTACGCATGGCTGGAACAAAGTTCGTCTCGTGTCCTGACTGGGACTAATTGGATCACTGAGGACTAACAAGGTTCACTGGTATCCTATCATCGAACTAATCACTTGTATCCTATTATCGAACTAATCACATTCCGCTGGGGAACAAGACGGAACGAAGACCTGAAGAGGCAGAATTGGCAACACAAGTGTGTAAACTCCTGACTGGAGGAAAATAACGATATGCGCTAATAAACGAATTGATTGGATGAATGTAAATGATCTAAAACCAACTTCTTGGAATTGTATATAAGCTCGGCACGTACTACAATCGGGGAGAAGGTGCTCTCGCAGACCGTGTGGTTGCAGACTCTTCTCCCAGAGCTCTGTCATTTAATAAAGTTGTCTCTCTTACTCAAAGTCTAGTTTCCGAGGAATCATTTTTCCTACAACAAATTGGCGCTGCGAGCAGGGTGCCACGGAGCTGAACAGTCATTCGAATCAGTGACCAGGGTGAGTAGTCAGATTTTTGACCGCCCATAAATCAGAGACACTCGACAAGGCGACTGAACAGCGAAGCGGCACCAAAACGAATCTGGGACACAGACTGAGTGGGTAAGAGACACTACTTGATTTGTATTTGTGTATTTGTATTTGTGTAATAGTAACTAAGAAAAACCTCGGACCAGGAGGACACTTGTCTCAGACACCTAGCCTCAGGCCGGTTGTTAAGAGGGCAAATGCCCCACGCGAAGGCCAGGACCATGAAGTAGGTGCCGAGACTCCAAGGTGTTCTAAAGTCGTGATACTAGTCGAGTACGGTTAACATTTTTCTGCATTATATCATGTTGCTAAGTGAACTAGGAGATTATTAGTGTCAGTGTTGTAGGACCCTGATCAGGTAAACAGACACCGGGGAGGGGTAGAAACCCTGTCCAACAAGCAAGCGTTACACGTCTGGGCAGTTTTGAGAGAAAGACAAACCCGGACCTCTGAGAACGCTGGCATAGAGTGCGACAAGAAGCTCGGGTATTCTCGGAAGGAAAGAATAGGGGGGCTCTCTAAGGAACAGATCTCCAGACACGAAGGAACGATCGGTGAAGCAGCGGCGATGTCAGGTGAGGAAGTTAAAAGGGGACCTTCGGGCTCCCTCACATATTCTTATATGACAACCCGACAGTCGTTAATTAAGAAGATGCAGAAAGACGGTTGGGATGTGTCACAGACTTTAGAACTCCAGAGAAGCTGGTTGACTAAACAGACAAAGGATAAAACCAAGAAGGCAGGAGTGTTATTAGTACACCAACTAGCAGGACTCATTGAACAAGTAAACGTAATAAAGAAAGTTGCACAAGACAAAGTACAGATGGTTACGGAACTAGAGACAAAGGCGAAATGTCAAGCAAAGATTATAAAGGAATTAGAGTGTAAGGTATACGAGGGGGGGCGAATGGGGACCTGTCCAGTCACCACCTCCCTTCCCCCATATTACAGTGCAGAACCAACAGCCCCTGCAGGCGAGGGGAACGTTGAAATAGTCAAGATGACTCCTGTGAGTCGGGGCGGGACATTGGCTAATCCCACCGCCAGTTACAAACCATTCACTCCCGGGGAAAGACAACAGATCATGACCGTCTTAGGAAAACTCCAGCCCCGGAGCCAGAATGTTAAATTCTGGACGGAACTTAACGCCGTCTGGGTAGGGCACCAGTTGCACCTAAGGGATATTCACCAATTGGTCCGAGCAGCCTGCCCTGCGGACAAGTGGCGACTTGTGGCAGGCGGGCATGCAGTTCAACCCGCTCAAGACTACAGCGGAGGGCGTTGGACACACGCGGTAGCCCTCACTGATGAAATGGACGACCAACAGCCGGCATTTGCCCTTTTTAAGACAGAAGTCCAGAGGGTCCTAGGTGATTCCCCCACGAATTGGAATAGAATCACAACAACCAAACAACAAAAGGGTGAGGGAGCGTCAGAATATGGAGAACGATTATTCAATATCTACCAAGAGAGCTCGGGCCAACAAAATGCCATTAGGACGGACCCGGCCTTTATACAGGCATTTAAGGATGGCTTGTCACCCAGACACCAAGGCATCATTAAGATGGGGGTAGTAACCGCCAGAAACTATGATGACCTGGTAGAATGGGCTAGTGGGGTAGATGGAAGTGGGATGGAGGATAAGGATAAGGATAAGGTTAAGGTAAAGCAAGAGATGGTAGCAGCCGTGACTAATTGGGAATCTGGAACCCGACCCAAGAAAGGACCATGCCACAACTGTGGAAAGATGGGCCACTTTGCAAAAGAATGCAAAGGGAAGAAAGTTGACAAACAGTGCAATTATTGCGGAAAACGGGGGCACCTAGAGGCCGCCTGTTACGGAAAACACAGCAGGCCTAGTGAGGGGCAAAACACCCTAACCGCTGAAGAATATAAGGAATGGCAGGAATATAAGCGTAGTAGTTGATGTCCGGTGGCCCCCATAAAAGGTAAAAGGGAGGGGAGAATTTATGTGTCTGCACTAGTAGGGGGCCGACAATGTGAAATGCTGGTGGACACAGGCGCATCAGTTTCCATCACTAAACTCCCCCTCCCCACGAGTAGTAAGTCAATACTCCTGCGAGGACTCAATGGCACTAAAGTGCCAGCTCACTTGAGCACCACGCAGCTGGTGGAAATCGATAATATATACCTCCCCATGAAATTCTATGTGTGTAAAAATAATGAAGGTACAATATTAGGTAATGATATAATGAGGGAGTACAAAGCAATAATTGATTGTGGCAAAGGAAGGTTAACATGGCCAAAGGCGGATGGCCATAAGGAAAAGATTAGACAACTGGCAAATAACACTGGCACCCTTGGGGTGGCCACCGTAACTACCAGGGACTGGCACGAAGATACGGGAGGATACGGAGCCATTTGTGATTCCGTGATTGGGGTATGGGCTGAAACAAAGTTAGATACAGGAAAAGCTAGTATCGACCCTATTAAGATTCCCGGACCAGAACACAAATCCCACCGCCAGTACCCAATAAAGGCGGAGGCCAGGAAGGCAGTCGTGGACATAGTGAAGGGGCTAGTAGAAAGGGGTATCCTGAGGGAAACCACGAGCACTACTAATTCCCCCACATGGCCAGTAGAGAAACCTGATGGGAGCTATAGGTTGACTATAGACTATACGGCCCTCAACAGGGTCACTCCTAAATTACACCCCATCGTTGCCAGCCCCTCAACAATTTTGAATGGGCTATCCCCTGAACAGAAGATATTCACCGCTTTAGACATAGCTAACGGATTCTGGGCACTCACATTAGATCCGGAATCACAAGAGAAATTTGCATTCACAGTAGGGGATAAACAATATACGTGGACCAGATTGCCACAGGGATTCCATAATAGCCCAGCTATTTTTCACCGCGTCATGAGTGATATCCTAAAACAGATAGAAGTACCTAAAGGAAGCACTATTTTGCAGTACGTCGACGACATACTAATAGCCTCGGAAACGAAGGCAGACCATCTGGCAACCCTATATTTAGTACTAAGGGCCCTAGAGACAGCTGGCCTCAAGGTAAGCCCTAAAAAAGCACAGATAGGAAAAACTCAGGTCCTATACCTGGGACATCTAATCTCCCAAGGACTTAAAGAAATGCCACAGGACAGGAAACACGCTGTCCAGGGCATGCCGAGACCCGTAACAGTACGCGGACTCAGGAAGGTACTGGGGCTCTTTAATTACAGTCAAAATTTTATCCCGGGGTTCGCTAAATTAGCAGAACCTATACAAAGATTAGTGAAAGGGGGTAAACCCACGTTGGAACCGATAGATTGGGGACCGGAACAAGAGGAAGCTTATACTCAACTAAAGTCTGAGCTAGTATCAGCCCCAGGGCTAGGACTGCCAGATATGAGTAAGGACTTCCACATACATTGCAACAATGAAGAAGGGTTTTACACAGCAGTAGTTACACAGGATCATGGGGATAAAAGAAGGCCCGTCGCCTACTATTCCACAGCGGAGGGACCGGTAGTCACAGGGCTCTCCCGGTGCATAGCTGCATTGGATTGTGCGGCTTGGGCAGTAAAGGTTAGTGAGCCGATAGTAATGACAGGAAACATTATATTGCACACTAAACACACTCTGGTAGAGATGCTGAATACCGGGAAATTAAGATCCGTCTCGAACATGAGACGTGCCAAGTGGGAGGCCGTCCTCCTCCCTCCGAGTAAAGCAGTAACCATTGTTAGAGACACAGGGGAGAACCCGGCAGAAGGAATACTGGGAACTGGGGAGCCCCACAACTGTGGGGACGTAGATATGAACCTGGAAGAAGATAGGATAAAAGACACCCCTTTAGCGACAGCGGAAGAGACGTTGTACGTAGATGGTTCACGCAAGTATATAGATGGGCTGCCCCGAACGGGGTGGGCGGTGGTTAATGGTGAATTAAAAACCATAGAGTCAGGACGGATTGATGGAGGCCTATCGGCCCAAGTAGCAGAGGTAGTGGCTCTCACCAGGGCACTAGAGTTGTCAGAGAATAAAATCGTGAACATTTACACAGATAGTAGGTATGCCTTTGGGGTGGTCCATGATTATATGACTGCATGGGGTAGGAGGGGATTCATTACTACGGGAGGCAATCCCATAAAACACCAGCTGAGGATAGAAGCCCTCCTAGAAGCTAGCGACAAACCCCAACAGGTAGCAGTAATTAAGATTAAGGCACATCAGAGGGAACCGGACCGGACTAGCCCGGACTGGTTAAATCACCAGGGGAACCAGGCTGCGGACCAAGCAGCACAAAGGGCACTAGAGCAAGAAAGGATCGAAGAAGTACCAATAGCTGCTGTGAGCAGCTCCGAGGACGAGATAAGTATTGACGAACTCCATGAGGACACCCCCGACGTCGAAAAAGGTACGTGGGAAGAACAAGGCGCAAAGCGGGGAAGCGATAATGTCTGGCGAAAGGAAAACAGGGTAATGGCCCCCAAGTGCATTCAAAATACACTATTAGAACTCCACCATGGGCTTGTACACTCAGGGAGAGAAGCGATGATGGGAAGCCTCAGCAAAGAATGGTGGTGGAAGGGGATGGGAAGAGATATCGCGAGATACTGCCATCGATGTATCACCTGTGCGCAGTATAACCCCGGGCGACCCATAAAGGTCAAAATGGGACATCAACCAAGGCCACGAGGGCCCTGGGAGCATATACAAATAGACTTCACAGGTCCCCTTCCACCGTCACACGGCAAAACATACTGCCTCGTGGTCATAGACCAATGCACGGTGGCATAGTGGTTAGTACTGTTGCCTCACAGCGCCAGGGACCCGGGTTCAAATCCAGCCTCGGGTGACTGTCTGTGTGGAGTTTGCACATTCTCCCCGTGTTTGCGTGGGTTTCCTCCGGGTGCTCCGGTTTCCTCCCACAGTCCAAAGATGTGCGGGTTAGGTTGAATGGCCATGATAAAAAAATTGGCCCTTAGTGTTAGGGGGGATTAAATACGTGGGGTTACGGGGTTATGGGGATAGGGCTTGGGTGGGATGGCTGCCGGTGTAGGGACCGGGTGCTAGGGTTTGGATGATCAGCCATGATCTCATTGAATGGCGGAGCAGGCTCGAAGGGCCGAATGGCCTACTCCTGCTCCTATCTTCTATGTTTCTATGTTTCTATGTTTCTATGTTTCTATGGGTAGAGGCTTTCCCCACGCGAAATTGCACCGCTTTGACGGTTGCCAGAGTCTTAGCTGAAGAAGTAATCCCCAGGTGGGGAATACCAATTCAAATGGACTCTGATCAAGGTACCCACTTTACCGGGAGTGTCATAAAAATGGTATGCCAATTAATGGGAATTAAACAAAAATTCCACATCCCATACCGCCCTCACAGTTCGGGCATGGTGGAACGAATGAACCGAACCCTTAAAAATGCATTGGCAAAGGCAATGCAGACGTCAGGGAAAACCTGGACTGAAGTATTGCCCATTATCCTAATGAAGCTGCGAACCACTGAAAACCGAACGACAGGCTTGACCCCTTATGAATTGATGACAGGAAGGGCGGTGCAATTGCCAGAAGGCATCATAACAGGTGGGGCCGATGTAGGCCCTTTAAAAGATAGACTAAACCGATACGTTCTGGAACTTAGCACTCAATTAAAGGAGATGCGAAAGAATGTCCGCGATAATCAGGAGGACAAGGATCGGGCACAAGAGCTCACAATGACGGCTTATGTTCCCTCAGCGGGTAGTAAAGTCATGGTGAAAACTCTGCCCAGCAAACCAGGGTTCGCCCCAAAATGGAGTGGGCTATATGAAATCATAATCAGTGGGGATACCTGTGCCTGTCTAGACATAAGGGGTAAAGGAGTATGGAAGCATTGGACACAATTGAAAGTATATAAAGACAACTCACTGGCTACTTTCTGAATCTGTTTTACAGGTGATCTTCATACCCTTTGTCATAAAATTCCTGTAAAGACTGGACTGTAGTGATATGTTAATCATGTTTAGAGTATTATGGGTAATGGCGTTATTTCATATTGTCACGGGAAGCGCGGTACCCCATTTACGTAAAGAGAGAGGATTGCATGTAAATACCTTTCTGTATATGTCATATGTCTATGCGAAAAAAATGGGCCAAAGCTCCTGCTGGGTGTGCGCCCATGTGCCCACCCATACGGGGGGAGGAATCCCATTAAGGCCTATCCCCTTTAAGGTAGAGGAGATGGTAGGGTGGTTATTATACTCTAATACCACCTGGAATAAGGAGGATACCATACAAACCCAAAATAGCTTGAATCCAGATCAGCTGGAACATGAGTGGAAACAGGCAGGGTATAACCCCACGAACTTTAAAGGATGGTTTCATCCCCAGTACGATAATCGAAGGTATCCAGAAGAGCTATTAGTCAGCACAGGGGGAAAACTAAACAATGCAGAGGGGGAAGTCTGCTTGGTAAACTATGACGAGACAGGGTTAGTGGTTGGATGGAGTAAGTGCAAGTATAATTACACTTTAACCAAAACCAGTACTAAACCACCAGGTGCCCTAGAATGGCCCTATGTGGGAACGTTTAATTTATCCGAAGTGCTAAACCGGACTAGCAATCTACCCTGGAGGGGAATACCTGGGATCATGTACCAACTTTGGAACAAATTTGAGGCCTATAATAATACCTATTTCATTTGCGGATATAAGGCGTATCCGTGGCTTCCACGAACCTGGACTGGGTCATGCTATATAGGATACGTAGTACCATACATCCATTATTTATCCTCCCTAACCCACCACTACGGGTACCAGTCGTTATGGCAACCAGCCAAGCGTGTTAAGAGAGCTATTACGGAAACCGAAAGATTCTGGGCTATAGCATTCCCCTGGTACAGAACAGGAAAAATAGCAAGGGAATCCATAAACATGGCAGCAGTGCTCGAACAAATAGCCAACGATACGGCTGAGTCCCTGAGAGAAATGAGTGCCGAAATGGTGGCGATCCGGACCACTGCCTTACAGAATAGGATAGCCCTAGATTATCTGTTGGCGGCGCAAGGAGGCACCTGTGCCCTGATCGGGACAGACTGCTGTACATATGTCCCAGATAGCTCCGAAAATATCACGAGCCTAGCAAATCATATCCAAGAAGAAATAAAGAAGCTCCATCAACCCACAAGCACAGGGTGGCTTGATTGGTTGCTAGGGAAAACCGGGTGGGGAGCGTGGATGATGCAAGGGATAATAATAATAGTTGTAATTTGTATGTTGATGTGTTGTGCGCTGAGCCTTATAAAGTTGTGTTGCCAAACTGCTTTGAAAACCGTGATGCCGATCGCCTCTATCGAGGAGGAACACACCAACCTGCTACCAAGGGATGAAGAACACCAATACGACACTGTCGAAGGAACAACCGAACCCCCGGACATAAGCCAGTGGCTGTAAGCACCGACGAAAGGGAGACCGAGGATGGTCATCTGGGAGCAAATGAATCGTGCTCCAGGACCAAGAGGAGGGATTGTTAGAATAAAATTTTGCTGGACAAGATTGCTGGACAAGATTTTGCTGGAAAAGACACAAACAACAAATTCGCTGACTGGGACTAATTGAATCACTGCACAGTGAGACATGCCACGCTTACACATGGCTGGAACAAAGTTCGTCTCGTGTCCTGTCTGGGACTAATTGGATCACTGAGGACTAACAAGGTTCACTGGTATCCTATCATCGAACTAATCACTTGTATCCTATTATCGAACTAATCACATTCCTCCGGGGAACAAGATGGAACGAAGACCTGAAGAGGCAGAATTGGCAACACAAGTGTGTAAACTCCTGACTGGAGGAAAATAACGATATGCGCTAATAAACGAATTGATTGGATGAATGTAAATGATCTAAAACCAACTTCTTGGAATTGTATATAAGTCGGCACATACTATAATCGGGGAGAAGGTGCTCTCGCAGACCGTGTGGTTGCAGACTCTTCTCCCAGAGCTCTGTCATTTAATAAAGTTGTCTCTCTTACTCAAAGTCTAGTTTCCGAGGAATCATTTTTCCTTCAACATGTCCATGACAGCATTGGCAGCAGCGACCACTGCACAGTCATTGTGGAGACGAAGTCACATCTTCTCACTTAGGACACCCTCCATCGTGTTGTGTGGCATTACCACCATGTTAAATGGGATAGATTCAGAACAGATCTAGCAGCTCAAAACTGGGCATCCATGAGGTGCTGCGGGTCATCAGCAGCAGCAGAATTGTATTCCACCACAATCTGTAACCTCATGGCCTGGCATATCCCTCACTCTAACCAACCCTGGTTCAACAAGGAGTGTAGAGGAGCAGCACCAGGCGTACCTAAAAATGAGGTGCCAACCTGGAGAAGCTGCAACACAGGACTACATGCATGCTAAAAAGCAGAAGCAGCATGCTATAGACAGGGCTAAGTGGTCCCACAATCAACAGATCAGATCAAAGTCCTGCCATATCTAGTCATGAATGGTGGTACCATTAAACAACTAATGGGAGGAGGCTCCAAGAATATCCCCATCCTCAATGATGGTGGAGCCCAGCACGTGAGTGCAAAACACAAGGCTGAAGTGTTTGCAACCAACTTCAGCCAGAAGTGTCAAGTGGATGATTCATATCGGCCTACTCCCGAGGTCCCCACCATCACAGAAGCCAGTCTTTAGCCAATTCAATTCACTCCACGTGATATCAAGAAACGGCTGAGTGCACCGGATACAGCAAAGGCTATGGGCCCCAACAACATCCTGGCTATCATGTTGAAGACTTGTGCTCCAGAACTAGCCATGCCTCTAGCCAAGCTGTTCCAGTACAGCTACAACACTGGCATCTATCCGACAATGTGGAAAACTGCCCAGGTATGTCCTGATCACAAAAAGCAGGACAAATCCAATCTGGCCAATTACCACCCCATCAGTCTACTCTCAATCATCAGCAAAGTGATGGAAGGTGTCATCGACAGCGCTATCAAGCGGCACCTGCTCACTGATGCCCAGTTTGGGTTCCGCCAAGACCACTCGGCTCCCGACCTCATTACAGCTTTGGTCCAAACAATGACAAAGGAGCTGAATTCCAGAGGTGAGGTGAGAGTGACTGCGCTTGATATCAAGGCAGCATTTGACCGAGTCTGGCATCAAGGAGCCTTAGTAAAACTGAAGTCAATGGGAATCAGGGGGAAAACTCTCCACTGGCTGGAGCCATACCTAGCACAAAGGAGGATGGTTGTGGTGGTTGAAGGTCAATCATCACAGCCCCAGGACATCGCTGCAGCAGGAGTTCCTCAGGGCAGTGTCCTAGGCCCAACCATCTTCAGCTGCTTCATCAATGATCTTCCCTCCAACATAAGGTCAGAAGTAGGGATGTTCACTGATGACTGCACAGTGTTCAGCACCATTCACAACTCCTCAGATAATGAAGCAGTCCATGCCCGCATGCAACAAGACCTGGACACCATTTAGGCTTGGGCTGATAAGTGGCAGGTAACATTCGCGCCACAGAAGTGCCAGGCAATGACTATCTCCAACAAGCGAGAGTCTAACCACCTCCACTTGACATTCAACGGCATTACCATCACCGAGTCCCCCACTATCAACATCCTGGGGGTCACCATTAACCAGAGACTTAACTGGACCAGCCAGATAAATACCGTGGCAACAAGAACAGGTCAGAGGCTAGGTATTCTGGGGTGAGTGTCTCACCTCCTGACTCCCCAAAGTCTTTCCACCATCTACAAGGCACAAGTCAGGAGTGTGATGGAATACTCTCCACTTGCCTGGATGAGTGCAGCTCCAACAACAATCAAGAAGCTCGACACCATCCAGGACAAAGCAGCCCGCTTGATTAGCACTCCATCCACCACCTTAAACATTCACTTCCTCCACCACTGGCGTACGTGGCTGCAGTGTGTACCATCTACAAGATGCACTGCAGCAGCTCGCCAAAGCTTCTTTGCCAGCACCTCCCAAACTCGCGACCTCTTCCACCTAGAAGGACAAGGGCAGCAGGCGCATGGGAACACCACCACCTCCAATTTCCCCTCCAAGTCACACACCATCCTGATTTAGAAGTATATCGCCATTCCTTCATCGTCGCTGCGTCAAAATCATGGAACTCCCTACCTAACAGCACTGTGGGAGTACCTTCGCCAGATGGACTGCAGCGGTTCAAGAAGGCAGCTCACCACCACCTTCTCGAGGGCAACGAGGGATGGGCAATAAATGCTGGTCTTGCCAGCAACGCCCACATCCCATAAAAGCAAATTTTAAAAAACATAAACGGAGTTATGTATTCTAACGTCACGATCAGACATCTGTCATAGGATTATATGACTGATTATACTATGCTAATTAGATGAATATAAATTATGCACGTTAAGGGAATGCCTGTCCAAGTGTGCTATGGTTAAGAGACGAAAAATTAAGTTTCACGGTCGTTACTTAAATGTCCACAGATGTCTGCAAGCAGCCCTTCCAGTTGGTTTCAGCAGCACAGTGGGTAGCACTCTTGCCTCTGAGTGAGAAAGTTGTGGGTTCAGGCCCCATTCCAAAGATTTGAGCACAAAATCTAGGCTGACACTCTCAGTGCAGTACTGAGGGAGTGCTGCACTGCCGAAGCTGCTGTCTTTCATAAGAGATGTTAAACTGAGGCCCTGTCTGCACTTTCAGGTGGCCGTAAAAGATCCCACAGACACTATTTTGAAGAAGAGCGGGGGCGTTCTCCCCTGTGTCCTGGTAAATATTTATCTCTCAACCAACATCATTAAAACAGATGATCTGGTCATTATCACATTGCTGTTTGTGGGACTTTGCTGTGCGCAATTTGGCTGCCGTGTTTCCTACATTACAACAGTGACTACACTTAAAAAGTATTTCATTTGTTGTGAAACGCTTTGGGACGTTCTGAGGTCAAGAAAGGCGTTATAGAAATATAAGTCTGGGTGGAGCTAAGAAGCACCAACGGGCAGAAAACATTGGTGGGAGTTGCCTATAGGCCTCCAAACAGTAGTGGTAACGTGGCGGATTGCATCAAACAGGAAATTAGAGACGCATGTAACAAGGGTACTACAGTAATCATGGGTGACTTTAATATACAGATAGACTGGCCAAACCAAATTAGCAATAATACTGTGGAGGATGAATTCCTGGAGTGTGTACGAGATGGATTTTTAGACCAGTATGTTGAGGAGCGAACTAAGGAACAGGCTATCCTAGATTGGGTATTGTGTAATGAGAAGGGGTTAATTAATAATCTTGTTGTGTGGGGTCCTTTAGGGAAGAGTGACCATAACATGATAGAATTCTTCAGTAAGATGGAAAGTGAAGAAGTCCAATCCGAAACTAGGGTCCTAAATCTTAACAAAGGAAACTACGAAGGTGTGAGGAGTGAGTTGGCTATGATAGATTGGTGAGCTTCATTAAAAGGCATGATGGTGGATAGGCAATGGCTGACATTTAAAGAACGAATGCATGAATTGCAACAGTTATACATTCCTTTCTGGGGTAAAAACACAAAAGGAAAAGCGGCCCAACCATGGCTAACAAAAGAAATTAAGGATAGTATTAGATCCAAAGAGGAGTCATATAAAGTTGCCAGAAAAAGTAGCAAGCCTGAGGATTGGGAGCATTTTAGACTTCAGCAAAAAAGAACCAAGAGATTGATTAAGAGGGGAAAAATAGAGTATGAGAGTAATCTTGCAAGGAACATAAAAGAGGTCTGTAAAAGCTTCTACAAGTATGTAAAAAGAAAAAGATTAGTGAAGACAAATGTAGGTCCCTTACAGTCAGAAACAGGAGAATTTATAATGGGGAACAAGTAAATGGCAGAGCAATTAAACAAGTACTTTGGTTCTGTCTTCACGGAAGAGGACACAAATAACCTCCCAGAAATGCTAGGGAACCAAGGGTCTAGTGAAAAGGAGGAATTAAAGGAAATTAGTACAGGTTGACTATCCCTTATCCGAAAACCTTGGGACCAGCTGTGTTTCGGTTTTCGGAAATTTTCGGATTTCAGAAGGTATTATTTCAGACTGGGAAACTCTGAACATTAAATTAATTTGGTAATTAGTATTTGTATTTAATATAAATTTTAAAAGTTCAGGCTACCTCTTGCGACTGTTCCGTGTCTCATTCCCCTTCCTGCTTCTCTGTGCTGCTGCTCACAGTCTATTTACAGCTCCCCCTGCTCCGTGTCTCATTCCCCTTCCTGCTTCTCTGAATTCCTTGACTTAGCGGGGGTCTGGGGCTCGACTACCGCTGCCAGTTGTGGGAAAGCCGGATATCGGCTGACTCCTACGCTAAGCTGGCCCGCAAATCAGGTCGGGGGGGGAGAAAAGAAAATCGGACGGGCCGCTGCAGCTATCGGACGGGCCGCTGTATTGTTGGGTTCACTCTCCCGGTACCTCCTTCACACTGCCCTGCTCGGCTTGCAATCTCCTACCCAGGAGGGAACTCTGTGACCCTCTGCCCTGCTCACAGGGAAAGGCAGAGCTCCCTCAGTCACACTTAACATCGAGAGCGAAGGCCGGCGTGTCGACAATCTGCAGGAATTCTTGTTCTGGGCCCTGGAGGACCACTCCTGCCATGTTTTGCGCCACTCGGGTCATGTCGTGCCCACGGCTTACGCTGAACGAAAAAACTTTCGGTTTTCAGCGGTTTTCGGTTTTCGGAAGTTCGGATAAAGGATAGTCTACTTGTATTAGTAAAAAAATAGTGTTGGAGAAATTATAGAGCCATAGGCCTAGAAATTCGGTATAGCCGCGTTTGGGGCGCTAGTCCTGGCGATGCGCAAAGTTTAGCGCCAGGCGCAATATAGCGCCACCTAGCGCGATATTGGGTTGCAGCACCCCTAAAGGTGATTGCGGTGCTAAATCAGGCGCTGCACGCTACTCTTAAGGCGCTAACCCAGCGGCGCAACCCAATTTCGCAACAGCGAAGGTGCTGTCAATAATCACTTTCCCTGAGACACACTGGCACCGGCCAGCTCTTAAAGGGGCAGGTCAATTGGCATCACCAGACACACTCACTGCCTTGTAGGCCTTCAAAGCGGTGGGAGCCTACCTGTGGTGCACCAGCCTAGCAAGACATGGAAAGGATGAGGCAGAGGGCGGAACGCCTCACTGTTGGGGCATTGGATGCTTTGGTTGGCACAGTGGAATCAAGGCCAAGGAAGATGGTCGGAATGTGATTTATGTTTTGGACAGTCTCCCGGGTGTGAGAGGCAGTTATGTGTCAGTGTATTAGTTTTGCTTTCTGTTGCCACAGCTTTCTCATGTTTGAAGGAACCACATTTTGTGTAATGAAACACTTTCTTCATTTACAATGGCCATGCCTGCTATTTACATGCATCTTGCCCTTCACAGGCTTGGGGGTATCAGACCGGTTCCATTCCTGTTCTTGGAATGGCAGCAAGCATTCCATGAGAGGGGCCTAGAAGCTACTTCTGATCAGCCTCTGATGCGCAGCCTGAGAAGAGCCGCTCGCGTAGAAGTTCAGGCCAGCAGGCACCTTCTCAGCCACCGACAGAGATGTCCTGCACCTTATCTGAGGCTGCAGATCTGGCTGAAGCAGCTGGCACAGCTCAGTCACCACCTCCTTTCTAAATCGCAGCCTTCTGACACACTGCTCCTTCGGCATGTTCATGTAGGAAAACTGCTGTCGGAAAACCCTGCCAGTGTAAGGTCTGCTGTGGTGATGTCTGTTGGCCCTCCTCCGTCTGGCCATGCTCGCCCCCCCTCTCCCAGCGTCTCAGTGCCCTTTCCAGATGATTCAGCAGCAGGACGTTCCCCTCCAATGCAGCCCCCATAATAAGTGCCCACAGGAAGGTACCCCGTTGTCAAGGCTCACCAACAGCAAGGTGATGGTCAGAAGGCTGAAGATCGTCTGCCTGCGCTGGCTCAGTGGTCAAATGGCTCTCAATGTGCAGCTCAGCAACTCTTTGTAGCTCTCGAGGAAGTTGTGCTCCAAAAATGGCTGCCGCTTTTAAGCCACACCAGTCCCCTTTAAATAACGCTCCTCCAGCCCGAGAGCGACTTGGTAAGGCTGCAGGTAAGCTGTCACTATTAGCGCCAGGCGCTACAGAGGGGGGCGCCACTGAATTTCCAGTCCAGGGCGCCCAAAAGGCATTGCACACTCAAATGACGTGAGCGGGCGCTAAGATTTAGCGCCGGCGCTAAATGCATGCTCAATATGGGGCGAGGCGCTAGGCGCCCTGCGCCCACCCGGAAATTGGCTAACGGCCCACTTCTCGGCCTCTTTAGGCATTAATTGGTGGCGCAACCAACCGAATTTCTCCCCCATAGAATTATACAGCACAGAAAGAGCCCTTCGGCCCATTGTGTCTGCGATGGCCACCAAGCCCTGTCTATTCTAATCCCATTTTCCAGCACTTGGTCCGTAGCCTTGTATGCTATGGCATTTCAAGTGCTCATCGAAATGCTTCTTGAATGTTGTGAGGGTTCCTGCCTCTACCACCCTTTCAGGCAGTGAGTTCCAGGTTCCAACCACCCTCTGGGTGAATTAGTGGGACTGAAAGCTTACTATTCCCCAGGGCCTGATAATCTGCATCCCAGAGTACTAAAAGAGATAGCCATGGAAATAGTGGATGCATTGGTTGTCATCTTCCAAAATACTATAGATTATGGAACAGTTCCTGCAGATTGGAGGGTGGCAAATGTAACCCTACTATTTAAAAAAGGAGGGACAGAGAAAACAGGGAACTACAGACCGGTTAGCCTAACATCAGTTGTAGGGAAAATGCTAGAAAATATCAACGGGATTATATAAAGTCAACATGGATTTATGAAAGGGAAATCGTGTTTGACAAACCTACTGGAGTTTTTTGAGGATGTAACTGGTAGGATAGATAAGGGAGAACCAGTGGATATGGTGTATTTGGATTTTCAGAAGGCCTTTGCTAAAGTCCCACATAAGAGGTTAGTGTGCAAAATTAAAGCACATGGGATTGGGGTAATATGCTGGCATGGATTGAAAATTGGTTAACAGACAGGAAACAGAGAGTAGGAATAAATGGGTCTTTTTTGAGGTGGCAGGCGGTGACTAGTGGGGTACTGCAGGGATCAGTGCTTGGGCCCCAGCTATTCATAATATATATCAATGATTTGGATGAGGGAACTAAATGTAATATTTCCAAGTTTGCTGATGACATGAAACTAGGTGGGATTGTGAGTTGTGAGAAAGCGGCTTCAAGGCAATTTAGACAAGTTGAATGAGTGGGCAAATACATGGTAGATGCAGTATAATGTGGATAAATGTGAAGTTACCCACTTTGGTAGGAAAAACAGAAAGGCAGAGTATTTTTTAAATGGTAATAGATTGGGAAATGTTGATGTACAAAGGGACCTGGGTGTCCTTGTACACCAATCACTGAAAGCAAACATGCAGGTGCAGCAAGCAGTTAGGAAGGCAAATGGTATGTTGGCCTTCATTGTAAGAGGATTTGAGTACAGGAGCAAGGATGTCTTACTACAGTTATACAGGGCCTTGGTGAGACCACACCTGGAGTACTGTGTGCAGTTTTGGTCTCCTTACCTAAGAAAAGATATACTTGCCATAGAGGGAATGCAGCGAAGGTTCACCAGACTGATTCCTGGGATGGCAGGACTGTCGTATGAGGAGAGATTGGTTTGACTAGGCCTGTATTCACTAGAGTTTAGAAGAATGAGAGGGGATTTCATTGAAACGTATAAAATTCTGACAGGGCGAGACAGACTGGATGCAGGGAGGATGTTTCCCCTGGCTTAGGTGTCTAGAACGAGGGGTCACAGTCTCAGGATACGGGGTAGGACATTTAGGACTGAGATGAGGAGAAATTTCTTCACACAGCAGGTGGTGAACCTGTGGAATTCTCTACCACAGAAGGCTGTGGAGGCCAAGTCACTGAATATATTTAAGAAGGAGATAGATAGATTGGGGTATGGGGAGAAAGCGGGGATATGGTATTGAGATAGAGACTCAGCCGTGATCATATTGAATGGTGGAGCAGGCTTGAAGGGCCGAATTGCCTACTCCTGCTCCTATTTTTCTATGTTTCTATGTTTCTAAGTCTTTCTTTCTTATGTGCTGTGGCCAAGATGAGCTAAAATAAGAATGCAAGGAAAGGTATACACTAGAGATAGCTATGAATCCCAATTGAAACTAAATTTGAGATGATGGATGGCCCAATTAATAATCCCATATAATGTCTCTATCAGGAAATGAATTCGAACTGTACTATCTACGAAATTGCTCCTTCATTGTCTCTCCATATTTGTGTGGTTTATTTATTACAATACAATAAGTTTCCTTGGAAATTCTACTTTACATCATGCTACAAGCATTAAAGGTATTTGACACCCATTATGGTAAACTATTGCTCCAAGGCCTGTAGACAAGACAGGGAACATATCATGCAACGTTATTCATTAATGCACACCAGTGATCAATTCCAAAATCCCTGGTATAATAATTTTAGCAATTACAGCAAATTATAGATTACAAACAGCACTCGGTTTATTATTCCTTTGGGGTAAATTAAATAAAAGACATGCAAAGCTTTACTTAGTTTTGGTAAGTACTTATGTATTCCACAGGATCTGCTGTACAATATCAGCAGGTAGGCAGATTTTGTTCTATTTCCTGCTGATGTTAGTGGGATATCTATTTCCTATTCGGATCAGTTAGAAAGCAATAGTGGAATTTTTTTTCTAATACTGCTCTGTTTCCAGCTAATTGTATTTAATTTTTCTACCCTTTCACTGCCACTCTGCTAACTGTTGTAGAATCTGCTGAGTGACATTAGCCATGGCATTCCCTGGTCCTGTGCTCTTCACCTGTGGGCACAAAGAAAGAAAGAACTTGCATTTCTATAGTGCCTTTCATGACCTCAGGATGTCCCAAAGGGCTTCACAGGCAATTATGTATTTTTGAAATGTAATCACTTTTGAAATGCAGGGGTGAATTTTAACACCTGAAAACGGGTGGGTAGGGGTCGGGTCTGATGTTAACATTTAAAAAATTTGCAAACCCAACCCCAACCTGCCTCCAACCCACCCACTTCTGGGTTTAACGATGATGGGACAAGGGGTGGGCAACCAACCCGCTCCCAGGAGGTGGGTTAGCAATTTAACTTTGTTAATGAGGTTTCCAGCCTCTGATGTAACCTGCTTTGCAGGTTTTACAGTGGGTGGGCCGAGTATCCCAGGCCTTGGGAAACCCAGCAGCTGAAGCGAGGCGAGGACAGCTTCGGGGAGAAGGTGATTGCCTGTTCAGCGCTGCTAGTGGGCCAGGAGGAGCAGGAGTGCTTCCCCGCACCCCCTACCCCGGCTTTTGACTCTCTCTCTCACTATATGAAGACCACCCCTCATACAAAGTAGGGATTCAGACCCACGGGGTCATGGATCGGACCCCCCCTCCGGGGTCGTGGATCGGACCCCCCTCTGGGGTCGTGGATCGGACGCCCCCTCCGGGGTCGTGGATCAGACTTACCTGCTCCTGCGGCCTGCTCTGGAGTCTTCCCCCCCCCCCCCCACCTCCCAGATTGGGAGCCAAGCCTGTCAATCAAGCTGAGTTCCGGGCAGGAAACCTGTCAAGAAGAAAAGACGCACACTGTGGAGTTAGCATGCGGGGAACTTTTGGGTTTCCCATCCGAAACTCCGCCCCCGCCCCCCCCCCCCGCCGCCGCCTACGTAACCCACCCTTGTTATTATCCAGGCCATAGTAACTGTTGTAATGTAGGAAACACGGCAATTAGTTGAGGGATAAATATAGGCCAGGACACCAGGGAGAACTCCCCTGCTCTTCTTCTTTCCTACATTACAACAGTGATTACTCTTCAAAAGTATTGGATTGGCTGTAAAGTGCTTTGGGATGTCCTGAGGTCTTGAAAGGCTCTATATAAATGCAAGTCGTTCTTTCTTTTCCAAATAGTGGCCATGGGATCCTTTATGTCCACTTGGGCACCTCCGACAGTGCAGCACTCCCTCAGTACAGCACTGAGAGTGCCAGCCTAGATTTTTGTGCTCAAGTCTCTGGAGTGGGACTTGAACCCACAACCTTCTGACTCAGAGGCGAGAGTGCTACCCACTGAGCCACAGCCTGACAACAAGGCTGTGGTTTACTCCTCAATTGCAAAATAATCTTCTCAGGGTGGCCATGTTGCATTTACTAATTTGCAGGTTCTGGCTTTCAAAATCTCCCAGATATTTTCAGTTTCAATAGTGAATATTTGGAACAGATTCCTGTCAAAAGCAGTTAATTTTGTGCTGAGTAACATCTTTAAAAATTAAACATATGAATGGTACTAGGGATGAGGGACTTCAGTTATGTGGAGAGGCTACAGAGCTGGGATTGTTCTCCTTGGAGCAGAGATGAGTAAGGGGGGATTTAATAGAGGTATTCAAAATCATGGGGGGTTTTAATAGAATAAATAGGGAGAAATTGTTTCCACTGGCAGGAGGGTTGCCTTCAGCTGTTTAAACCCTAATATATCTTTATGTGGCTCGGGGTCAAATTTTGTCTGATAAAGCTCCTGTGAAACGCTTTGGAACATTTTACTACATTAAAGGCGCTATATAAATACAAGTTGTTGTTGTGATCTTCCCCAACCTACCTTCCCTCCTTTGAATGTCTTGGCATCTACTGTGCTGACTGCTGAACATTTAAGGCCATCTAATGATCTATTCTTTGAACGCCTGAGGTCAGTCCCTGTCCGTTTGGCTCCAACATGCTATTTGCCCTATTAGTGGCCTGAAATAACACCACCTAACCCACAACACCCAACAAAATCCACTCATAAGACCCCATGAGTCAGCTCCCTCTCCCTCACCTCATAAAGACAACAACAACAACTTGCATTTATATAGCACCTTTAACATAGTAAAACATCCCAAGGCACGTCACAGGAGCGTAATCAGACAAAATTTGATGTCGAGCCACATAAGGAGACATTAGGACAGGTGACCAAAAGCTTGCTCAAAGAGGTAGGTTTTAAAGAGCATCTTAAAGGAGGAGAGCGAGGTAGAGTAGCGGAGAGGTCTAGGGAGGGAATTCCAGAGCTTGGGGCCTCGGCAGCTGAAGGCACGGCCGCCAATGGTGGAACGATTAAAATCGGAGATGCTCTAGAGGCTAGAATTGGAGGAACACAGAGATCTTGGAGGGTTGTAGGTGCTGGAGGAGGTTACAGAGATAGGGAGGGGTGAGGCCATGGAGGGATTTGCATTGAAGGATTTGAAAACCCCCATTTTATAAAGCTCATCCCCTGTACAGATTAAATAAGATTATGGCCTAGAAATTCATTGTAGCCACTTTTGGGGCGTTAAAGTCGGGCGGCCGCTAAAGTTTGCGCCCGCCGCCAAATCGAGGCCACTTCTGCGATATTCATTAGCTTCGCCCTAAGAGTTTGCTCGAGCGCTAAAACTGGTGCTGGACGCCTCTCTTTAGGCGCTAAGCCGGAGGTGCTGAGTGAGAGCGCCCAGGCCGGGCGCAGCGCAGGTGCGGCCATCTCGTGATTGACAGCAGACACCCTGGCGCCGGCCAGCTCTTAAGGGGGAAGGGTCGACTTTGTCTGCTGCCACGCCCTGGATAGTGGAGCCCTCCAGCTAGGCCTGAACACTGCTGCTGGACCCAAATAGCGCCTGAAGCCATGCAGAGGGCCTGTGAATGAGCGCAGCGCTTCTCAGAGCGTGATCTGAGTGTGCTGGTTGGTGGTGTGGAGAAGAGGCGCCATATTTTGTACCCGGACAATGGCAGGAAGGCGCCGCTCCGCGCCTACCGGAGAGCCTGGAGGCATGTCGCCAGCAAGGTGTCAGCCAACAGCGAGGTCCCCAGGACCGGTGTCCAATGCCGCAAAAAGTTTAATGACCTCACGCGGATTGTCAGGGTGAGTACCCTTTCCAGTGACCTCCTCATCCTTGCATGTGCACCTCACATTATGGGCAAAGGGACCTGAAAGCCCTAATGGCCAGCCCTCATCTAGCAGCTATGGAACAGGCATGAACATCAATTGCACATTCTGCACTTAACACACTGGCCAAGCTATTCCACCATGGGAGGCAGTGCACACAAGATCAGGGCGACACACTGGCCAGGCTATTCCACCATGGGAGGCAGTGCACACAAGATCAGGGCGACACACTGTACTTAGAGGCCGTCCTTTCTCTTGCAGGCCAAGCTGGCTAATAATCGGAAGAGCCGGACTGCGACCGGGGGAGGCCGACCCCAGATCCAGCCGCTCACCGAGCTTCAACATTGCGTGGAGCGCATCATGGGTGCCCGGGTGATTGGCCCCGTTGCATGTGGAGATGCCGACCTTGTTCTGGGCACCAATGGTAAGGACATCCACGTTTGGACCTCTCTCGTCCCACTTGCGCATCAGATCTACATCCTTTGCCACTGTCCGAACAATGCGCTGAATGCCACCACTCATGCATCCCTCGCTGACGCCCTCTCCTCACTCTAAAGCTACTCTTGTGCCTTCCTGGTTTCAGATGGTGAGGAGGAGGTCCCTGAACTTGCCAGTGACAGCCCCTCAGAGGAGGAGGAGGAGCAAGAGGAAGGCGGCCCATCAGGGGAACCCTCAGCCGTGGCAACCCATGCCAATGTAGGGGACACGTCTTCCCTGGAGGGGAGCGTCGCGGAAGTGTCGGAGGGGAGGGGAGCTCATGGGACCTGCGGCCTGCAGAAATGCGGGAGGGGGGTGCCAGCTCGGCGGCCTTCTCCCCAGAGGGGGGAAGGGTCGGAGGGGAGTCCAATTGCTGGGCCCAGCGGCGTCCAGCAAAGCAGGAAGGGTCGGCCAGCTCGGCGGCCTTCTCCCCAGAGGGGGGAAGGGTCGGAGGGGAGTCCAATTGCTGGGCACAGCGGCCTCCAGCAACACAGGAAGGGTCGGCCAGCTCGGCGGCCTTCTCCCCAGAGGGAGAGTCCGGCCTCCAGTCCGGAGATGGTCTTCGCCGAGGAGATGGAACGCCTCGAGGACTTGTCCGCGGACTCGGAGCGCCGGCACACGGAGCTCATGGGGGTAGTGGCACGGTTGCCTGAGGCCATCGATTCCCTCTCTCGGAGTGTCACCGACGTCGGGGCCTCACAGGCCATCAGTTTGGCGGAATTCAGGGCAGAGCAGGCAGCGAGTCGGGCGGCATTCGGGGCAGATCAGGCAGCGAGTCGGGCGGCATTCGGGGCAGCTCAGGCAGCGAGTGGGCAGCTGATCAGTGGTGCCGTGCAGTCACTGGGTGCTCTGATGAGGTCACTGAACAGGTCAACACGGGCACTCACTGCTGCCACACTCGCTGTGTCAGCCAGGCATCGCCAGGGCACCCGGCGCGCTGCAGCAGCACAGCGGTCTGTCCCTCGGCAGATTGGTGCGCATGCTGCAGTGCTGGCCCGGGCGAGTGCCAGTGTCTCAGGCGACCAGCGAGCGCCTGCCATCCGCCAGCTTGCCCCCATTCCTCCAGCCGCCACTGCCACTCCCCCAGTGGAGCTGCCAGGAGCTGCTGCAGTGACTGATGCTGGCCAGCCACAGCTGCAGCATTCAACAGCCGCCCGCTCAACGGCCAGACCTCGAGTAGGCCGACCCCCAAGGGCATCTGCCGTCATGACATGTGCCCCTCTGGAGCCTGCCCCCAGCCTTGCAGCAGCCAATGGCCTTACTTTGAGGAGGAGCAGCAGGGCGGGCAGGGGCCACACAAAGATGGCCAAGGCATCGACCTAGCGGGCCAAAAAGTCGAATGTGTGGCCAGTTGTGTTTGTTTTTTGAGGCCGAGAATTGGATGTTTGTTTTTTGAAGGCCGAGGATGTGATGTTTGTTTTTTACGAAGGCCGAGGATGACGGCCATTTTAGTTGCACTGTTTTGTTAATCCTCTCCAGGTTGTGGGAGCGAGTAATGTGTTTGAGTGTTTTTTGGGGGTTTCGTCTGTTTTTGGTTTTCATGTGGGAGGGGCCCTGAGTTTGTACAATAAAGCATTTTATTTATTAACATTGTCCATGTTTGATCTTTGAAGTGTTTGTTGCCTTAACCAGCTGAGGGCTTGCGGAGCGGCTGCAATCATGTTCTTTCATTGGCACAAGCCATTCCCTGACAGGGGGCCGAGAAGTGACGTTCAATAAGCCGCCGACGGGCGGCCCTTGGACCTTGTGCCTCCCTCCTGGGCTGGTACTCCTCGTCCTCCTCCTCCTCATGCTCCTCCTGCTCCTCCTCCTGAGGTGGGGGTCCAACGTGAGGTGGCAGTGCCTGAGTCCTGCGGATAGCCAGGTTGTGCAGCATGCAGCAAACGACGACGAATTGGGAGACTCGGTCCTGCGAATACTGGAGGGCTCCCCCGGAGCGATCGAGACAGCGGAACCGTTGCTTGAGGACGCCGACTGTTTGTTCTATGATGTTCCTAGTCGCTTGATGGCTCTCGTTGTATGCCTCTTCAGCAGGGGTCGTGGGCGCGCGGAGCGGGGTCATGAGCCAGGTACACAAAGGATAGCCTTTGTCCCCGATAAGCCATCCTCTTGGGGGAGGCTGTGCCTGGAACATGTCAGCCACAGTTGTCTGTCGCAGGATAAAGGCATCGTGGCTGCTGCCTGGAAAGCGGGCATTGACAGCTAGGATGCGCTGCCTGTGGTCACACACCAGCTGTACATTGAGGGAATGGTAGCCCTTCCGGTTGCAGTAATCCTCGGCATGCTCCAGAGGTGCGTGCAGTCAATGGCGCCCTGCACCATGGGGAAGCCCGCTATTCTTGCAAATCCCACTGCACGCTGCTGCTGCTTGTCCAGGGTCATGGGGAAGGAGATGAATTGATGTCTCCTTGTGAAAAGGGCTTCGGTCACCTGGCGGATGCAGCAATGCACGGCGAACTGGGAGATGTTAGCGATGTCCCCAGCAGCGGATTGGAAGGAGCCGGTGGCATAGAAGTTGAGAGCCACCGTCACCTTCACTGCCACCGACAGAGACGTCCTGCGCATCAGCTGTGGCTGCAGATCTCTCTGAAGCAGCTGGCAGATGTCTGCAACCACCTCCCTTCTGAATCGCAGCCTCCTTACACACATCGCGGCAGACATGGTCAGATAGGAGGACTGCTGGCGGTATACCCTGGGTGGGTAAGGCCTCAGTTGGCGACGCCTGTTGCCCCCTCTGCGTCTAGCCAGGGCTGCCACTCTCTCACGGCGTCTGTAAGCCCTTCTGGCATAAGGCTGAAAGTCAGCGTTGGCACCCAATGCAGCCCCCATTATATGCTGGCAAACAATGAGCTCTCAATGAAGGCAAAGATAATTGCTAAGCTCTGGCCTGAGCCAAAAATACCTGTCCTAGTGTTGGTCCAAACCAGTAAGCTCTCCTTCTTGGTCTCTCTCCAAAAATCCGTTGCACAAGAGTGAATGCTGCAAAATGGCTGCCCTTTATAGTGCAGGGTAAGTGCCCTTTAATTAGCGCTCCCCGCGGCCCGCCTCGGCTGTGTACCGTTCCACTTCACAGTCGTTCGGGCCGCCCGGCGCACAATGGGGCGGCGCGAGTGAAGTTCCGGTTTGGGGCGCACAAAGGGCGTTGCACTAGGAAATGACGTCATGATCTGCACGCGCAGCAGGGCGCGCGCTAAGACTTTGCGCCGGCGCTAAATGTGTACTGAAGTTGGGGCGAGGCGCAGGTCGCGCTGCGCCCGGGCGCTAAGCGCCTAGCGCTCGAGATCTACTCCTCCTAAGGCGCTAACGGCTGGCGCGCCCAACTGAATTTCTAGGCCTATATCTATTTTCAAGTCATGGATGATTAGCAGTAATCAGACAAATAGGAAGTGATGAGGGATTGTGAGGAGACTGATTAAAGTAAATAAAGCAATGCAACATGGGAAAGGAATTGATTGCTTTTGAGAGGGATGGAGTTCAAGATGGGGTCAGCCACCGATTAGAGAAATTAGTGAATGCAATACTCCAGAGGACAGTCACACAGTGACCCTAAAACTGTCCCATCGGACGGTGATGACCCTAACAGACCAGCTACACAGTGACCTCTGCCCAATGGCCAAAACAATACTGGCCATTAACCTGCCGTAAAATCAAAATTAAAAGCAAAAACTGCTGGAAAACACACAGCAGGTTAGGCAGCATCTGTGGAGATAGAAACAGAGCTTCAGGTCGATGACCTTTCATCAAAACTGGAAGATGTTAGAGATTAAGCAAGTTCAGAGCCAAGGAAAATGGTGGGAGTGGGATGGGAAAGAACAAAAGGGAAGGTCTGTGATAGGGTGG
The DNA here is from genome assembly GCF_052327205.1 of Somniosus microcephalus. Taxonomy (NCBI): domain Eukaryota; kingdom Metazoa; phylum Chordata; class Chondrichthyes; order Squaliformes; family Somniosidae; genus Somniosus; species Somniosus microcephalus. The sequence continues at coordinate 251,644,247 of NC_140987.1, read as the reverse complement.
AGGGCAGGAGTGATTAAATGACAAAAGGGATGATGGTGCAAGGCAAAAGGGAGCGGTAATGGGAGAAGTAAAGAAACAAAAGATGGGTCCAGAGGAGGTATAGATGGCAAAAGCAGAATACCAGAGGGGGAGAGAAGCATGGAAAATATGGCAAAGAGGTGAAGGCTCCTGTGGCTCAGGAATGTGGCAGAGAACGGTGGATAGGCCCTGGGGATGTGGACCACCCCGCCGGCTGTGTGCCGATAGAGGACCCCCATCCCAAACACCAGCCCACATTTCCAACACCCCCACCCCCAGCCCATACCTTCCCCACCCCACCCCTTCCCACTCCCACGCCCTGCCCACACCTCACCCCCACACCCTGCCCACACCTCCCCCACCCCCTGCACACACCTCCCCCACCCCCTACCCATACCTCACCCCCAACCCCACCCCCACCCCCTGCCCACACCTCCTCCCAACCCCCACCCCCATGCCCTGCCCACACCTCACCCCCACGCCCTGCCCACACCTCCCCCACCCCCTGCTCACACCTCCCCCACCCCCTGCCCACACCTCCTCCCAACCCCCACCCCCACCCCCTGCCCACACCTCACCCCCACGCCCTGCCCACACCTCACCCCCACGCCCTGCCCACATCTCCCCCACCCCCTGCCCACACCTCACCCCTGTTGTGTATTTTGAATGTTGTATTTGAATTGTCCCAGATAGCTTATCGTAGTTGTGATGTACAATGCACTATGGGAAATAGAGTACAGGGAGTTGAGAGGACTCTCTTGAAAGTGATGGCTGTTAACTGAACTCTGTCTCCTGCGTACTCTTTTAATTGTTATACAAGCAAGGTTATTAAACTCTTGGGCCTAGAAATTCACTATGGCCCCGCCAGCTGGCTAGCGCCCAGAAGTTAGTGCTGGGCGGGAAGCCTATAGCGATCGTCAGATATTCATTGTTAGCGCCCCAATTCGGAAGCGGGCGCTATACCAGGGTGTGCCCGCCTCCGCTTGGGGCGCTGACACTGAATATCAGCGCTCTTGGCGCCGCTGCGCCAGCTGCTGCGGAGCGGCAGGCTGCGGTACTGCAGGCCTCCTCCTTCTCTTAAGGGGGAGGTGCCTGCAACAGCCGGAGCCCCGATCGCGAGTGCCGGCAAAAGAGCCCAGCACAACGGAGAAGTGCCGGGCTCCCGCAAACCAGCCGGCAATGCCGCGGGGGGGGGGGGGTGGAGGAGGCCGGGGAAGGAGGTGCGGCCAGGCGGCCGCCGAAAAAGCGTCCGGCCGCACCTTCCCCTTTAAAGCGCCCCACTAAGGATTCAGCACGGCCCCGTTTTCTGGTTGCTGTTTGCGGCCGCTTCGGAGGAGGCGGCCGCAACTAAATATGGGGATCGGGCCGGTTTCGGGGCGGTACCGGGGCACTGCGCACACTGATGACATCATCGGTGCCGGCGCAGCGCTAACGGCTACCGCCGCCAATACCGCTGCGCTGGATATCTGCGCAAACTCATTTTTGGCGCAAAATCATTCTTTAGGCGTTAACTGGGCGCAAAGCTGGCAGCGCCTTAATGAATTTCTAGGCCTTGAGATTTAAAAAAAAGTGGCGACGAGGGCGTCTGAAATTACGTGGCTCTGCTGTGCAGAAGATAGTCGGGTTTTACGTGTTTAAAACTGTTATTTTTGCCGTGGACAGTTAAATAAAGTGAGGCTGGCTCGAGGATAAAGGAGCTTGAAATGGCGGGAAGACGAGACGGCGTATAAGGTACTAACGACTTGAGAAAGGGGAGGAAAAGCAGTGAGTAAATCGGGAAGGACATTTATTCAACTGTGAAACGATCTGTGAATTGAAGCACTAAATAACTGATAGTGATTTTAGTTGAGTTCAACATTGGAAGGATCCTTAGTGAATGATAATTAGGAGCCTGAGAGAAGGACAATGGCTGGAATTATTGGTAACATTGGACCGTTTGATGAGAATGTCGAACAATGGAGCTTATACACAGAACGATTTGAATACTTCACACAAGCAAATGACATTGGAGGGAACAAAGTAGTACCTACATTGTTAAGTGTGATGGGACCAAAGACTTTCAATCTTTTGCGTAATTTAGTGCATCCAGATAAACCAGGGACTAAACAATATAGCGAAATTGTGGAGATACTAAAAGGGCATTTTTCACCCAAACCCCTAGTCATAGCTGAGAGGTTTAGGTTTCACAGGTGTAACCAGGGAGAAGGAGAAACAGTGACCATGTTTGTAGCTGCACTAAAAAGACTATCAGAGCACTGTGAGTTTAATGACGTGCTAAATGATACTATAAGAGACAGGCTAGTGTGTGGTATGAGAACTGAAGCCATACAGAAGAGACTATTAGCGGAGAGTAATCTGACTCTACAAAAGGCCATTGAAATCATGGCTACTGGGTCTCACCCTTGCTAGAGGGGCAGCCTGTGCGAATGCAGATCGATACCGGGGCAGCAGTATCTCTTATGTCAGAGACAGTCTACAAAAAGACATTAAAGCACCTTCCACTTCAGCCAGCTAACATAGCGTTAAAGACATATACCGGTGAAAGAGTAACCGTGAGAGGTATCACTGAGGTCACAGTTCAGTTGAATGGACAAACTAGGAAGTTACCACTCTACGTAGTTAAAGGAGACTACCCCTCCCTGCTGGGACGTTCGTGGATGGAGAGAATAAAATTAGACTGGTCATCAGTCTACATGATGTCACACAATGATCCAGGCTTACCTGCCATCTTAAAGAAACATGCAGAAGTCTTTAATGGAGAACTGGGTAGCATGAAAGATATTACTGTGAAGCTTCGTATTAAGCAGGATAGCAAACCCAAGTTCATGAAGGCACGACCCGTACCTTATGCCATCAGATCAAAAGTTGAGGCTGACTTAGAAGCCCTAGTTGAAAGCGGAGTACTAGAACCAGTCAGCGTGAGTGAATGGGCAACGCCCATCGTACCAGTGCTCAAGAAAGGGGGTGGAATTAGGATATGTGGAGATTTCAAAGTAACTGTTAACCCTGTATTGTCAGTGGAGCAATATCCGCTTCCCCATATTGATGATTTGTTTGCGGGATTTGCTGGGGGCCAGAAGTTTAGCACAATCGACCTCTGTCAAGCCTACCTGCAAATGCATGTGGATGAACAGTCACGAGAAATGCTGACTATTGTGACGCACAAGGGCCTATTTAGGTATCGTCGACTTCCTTTCAGAATTACATCAGCTCCAGCGCTTTTCCAATGTGCTATGGACGAGATCCTTAGTGGATTGCCTGGAGTCCAGTGCTACTTAGATGATATCTTAGTTACTGGGTGTGATGACCAAGACCATCTGCGTAACTTGGACGCAACGCTACAGAGACTGAGGGATTACGGACTCAGAGATCGCAGGGATAAATGCGATTTTTTTCAAGCATCAGTTGAGTACCTCAGTCATGTGATCGATGCCACAGGCCTTCACAAGGCACCGTCCAAGACCAAGGCAATCGTGGATGCCCCAACACCTGAAAATATCAGCCAGCTGCGTTCTTTTCTAGGGTTACTGAACTACTATGGACGGTTCATACCGAACCTAGCCTCGATGATGAGGCCGTTGCATTGGTTGCTATGTAAAGACAAAAGTGGGAATGGACTAACAAGTGCCAGGAGGCATTCATGACAGCAAAGGACACGCTCCTGAAGTCAGAGGCTTTGATGCATTTTAACCCTTCATTACCAATACAGTTAGCTTGCGATGCATCGTCATATGGTGTGGGAGCGGTCGTTTCTCATATCATGCCAAACGGAGAAGAGAAGCCGATAGCATTCGCATCTAGGACTTTGAACAGAGCTGAAAATAACTACACCCAAATAGAACGAGAAGCACTGAGCATCGTTTTTGGTGTTCGCAAGTTTCACCAATATTTGTACGGGAGACAGTTCACCCTACTAACAGATCACCGTCCTCTCACGACCATCTTCGGGCCACATACAGGGATTCCTGTAGTGTATGTGCCTTTAAGAGCCCCAGGTGTGCTGTAATGCCGGTAATGGCCACTCAGGCTATATAAGTCTGTATATTGTCTATATCCATTAGAACCCCCCCCAGACTTTGCTTAGTAAACACCTATGAACCAACTCCTGTCTTCAGTGTCTTTATCAACACACGGACACTACAGTGGCGACGAAGTGGAAACGGACTTACCTGCAATTCGGCAGCACCTCCAGGACATCAATTCCTCGGGCGTCCAGAAGACTCAAGAAAGTGAGAGAAGCTGTGGTTTCACCAGCTGGCCAAGCTGGTGGCAGGTACTGCGCTAATCCTTCCTGGGCGTCAGGCTGGGGCTCCAGCGGCTGGCTCTACAGCTGAGACAGGCAGCGAAATCGGAGGCAAGCAATAACGGACTGGGAGGGAGCACTCGGGAGACGGCCGGCGCGGCAAGCAGGTCAGCGTTCAGACCTGCAGAGAAAGTCCAGCGGGAACGAGTCTCCAACTGAAAACAAATAAAATTAAAAAATTAAAAAACAAAGAACGGAAACCACGGGAAACAGCGTTGTCATCGGCAGCAGCGGCGGGAAAGCGCGGGAAGCGCCATATCTTTGCTGCTGAAAAGAAAGAAAAGCGCGGGAAGTGCCATATCTTTTCTGAAATGCCTAAGTCTGGCAATATTGATGCTTTTGATAGCGAAATAGAGGATTGGACCACATACGTGGAAAGAGTAGAGGTATATTGCACTGCAAATGGAATAGAAGATGAAAAAAAAGCTTCAGTACTGCTGAACCTAATGGGCGCAAAGGCATACGGGCTGTTACAAAATTTAATCACTCCAGCCAAACCAAAGGACAAGAATTTTAAAGAAATTGTTGATACCCTGCAGGAGCACTTAAACCCAACACCGCTGCTGATAGCGGAACGATTCAAATTCTTCAAGAGAAATCAACACAAGAATGAAAGTAACGCTGATTACCTAACCGAATTAAGAAAGCTATCAAAGTACTGCCAATTCGGGGCAGGACTAGCAGATTATCTTCGAGACAAATTCGTTTGCGGTCTCTTAAGTGAAGGAACACAAAAAAAGCTGCTTTCTGAAAAAGATTTAACATTGGACAAAGCTTTCAGTATGGCTGTATCATACGAAGCAGCAGCAAGAGGAGCTGCAGAGATACAACAAAAGACACAGGACTTCGGCACCCATGAAATGACACAGGGTTTTGAAAGATGTTATCGCTGCGGCAGATCCACCCATAACCAGAAGGACTGCTGGTTCAAGGACAAAGCATGCAGGCAATACGGAAAGATTGGACACATTGCACGGGTATGCCGATCTGGACAAAATAAATCCACAGACAGAAAAATAAAATCAATAAAGGAAAGTACAGGAAGGTACAAATGATGACGGACAGTAGCTCCGAAGACCAGAAGAGCGATAGCGACTCCGAAAACAAGAGACTAAGCTGTCTCAAATTACATAATGTACTTGCCAAAGATGATTACCAAACCATTTGGGTTACCCTCACGATAGCAGGGTCCCCTGTTAAAATGGAGCTAGATACAGGATCAGCTCTAACCGTAATAAATCGACGGGATTACGAGAGGTTATTTTCGCATATACCTCTAAAAGACACATCCATTATCTTAAAAACATATACGGGGCAGAAAGTATACCCCAAAGGAAAAATAAGGGTGCCTGTTGTATACAACGGCAAAGAAATACCAAAGATGTATTTATACATTCTACAAGATGGTGGTCCACCGTTGTTGGGACGTGAATGGATCAGGAAGATACGTTTAGACTGGCACTCCATTCAGGCACTGACGGTGACCAGTAAGAAAATAAATAATGATGACATCATACCTGAACGATTAAAAGACATCTTGGCCAACGCCAAAGAAGTGTTTCAAGAGAAACTAGGAACCTTGAAAGGCATCACTGCCTCAATAAAAGTGGAAGATGCAGCAATTCCCAAATTTTTTAAGGCAATTCGTCCAGCAGTCGAGGCAGAGCTGGAGAATTTGGAAAAGGCAGGCGTATTATCCAAAATAGATTGGAGCGAGTGGGCAACACCCATCGTTCCAGTCATGAAAAAAGCATTGAATAATGATAAATCTGAAGAACAGAGAAAAATTCGCATCTGTGGAGACTTCAAGGTGACTGTAAACCCGGTCCTTCACACAGTACAGTATCCTCTTCCGAGGATAGAAGATATTTTCGCCTCACTATCCGGAGGGAAAAGTTTCACCAAAATTGACTTGGCACAGGCATATCTACAGATGGAGGTTGAGGAGGCCTCTAAAAAGTATCTCACGATAAACACACACAAAGTCCTATACCAGTACAATCGACTGGTTTTTGGAGTAGCATCAGCTCCAGCTATCTGGCAAAGAGCTATGCAGCAAGTCCTGCAAGGGATTCCGGGGACTCAATGCTACCTAGACGACATCCTTGTAACAGGAGAAAACGACAACGAGCACCTTGCCAATTTGGAGCAGGTGCTCACTAGGCTGAAAGAACGGGGCCTACGAGCAAATCGCCCCAAGTGCGAATTTTTCCAAAATCAGATATCATACTGTGGCCACATAATTAATAAGGAAGGGTTGCATAAGTCACCTGAAAAAATTGAAGCGGTCATAAAAGCCCCAGCACCTGAAAATGTTTCACAATTAAGGTCGTTCCTGGGATTAATAAATTACTATCATAAATTTTTACCGAACTTATCAACTCTTCTACACCCTCTTAATGAACTTCTACAAACAGGACTGATTTGGAAATGGAACGAAGACTGTAAACGTGCCTTCCATAAATGCAAAGACTTAATCACATCCGAAGAAGTTTTGGCTCATTACAACCCATCACTGCCAATCAGACTGGCGTGCAATGCATCCCCTTACGGCATAGGAGCAGTATTATCCCATAAATTCCCTGATGGCTCAGAACGGCCGATAGCTTTTGCGTCACGCTCATTAAACTCAGCTGAGCATAACTATGCCCAAATCGACAGGGAAGCACTCAGCCTGGTATGGGGAGTGAAGAAATTCAACCATTACCCACACGGACAAAAATTTACCTTGTTGACTGACCATCAACCCCTCATCTCCATATTCAACCCTAAAAAGGGTGTTCCCATTATGACAGCGCAAAGGCTACAGAGGTGGTCCCTTTTTCTAGGGGCACACCAATACAACATAGAATACAAAGGATCAAAACAGCATGGAAATGCTGACGGTTTATCGCGCCTACCGTTGCCAACGGTAGAAGAGGCACCTACAGTAGACCCAGTAGAGATGTTCCACTCTACCATAGTGGAATGTCTACCAGTAACAAATTCTGCCATTGAAAGGGAGACGAGAAATGACCCTACTCTCTCACGGGTCTACGATTTAACAGTGAAGGGATGGCCAGCACATGGCGAACCACTGTTGCCAGCATTCTCGCAAAGAAGAGAACAGCTGTCAGTGTGCCGAGGAACCTTGATGTGTGGATCCAGAGTGGTGATTCCACCCAAACTCCAGGATAAAGTGCTAAAGGAGCTTCACGAGGGGCATCTGGGTGGAGTGAAAATGAAGAACCTAGCTAGGGCGTTTGTATGGTGGCCAGGTATCGATGGAGACATCGAAGAAATGACCAAGAGCTGCCTAGGATGCCAGAAGGTCCAAAACGCTCCACCACAAGCCCCTCTACATCCATGGGAGTGGCCCTCATCTCCCTGGCAAAGGGTGCACATCGACTTTGCTGGTCCATTTATGGACTCAATATTCTTAATCGCGGTTGATGCACACTCCAAGTGGCCAGAGGTAATAAAGATGTCCTCCACCACCACGGAAAAAACCATCACAGTATTAAGGACCATATTTGCCAGGAATGGGCTGCCGGAACAGATATGTTCTGATAATGGACCGCAATTTGTGTCCGAAGACTTCAGAAAGTTCTTAAAAAACAATGGGGTTAAGCACTACATGTCCGCCCCATACCATCCCGCCACCAATGGATTGGCTGAAAGGTTTGTCCAGACCTTCAAGAAGGCCATAAAGGCCATGGGTAATGAAGACATAAAACTTCAGCACAAGGTGGATATATTCTTATTCGCATACAGGAATGCAACACATATGGTTACCAACCAAACTCCCGCCATGATGTTCTTCAATAGAAACCTAAGATGCCGGCTGGATTTGGTCAAGCCCAACATCAGAAGGGATGTGGAGAACCAGCAGTTTCAAGGCATGAATGAAAGGCCAACTAGAACCTTCCAGATAGGTCAACAAGTTTTGGCCCGGGACTACCGTACCGAGAAATGGCAGCCTGGAACTATCTGCACATGACTAGGACCACTGATGTATACCGTGGACATCGGAGAAAGCATAATAAGGCGCCATGCTGACCAAATCATAAAGTCATCCGAAAAGGGACAACCTACACCACAACTCTATACGTCTAACGATGAAGTAGAAATACCCATATCTACCTCCGATCCGGTGATACTGGAACCCGATGAACCCGACACTGGCATTGAAGCCGAATCAGCCTTGCCAAAAGAACCTACTACACCACCAGAAACTACTACACCCCCGAGGCGTTATCCGGACCGAGCCAGGAAGCCTCCTGAGAGACTGACTTATAATTAATTAACTACAGCAATGTGTATATTATTTTTCTTATAACATGTAATTAATAATTACATAAAATATGATATACTGGTTAGCTAAAAGGGGAGGAATTGTAGTGTATGTGCCTTTAAGAGCCCCAGGTGTGCTGTAATGCACTCGGGCTATATAAGCCTGTATATTGTGTATATCCGTTAGAACCCCCCCCAGACTTTGCTTCGTAAACACCGATGAACCAACTCCTGTCTTCAGTGTCTTTATCAACACACGGACACAACAATTCCGTCACTTGCTGCGAGCAGAATGCAAAGGTGTGCGCTGCTGTTGTCTGCACACACATTTGACATTAGATATCGCAAGTCTGACCTGCACGGCAACGCCGACGGTCTTTCCAGGTTGCCGCTGCCTGTCACCAAGCCTATGACGCGTAGCATGGACATCTGCTATTTTAGGCAGGTGGAGAACGCACCTGTTACTTCGACACAGGTCCGACAAAACACCAGAAATGACCCAGTGTTGTCTGCAGTGCTGGACATTATCGTCAGGGGCAAGCTTGACAGCGATGACCCAAACCTGAATCCATATCTCTTAAGGAGAAATGAACTGTCAGTGCAGTCTGGATGTTTGCTGTGGGGGAGGAGAGTGGTTATTCCACCATTGCTACGGAAACCAGTGTTACAGCAACTACACTCCGGACACTGCGGAATGGTTTGTATGAAAGAAATAGCGAGGAGCTACTTCTGGTGGCCGGGTATGGATGGACAGATTGAGGACAAAGCTAAAACCTGTTCCTCATGTCAGAGAGTTCGTAATGTGCCACAGCTTGCACCTCTTCACCCCTGGGACTTTCCGGAGGAAGCATGGCACCGCATTCATGTAGACTTTGCAGGTCCATTCGAGGAGAGAATGTTCCTGGTGGCTGTTGATGCGCACAGTAAGTGGCCAGAGGTTGTTATAATGAGGTCCACCACTGCTGAGAAGACCATCGAGAAGTTAGGTGAGGTGTTCAGCTGATTTGGGTCTCTGATGCAACTTGTCTCAGACAACGGTCCACAGTGGGTGTCACAAGAAATGGCTACATTCCTGCAGGTGAATGGCGTACAACATATCAGGGCTGCACCATACCACCCTGCGACCAATGGTCTAGCTGAGAGGTTTGTTCAGACCATGAAACACTCTCTAAAGGCATCGCAAGGCCAGGGAACGCTTCATCAGCGCCTGAATAGTTTCCTGTTGAGTTACAGGAACACACCACATGCGACCACCAAAGCATCACCTGCCACTCTACTGCTCAAAAGAGAGCTACAAACCAACTTCGACCTGCTGAAACTGCCAAAGGTGAAAGACGTGGTACAGTATCAGCAGGACAAGCAGATCAAGCAACGTGAACAATGCTCCAAAGACAGAGTCTTCAGTCCAGGTGAACACGTGTTGGCACGGAACTACAGTGGTGGACCTAAGTGGGTTCCTGCTACTGTCATTGCACAGACTGGTCCAGTATCCTACACTGTACAGACACCCGAGGACATTGTCTGGAAGAGACACACCGATCAGCTTCTACGAAGTGCAGCAACACCCATGGAGCCACCAACAGCAGTTTATCTGCCATTGGGTGACACTGTGGATCATCCGCCTTCTACACCGAGAGGCTCACCTTCTGAGGAAGCAGCCGTTTCAGCCCCTATCTCATCAGCAAGGGAGACCTGTATACAGGCACCTCAGCCGCCTACACCTGTGTTGACGTCACCTGTGAGAGACAATGAACTGGAGAGCCAGGTTGACCGCCGGTATCCTACCAGAGAGCGGCGGCCACCTATACGTTTGAACTTATAGTTCAGAGGCTTACCCTTTATTTGGGGCAGAATAATCCCCATGGGTAGAGCCATGGGTTGGAGGAAGTCTACCCTCACTCCCAGGTTATTGTGTTTTAAAGATTTTGTGGTTCTATTGGGACATCTAATGTAAGAGGGGAGGAGATGTTGTGTATTTTGAATGTTGTATTTGAATTGTCCCAGATAGTTTACCGTAGTTGTGATGTGCAATGCACTATGGGAAATAGAGTGCAGGGAGTTGAGAAGATTCTCTGGAAAGTGATGGATGTGAACTGAACTCTGTCTCCTGCGTATTCTTTTAATTGTTATATACAAGCAAGGTTATTAAACTCTTGAGATTTAACAACCCCCACCCCCACCCCCTACCCACACCTCCCCCACCCCCACCCCCTGCCCACACCTCCCCCACCCCCACCCCCTGCCCACACCTCCCCCACCCCCACCCCCTGCCCACCCCTCCCCCACCCCACCCCCTGCCCACACCTCCGCCACCCCACCCCCACCCCTGCCCACACCTCCCCACCCCACCCCCACCCCCTGCCCATACCTCCCCCACCCCCACCCCCTGCCCACACCTCCCCCACCCCACCCCACCCCCTGCCCACACCTCCCCCACCCCCTGCCCACACCACCCCCACCCCCACCCCCTGCCCACACCTCCCCCACCCCAACCCCACCCCCTGCCCACACCTCCCCCACCCCCACCCCTGCCCACACCTCCCCCACCCCACCCCACCCCCACACCCTGCCCATACCTTCCCCACCCCCACCCCCTGCCCACACCTCCCCCACCCCAACCCCACCCCCTGCCCACACCTCCCCCACCCCCACCCCCTACCTCCCCCACCCCCACCCCCTGCCCACACCTCCCCCACCCCCACCCCCTGCCCACACCTCCCCCACCCCACCCCCACCCCCTGCCCATACCTTCCCCACCCCCACCCCCTGCCCACACCTCCCCCACCCCCTGCCCACACCTCCCCCACCCCCACCCCCTGCCCACACCTCCCCCACCCCCTGCCCACACCTCCCCCACCCCACCCCCACCCCCTGCCCACCCCTCCCCCACCCCCTGCCCATACCTTCCCCACCCCCACCCCCTGCCCACACCTCCCCCACCCCCTGCCCACACCTCCCCCACCCCACCCCCACCCCCTGCCCACACCTCCCCCACCCCCTGCCCACACCTCGCCCACCCCCACCCCCTGCCCACACCTCCCCCAGCCCACCTCCACCCCCTGCCCACACCCCCCTCCCCACTCCACAGGCCGTGTACCAATAGAGAATCCCCAGTCCCACCCCCTGCTCACATCTCCCCCACCCTCTGCCCACACCTCCCCCATCACCAGCCCACACCGCCTCCACCCTACCGGCCGTGTACTGATAGAGGATCCTCAGTCCCAGCACCAGCCCACACTGCCTCCACCCCACAGGCCGTGTACCAATAGAGAATCCCCAGTCCCAGCACCAGCCCACACCGCCTCCACCCTACTGGCTGTGTACTGAAAATCAAATACTGACACTGCAACAGACCTTTTAGGAATCCTTAAGGACAAAACCCATAAGTCCCTTCCCTTCCTGCGTAGATTCCATCTGTCTATTGAGCAGGTCCTAGCTCAAGTCTCACACATGAGGTACTTGAGCCTCTCACTAGGGAAAAGCAGCTGAGATGGTTTTCCGTTGTCTTCCTCATGATTTTTATCTTCGGCGGACCTTCCCCTAGGTGGACAGCAACCTAGGCCAGAAAGCTCCACCCATCCTTTACGATGCTACCCGCCCCCATCAGACGCAAGTACCCCCACTGGGCGTCAATTCCATATTCAGATCCAGCATTCTGGTCTCTACTCCCCGGGACTGTCTGGAGTGGGTGCTCGAACCCAACCCTTCTGACTCAGAGGCGGGAATACTACCCCTGAGCCTGTGGTCACTCTGTCCAGACGCGAGTCGCCCGCTGGATGTCAATCCAGTATTTAGAGACCAGATTCTAGTCTACACTCCCCAGGGTTGTCTGGAGTGGGGCTCGAACCCCTCACCTCCTGACTCGGAGGCAGGAATGCTACCAGTAAGCCAAAGGCTCGTTCCCAGAGATTCCATAGTCATGGAATTTTAATATAAGTGCAATTAGTGAAGGAATGGAGATGCAGAGAAAATATTGGAAACTGGACCATGTGTGGTCAGCTGGTCTGTTATAATGATACAGCTTGTGCCACTACAAGATTAAGGAAAATGTTAAATATAGATGTTCTGGATGCATGAAAATCATATAAGGAAGAAAAGCCATTTGGCCGTTTGAGCCCATTCCTTCTCACAAACCAGATGTAGTTTGCATTGCCACAAATACTCCCTCGTTTAATATCCTGAATCAAAAGTAAAACCTCCAAAAAAGTTTCTAAAATCCAACAGCCATCAAACAAGAACTCCAGAAGATCAGTCCAACATTACAATCAACATTATTCAGTCCCAGCTGGTTACTGTCCATAGATGGCATCTCCACAAGATTATAGCCGTAAGCTATTGTGGAATGCTTGATCATTGTGACAGAGTGAGGTCCATCCTGTTTTGAATCACCAGATTGTGGCATTTAAGGTAATTGGCAAAAGAACTATAGGCGACATGAGGAAACATTTTTTTTACACAGCCAGTTGTTATGATCTGGAATGCACTGCCTGAAAGGGTGGTGGAAGTAGATTCAATAGTAACTTTCAAAAGGGAAATGGATTAAATACCTGAAGGGAAAGCATTTGCAGGGCTATGGGGGAAAGAGCAGGGGGAGAGGAACTAATTGGATTGCTCTACGAAAGAGCCAGCACAGGCACGGTGGGCTGAATGGCCTCCTTCTGTGCTGTATCATTCTATGATTCTATATATAAAGAATGAAGTGCAATTAACTGGCCACTTTGAAAATGAACGCTACTTTTTCTCTCAAGGTCAGGTAGAACAGGGTCAGGCTGTGTGCAAGAGAGCAGCCCAGGTTAACCAATCTGATAAGTGAGCAGGTAAGGCGCTACCAGCAGTAGTTTTGTGTGGGTCTGTCAACAACAACAACGTGCATTTATATAGCTCCTTTAATGTAGTAAAACGTCCCAAGGCGCTTCACAGGAGCGATTATCAAACAAAATTTGACAGCGAACCACATAAGGAGATATTAGGTCAGGTGACCTAAAGCTTGCTCAAAGAGGTAGGTTTTAAGGAGCGCCTTAAAGGAGGAGAGAGAGGTTTAGGGAGGGAATTCCAAAGCTTAGAGACCAATAATAATATTAATATTGAATTTCCCAAAAGTATTTTTTAATGGTTTACTTCCTTATTAGTTTTGCCCCTCTAAAAAGGGGGCACCTTTTGTTTGTTTTTGTTAAATGGCATTGAGAAAACCACTTTATTTTAATAGGTTTGTTTATAAAAAGCAATACAGGAACAGAGGCTGGCAAAATGAGCCCGGATGTGTTTTGCAGGGGTAAGGCAGGAGCACACTGTGTCTGATTTAACAGTTCGTGTTATCGCAGGCCCTGGTCTCATTGCTCATTAATATGTATGCTATCATTGTGCCTCTTGTTCTGCTTTTGATTGATGCTTCAGCAGCCCAAAGCTGCCTGACCCCAGGAATAAATATGACAACCCCTTCTCTGGTTCTTTAGTTCACTTGGAAACTGCACTTCTGAGTGAGTGCAGTGGCAACAGAACCTTTGGCACCTCAAGCCATGTTTTGTTTCATCAAACCTCGGTTAAATGCATGCTGAAAGGACTAAGAATCTCAAAACAAGTTCATAGGTTAATCTCAGCAAGCAGTTTAATGTACCGGTGTAAATTAAGTACTTAAGTAGGCGTTCGAGTAGAAGGCCCATAATTCAGCATTAACTGGTACTAAATTGACAATCTCATCTCAGAGAGGCCCTAAGGATATTCTTCTTCTCTTCTTCTTAGGCAGTCCCTCGGAACCGAGGATGACTTGCTTCCACATTAAAAATGAGTTTGCAGGTGACTGATGAGTCCAATGCGAGAACTACAGTCTCTGTCACAGGTGGGGCAGATGGTGGTTGAAGGGGCAGGTGGGTGGGGTGCTTTGGTTGACGTGCGCTCCTTGCGCTGCCTGCGCTTGGCTTCCGCTTGCTTCTGGTGAAGAGACTCGAGGTGTTCGGCGTTTCCCGGATGCCTCTCCTCCACTTTGTGCGGTCTTGGGCCAGGGATTCCCAGGTGTCGGTGGGGATGTTACACTTTTTCAAGGAGGCTTTGAGGGTGTCCTTGAAGCGTTTCCTCTGACCACCTGGGGCTCTCTTGCCGTGTCAGAGTTCCGAGCAGAGCGCTTGTTTGGGAGTCTCATATCGGGAATGCGGACAATGTGACCCGTCCATCGGAGCTGATTGAGCGTGGTCAAAGCTTCGATGCTGGGGATGTTGGCCTGAGCAAGAACACTGACTGTTATAAATCTCATCATTCACCAAGAAACTACTCATGAAATAAAGCTGGACGGCCAGCTGGTGGCGCCGTCCAAGGAGTATAAATACTCGGGCGTGGGCCCAGCTTCCAGGGACATTTTGTAAGACAAGGAACTAGTGAAGTACAACTAGACCTCCATGTTCTGAAACAAGTTGATTAAAGCCTTGCTTTATGCTCAAACCAAGTGTGTAGTGAGTTTTATTACTTCAATTTAATCAACTTGCTATCGACTCCACGCTCTGAGTGATTTTGGGAACAGCCAGCCACGACTTCAACTACAGAAGGGAACTCCGGCGTAGAAATCAATCCATCATGGACAAACTACTCAGACCCACCCGCCTTGACCTGGACCCAAATTAACCTACAACTGCTAAGGTATGGAAACACTGGTATCGTACCTTCAGCAACTTCCTCAGGGTGTATGGTGAGAATGTTCCTGATAAATTAGAGATACTTGCCAATTATGTATCTCCTCATGTGTTTGACTATATCGAAGACTGTGTAGACTATGACTCCGCTATCCTAATATTACAGCGACTGTATGTTAATTTTTGCTCGGCATCTATTGGCCACAACTCGACAACAACCCGGGGAATCACTTGACGAATTCCTTCAAAAGCTTCGCAGGCTCAGCAAGGATTGTAACCTTAAAGCTGTCACAGCTGAGCAGTACCAGAAGCAGCTAATTCACGATTCCTTTATTAATGGAATTATGTCTCCCTTCATAAGCCAGCGTCTGTTAGAGAATAAAACGCTCGAGTTACAGGCTGCCTATGACCAGGTGTATTCCCTGGACTTAGCAAAGAGGAATGCAGATACCTATCTTTTACCTCGTGCACGGGCTGCTGCTATCACTTTTAATGACTCTTTCGATAGGTCTCGGGTGGAAGCCCTCACCGATGAAGACTCTAACTTAGTGGATGACAACCCTACCCTAGAAGCCTTCACTGATGACGACCCTGCCCTAGCAGCATCTTGGCAATCTGGAAGGAAGTGTTTCTTCTGTGGAGGAGCGTTCCATTATAGGAAATTCTGTCCTGCTCGTAACGCAACCTGCAATCATTGCAGCAAGAAAGGTCACTTTTCTAAGGTATGCCAGTCAAGAGCTGCTGTTAGTAAGAAAGGCCACTTTTCTAAGGTATACCGGTTGAGAGCTCCTGTTAGTTTTGCAGCTACTATCTATAAACCTGCTCCTCCCCCAGAGCCACTACTAAGGTTACAGCTGCAATCTATAAAACTGCTCCTCCCCTAAGAACCACTACTAAGGTTACAGTTGTCAAGGATAAAACTGCCCCTTCTCCCATCACAGCTGTTTTTCCCCAAAGTCTGTCCCATGCAGCCACAAAGGTTTCGGTAATTGGACACATTTTGAGTGCACTAATCGACTCATGCAGCTCTGACAGCTTCATTAGTGAGTGGGCTGTCAGTAAGTTAAAACTCCTTGTTTGCCAATCTTTCCCTCCAATGTAAGCCCATAGTCACTAAATCACGACATTTCAGCCAAGATGATCGATCCTTTATCAAGGCAGAAATCTCTCGCCTTCTAGCTGACGGTATCATTGAGCCATGTTCATCTTCCTGGCGGGCTCAAGTCGTCATTGTTAAAAATCGTCTGAAGCAACACAAGAAACATCTTTGCATTGATTACTCGCAAACTATTAACCAGTATACCAACCTGGATACCTACCCACTACCACGCATCGATGACATGGTCAATAACCTTGCCAACTACAAGGTATTTTCAACTTTTGATTTAAAGAGCGCATATCATCAAGTACCATTAAAGGACTCTGACAAAAAGTATACGGCCTTTGAGGCCAATGGTCGGCTTTACCAGTTTTGTCGCCTTCCATTTGGGGTCACCAATGGGATGGCCGTCTTTCAACGGGCAATGGATAGCCTAGTCAAACAGGAGAACTTAACGGACACTTTTCCATATCTGGATAATATCACCATTGCTGGTCATGACCAGAAGGAGCATGATGCCAATTTCCAGAAATTTTTTGATGTTCTCTGTCGTCGCAACTTAACCTTAAATGAGTCCAAATCTGTGAAATCAGTACCATCAGTCAACATCCTTGGCTACTGGGTGGGCAACGGTGTCATCAAACCGGATCCGGAGTGGCTTCATCTGCTTCAGGAGCTCCCTCCCCCTACGAATCTCGGCTCTCTTCTTCGGGCACTCGGCATGTTCGCCTATTATGCGAAATGGATACCCCACTTCTCCGACAAGATCCAGCCCCTGCTTCACGCAAAGTCATTTCCACTGGAGGCAACGGCTATTTCAGCTTTCAACCTCCTCAAGCGACAACTGGAAAAAGCCACGCTTTGTTCCATTGATGAAAATCTTTCTTTCATGGTCGAGTGCGATGCATCGGATGTGGCGATCTCTGCTACCTTGAATCAAGGTGGTCGACCCGTTGCATTTCTGTCCAGAACTTTGCAGGATAGCGAGCTCCATTATCCTCCTGTCGAGAAGGAGGCTACGGCCATCATCGAAGCGGTACGTAAATGGAGTCATTTTCTCGCTCCTCGCCATTTCACACTTATAACCGATCAGCGCTCCGTGGCCTTTATGCTGGATAACCGGAAACGCACCAAGATCAAGAATAACAAAGTACAACTCTGGAGGATGGAATTGGCCGTCTTTGGATGCACCATACATTATCGACTCGGCAAAGAGAATGTGGCCCCGGATACCCTCACGCGGGCATTCTGCTCTTCTATGTCAACTTCGACTCTGGCGGATCTTCATACTGACTTATGCCATCCTGGCGTTACCCGTATGTTGCACTTTGTGCGATCTAAAAATCTCCCATTTTCTACGGAAGATGTGAAAAGAATGTGCTTCTCCTGTAGAATTTGTGTGGAATTAAAACCGCAATTCTTCTGTCCATCGGATGGCTTGCTCATATACGCTATGCAGCCTATGCAGCGACTCAGCATTGATTTTAAAGGGCCATTGCCTTCCTCAACGCGAAACACCTACTTACTGACTATGGTGGATGAATATTCACGCTTTCCCTTTGTTTTCCCCTGTCCCAATATGCTTACTTCCACAGTGATCAAATGCCTTGATCAAGTCTTTTCCCTTTGCGGTACGGCCAATTTCATCCACACTGATCGGGGTCCCTCCTTCATGTCAAGTGAACTCAAAAGTTATCTCTCCCAATGGGGAATCACCACAAGTAAAATGACACCGTACCATCCCATTGGTAACGGACAGGTAGAGAGATACAACGCTATCATTTGGAATGCTGTTCGTCTTGCGCTGAGGTCACGCAATCTACCAGACCAGCAGTGGGAAACTATGCTCCCTGACGCGTTGCATTCCATCAGGTCTCTCCTTTCTACGTCTACCAATGTCACACTCATGAGCGATTCTTCAGTTTCCAGCTTCGCTCCACCCATGGGACGTCTCTACCATCATGTTTGGCAGCTCCCGGCCCCGTGCTGCTCCGAAGATTCGTCCGATCATCTAAAAATGAGCCTCTCGTCGATGAGGTAGAACTCACGGACGTAAACCCCACGTATGCGCACGTGCGTTACCCTGATGGCCGGGAGTCCACCGTTTTGCTCCGGGACCTGGCTCCCTGTCCGGATGGTTCCATGGACCCAACCAATAGAGAGACCCACGGGGATGATGCTGACACTCTGCGCTCCCCCGAATATGACGCCCTACCAGGGACATCGAGAGATCTGCCAGCTGCCCCACCGGATCCACTCGGGGAGCTGAGCGCTCTCCGTGGGATGGCCACCCGAGGCCAGGATGCCGGTCAATCCTTGGCTATCCAACAGAATGAAGCCAGTTCTGCGCCTGTGGGGACCCGCACCCGGAGTCACGATCTCCCCAGCCTCCCTCAGGTCGATCAGAGCAACATGGGCCCTGTCGATCCACTGGTACGGATCAAGCAGCCCAGGGACCAAGACACGGTCCGGGGAGACATGCCTTCTAGCCATAAACAAAAATCTAAAAGACTGCGGCTATTCGTGGTCCGCCTAATCCATTAAGAGGAAGTCGTCGGACTTCCAAATCTTTTAGGCAGGACGAATGTTATAAATTTCATCATTCACCAAGAAACTACTCATGAAATAACGCTGGACGGCCAGCTGGTGACGCCGTCCAAGGAGTATAAATACTCGAGCATGGGCCCAGCTTGCCAGGGGCATTTTGTAAGACAAGGAACTAGTGAAGTACAACTAGACCTCCATGTTCTGAAACAAGTTGATTAAAGCCTTGCTTTATGCTCAAACCAAGTGCATAGTGAGTTTTATTACATCACTGATGTTGGTGCACCTATCCTGCCAATGGATTTACAGGATCTTGCGGAGGCAGCGTTGGTGGTACCTCTCCAGTGCTTTGAGGTACCTGAGGTCCCTAAGAATATTAGGACAGCAATGGTGGTACTCTGACTGCAATGGTGGTACTCGGACTGCAATGGTGGTACTCGGACTGCAATGGTGGTACTCGGACTGCAATGGTGTTACTCGGACTGCAATGGTGGTACTCGGACTGCAATGGTGGTACTCGGACTGCAATGGTGGTACTCGGACTGCAATGGTGGTGCTCGGACTGCAATAGTGGTACTCGGACTGCAATGGTGGTACTCGGACTGCAATGGTGGTACTCGGACTGCAATGGTGGTACTCGGACTGCAATGGTGGTACTCGGACTGCAATGGTGGTACTCAGACTGCAATGGTGGTACTCTGACTGCAATGGGGATGCTTGAACTGCAATGGTGGTACTCGGACTGCAATAGTGGTACTCGGACTGCAATGGTGGTACTCGGACTGCAATAGGGATGCTTGAACTGCAATAGTGGTACTCGGACTGCAATAGTGGTACTCGGACTGCAATGGTGGTACTCGGACTGCAATAGGGATGCTTGAACTGCAATGGTGGTACTCGGACTGCAATGGGGATGCTTAAACTGCAATGGTGGTACTCGGACTGCAATGGGGATGCTTGAACTGCAATGTTGACCCCTCTGCCTTTCTTTCACATTGTGGAATGTTCTGGAACATATGATTGACTTTTGCAAGAATTACATAATAATACTTGAATTTATAAAACACCTTATTGCTATCTGTGGGCATTTCACTGAATGCATTACTTTGAAGTACAGTGACATTTGTTATTAGGCAATTGTTATTAATGTTCTGGATTTTTTTCTTCTTTACACCGTAAACTCTCCAAAGGCATCTTTTGATACCAGGAACACGATATAAATGCAAATTGTTGAATCTTGAATCTGAGTTCTTTTTTTCATACCTGTTCAGGGTGTCTGGACCTTTCAGGCATCATATAGAAGGTAAGTGGCCGAGAAAGTCGACTCAGGTGGTGGTGCAAATCTGTCGGTATCGGATTGGCCACCCATTATACACAGCGCCTGATCTTCAGTATTGACTGTAGTGGAACTGAATATGAGGCACTGCGTATAACGGGCGGCCGATCCGGCACTGCAGCAACTCGCCAAGGCTTCTTCAGCAGCACCTCTCAAACCCGCGACCTCTTCCACCTAGAAGGACAAGGGCAGCAGATGCATGGGAACACCACCACCTCCAAGTTCCCCTCCAAGTCACACACCATCCTGACTTGGAAATATATTGACGTTCCTTCATCGTCACTGGATCAAAATCCTGGAACTCCCTCCCTAACAGCACTGGGAGTACCTTCACCACACGGACTGCAGCGGTCCAAGAAGAAGACCCACCACCACCTTCTCAAGGGCAATTAGGGATGGGCAATAAATGCTGACATTGCCAGCGACGCCCACATCCTATAAACGAATTTTAAAAAAAATCCGACACTGCCCATTTTGCGCCACCACCCGAGACGAATTTCTAGGCCAGAGTCTTGTAGTGAACACTTGGTCCGTGTGATCTCCTGGACTGGTTTTGATCGCCCGAGGGGGTCGGAGAGGATTTTAAGAACATAAGAACATAAGAAATAGGAGCAGGAGTAGGCCAATCGGCCCCTCGAGCCTGCGTCGCCATTCAATAAGATCATGGCTGATCTGATCCTAACCGTCAATCTACTATCACAGAACCATCTCCTGAATCTAACAGAATTAGACACACGAAATAGGAGCAGGATCAGGCTACACGGCCCCTGGGCCCGCTCTGCTACCCACAGGGCCATGACCGATCTGAACCTAGACTCATGTCCAAATTCCTGCTCGCTCCCCGTAACCCTTAATTCCCTTTACTTCTAGGAAACTGTCTATTTCTGTTTTAAATTTATGTAATGATGTAGCTTCTACTGCTTTTTGGGGCAGCATATTCCATGGACCTACCACCCTCTGAGTGAAGTAGTTCCTCCTCATCTCAGTTTTGAAAGAGCAGCCCCTTATTCTACGACTATGTCCCCTAGTTCTAGTTTCACCCATCATCGGGAACATCCTCCCCGCATCCACCCAATCCAATCCCTTCACAATCTTATATGTTTCAATAAGATCGCCTCTCATTCTTCTGAACTCCAATGAGTAGAGTCCCAATCTACTCAACCTCTCCTCATATGTCCATCCCCTCATCCTCGGGATTAACCGAGTGAACCTTCTTTGTACTGACTCGAGAGCAAGTATGTCTTTTCTTAAGTATGGACACCAAAACTGTATGCAGTATTCCAGGTGCGGTCTCACCAATACCTTGTACAACTGAAGCAATACCTCCCTATTTTTATATTCTATCCCCCTAGCAATGAAAGCCAACATTCCATTGGCCTTCTTAATCACTTGCTGCACCTGAATACTAACCTTTTGAGTTTCGTGCACCAGGACCCCCAGATCCCTTTGTACTTCAGTACTTTCCAGTTTCTTGCCATTAAGATAATAACTTGCTCTACGATTTTTCCTGCCAAAGTGCATAACCTCACACTTTCCAGTATTGTATTCCATCTGCCAAATCTCTGCCCACTTACTTAGCCAGTCTATGTCCCCTTGCAGGTTTTTTATGTCCTCCTCACTCACTACTTTCCCTCCCATCTTAGTATCATCTGCAAACTTTGATATGTTACACTCGGTCCCCTCCTCCAAATCGTTAATATAGATTGTAAAGAGTTGGGGACCCAGCACTGACCCCTGCTTCTGTTAGATAGCCAATCCTCTATCCATGCCAGAATATTACCCCCAATCCCGTGATTTTTTATCTTAAGCAATAATCTTTTGTGTGGCACCTTGTCAAATGCCTTTTGGAAGTCTAAATACACTACATCCACTGGTTCCCCTTTATCCACCCTATATGTTACTTCCTCAAAGAACTCCAGCAAATTTGTCAAACATGACTTCCCCTTCATAAAACCATGCTGATTTTGCCCTATTAAATTATGATTATCCAAATGTCCTGTTACTGTCTCCTTAATAATGGACTCCAAAATTTTACCTACCACAGATGTTAGGCTAACCGGTCTATAGTTTCCAGCCTTCTGTCTACTGCCCTTTTTAAATAAGGGTGTTACATTAGCAGTTTTCCAGTCTGCCGGGACCTTTGCTGAGTCCAGGGAGTTTTGGAAAATTATTACCAATGCATCCACAATCCCTACCGCCACTTCCCTCAAGGCCCTAGGATATAAGCCATTAGGTCCAGGTGATTTATCCACCTTGAGTCCCATTATTTTACCGAGTACCACTTCCTTAGTGATTTTGATTGTGTTTAGCTCCTCCCCCCCCTATAGCCCCCTGTTTGTCCAGTGTTGGGATATTCTTAGTGTCCTCTACTGTAAAGACTGATACAAAATATTCATTCAGTGTTTTTGCCATCTCCATATTTCCCACCATTAATTTCCCGGTCTCATCCTCTAAGGGACCAACATTTACTTTAGCCACCCTTTTTCTTTTTATATAACTATAAAAACTCTTACTATCTGTTTTTATATTTTTTGCTAACTTACTTTCATAATCTATCTTCCCTTTCTTAATCAATCTTTTTGTTATTTTTTGCTGTCTTTTAAAGTTTTCCCAATCCTCTATCCTCCCACTAGATTTGGCTACCTTATATGCCCTTGTTTTTAATCGAATACTATCCTTAATTTCTTTACTTAGCCACGGATGGCTGTCTTTTCTTTTACACCCTTTTCTTCTCAGTGGAATATATATTTTTTGGAAGTTGTAAAATAACTCCTTAAATGTACACCACTGATCATGTATCGTCTTACCCTTTAACCTATTTTCCCAATCCACTCTACTCAATTCCGCTCTCATACCTTCATAGTCTCCTTTATTCAAGCTTAGCACGCTTGTTTGAGATCCAACCTTCTCACCCTCTAATTGAATATGGAATTCAACCATGTTATGGTCACTCATTCCAAGGGGATCCTTTACTAGGACATTTTTAATTAATCCTGTCTCATTACACAGGACCAGATCTAAGGTTGCTTAGATGCTCAGTGTATTTTTTCCCTTACTGGCCCTGGGTTTTTTCTCTGTATTTTTTTTGCCTCTCCTGGGAGATTACATGAATGCGGGTGTGGCGGGGGAGGGGGTGTGTGGGGGGTGGGAGATGGGGTTTGGGGGGCAGGGAGGTGGGGTGGGGGTGTATGGAAGTGTCTAGTCATGATGCTCTGGCCATCGTGGTGTGGGACAGGCTTGATGGACTAGCTGGTCTTTCCTGCACATCAATTCCGTATGTTCCGATGTTCTTACCTTATGCTCGCTAGACGAGTGATGTCATCATTTGGTGATTTAAAAAAAAAGAAAATTAATGTAATATAATCATAGTTTGATTGCACTAATATATTTTGAAGTTATGTATAAAAAGCAGTTATATTTGAAATCCTATAACTATAAGACATTAAGGCATTAATATAAACAGCGCATGGTACTTAAGATGCATCTGTCAAGGTATTGGATTAGCACACTGGGAAGTGTTAAACTTAGTTGGAATTGAACTAACAATGATGGCGAAGTAAGTGTCTTTAAATAAGAAAATGGAAGATTAGCTCATTTACATGAGGTCCCCTCTCTAATAATTAGCTTAATTATTTTAAGTTCAACTGTGGCAATCCTTGCAACTCTGTGGGGGCTTTAGTAGCAACCTGCAGTGTGGCACTAATTCCACTGGAAACCAAAATAACTTCCTTGCATGTAAACCTTTTCACATCACCAGTGTCTTGTTTTGCACACTTTGTACAAAAATAATAAATTGCAGGACAACGGAGTATTACAGTTTAAACTGTTTTAATGAAGCATCAGGTCTGTAAGCTTTCTCAATCAATACAGCAGTACAGCACCGTGTGGACAAGATGGAGTCAGGACCCCCTGGGTCTTCCAAACAATAGCAGTCCTTACAGATGCCTGCAGGCCAATGACAACTCAGCATGTGATCACATGTGAATACAATAGGTATTCCTTACAGATGTCTGCGGGCCAATGATAATTCGATATGCAAATGTTACATCCCCTTTCTTTTAAAAGAAAAATGTTATGCATTACTTTTGAACCTTTCTTCTACATAATGTTCTCAGTAGCATCAACATATAAGTAAACTCAATATTTAACTAGCACTGAAAATATCTCAACATTTCAATAACGATGTACAGTTTTTTTTAGGGCAGCGATCTGCCTACACCCTTTGACAGTTCACAAGTCAAGGATAACTCTAGGCTTGACCTCTCATCCCGACCTTGTGTGGTGTTGTTCCTTGGTGTTCAGGAGGTGCTTGCGATTGCGGCGGTACACCTGTCCTTCTGGGGTGCGGATGTGATACGATCACTCAGTGTCAGCTGGCTGGATGACGACTGCTGGCTTCCAGTAGTCATGCTCCTGGATTCTGACGGATTCTCCATTGTGCAGCGGCGGCCGTAGTCTAGCTGACCTGTCATAGTATCTCTTTTGGTGTTGCTGTCTCTGTACACGTTTTGCATGCACTTGCTTGCAGCTGACGACCTGCCAGGGCCTGTCTGGGATACGGTGAGGTATCATGGGCTTTTGACATTTGATGGGCGGCGTTCTAGACAAAAGGAACATTTTCCGACAATGTCCTCAATGTGTTTGCACATTCCGGGCCAAAACATAATGTCACATGCTCTTTGTTTGCATTTTTCCATGCCCATATGTCCAGCATGAATTTTTGTCAACATCTCTTCTTTGAGACTGGTAGGAATGATGATTTTCTCCCCTTTGAAGACAATTCCGTTGATTTGTGACAGTTCGTTTCTGTGGTTCCAGAATTCAGATATGCTCTGAGGGCATTTCCTCCTTTCCTCAGGCCATCCTTCATGTATGACTTTGCTCAGCAGTGTGAGTTGTGCATCTTTCTCTGTTCCTGCTCGGATCTCCTTCAGTTTTGAGTCACTCACAGGTAAGCTGTTGTACACCATGTGCACCTGCACATCCATGCCTTCACTGAGGCTGCTGTCCTGGTAGCTAAGAGACTTTCTGGAGAGCGTGTCTGCGACAGGAATGTCTTTGCCTGGACGGTGAATGATTGTGAAGTCATACTTCTGTAGCTGAAGAATCATTCTCTGTAGCCTTGGTGGGGCTGCAGCTAGTGGTTTCCTCATGATTGACTCGAGGGGCTTGTGGTTGGATTTCACAATGACTTTTCAGCCATAGACATATTGGTGGAAACGCTTACATCCAAACAGAATTGCATATAGCTCTTTCTCGATTTGAGCATAGTTGATTTCACTGTCCGTGAGAGATCTGGAAGCGTAGCCGATGGGCTTTCCTTCTTGCAGTAATACTGCGCCTAGTCCGTACTTTGATGCGTCCACTTGTAGTCTGAGCTCTTTGTTGGGGTCGAAGTAGGCAAGAACTGGTCCTGGTTCTCTGGTGATTAGGTCTTTCATTTTCTGAAATGCTGTGTCATGTTGTTTGTCCCACAGGAACTCATTGGATTGTTTGAGCAACTGACGCATGGGTGCGTTGATTTCGGAGAGGCTTGGGGCAAACTTGGCTAAGTAGTTAACCATGCCTAGTACTGTCTCTAGCTCTGCGCGGTTCTTCGGTGGCTCCATCTTCTTGATGGCGGAGATTTTCTCTGGATCCGGCTTACTGCCATCAGTTGAGAGGCGATGCCTGAAATAACTGATCTTGGTGGATCCGATTATGCTTTTCTCGGGGTTGAGCCAGATACCTTTCTCCCGTGATCTTTGTAGCATCGCACGGAGGTTCCTGTCATGTTCCTCTCTATTCCTGCCATAGATGAGGATGTCGTCTACGATTGCGACTACTCCGTTGAGGCCTTCATAGGTTTCGTCGATCTTCCGCTGGAATTCATCCTGAGCTGAGATAAGACCAAATGGTAAACGCAGAAATCGGTAGCGTCCAAATGGTGTGTTGAACGTTGTTAGCTTAGATGACTCTTCCGTGAGCTTGATAGTCCAGTATCCTGATTGTGCATCCATTATACTGAAGTAACGTGCTCCCACTAGCTTGGGTGTGATGTCATCTAGCATTGGTAGAGGGTAGTGAGGGTGTTTGATAGCCTTGTTCAAATCTCTGGGGTCGAGACAGACTCTGAGCTTGCCTGTACGTGGTTTCTCAACCACTACTAACGCGTTGACCCACTCTGTCGGTTCTGTTTCCTGGACGATGATTTCTGTATTCTCCATGCTCTGCAGCTCCTCCTTCAGGCGACTACGTAGAGCAAGGGATATCCTTCTCAGTGGGCAAACCACAGGGGTTGCTGCTGGGTCAAGGTGAATAGTGCATGCACCTGGAAATAGTCCGATTCCTTTGAAAACGTCAGCAAACTCCTCCATGACTGTCTGCTTCTCAATTGGTGCTGTCAATGATAGCACTAGCTTGACGAGGTCCATGTCTAAACATGCCTTTAGACCTAGCACCGGAGGTACTTGAGTGTCAATAATGTAAAAGTCCAACATCATGTCGCTTTCTTTGTACTTGCATTTCATCACGCATGTGCCTTTTACAGTGAGCTGCTCACCCCCATAGCCCGTCAGTCTGCATGAGGTGGGCTGTAGCTCACACTCATCCTTCAAGCTGTGTTACTCACTCAGAGGAATTACGTTAACCTGAGATGCAATGTCTAGTTTAAACCTAAGCTCTTTGCCCTGTTTTCCTATCTCAATATCGGCATAAGCTTGCTCAGTCCCTGAAATCTGTTTTTTCTGTGACACAGAATCAATAAACAGTTCCTCTGCATTTGGCTCTCTGTCTGGCATTTGGCTGTCACTCACTGTGTGTACTGCTTTTTCGAAAACAGTCTTGCAAACTTTAGCAAAGTGGTTCCGTTTACCACATTTAGTACATTGCCTTCCTTTGGCGGGGCATTGCATCTTTTCTCCATGCCAGTTGTTTTCAAAATATCCACAGTTTTTGAAGCGTTTTATGTCTGTGTCACCCATTTTTAGAACTCTCGCTGTTCTTTCTGTTCTGAAACACGCTCTCTGGGTAGTGTTCTTTGATGTGTGTCTATTAACTGCGTGCACTGTCTGTTCACACAAGCTGCTCGTGGCGCCGGTTATGGTTTTCAACTGTGCTTGGGCTATCTCGTGTGATCTAGCTATGTCCATAGCTTTGTCCAGCTTTAGCCCGGACCCAACTTTCAAAAGTTTCTCTCTCACTTTAGCTGAATGTATTCCAAACACGATGTGGTCTCTGACCATCTCATTTTTATCTGCATATGCACAGTCTTTTACCAGCAGTTTTAACTCAGTCACGAACTGTTCAAACGACTCACTAGCTCCTTGTACTTTCTCCTGAAACTTGTACCTAGCGAATATCGTATTTGTCTTGGGCATCACATATGCTTCAAAACGGTCAAAATAACTTTTCAGTACCTTAGCTTCATCTGCGGTGAGAGACCATGTGTTAAAAATGTCTCTCCCTTTTTCTCCGATCCACAAGAGTAGATAGCTGTATTTTTCTTCCTCCCCTTTGCTTTTCAGTGGACCCGAGAACATCAATTCCACGTGTTGCTTGAACTTGCACCATTCTCTATGTAAGTTCAAAGATCCCCAATTCATTCGAGGTAAGGGAGCTCCAACGATGTCCATTTCAAATCCCACTTCTGACACCATGTCTTGTTTTGCACACTTTGTACAAAAATAATAAATTGCAGGACAACGGAGTATTACAGTTTAAACTCTTTTAATGAAGCATCATGTCTGTAATCTTTCTCAATCAATACAGCAGTACAGCACCGTGTGGACAAGATGGATTCAGGACCCCCTGGGTCTTCCAAACAATAGCAGTCCTTACAGATGCCTGCAGGCCAATGACAACTCAGCATGTGATCACATGTGAATATAATAGGTATTCCTTACAGATGCCTGCGGGCCAATGATAATTCGATATGCAAATGTTACAACCAGGACAGCCCAAAAGAGCTTCACAGCCAATGAATTCATTTATGAAGTAATAGTTACTGTTGCCTTGTAGGCAAACGTGACAGCCAATTTGCGCACAGCATGGTCCCACAAACCATAAATAAGATAAATGGCTTGATATTCTGCTTTTGTGGTGTTGGTTAAGGGATAAATGTTGGCCAAGACACTTACTGCCAAAAGCCAAAGGTGCAAAGTTTGTTGCAACGTTAACAAATATTTTAGGCTTTACTCATTTTAGCCTGGCAGATTGACACACATTATGCACTTCTTCTACAACTACAACAGCTTGCATTTATATAGTGCCTTTAACATAGTAAAATTTCCACAGCGCTTCACAGGAGTGTTATCAGACAAAATTTGACACCGAGCCCCATATGGAGATATTAGGACAAGTGAGCAAAAGCTTGGTCACAGAGGCAGGTTTTAAGGAGCATCTTAAAAGAGGAGAGAGGCAGAGTAGTTTAGGGAGAGAAATCCAGAGCTGGGGGGCCTAGGTAGCTGAAGGCACGGCCACCAATGGTGGAGCGATGAAAATCAGTGATGTGCAAGAATTGGAGGAATGCAGAGATCTTGGAGGGCTGTAGGACTGGAAAGGTTTACAAAGATAGGGAGGAATGAGGCCATGGGGGGATTTGAACACAAGGATGAGAATTTTAAATACAAGATTGTTTATACCAAGGTGGCATAGAATCATAAAATGATACAGCACAGAAGGAGGCCCATCGTTCCTGTGCCGGCTCTTTGGTAGAGCTATCCAATTAGTCCCAATCCCCTGCTCTTTCCTGTTAGCCCTGTAAATGTTTTCCCTTCAAGTATTTATCCAATTGCTATTATGTGAATGTTTAAGGTGGTGTATGGGGTGCCGATCAAGCGGGCTGCTTTGCCCTGGATAGTGTCAAGCTTCTTGAGTGTTATCAGAGCTGCACTCATCCAAGCAAGTGGAGAGCATTCCATCACAATCCTGACTTGTGCCTTGTAGATGGTGGAAAGGCTTTGGGGAGTCAGGAGGTGAGACATTCGTCACAGAATACCTAGCCTCTGATCTGCTTTTTAGCCACAGTATTTATGTGGCTGGTCCAGTTAAGTTTCTGATCAATGGTGACCCCCAGGATGTTGATGGTGGCGAGTTTTCCCTGATTCCCATTTTACTTGGGCTCCTTGATGGTACACTCGGCCAAATGCTGCCTTGCTTGGTGAGAACTAGGTCAAATAGATCTTTTTCTCGTCTTGTTTCTGTCCCCACCTTACTTTAGGACACAGTCAGCTTGGTCAGTAGTGGTGTTACCGAGCCACTCTTGAAGTCCCCCACCCAGCATATGTTCAGTGCCCTTGCTATCCTCAGTGCTTCAACATGGAGGAGTACTGATTCATTAGCTGATGGCAGTAGGTGGTAATCAGCAGGAGGTTTCCTTGCCCATGTTTGACCTGATGCCATGAGAACTTCATGGTGTCCGGAGTCAATGTTGGGACTCCCAGGGCCACCTCCTCCCGACTGTTATGCCGGTGGGACAGGACGTACCAGGGATGTTGGTGGAGGAGTCTGGGACGTTAGCTGAAAGGTATGATTCTATGAGTATGACTATGTCAGGCTGTTGCTTGGTGGGCCAGCTCTCCCAATTTTGGCACAAGTTCCCAGATGTTAGTGAGGAGGACTTTGCAGGGTTGACTTGAGCTTGGTGTCTGGTGCCTAGGTCATCTTAGTATACTTGTTGTAGCAGTTTTGTGCAACAGAGGGCATTCCAGGTGAGGACGGCAGGTTTCCTTCCTTAAAGTACATTAGTGAACCAGATGGGTTTTTACAACAATCCAGTAGTTTCATGGTCACTATTACTGATACTAGCTTATTATTCCAGATTTATTTAAATTTAAATTCCCCAGCTGGGATTTGAACTTACATTTCCAGCTCATTAGTCCAGGCCTCTGGATTACTAGTCCAGTAACATAACCACTATGCTACCGTACCCCTTTTGAAAATTGTTACTGAAACTGCTTCCACCACCCTTTCAGGCAGTGATTTTGAACACCTCTATCAAATCTCCCCTTAAACTTCTCTGCTCTAAGGAAAACAACCCCAGCTTCCCCAGTCTCTCCACATAACCCTCATCGCTGGTACCATTCTAGTAAATCTCTTCTGCACTCTCTTCAAGGCCTTGAGATCCTTTCTAAAGTACTTACCACTTGCTCATCTGAAGGTTGCTGGACCATGCGTTAAGCTATGAAAAACCTGTTTATTAGCTGTTAGTGCCTGAGTACAATTCTCCAATAGTTTAAAATTTTGTTCTGTAATTTTAGTAATAAATATACTTATTCATCGTGTGGAATTCCTTTATCTGTTTTTTCTAACCAAACTATTAAATTTAAATACTTTAGCATCTTTGTCAAAACAGCTGAGGAATTTCCTACCAATGTGTTTGTTACTAATGTTGCACAGTGCTTTTCAACCCATGAGCCTTTATATCCTCTCAAGAAGCATCAGAACCAAATCTGTGGGATATCTGACCTTGTTTTAATTGACTTTGGTTGCATCCTGTTATATCATCTAATATTAAAAGAGGGAAAGCTGCCATCTGCTCAGACATCTGTCACCTGGACCCATATGAAGTTGCGAAAGGTTCATGAGAAGATTCCAAGAGATTTTGTGGCTATGTTGAAGCAGATTCTGTGTATGTGCTTTTTTTAATGTTGAATTGAGCTTCTCCTCAAGGACTAGAACTGAGATCCAGGGTGTCTTCACCCTCTCAACAACTGGGATCATTACCCTTTTGGCAGGAATGGAGAGGCTTCAATTATCCAAGTCAGCCACCAAATGCTGCTTGAAACAAAATTTCAATTAGTGGGTCCTAGTCACCAAGAGACTTTTCTTTATCTTCTTCTAAGGAATTGTCTTCCTATTTAGATTGGCACTGATCTCCTCAAACCATTGGAACCATTAGGTCTTCATCTAAGAAGAAAGTTTAGAGACTTGTTTCATCATAGAGATGTTGGAATTGCTAGTAGCTCTGCATTCATGGTGCTGTGCACCTATCTCATCTTCTGAGACAGCCAAATCTACTTAATATCTAGGTGATCTCCCCATTGGTCAATCTTGGAACTAAATGTCTCAGCCAAACAGGACCATTGCAGTTAGTTATAGGAATACTGTAGCATAGTGGTTATACGACTGGGCTAGTAATCCTCAAGGCTTGGACTAATGATCTGGAAACATGTGTTCAAATCCCCAGCACAACAGCTGTGGAATTTAAATTCAGTTAATTAAATAAATCTAGTATCAGTAATGGTGACTATGAAACTACTGTGTTGTTGTAAAAACACCTTACTGATGTTGTTTAGAGAAGGAAATCTGCTGTCCTTACCTGGTCTGGCCAATATGTGACAGCAATGTGGGTTGGCTCTGAAATGGCACAGTAAGCTGCTCAGTTCTGTAAGGTGGCTTCTCAAGGGCAATTAGGAATGGGCAATAAATGCTGGCCTTGCCAGTGATGCCCACACCCCATGATTGAATAAATAAAAAAATTATCATGGCTGACTATCCTAACTAATATTTGGAGATGTTCCTTCTCCCTGTCAATCATCCCCAGGTGCTCAACTAGAGAACAACGTCAACAACAACTTGCATTTATATAGCGCCTTTAACATAGTAAAACATCTCAAGGTGCTTCCCAAGAGCGTTATCAAAAAGAATTTGATACGGAGACACATAAGGATCTTTAGGATAGGCGAGCAAAAACTTGGTCAAAGAGGCAGGTTTTAAGGAGCGTCTTAAAGGTGGAGAGATTTAGGGAGGGAATTCCAGAGCTGAGGGCCTATTCAGCTGAAGGCACGGTCGCCAATGGTGGAGCGATGAAAATGGGGGATGCGCAAAAGGCCAGAATTGGAGGAGCGCAGAGATTTCGAAGGGTTGTAGGGCTGGAGGAGGTTACAGAGATAGGGAGGGGGGCGAGGCCATGGAGGGATTTGACCATAAGGATGAGAATTTTAAGTTCTGCTCCTCCGTAATAGGGCCCCAGTGGTTACAGCAAGGCTGGTGGAAGGCTGCTGATTATCAGAACCTGAGACTACAGATGCCCTTGAAGGATGGCCTCAACCAGCTCTGGGCCTGGAGGGCCCGGCTGCAGACTGCAACAACTCTGCATGGGCGGCAGCAGTCTGGGCTACAGGCGGTGGCAAGTGCAATGGGGAAGTGACAGTGATGGGAGCAGGAATGCTGACATCTTGAGAGAGGACAGCAACTCCCTGCTCGACCGACACACTGGCACTCCCACGGGGCAGCACATCAGCATCCGGAGCAATCTGCTGGAGCACAGATTGCTGGCCTGCTGCTGCGCTGTGAGGGCCCTGGGGAAATGTGTCCAAACCAGCGATGATGGCAGCAGTCAGTGCTTGAGTGGCCTCAATCTGAGACTGCATGAGACCAGTCTGAGATTGGATCATGGCAGCCAGTGACTGAATTGCAGCACTAAGCATTTGCGTGGCATCTGCCTGTGCTACAGCGTAGTGCTCCACACTCCTTGCCAGTGCATCAATGCATTTGGGCACCCTTCCCACTGCACTCATGAGCTGAGTGTGCATGTCCACCACCTGGGTGTTCATTTCAGCGATGAGCTGCTCCTCCTCTGCGTCCAGTGCAGCAGGACTCGCTGGCCTACTCTCCCTCTGGGGAGAAGCTTCCCTACCGCCATCGCGTTGCTGCAGCCCGCTGGGTCCCGGAGCTTCACCCTCATCAGACCCTTCCCCCCTCTCCTCTCCAGGTAAGACGTGGTCCCAGTGTGGGCTTGGGCTTCCTCGGGAGAGAGTGGCGCTGATGCTCCGGCTTCCTCTTCGCTCCCACTGACAGCTTGAGGGCCTGTCTCCTCAGCTGGTGAATCACCATCTGAAAGCAGGGAGGTTCAAGAGTGACTTTAGCGTCAGGACAGGGGGACAGTAAGGGAGGAAGGAGTGGAGCGATTTAGTAAGTTGAATTGAAAGTGTCAAAAGGCTGGTGTTGTGAGGGACAAGTGGGATGAGAGAGGAGAGAAAGTTGATGACCTTACCATTGCTGTCCCGAATGGGGTCGACCTCTCCAGGGGCAACGGGACCGATCACCTGGCTTGCCACAATCCTGTGGACGCGTGCCTCAAGATCGCTGAGGGGTTCCAGCTGAGGCGGCCCTCCACCCGTCCATTACTGCTGTCTCCTGTTATGAGATAGCTTGGCCTGCAAGAAAAAGGATGGTGTCTGAGTAAATATACAGCCATGGTCTTGCCTGATGTGCCTCCCATAATTGAATAGCCCTTACTGTATGCAGCCATGGTCTTGCCTGATGTGCCTCCCATAATTGAATAGTCCTTACTGTATGCAGCCATGGTCTTGCCTGATGTGCCTCCCATAGTTGAATAGCCCTTACTGTATGCAAGGTGTGGAATGTGCGTGTGTGTTTCATGAGAGGGCCACAGGTATTTAATGAGTGTTGGACATTGGGGTTTTAAGACCCTCTGGCCATAGAGTGAGGTTGAAATTGAGGGATGGAGAGGTATTGAAAAAAAGCCACTCATCCTGACGACTCGAGTGAGGTCATTGGACTTTTTGCGACTTTGATTATGGGTCCTGGGCACCATGTTCCTGGAGGAGACGTGCTGAGCCACCTCCCTCCACACTCTTCTGTAGTCGTGCTGAGCTCGTTCTCTCACCCTCTCCATAGTCCTTGGCTGGAAAATGTAGTCACAGGTCTCTCCAAGCTGAGATTCAAGGCTCCAATGAGCAGGGTGTTGCTGGAGAGCAAGATCGACCCTCCCCTTTAAGAACTGGCTGGCGCCAGTGTGTCTGTGTTCCATCGCTAACTGACATCACCTGCACTGCGCCCGCGCTGTGAGTTAGCGCCTCGCTCCTCGGCCTTTGCACCTTAAGACAGGTGTGCAGCGCCTGATTTAGCGCTCCAATCACCTCCAGGGGCGATAAAAGCCAAGTTTGCAGTTGGAGGCGATAATTAGCGGCAGGCACTAAACTTTGCGCCCGGCCGATAATTGCGCTCCAAACGGGGCGATGCCGAATTTGTCCCCCATTATCTCAACAAACAGAAGGAGAAAACAAATTCAAACTCTCCAAAGTGGCCCGAGCAACAATGGTAATTTTCCACTTCCTCTTCATCTTTCCTGGAAATACGGGTTGTGTTCTGAAGTGCAGCACAAGATTGAAACCCTGACTCTTGTGATTCTTAAATCTGTGTCATTAAATGAGATCAGAAATGTTATGTATTGTGTGTTCTATTGTGTGTTCTCCTCCCACCTGTGGTGGCGCTGTCACAGGAGATAAATGGTTGGGTGTTCTCTGTTAAGCTTAGCTCTCTTTGTTCAGAACTTGCCAGAACTTCCTTTTCTTCCAATAAAGCACTTCATGTTTGAATCTCTGAGTTCTGAGTCCTAAATTGTGTCTAGGTAGAAAGGTACCGACACAACAAGTGGCATCGAGGAGCGGACGAATCTGCGTACGTTACAGGTGCAGTGAGTAAACAGAAAATTTAATTTGAAACGTGAGATGGCTACTATATTAGGAAACATTGGTGATTTTGATGAAAATGTGGAGCAATGGAGCGCTTATACAGAACGTTTTGACTATTTTGTATTGGCGAATGCGGTGGCAAATGAAAAGGTCGTGCCTACCTTTTTGAGTGTAATCGGGCCGAAGACATTCAATTTACTTCGCAGCTTCGTGCAACCAGATAAGCCAGGAACTAAAACATATAAGCAACTAGTGGAAATTCTTGGAGCACATTTTTCACCAAAACCTCTGGTTATTGCTGAGAGATTTAGATTTCATTAACGGAATCAAGAGGAGGGGGAATCAGTGACGATGTTTATTGCTGCTTTAAAAAGGTTGTCGGAACACTGCCAGTTCAAGGAGGTGCTGAATGACACCATTAGAGACAGACTTGTGTGTTGTCTGCAAAATGCAGCCACACAGAAGCGCCTTCTTACTGAGGACAACCTTACTCTTGAAAAGGCCATTGAAGTTAGTGTCTCCATGGAGATGGTGGAAAAGGAGGCTCACCAGTTGAGTTCAACAGGGAGAGTTCACAAGGTGTCGTCTGAGCCTAAAGGTGCGCGGAACGGCACATGTTACCGTCATGGGAAAACGGGCCATCACGCTAATGACTGCTGGTGTACGGAGCTGGAATGCCGAAATTGTGGCAAAAAGGGTCACATTGAACGCGCCTGTAGAGGTAAAAAAAGAACAGACAGAGCTGGGAAGCATGGAAGCAAAATGTCTGTATTTGGACAAGAGAGGAAAAAGAGTGTTCATTCAGTGCAGTATGATGGAACAAGCAAAACAGAGGGGAGCAACACCTCTGAGGAGGAAGAGGTGCACATACTGACAGTTGCAGGTGATTTAAATGGCTACTGGGTGTCACCACTGGTGGAGGGACAATCAGTGCGGATGGAGGTGGACACAGGCGCGGCTGTGTCCCTTGTTTCAGACACTGTCTACAACAAAATGCTAAAGCATCTTACCCTTCAGCCAACAAACATTGTGCTAAAGACGTATACCGGCGAACCTGTGGCCATGAGAGGCGTCATTGTGGTGACAGTTAAATTGAACGGACAGCCTGCAAAACTGCCACTATATGTGGTAAAGGGAAATTACCCATCGCTACTGGGACGTGCGTGGCTAGAGAAAATCATGCTGGACTGGCCTGCAGTCCGCATGATGTCAAAAGGGGAGTCAGGTCTGACTGCAGTGCTAAACAAACATGCAGAACTCTTCAATGGGGAACTTGGGAGCATGAAAAAGATCAGCGTGAGACGGGACATTAAACCTGACAGCAAGCCGAAGTTTCACAAAGCCCGACCTGTACCCTATGCAATTAGGCCAAAAGTTGAGGCTAACTTGGAGGCCTTAGTCGAGAATGGAGTCCTGGAGCCTGTGAGCATGAGCAAATGGGCTACACCCATTCTTCCTGTCCTGAAAAAGGATGGATCTGTTCGAATCTGCGGGGAATTTAAAGTGACTATTAACCCGGTGCTGTCTGCGGAACAGTACCCTCTTCCCCTCATTGATGATCTTTTTACGGGCCTGGCCGGAGGGCAAAAGTTCAGCAAAATAGACTTATGCCAGGCTTATCTACAAATGCATGTCGATGACAAATCAAAGGAGCTGCTGACAATTGTGACACACAAGGGGCTATACAGGTACTGCCGCCTTCCGTTTGGAATTACGTCGGCCCCTGCTCTATTCCAAAGGGCAATGGATCAGATTTTGAGTGGACTGCCAGGAGTCCAGTGCTACCTGGACGACATCCTTGTCACTGGGACAAATGAGGAGGATCATCTTCTGAACTTGGATGCGACACTACAACGACTGAAAGAGTACGGACTCAGAGTTCGTAAAGACAAATGTGAATTCTTTCAGTCTTCAGTTGAGTACCTGGGGCATGTGATTGACGCTACTGGCCTGCATAAGGCACCGTCAAAGGTCAAGGTGATCGTGGAGGCCCCAGCACCCCAGAATGTGAGCCAGTTACGTTAATTTCTGGGGCTACTTAACTACTATGGGAAGTTTATTCCAGACTTAGCAACATTGCTGAAGCCGTTACATCAGTTGCTATGTCAAGGCAAAATATGGAAATGGACTGAACTGTGCAACGAAGCTTTCGCCCAAGCAAAGAAAGCATTGCTGAAATCGCAGGTCCTGACACACTTCGACCCAAAGCTGCCCGTACAGCTAGCATGTGATGCATCACCATATGGTGTGGGAACAGTCATATCCCACATCATGCCTTCGGGTGAAGAGAAACCTATCGCCTTCGCATCACGCACCTTGAACAAGGCCGAGAGTAACTATGCGCAGATCGAGCGCGAGGCCTTGGGAATCGTATTTGGAATTCGAAAATTTCATCAGTACCTGTTTGGGAGAAGGCTCACACTCCTGACGGACCACCGTCCATTGACTTCAATCTTCGGGCCCCACACCGGAATTCCGTCTCTCGCTGCAAGCAGGATGCAAAGGTGGGCTTTACTGTTGTCAGGACACACATACGACATCAAATATCGCAAATCAGACTTGCACGGCAACGCAGATGGTCTCTCGAGGCTACCCTTGCCTGTTACTCCCCCAGAGCCTCGTCAGATAGACATCTTCTACTTTAGACAAGTGGAGGGAGCACCTGTCACTGCAGTTCAGGTGCGAAGGTACACCCGCAACGATCCAGTCCTGTCTGAGGTAATGGATGGTGTCATTCGAGGGAGAGCTATAGGAGATTCTCCTAGTTTGAAACCTTACGTTTCAAAAAGAAATGAGCTCTCCGTCCAGGCAGGTTGTCTTCTTTGGGGATGCCGTGTCATCATTCCACCACCTCTGAGGGAACCTATACTCCAACAACTTCATACAGGCCACAGTGGGATGGTTCGGATGAAGGAAATGGCAAGAAGCTACTTCTGGTGGCCAGGTCTCAATGGGAATATTGAGGAGAAAGCCAAAACATGTTCCCCATGTCAAAGGGTCCGGAATGTTCCACAGCTGGCAACCCTACACCCCTGGGATTGGCCTGCAGAAGTGTGGCAGCGAGTACATGTGGACTTCGCCGGTCCTTTCGAAGAGAAGATGTTTATGGTGGTTGTGGACGCTCGTAGCAAGTGGCCGGAGGTCGCTGTGATGAGGTCTACCATGGCAGAGAAAACAATTGAGAAACTTGGTGAGATGTTCAGCCGTTATGGCTCACCGGAACAACTCGTAAGTGACAACGGTCCACAATTTGTATCACAGGAGTTTGCAACCTTCCTGCATGTGAATGGTGTCCAACACATCAGGTCTGCGCCCTATCATCCCTCTACTAATGGCCAGGCAGAAAGGTTTGTGCAGACTTTGAAGCACGCCTTGAAGGCATCGCAAGGTCAGGGCTCAATCCACCAATGCCTGAACAGCTTCCTGTTGTCCGACAGGAACGAGCCGCATGCCACAACCAAAACTTCCCCCGCTTTGCTCATGATGAAGAGGCAGTTGCGGACAAGTTTTGACTTACTCAAACCTCCAAGGGCAGAACAGGTTGTCCATTGTCAACAACAAGCTCAAGTTGAAAAGAGAGAGAAAAGAGCCAAGGAGAGACGGTTTCACCCTGGAGAGCACGTCCTAGCTCGAAACTACAACACTGGACTGAAATGGGTTCCTGTTACGGTGATCGCGCAGATGGGCCCTGTGTCTTACACGGTTGAGACTGCTGAGGACGTCGTCTGGAGAAGACACACAGATCAACTGTTGCTAGGAGCAGAGACAGCCACAGAGGCTCCAACGGCTGGTTGGCCTGAACTGTTTCCGGATGATACCGCAAACCAGCATCCTTTGCCACAGTGCTCTTCTCCAACACAGGAAGTCAAAGAGACTGTTCCACCTGTGCAAACTCCTGACTTTCGACTGACACAGCCACCTTCTCCATCCAGGCCTGTGTCAATGCCTACTGCTGTGGAAGCCAGCGATGACCGCCGGTATCCTGTCAGAGAGCGGCGGCCTCCAAGACGCTTGGATCTGTAGGCTTAGTGACTTACCCACAAGACTGGGGCAGAATAAACCCCAGGGTAAAGTCAGGGTTTGAGGCAGTCTACCTCTACCCTAGGTTCGTTGAGTGCATTGAAAGTAACTTACCTGTTGAGGAATACTGTGGACCTTCCATTTAAGAGGGGAGGAAATGTTATGTATTGTGTGTTCTATTGTGTGTTCTCCTCCCACCTGTGTTGGCGCTGTCAAAGGAGATAAATGGTTGGGTGTTCTCTGTTAAGTTTAGCTCTCTTTGTTCGGAACTTGCCAGAACTTCCTTTCCTTCCAATAAAGCACTTCATGTTTGAATCTCTGAGTTCTGAGTCCTAAATTGTGTCTAGGTAGAAAGGTACCGACACAACAAGAAACACTCTCTTCGTCTCATTATTCTTCAACAGAACAAATTTATAGGGGGCTAAATTGGACCATTTTTTCAGCGCTACGCGGCCACATAAGATCAAAAATGTTTCCGATGGGAATGGCGCAGGACGCCATCTTGGTAAACAAGAGGCGTCATTTACCCACGTCTGAAGCAGGCATTAGTGTATTTACATATGCAAATAATTGGCCTATCGCCTGCTTCTGGTCTCCGCTGCAACTTTGGTTTGCCCCGAGGCAGCCAGTGCCAGTGCTGGCTGCCTCCGGGAAAACCAACGCTAAACACCACGTAAGTAAAAAAAAAGGTAAGTACTTACCATAATCACCACTGCTCCCAGTCCCGAGATCTGTGACCTCACTCCCGACCCCAAACTCCAGGTACCCCACCGGATCTCCGACCCCAACCTCCTAGCCCCCCCGACAGGACTCCTGACCTCCAGAACCCCTCCCAATCTCACCACCTCCTGAATCTCACCACCCCCCCCAGGCCCCAACCTCCTAGCGCCCCCCGTGGCAGCACTCCCGACCCACAACAGTACTCCCGAGACCTGCGATCTCCCTACCCGATCCCCCACCGAACCCCAATCACGGACTCCAAGGCCCACCCGTTCCTCCTCCAGACCCCTCGCGATCCAACTCCCCATCACTTACCTGGAGCTTCGAGCACTAACCTGTGCGGCTCCTCCTGCAGCACCATCTACATTATGTTGGGGTCCAAACCCAAAATCCAGGGCTCCTCGGACCTCCCCATTTGAGCGCGTGCTATTAACACTATGCAGGTGTGGCGCCTCAAAATGGGCGTTTCCGAATTTATCCCCCATAGAATCATACAGAACACAAAGAGGCCATTGGGTCCATTGTGGTAAAACCACCAGTGAACTCCTGCACAAATTAATAACTGTCTTTAAAGCAATGTTACAGCACCTATGTCCGTTTGCTGAGTGTAAACAAGCTTTCTGTAAAAACCCTGAAACAACGCGATGACGTCATCACGTTGGTCACGTGGTGCCCCGAGTGGCGGGAAACGTCATGACGTCAGAGGTGGGAGGCTCTGAGTTCAGACCTTGTGGAACTCGTTACAGTGTAGACCTGTTTGCTGTTGCTCCTGCATGTTTTTGTTTTGTTCACCAGTTTAATTAAATTCGGTTAATTTACTGAACTGCCTCGACCTCAGTGATTTAGATAGGAATCCGTTGATTCCTACATTGGTGACCCCGAAGCTTGGTGGATGATTTTCATGGAGACAAGCTCGAGAACAAGATGGATGTAAATGCAGCGAGTTTGAAGCTCCCTCAATTTTGGGAACAACAGGCAGCCTCCTGGTTCGTTCAAGCGGAGGCTCGGTTCCAACTGTGAAACATAGTGCTGGATCAGACCCGTTACCTGTATGTGGTCTCCGCACTGGACAGCTCGACGACTTCCCGCATTATCAGCCTGCTGGAGACCCCGCCCGCAGAGAACAAGTACAAAACGCTCAAGGCGCGCCTCCTGCAGGTATTCGGTCTCACAAAGGCGGAGCGCGCACGACGCTTGCTCGCACTCCCCGGGTTAGGCGATGCTAAGCCTTCCGAGTTGATGAGCCACATGTTCACCCTCCTCGGGTCTGAGCCGCAGTGTTTTATATTTCGTGAGCTGTTCCTCAGCCAGCTCCCTGAGCAGGTACAAGCAGCCCTGGCCAGGTCGACGGCTACGGACGGTGTGGTGCTCGCGGCCGAAGCCGACACCATTTACGCGGTGATGCAACAGTATTGCACCACCTCAACGCGCCCCGCCTCCAAGAACCCTGCCTCGGCACCTCCACAGACCGGCTTTTGTTACTACCACACCCGTTTCGGTCAGAATACCAGATGCTGCCGACTCCCGTGTAAATTCGTGCCACCGGCACCGAGAAAGCAGCAACACCGATTGCGCGACCGGAAGGGAAGCCCCGAGGTCAGTTTCGCCTCCACAATGACAGTTGGTGATTCCGGGAAATTGTTGTACATCACTGACTCCATTTCGGGACGGCGTTTCTTATGCGACACGGGCGCTCAGTGCAGCATCCTCCCCGCTTCGGTTCTCGATGTCCGATCTGGGCGGCGCGGTCCTCCACTACAGGCCGCCAATGGCAGCGCCATCCGTACGTACGGGAAGCGGCGTATCCGATTGTGTCTCGGTGGCCAACTCTTCCACTGGGAGTTTATCACCGCCACGATACCACTGGCAATCCTCGGTGCCGATTTTTTCTGCACGCATGACCTACTGGTCGACGTACGTAATCGCTGCCTGATCCATGCCGCCTCACGAGCCCCCATCCCCGGTTTTTGGGGCCTCGGCGCGACCCACGCGGTTGCCCGCACCGAGTTGCCGCCCGACGAGTTCGCCCGCCTGCTCAAGGAATTTCCGGAGCTCGCGCGACCCACTTTCTCTGCGACGACCGCCAAACACGGTGTTGTACACCACATCGCGACAACCGGCCCCCCGGTTTACGCCCGGGCTCGGCGATTAGAGGCCAGTAAACTCGAGGCCGCGAAGGCGGAATTCGCCACTATGGAGCGGTTGGGCATCGTTCGCCGATCTGACAGTCCCTGGTCGTCCCCGCTACACATCGTGCCAAAGCCCGGCGGCGGGTGGTGGCCCTGTGGTGATTATCAGTGCCTCAACGAGGTCACAACTCCAGACCGGTACCCGATACCGTATATTCAAGATTTTTCCGCCCATTTGGCCGGCACGTCATGGTTCTCCAAGATCGACCTCGTCCGCGGATAACACCAGGTGCCCATCCACCCTCAGGACGTCCAGAAAACAGCGGTCATTACCCCATTTGGCCTCTTTGAATTTTTACGGATGCCTTTCGGGCTTAAAAATGCGGTGCAGGCGTTCCAACGCCTCATGGATACGGTGCTCCGGGACCTCAAATTCCTTTTTGTATACCTTGATGACATCCTCGTCGCCAGCGCGTCAAAGGAAGAACACCTACGTCACCTGCGTGTCCTTTTCCGTCGTCTCCAGGAGCACGGCTTTATAGTTAATCCAAACAAGTGCCAATTTGGTCTGAGGCAGATCGATTTTCTGGGCCACCACATCACCGCAGAAGGGGCACTGTCACTCAGGGCGAAAGTGGCAGCCGTCGCGGCGTTCCCACGGCCGCAATCCGTCAAGGCGCACCAAGAATTCCTCGGCATGGTAAACTTTTACCATCGCTTTGTCCCCCGGGCCGCCCAGCTCATGCGGCCGCTATACGAGGCACTCTGAGGGAAACCGGGGAAAGAACCGGTGATCTGGTCGTCGGTCATGGACCGCGCATTTGGGGACATGAAGGAGGCCCTCGCCAATGCGATGATGTTAGCGCACCCGCTGCCCGGCGCAACCATCGCGCTCACGACAGATGCGTCGGACTACGCCGTCGGCGCCGTGCAAG
The DNA here is from genome assembly GCF_052327205.1 of Somniosus microcephalus. Taxonomy (NCBI): domain Eukaryota; kingdom Metazoa; phylum Chordata; class Chondrichthyes; order Squaliformes; family Somniosidae; genus Somniosus; species Somniosus microcephalus. The sequence continues at coordinate 251,601,831 of NC_140987.1, read as the reverse complement.
AGCAATGGGTCGACGGGGCATGGCAACCGCTGGCGTTTTTTAGCCGCCAGTTACGTAGTAATGAACGTAGCTATAGCACATTTGACCGAGAGCGGTTGGCGTTGTTCCTGGCCATCCGCCACTTTCGTTTTTTATTAGAAGGACGCCAATTCGTCGCTTTCGTGGATCACAAGCCCCTGACGTTTGCCATGGCCAAGACAACTGAGCCGTGGTCGGCTCGACAGCAACGGCAACTCACGTTCATCTCCGAGTTTACCACCGACATCTGTCATGTGGCCGGCAAGGACAACGTGGTTGCCGACTGCCTTTCGCATGCGGCCGTCCAGGCCGTCCAACTGGGTCTCGACTATTCACTAATGGCGGTCGACCAAGCGGCTGACCCGGAGACGCACGCTTTCCGTTCCAATTCGTCCGGCCTGCGGCCAGTGGACGTACTCTTCCACTCAGACGGCACATCCTTGCTCTGCGATGTCTCCCTGGGAGACCCACGCCTGATTGTTCCGTCATCCTGGCGCAGGAAAGTCTTCGATATCATGCACAACCTCACCCACCCGGGTGTGCGGGCGTCACAGAAGTTGTTAGCGTCCAAGTTTGTCTGGAGGGGAATGCGAAAAGATGTGCGCGACTGGGCCAACACCTGTGTCGTGTGCCAGAGAGCGAAGGTGCAGCGCCACGTTAAAGCTCCTGTCGCCATTTTCGAGGTACCGGAGCGGCGATTCGATCATGTTCATATCGACCTCGTAGGCCCACTACCACCGTCACAAGAGTTCACGCATCTGCTGACAATCGTCGACCGTACCACCAGATGGCCGGAGGCCATTCCATTGACGTCCACCACCTCCGCGGACGTCGCCCGGGCTTTTCTTTTGTCATGGGTTGCCCGTTTCGGCGTGCCGTCGGACATTTCATTGGACCGCGGGCCGCAGTTCTCCTCTGCTCTGTGGAATGCCGTGGCTTCAGAATTGGGCACCAAGCTCCATCGCACCATGGCTTACCACCCGCAGGCCAATGGGTTATGCGACGCTTCCATCGTTCTCTGAAGGCATCGCTGCGGGCCACCCTCCAAGGGACCGCGTGGATGGATAAGTTGCCATGGGTAATGCTCGGGTTGTGCACGGCGTCTAAAGAGGACCTGCAGGCGTCGGCCGCCGAATTGGTCTACGGCCAGCCGCTCAGGGTCCCCGGCGAGCTTCTCCTGTCGCCGACGCATCCGTGGTCCGCCACTTAACAGCTGAAGGCTCACCGAGCCACGGTGCATGCTTTCCAGCCCATTCCGACTTCACAGCATGGACTGCCTGCGTCACACGTTCTGCCAACGCTCATGAGGGCTAAATTCGTTTTTGTACGGCACGATGCCCACCGTAGTCCCCTCATGCCTCCATACACGGGCCCCTTCCGGGTACTGAAGGCGGGCGCCAAGAGTTTTCTGGTAGACGTCGGCGGGACGCCCGACTACATTTCCGTGGACCACCTCAAGGCTGCACACCTGGACCTCGGCCAGCCAGTTGAAACAGCGCAACTGCCGCGTCGTGGACGACCACCCGCAGCCGCTACGCCTGGCCCATCGGCCCCGCGGCCCAGCTCCTCTCCTGCACCATCCATTCCTCTCCGGGAATATCGGAGTCGCTCCGACAGGATTGTCCGACCTCCTCGGTGATTGACTTTGATGATTAAAGACACTTCTGGGGGGGCGCATGTGGTAAAACCACCAATGAACTCCTGTACAAATGAATAACTGTCTTTAAAGCAATGTTACAGCACCTATGTCCATTTGCTGAGTGTAAACAAGCTTTCTGTAAAAACCCTGAAACAACGCGATGACGTCATCACGTTGGTCACGTGGTGCCCCGAGTGGCGGGAAACGTCATGACGTCATGACGTCAGAGGTGGGAGGTTCTGAGTTCAGACCTCGTGGAACTAGTTACAGTGTAGACCTGTTTGCTGTTGCTCCTGCATGTTTTTGTTTTGTTCACCAGTTTAATTAAATTCGGTTAATTTACTGAACTGCCTCGACCTCAGTGATTTAGATAGGAATCCGTTGATTCCTACACCATCATGTCTGTGCTGGCTCTTTGAAAGAGCTTTCCAATTAGTCCCACGGTCCCCCATGATCTAATTGAATGGCGGAACAGGCTCGAGGGGCTGAATGGCCTCCTCCTGTATGTTACTATCATTTGACAACAGCACTTCCTCTAGTGGCTTTAGTAAGTAAATATAGCACATGATATCTCAGTTTCAATCTTGAACTGCATTTGCTCACTTTAATTAGCCTTGAATTAACTGGGCTAGGGAGGGGAAAAATTCCCACTCCTGATCATAATCCAACAACCTTATTTGAAATGTGCACGTGTTGATATCAAGTAGGGGATGGTTGGAGTTTGCTCTGATGGCCCCTGGTTAAAAAAGCCCATTTATACACATTGTCAAGGTTAGCGTATGAATAATAGCTCCTTCAGTAAGGTACCCAGATGGCTGCCCATGGAAACTTACTTCACCATGAATCACCACTCTTTCAGGGTGGGAGGTGTAAGGAAATTAGAAAATAATTTAGGAAGGACATGAAGGCTTTGGAGAAGGTATGGAAGAGATTTAATGGAATGATTCCAGGGATGAGGGAATACAGTTACGTGGAAAGACTAGAGAAGCTGGGGTTGTTTAAAATCATGAAGGGTTTAGATAGAGTAAATAAAGAGAAACTGTGGTGTATGTGCATTTAAAAGCAATTGTGGTGTATGTGCCTTTAAGAGCCCCAGGTGTGCGTAATGCCGGTAATTGCCACTTGGGCTATATAAGCCTGTGTATTGTGTATATCCTTTAGAACCCCCCCCCCCAGACTTGCTTAGTAAATACCTATGAACCAACTCCTGTCTTCAGTGTCTTTATCTACACACGGACACTACAGTGGCGACGAGGTGGAAACGGACTTACCTGCAATTCGGCAGCACCTCAAGGACATCGATTCCTCCAGCGTCCAGAAGACTCAAGGAAGTAAGAGAAACTGTGGTTTCACCAGCTGGCCAAGCTGGTGGCAGGTACTGCGCTAATCCTTCCTGGGCGTCAGGCTGGGGCTCCAGCGGCGGGCTCTACAGCTGAGACAGGCAGCGAAATCGGAGGCAAGCAATAACGGACTGGGAGGGTGCACTCGGGAGACGGCCGGCGCGGCAAGCAGGTCAGCGTTTAGACCTCCGTCGGGAACGAGTCTCCAACAGTGAATAAACGGAAACCACAGTAAAACAGCGTTGTTATCGGTAGCAGTGGCGGGAAAGTGCAGGAAGTGCCATATCTTTTTTGAAATGCCTAAGTCTGGCAATATTGATGCTTTTGATAACGAAACAGAGCCTAACTTTGGCAATATTGATGTTTTTGATAACAAGATAGAGGATTGGACCACATATGTAGAAAGAGTGGAGGTGTTTTGCACCGCAAATGGAATAGAAGATGAAAAAAAAGCTTCAGTGCTTCTGGATCTAATGGGCGCAGAAACATACAAGCTGTTACGCAACTTAATCACTCCAGCCGAACCGATGGACAAGAATTTTGAGGAGATTGTTGATACCCTACACTGCCAATTCGAGGCAGGACTGGCAGATTCTCTGCAAGACAAATTCATCTGCGATCCCCTAAGTGTAGAAACACAAAAAAAGGTATCTTCTGGAAAAGATTTAACACTGGACAAGGCTTTCAGTGCAATAGGAGCGGCAAAGATACAGCAAAGGCCACAGGACTTCGGCACCCATGAAATGACACGGGGTTTCGAGAGATGTTATCGCTGCGGCAGATCCAACCATGACCAGAGGGATTGTTGGTTCAAAGAAAAAGCATGCAGGCGATGCGGAAAGATGGGACACATTCCACGTGTATGCCGATCTGAAAATAAAAAATCCACTAACGGGAAAAGAATCAATAAGGAAAAGCACAGAAAGGTACAAATGATGACGGACAGTAGCTCCAAAGACCAGAAGAGCGATAGCGACTCCGGGAACAAGAGACTAAGCTCTCTCAAATTACATAATGTAATTGCCAATGAAGATTACCAGACCATTTGGGTTACCCTCATAATAGCAGGGTCCCCAGTTAAAATGGAGCTAGATACAGGATCAGCTCTAACCGTAATAAATCGACGAGATTACGAGAGGCTATTTTCGCATATACCTCTAAAAGACACATCCATTATCTTAAAAACATATACGGGGCAGAAAGTATACCCCAAAGGAAAAATAAAGGTGCCTGTGGTATACAACGGCAAAGAAATACAAAAGTTGTATTTATACATTCTACAAGATGGTGGTCCACCGTTGTTGGGACGTGAATGGATAAGGAAGATACGTTTAGACTGGCACTCCATTCAGGCACTGACGGTGACCAGTAAGGAAAAAAACAATGATGACATCATACCTGAACGATTAAAAGACATCTTGGCCAACGCCAAAGAAGTGTTTCAAGAGAAACTAGGAACCTTGAAAGGCATCACCGCCTCAATAAAAGTGGAAGATGCAGCAATTCCAAAATTTTTTAAGGCAAGACCGGTGCCATACGCAATACGTCTGGCAGTCGAGGGAGAGCTGGAGAATTTGGAAAAGGCAGGCGTATTATCCAAAATAGATTGGAGCGAATGGGCAACACCCATCGTTCCAGTCATGAAAAAAGCATTGAAAAATAACTCTGAGGAACAGAGAAAAATTCGCATCTGTGGTGACTTTAAGGTGACTGTAAACCCGGTCCTTCACACGGTACAGTATCCTCTTCCGAGGATAGAAGATATTTTCGCCTCACTATCCGGAGGAAAACGTTTCACAAAAATTGACTTGGCACAGGCATATCTACAGATGGAGGTTGAGGAGACCTCTAAAAAGTATCTCACAATAAACACACACAAAGGCCTGTACCAGTACAATCGACTGGTTTTTGGAGTAGCATCAGCTCCAGCTATCTGGCAAAGAGCTATGGAGCAAGTCCTGCAAGGGATTCCGGGGACTCAGTGTTACCTAGACGACATCCTTATAACAGGAGAAAACGACAACGAGCACCTTGCCAATTTGGAGCAGGTGCTCACTAGGCTGAAAGAACGGGGCCTACGAGCAAATCGCCCCAAGTGCGAATTTTTCCAAACTCAGATATCATATTGTGGCCACATAATTAATAAGGAAGGGTTGCATAAGTCACCTGAAAAAATTGAAGCAGTTATAAACGCCCCAGCACCTGAAAATGTTTCACAATTGAGGTCATTCCTGGGATTAATAAATTACTATCATAAATTTTTACCGAACTTATCAACTATTCTACACCCTCTTAATGATCTTCTACACACAGGAGTGATTTGGAAATGGAACGAAGACTGTAAACGTGCCTTCCATAAATGTAAAGACTTAATCACATCCGAGAAAGTTTTGGCTCATTACAACCCATCACTACCAATCAGACTGGCGTGCGATGCATCCCCTTACGGCATAGGAGCGGTATTGTCCCCTAGATTCCCTGATGGCTCGGAACGGCCGATAGCTTTTGCGTCACGCTCATTGAACTCAGCTGAGCGTAACTATTCCCAGATAGACAGGGAAGCACTCAGCCTGGTATGGGGAGTGAAGAAATTCAACCATTACCTACACGGACAAAAATTTACCTTGCTGACTGACCATCAACCCCTCATCTCCATATTCAACCCTAAGAAAGGTGTCCCCATTATGACGGCACAAAGACTACAGAGGTGGTCCCTTTTTCTAGGGGCACACCAATACAACATTGAATACAAAGGGTCAAAACAGCATGGGAATGCTGACGGTTTATCGCGCCTGCCGTTGCCAACGATAGAAGAGGCACCTACAGTAGACCCAGTAGAGATATTCCACTCTACCATAGTGGAATGTCTACCGGTGACAAATTCTGCCATTGAAAGGGAGACCAGAAATGACCCTACTCTCTCACGGGTCTACGATTTAACAATGAAGGGATGGCCAGCACATGGCAAACCACTGTTGCCAGCATTCTCACAAAGAAGAGAACAGCTGTCAGTGTGCCGAGGAACCTTGATGTGTGGATCCAGAGTGGTGATTCCACCCAAACTCCAGGATAAAGTGCTAAAGGAGCTTCACGAGGGGCATCTGGGTGGAGTGAAAATGAAGAACCTAGCTAGGGCGTTTGTATGGTGGCCAGGTATCGATGGAGACATCGAAGACATGACCAAGAGCTGCCTAGGATGCCAGAAGGCCCAAAATGCTCCGCCACAGGCCCCTCTACATCCATGGGAGTGGCCCTCATCTCCCTGGCAAAGGGTGCACATCGACTTTGCTGGTCCATTTATGGACTCAATGTTCTTAATCGCAGTTGATGCACACTCCAAGTGGCCGGAGGTAATAAAGATGTCCTCCACCACCACAGAAAAAACCATCACAGTATTAAGGACCATATTTGCCAGGAATGGGCTGCCGGAACAGATATGTTCTGATAATGGACCGCAATTTGTGTCCGAAGAATTCAGAAAGTTCTTAAAGAACAATGGGGTAAAGCACTACACGTCCGCCCCATACCATCCCGCCACCAATGGATTGGCTGAAAGGTTTGTCCAGACCTTTAAGAAGGCCATAAAGGCCATGGGTAATGAAGACATAAAACTTCAGCACAAGGTGGATAACTTCTTATTTGCATATAGGAATGCAACACATGGTTACAAACCAAACTCCCGCCATGATGTTCTACAATAGAAACCTAAGATGCCGGCTGGATTTGGTCAAGCCCAACATCCGAAGGGACATGGAGAACCGGCAGTTTCAGGGCATGAATGAAAGGCCAACTAGGGCCTTCCAGATAGGCCAACCGGTTTTGGCCCGGGACTACCGTACCGAGAAATGGCAGCCTGGAACTATCTGCACACGACTAGGACCACTGATGTATACCGTGGACATCGGAGAAAGCATAATAAGGCGCCATGCTGACCAAATCATCAAGTCATCCGAAAAGGGACAACCTACACCACCACGCTATACATCTAACGATGAAGTAGAGATACCCATATCTACCTCCGATCCAGTGATACTGGAACCCGATGAACCCGACACTGGCCTTCAAGCCGAATCAGCCTTGCCAGAAGAACCTGCTACACCACCAGAAACTACTACACCCCCGAGGCGTTATCCGGACCGAGTCAGGAAGCCTCCTGAGAGACTAACTTATAATTAATTAATACAGCAATGTATATTATTTTGCATAGAACATGTAATTAATAATTACTTAAAATATGATGTACTAGTTAGCTAGAAGGGGAGCAATTGTGGTGTATGTGCCTTTAAGAGCCCCAGGTGTGCGTAATGCCGGTAATTGCCACTTGGGCTATATAAGCCTGTGTATTGTGTATATCTTTTAGAACCCCCCCCAGACTTGCTTCGTAAATACCTATGAACCAACTCCTGTCTTCAGTGTCTTTATCTACACACGGACACTACAGAAACTGTTTCCAATGGCTGAAGGGTCAATAACCAGAGGGCACAGATTTAAGGTGATTGGCAAAAGAGCCAGAGGCGACATGAAGAAAAACTTTTTTACATAACGAGAGGTTAGGATTTGGAATGCACTGCCTGATAGGGTGGTGGATACAAAGTCAATAGTACCCTTCAAAAAGGAATTGGATAAATACTTGAAGGAGAAAAAATGCAGGTATCTGGGGAAAGAACAAAGAGTGGGGCTAATTGGATTGCTCTTCGAAAGAGCTGGCGCAGACTCAATGGGCAGAATGGCCTCCTTCTGTGCTGTACTATTCTATGATTCTATGGCTTAGAAATTCGTGAATGCCACAAAAACTGCCAGTGGGTGTTAACGGCCGCCGAAAATGGTGGCGCTGGCAGAACCAAAAAATTGGCAGTGGGGACTAATTAACATTAGCCCAGACTAAACTCACCGTGCAATACCGTCCTGGTAGTGTTGGTCCTGGCAGGAAACCCCAATGTAGCATGGCCGAAGTATCATTGCAACTAGAACCGCCTGCTCAGAAAGCAAGGCTGTCATTTCAGAAAGCATTGTTGGTTTTTTAAAGGGGCAATGCCTTCTGAAATGAAAAAAGTAAAAATCATGTAAAAATATGCAGTTTTTAGCCTTTACAGCTCAACTATTGTTATAAATCTCATCATTCATCAAGAAACTACTCATGAAATAATGCTGGACGGCCAGCTGGTGGCGCCGTCCAAGGAGTATAAATACTCGGGCGTGGGCCCAGCTAGCCAGGGACATTTTGTAAGACAAGGAACTAGTGAAGTACAACTAGGCCTCCATGTTCTGAAACAAGTTGATTAAAGCCTTGCTTTATGCTCAAATCAAGTGTGTAGTGAGTTTTATTACGCCAACTATCTTTTGAAAAAAAATTAACATTACAAAGAATTCCCAAATGGGAATCTTCAGCTCTTAAAGCTGAATTTCGTAATGCACCTTAAAAATGGGAAAAGTGCTTCAGCACTAACAAATGGTTCAGCAATCCAGGGCAGGGGCACCCAGGGTCTCGTATACAGCACTCCAGCATTGTGCAGGGGGTCAACACTGCAAGAGAGGCCCTTTACCCACAGGGGCCGGAAGGCCCTCGAGAAAGAAAGATGTGGGACCAGATCACCAAGGCCGTCACTGCCAGCAGTGTCGCCCCCACCACCTGGCTCCAGTGCCCAAAGAAGCTTCATGACCTCAGACCAGTGGTCAAGGTCAGTGAATGTATCTTCAAAAGCCGTCTCCTACCAACTGCACCACTAGCCTCACACATTTCTCAATGCACGACTCCCCCCCCATCCCCCACTAATCACTCATCTACCAACAACCTGTACCAAACACGAGGCACACCTCCCATTCCTAGCTTCACCTCACCCCCTTGGAGGAGACAGTGCTGGCCATTCTTGGCAGGGGCATGGCTGAGCCCTTGGCCAGTGGCGGGGCTGAAAGGATACAAGATGCTGGTATTCTCATACGTTATACTCCTTCTGGCATGCACCTCTTGCTTTCCTGCCCTCCCCTCACCACAACTCTACCCTTGTGCCTTCCTCATTTCATACACTCAACAAACACCTGCCAGTGGTTGACCAAGAAGAGGGAGATTTCACACTCCCAGCCACCAGCTCCTCAAGGTCGACCAGCAAGTCCATTTTCAGTGTCCCCCAATGAAAGTCAGCAGCCTTCCACCAGCCATGTTGCAGCCACTGGGGTAGCACTGCATGACATCAGTAGGATAGGCAAAGGCACACACAAGACAGTCACTAAGGGAATGCATAAGGGTGATGAGTTGATTTCTTGATGTCATGTCGAATGGATAGATGTATAAAGTTGGATTGGCAAGTTTGTTGTGATGGCTTTTATTTCAGCATTGTGGCCAAGAGGATGCTATGATGGTCAGTAACAGAGGAAAGGTAAGGTATGGGACAAATGTTGAAAGGGGAATTGGGGTTGTGGTTACTGGTACCGCAGGCGAATGATTCCATCCCAGATATCCCAGCCAGAAAGGGTCTGTCTGGGTTGCATCCTTCCTTCTGCTTCCTCCTCTTCTGCGTCTTCCTCTTCTGCATCTTCCTCTTCTGCTTCCTCCTCTTCTGCGTCTTCCTCTTCTGCATCTTCCTCTTCCCTCTACGAGCAGATGCTGTAAATCTAAAATAAAAGCATAAAATGCTGGAAATACTCAGCAGGACAGGCAGCAACTCAATCTGAGACTTGAATTCTGTTTCTCTCTCCACGGATACTGCCTGACCTGCTGAGTATTTACAGCATTTTCTGTCTTCTCAGATGCCTTCCTTTACTATCCAAGGCCTTGAAAGCATCCAGCAGCACTTCCTGCTCTCCCTACACACTTAAAAAACTTTTTAAACATGTATTGCACCAAGCCACTACTTCAATTAAATTTTAAAAAACAGTCCAAAAGCTTAAACCAAACTTACCTGAAAGATGTGTGTGTCCCTTTAAGAGGTGCTAACAGCGTTTCTGTCAGTCTACTGAATGCTGTTTCCAGAGCGAGCTTAGGACCCAGCGTTGAACTCAGCGCTAAGTTCAAAGTTCATGCCAACTGATGTCACCCTCTCTTCATTTAAATGTCCAGAGCTGCTATCGGCAGCTCACCAAAATTACGGCCGCCGAGTCCCATGCCAGAGAAGGCGTTATTTTTTGCCAGGACAGCGGTGCAAACGGGTGCCGGTAAGTGATCCAATTTCTAGGCATTTCCATGATTCTAAGAAAAAAGATCTTGTACCAACCTTGTAATCAGTCTGGAACATTGATTAGGGGAGAAATTCAACCTTGCTACACTCGTTTTTCAGGGGGGGTGGGGGCGGGGGCAGGGGGAAGTTACCAAAATTGAGTCATGATCTCCCACGCCTGAACCACACTCAATATTCGGTGGCCACCATTTAAATCGGGTGGCATTTAGTCATCCGGGTGTCCGTGTGGACCCCAATTTGCATAAACAATCAGAATTTGTAGAACCCGTTTGCAAAATTAGGAGTATAAAATGGGTGGAGCCAATGCCACACAAACTCTACTCATTTGTACCCGGTTTTAAGGACCTTACTGGAGGTCCTTAACAGTACTGCTCAAGGCCATTGAGAAACAGCCCCAAAATTGTGAAAATTTTAGTTTTCTGGGAAGGGAGAAAAAAACATAGGAACAGGAGGAGGCCATTCAGCCTCTCGAGCCTGTTCCGCCATTCAATTAGATCATGGCTGATCTGTATCTTAATTCTATTTACCCACCTTGGTTCTGTAACCCTTAATACCCCTTGCATAACAAAAATCTATCAATCTCAGTTTTGAAGTGATTAATTGACCCCCAGCTACAACAGCTTTTTGGGTGATGGGTTCCAAATTTGCACTACGCTTTGTGTGAAGAAGTGCTTCCTGACATCACCCCTGAACGGCCCAGCTCTAATTTTAAGGTTATGCCCCCTTGTTCTGGACTCCCCCCACCAGAGGAAATAGTTTCTCTCTCTCTACCCTATCAACTCCACCTTAATTAGATCACCCATCAATCTTCTATATTCAACAACAACAGCTTGTATTTATATAGCGCCTTTAAACGTAGTAAAACATCCCAACGTGCTTCACAGGTGTATAATAAGACAAAGTATTTGACACCAAGCCACATAAGGAGAAATTAGGGCAGATGACCTAAAAGCTTGGTCAAAGAGGTAGGTTTTAAGCAGGAATGAGAGGGAGAGAGGTGGAGAGGTTTAGGCAAGGAATTCCAGAGCTTAGGGCCTAGGCAATAGAAAGCACGGTCACCAATGGTTGAGCGATTATAATCAGGGATGCTCAAGATTGCAGAATTAGAGGAGCACAGATATCTCAGGGGGTTGTAGGGCTGGAGGAGGTTACAGAGATAGAGAGGGGTGAGGCCATGGGGGGATTGGAAAACAAGGATGAGAATTTTGAAATCGAGGCGTTGCTTATCCGGGAGCCAATGTAGGCCAGCGAGCACAGGGGTGATGGGCAAACGGGACATGGTGCGAGTTAGGACACGGGCAGCTGAGTTTTACATAGGATTACATAGGATATACAGCACAGAAACAGGCCATTTGGCCCAACCAGTCCATGCCGATGTTTATGCTCCACTCGAACCTCTTCCCATCTTTCCTCATCTAAATCTATCAGCGTAACCCTCTATGGCCTTCCCCCTCATATGCTTGTCTAGCCTCCCCTTAAATGCATCTATACTTTTTGTTTCAACCACTCCCTGTAGTAGCGAGTTCCACATTCTCACCACTCTCTGGTTAAAGAAGTTTCTTCTGAAGTCCCTATTGGATTTCTTGGTGACTATCTTATATTGATGGCCTCCAGTTATGCTCTTCCCCACAAGTGAAAACATTCTCTCTGTATCCACTCTATCAAAACCTTTCATAATTTTAAAGCCCCCTATTGGGTCACCCCTCAGCCTTATTTTTTCAAGAGAAAAGAGACCCAGCCTGTTCATCCTTTCCTGATATGTATACGATCACATTTCTGGTATCATCCTTGTAAATCTTCTCTGCACCCTCTCCAGTGCCTCTATATCCTTTCTATAATATGGCGACCAGAACTGTATGCAGTACTCCAAGTGTGGTCTAACCAAGGTTCGATACAGGTTTAGCATAACTTCCCTACTTTTCAATTCTATCCCTCTAGAAATAAACCCTAGTGCTTGGTTTGCTTTTTTTATGGCCTTGCTAATCTGTGTTGTAACTTTTAGTGATTTGTGTATTTGTACTCCTAGATCCCTTTGTTCCTCTACCCCACCTAGACTCGCACCCTCCAAGTAATAAGTGACCTCCCTATTCTTCCTATCAAAATGTAATACCTCACACTTATCTGTGTTGAACTTCATTTGCCAATTATATGCCCATTCTGCAAGTTTATTAATGTCCTCCTGTATTTTGTTGCAGTCCTCCTCAGTATTGATTATCCCACCTGCAAATTTAGAAATTATGTTTTTGATTCCAAAGTTTAAATCGTTAATGTAAATTGTGAACAACAGTGGTCCCAGTACTGATCCTTCTGGAACACCACTACCCACCTTCTGCCACTGTGAATAGCTACCTTTTACCCCTACTCTTTGCTTTCTGTCTTGAAGCCAGCTAGCTATCCATTCTAGCTGTCCCCTGACTCCGCATTCTCTGACCTTGTTCATCAGTCATTATGGGGTACCTTATCGAAGGCCTTTTGAAAATCCAGATAACTTACATCTACTGCATTACCATTGTCTACTCTCTCTGTTACCTCTTCAAAAAATTCAATGACCTCAAGTTTACATAGGGTTGAACGTGGGAGGCCAGCCAGGAGTTTTTTTTTAATTCGTTTTATGGGATCAGGGCGTCACTGGCAATGCCAGCATTTATTGCCCATCCCTAGTTGCCCGTGAGAAGGTGGTGGTGAGCCGCCTTCTTGAACCGCTGCAGTCCGTGTGGTGATGGTACTCCCACAGTGCTGTTAGGTAGGAAGTTCCAGGGTTTTGACCCAGCGACGATGAAGGATTGGCGATTTACTTCTAAGTCAGGAAGGTGTGTGACTTGGAGGGGAACTTGGAGGTGGCGGTATTCCCATGCACCTGCTGCCCTTGTCCTTCTAGGTGGTAGAGGTCGCGGGTTTGGGAGGTGCTGCCGAAGACGCCTTGGCGAGTTGCTGCAGTGCATATTGTAGATGGTGCACACTGCAGACACGGTACGCTGGTGATGGAGGGAGTGAATGTTTAAGGTGGTGGATGGGGTGCCAATCAAGTGGGCTGCTTTGTCCTGGCTGGTGTGGAGCTTCTTGAGTGTTGTTGGAGCTACACTCATCCAAGTGGAGAGTATTCCATCACACTCCTTACTTGTGCCTTGTAGATGGGGGAAAGGCTTTGGGGAGTCAGGAGGTGAGACACTCGCCGCAGAATACCAAGCCTCTGACCTGCTCTTGTTGCCACAGTATTTATGTGCACTGGAATAGTCAAGTCTAGGGGTAACAAAGGCATGGATGAGGGTTTCAGCAGCAGATGAGCTGAGGCAAGGGCAGAGACGGGCGATGTTACGGAGGTGGAAGTAGGCGGTCTCAGTTATGCTGCGGATATGTGGTTGGAAGCTAATTTCAGGGTCAAATATGACACTAAGGCTGCGAACAGTGTGGTTCAGCTTCAGACAGATGTTAGGGAGAGGGATGGAGTCAGTGGCTAGGGAACGGAGTTTGTGGCGGGGACCGAAAACAATGGCTTCGGTCTTCCCGATATTCAACAGTCTGACAATTTAGAGACCATGGAGGGGTCGAAAGAAGTGGTGGTAAGGTAGAGCTGGGTGTTGTCAGCGTAAATGTGGAAACTGAGGCTGTGTTTTCGGATGATGTCGCCAAGGGGCAGCATGTAGATGAGAAATAGGAGAGGGCCAAGGATAGATCCTTGGGGGACACCAGAGGTAACGATGCGGGAGCGAGAAGGAAAGCCATTGCAGGTGATTCTCTGGCTACGATTAGATAGATAAGAATGGAACAAGGTGAGTGCAGTCCCACCCAGCTGGACGATGGTGGAGAGTCTTTGGAGGAGGATGGGGTGGTCAACCATGTCAAAGGTTGCAGACTAGTCGAGAAGGATGAGGAGGGATAGTTTACCTTTGTCACAGTCACAAAGCATGTCATTTGTGACTTTGATGAGAGCCATTTCGGTACTGTGGCAAGGGCAGAAACCTGATTGGAGGGATTCAAACATGGAATTGCGGGAAAGATGGGCATGGATTTGGGAGGTGACAACACGTTCAAGGACTTTGGAGAGGAAAGGGAGGTTTGAGATGGGGTGGTAGTTTGCAAGGACGGAGGGGTCAAGAGTTGTTTTTTTGAGGAGAGGGGTGATGACAGCAGATTTGAGGGAGAGGGGGGTATCTGAGGAGAGAGAACCATTAACAATGTCAGCTAACATGGGAGCCAGAAAAGGAAGTTGGGTGGTCAGCAATTTGGTGGGAATAGGGTCGAGGGAGCAGGAGGTGGGTCTCCTGGACAAGATGAGCGCGGAGAGGTCATGAGGGGAGATCGGAGAGAAACTGGAGAAAGATGCAAGTTCAGGGCTAGGGCAGGGCAGAACCTTAGAGGAAGTTTGGCCCAGTGGGCTAGGGGAAGGAAGGGAAGTGGCAGAGGCAGCTGAACGGATGGTCTCAATCTTAGAGACAAAGAAGTCCATGAGCTTCTCAGACTTGTTGTCAGAGGTGAGGGTGGAGGAGACAGGGGAGAGAGGTTTAAGAAGATGGTTAGCAGAATTGAAGTCGGGATTTATCTTTGCATTCCAGAATGATTCTGCAATAGTGAGCAATTTTGGCAGATGGGAGCAGGACCTGATAATGCTTTATGTGGTCCAACCAGAACTGGCGGTGAATGGCTAAACCAATTGTTTGCCATATCTGTTCAAGTCTGTGTCGCTTGGACTTAGGGGAGCGAAGATGAGGGCCATACTGGGGGAACAACCAGGGTGAGAGAGAGTAATGGTTTTAATAGGGACTAGAGCATCAAAGGTGGTGGTGAGGGTGTAGTTGAGCAGATCGGCAGCTGCAGAAATGTCGTGGTAAATGGAGGGCCAAAGGCTGGACAGTTGGGATTTTGTAAGTGCAGGTGTAAGAGAGTTGGGAGAAAGTTTTTTCCAGGGGCAGACACAGAAGGAAGTAGGGTTGCGAGGGGAGGGGACGGGGGATGTGGGTGGAGAGAGATACGAGGTAGTGGTTAGAGATGGCCTTATCTGGAATTGACTGCGATTCAAGGGAAGACAAGATAAGTTTATGCAACTTGCCCTCATAATTTAACCCACTAAGCCCCGGTATCACTCTGGTGAATCTGCGCTGCACCCCCTCCAAGGCCAATATATCCTTCCTGAGGTGCGGTGCCTAGAACTGAATGTATTATTCCAGATGGGGGTCTAACCAGGGTTCGATACAGCTGTAGCATAACTTCCACCCCTTTGTATTCCAGCTCCCTTGAGATAAAGCCAACATTCCATTAGCCCTTTTCATTACTTTTTCTACCTGTCCACTAGCTTTTAGTGATTTCTGTACATGGACTCCTAAATCTTTTTATTGAGCCGGAAAGGGGCAGGAGTGTTCTTCCTGGTTCCCCAAAAGGACTGCCGGCCGCTGACTGCCTGGGCTCACCCCCTCATGGGATCATCTCTGCTCCCCCCCCCAGAACCTACCTAATGACAACTGCTAGCCCAGGCTCACCCCTCTCAAGATCGTCTCCTTCCCCCCGGCACTCCTGCCTCCACCCCCTCTCCCAGCACTTACATAGGGACCACTGTCAATGTCGCAGCTGAGCCAAATTACTGCAGGTGGAACCCGTCAACTTGCTTCCTGATGTCCGATTGGGGCCCACTGCTTGCTGTTTCTATGGGGAAGAGCCTTGCTGCCGAATTTGGCTCCCAGCACAGACCCAGGGCAGGGAGCCAGTGCAGGGAGTCAGTCCATGGGGCCATTCCAGACAGCCAGTGCAGGGAGCCAGTGTAGGGAGCCAGTGCAGGGACCCAGTGCAGAGACGCAGCACAGGGAGCCAGTGCAGGGAGCCCAAGGGTGCAGCACATGGACCCAGTGCAGGGACACAACCAGGGAGCCTTTGAAGGGAGCCAGTGCTGAGAACAGCACACAGATCCAGTGCAGGGAGCCAGTGCTGGGAGCAGCGCACAGACCCAGTGCAGGGAGCCAGTGCTGGGAGCAGTGCCCAGACCCAGTGCATGGAACCAGTGCAGGGAGCCAGCACTTTGCTGGCATGCCGCTCGTTTTGGGCAGAAGTCCAATATCTCGCCTTGTGTGTTTAACACAAACTCAAATAAGCCTTCCCGCCATCTGATCACAAGCAGCAGAGACAGTTATTATGGGGTATTCCATTGGTCTATTGTCTTCCTGTCCCAGCTGAAGGAGGATGTGTTTTATATAGAATTACATAGGCCTAGAAATTCGGTTGTTTGCGCCAGCGGTTAGCGCCTTAAGAGACTGAGAATTGGGGCGTTGCCTAATCTTGGGGCGGACGCAATGAAGATAGCGACAACTCCCATATTGACTATACATTTAACGCCTGCGCTAAGTGTTTGCGCGCGCCCGCGAGCGCAAGCACATAATGACGTCATTTCATCGTGCAACACCTTTTAGGGGCGCCTGAGTGGATATTGGGTGGCGCCCGGAGCCTTAACGCCTAGCGTTATTAGTGACAGTTCGAGGGAGCGTTAGCAGGCCCTTCTCGGAGTCGGGGGCGTTATTTAAAGGGGACAGCTCTAGTATAGAAGCTTCAGCCACTTGGCCTGTTCATTGCGATCGTTGGTGGAGAGAGTTGGGGACCTACTGTGGAGCAGAGTTTTTGGATTTTAGCATTAGAGTACTTGGGACCCTCAAACCTGTCCGGAGCAGTTGGAGCACTAGACCTAACAGCCTTCTGACCAACTGGCATCGGAATGGGAGATGCTTTGGAGGCCGACGGGCTCCTGGCCGAACACTATGAAGGGGCAGAAAGACGGCGGGAGAGAGGGCCGGGATTGGCCAGAAGGAGAAGGGGCAATAGAGGTTGCCCAGTCCGAGGGTATGCTGCGAGGGTCTTTAGGGGTCATACCTTGACATGTCGGAGGAGCAGTGTGTGCGAAGGCTCCGAATCGGGATGGACGTTGTTACTGAGCTGTGCCACCTGCTTACTGAGGATCTGCAGCCGTGTCAACGGTGCATGACCTCTCTGTCGGTGGCCGCTAAACTGACTGTTGGCCTCAATTTTTATGGCAACGGATCCTTTCAGTGAGCCATTGGGGACATCGCGAATATCTCTCAGGCTGCAGTCCACTGCTGCATCCAGCAAGTTACAGCTGCCCTTTATAGGAGAAGGCGTCAATTCATCACCTTCCCTCTGACCCTGGAGAAGCAGGCGGAGGAGGAGGAGGAGGAGGAG
Organism: Somniosus microcephalus; assembly: GCF_052327205.1. NCBI lineage: Eukaryota > Metazoa > Chordata > Chondrichthyes > Squaliformes > Somniosidae > Somniosus > Somniosus microcephalus. The sequence continues at coordinate 251,584,486 of NC_140987.1, read as the reverse complement.
CATGCGGACGAGGAGGAGGAGGAGCAGGAGGAGGAAAATGGAAGGGCTCCTGAAAGTGGAAGGGCCATCCGTCACTGGCTCATGAGGAGTCGTCTCGAGGCCCCTCTGGCGGAATGATGAGTGTCTTAACTGCTGCGCACTTTGGATGTTTGAAAGCATCTGAAGGCCAGCATCACTGTAATTATTCACGTACACCTTAGCACATTTAAACTTCTCTTTATTGTTACAAAAGTCTTTCATTACAGCAAAACAACGTCATGTCAACAGAAACCATAACAAACAAAATAACACTAAACTCTTCGGCAAAGCCGCCAAACTGAACAAACTTTTTCCAACAATTCCAACAGGTGAGGGTCTCCTTGAGTTTGGCCAAAGAAACGTCTCAGGACCTCCCTCTACTGCTGGCCCCTTGATGGAGAACGACTTCTCTTTCGCGCTCGGCCCCTTCCCTCCCTGCTGCTCCTACGTAATTGAACCCCAGTGGCGGGGTGAAGGCTGGGGGACGCCTGCTGACTGCCTGGAAGCGCAGAAGCCCCTGAGGGACAGCCTGGCTGACCTCTGGGCTTGGAGGGTGTGGACGCAGGATGCTTGATCTGAGCATGGCTGGAAGCAGTGTGCACTGCAGGTGGTGGCAGCTGCACTGCAGACGTGCCAGCGCTGGCATGTGGAATGGTCACCTGCCGAGAGAGGACACCTGCACCATTGTCGGACGACACACTGGCTCTCTGAGGGGACCGGCTCGGCTCATCCGCCACAATCGCATGCTCCACTGGTTCCTGGCCTTGTATGGGACTGGAAGGGCCCGGGGTGATCCTAGCTGATGCAGGTAGGGTGGCTGCAGTGAGAGTTCGCGTTGCCTCAATCTGGGTGTGAACGAGGCCGGTAAGTGACTGCGTGGCAGCAGTGAGGACCTGTGAGCCAGGTGCCAGTGCTTCGGAGAAGCCCTGGACAGTTCTTTCCATTGCTTCGGACAAGGCCGGTGCTGACCGCTCCACTGCCTCGGACAAGCCCTGGACAGACCTTTCCAGGGATTGTCCGAAGCCCTGAACAGTCCTTTCCATAGCGGCCTTGAAGCCCTGGACAGTCCTCTCCATTGTTGGTGCAAAGCCCTCGACAGACCTCTCCATTGTTGCCCCGAAGCCCTGGAGAGTCCTGTCCATTGTTGCCCCGAAGCCCTGGAGAGTCCTGTCCATTGTTGCCCCGAAGTCCAACACACTCTTTGCCAGTGAATCTATTGACTGAGGCATCCTCCCCACTGCAGCCATCAGCTCAGTGTGCCTGAGCCGGGCCTGGGTGCTCATTTCAGCCAGGCGACGCACCTCCTCTGCACTCTGTGCAGCAGTCATCACTACCTGCCTTGCCCTCCGGGGAGACGGTGGCCGAACTTGCCTACCCCCTTGCGTTGCTGCATGCCGCTTGGTCCGGCAACTGCCTGATCATCAGAGCCACCCCCCCTCCCCTCCAGGGAACTACTATTCCCAGTCTGTACATGTGTATGCTCCTCTGAGATTGGAGCGGATTGTCCGGCTTCCTCCTGATCCTCAACTCCGGAGGCATTGGCACTGGCAGCTTCAGGGCGTGGAGCCCCAGTTGGTGATGCATCATCTGAAAGCAGGGAGGTGGAAGAGTGGCTTTAGCAAAAGGACAGGTTGGCGGAAAGGCATGGCAGATTGTGGCACACTGAGGAAGTATGCTGGCGGGGGGACCAAGTGGAAGGAGACAGTTGCAAAAGGTGAGAGCCTTACCCTCGCTGTCGAGAATGGGGTCTGCAGCTGCAGTGGTTACAGGACCAGACAGACGTCCTCCAAGAATCTGGTGCACTCTCTCCTCGAGATCCGTGAGAGTGACCACTTGTGGAGGTCCGCCACCGGTTCGACGCTGCTCCCTCCGCATCGTCACCAGCTTGGACTGCAGAGGAAAGAAGGGGAAGTTCTGTAACATGATGCCTTGGGAGATCATCTCATGCCCCCCATGGTGCAAGGGCCCTTACATGTGGCCTTGAGAGAAATGTCCATGTGTGTGCCCAGAAAGGGCCATGGGTGCTTGCTGACAGATGGCCATTGGGGCATCATGGCAACAGGGTCCTCGAAGTTAGGTGCAGATGGAGGGAATCAGAAGTTTGCATAACCAACACTCACCCTAACGACCCGAGTGAGGTCATTGAATTTCTTCCTGCACTGAACAGGGGTCCTGGTCGCCAAGCTGTTGGAGTTGACCCTCTGAGAAACCTCCCTCCAAGATCGCCGGTAAGCCTTTTGATTCGGCCTCTTGCCATTGTCAGGATACAGAACATCTCGACGGCGCTCAACTGCAGACACCAAGTGGTCCAGGGCCTCAGTGCTGAAGCGCTCTGCTCTCTGTCTCACCTTCTCCATCCTCACCAAGTTTGTTGCGTCAGAGAAGGGCGAGCGCCGATTCTGAGGCCTACAGGGCGTTGAGTGTAGCAGCTCAGGCTGACTGACCCACCCCTTTAAGAGCCGGCCGGCGCCTGGAAGTCTCGTAGTTTCCGGTAATTGAGATCACCTGCGCTGTGCCTGTCTGCGACGATATTGGGTAGCGCCTGAACTTTTGCGCCTTAGGAGCCCCGTGCAACGTCTGAGTTAGCGCCTCAATCCCCTTTGGGGGCGATGCAACCCAATATCTCGCCAGGCAGCGATAAGTTTCGTCTGGCTATAAACTTTGCGCAGCGCCAGTTCTAACGCCTCAAGCGGGGCTATACCCAATTTCTAGGCCATAGAGTCTACAGTACAGAAACAGTCCATTCAGCCCAACAGGTCCATGATGGTGTTTATGCTCCACATAAGCCTCCTCACGCCCTTCTTCATCTCATCCTATCAGCATATCCTTCTATGACCTCTAGTTTTGATCTCCCCCACAAGTGAAAACCTCTTCTCTATGTCTTCCCTATCGAACCACTTTCATAATTTTAAAGTCCTCTATCAGGTCACCCCTCAGCCTTCTCTTTTCTAGAGAAAAGAGCCCCAGCCTGTTCAGTCTTTCCTGATAGGTATAACCTCTCAGTTCTGATATCATCCTTCTTTTGTAAGGGGAGAAAACTGACCGACAGAAACATAAATCAGGAACAAAAAGCATCCTTCATAACTGAGAACACCAATTATTCTTGATCCGAATGAAAATTCTTTGAAGGAGGAGAGTTATTCCAATTAAAGCCTTTGACAAACCAAATATGGGTTGTCTATTGTCAAAACTCAAACATCCAACTAGATAAGATAAAACTAAGCCAATTTAGCGCCTAAGATAAAATTGTTTTTGGTGGCATTTAAGCCCTGATTTAAGTCCAGCCCTGGGGGAATGGGAGGTTTGTTTCATTCACAGCTCTATATGGTAAATATTGAGTTGAATTGCATTGATCTTAATTAAATGCACCATCAACGTGAGCCACAACAGCCTTAAATTTAGCATCTAACTAAGCAAACTACTCAGAAAACTTTATCTTACTAACATATTCATGCAGCAGGTGCCACTCTTGTGATTCAGATGTATAGTTAGGATAAATGTAGGGGAAATAACTACTAGCCAAAGATAAGGAGGATTAAATGTCTCGGATGTAATTGGGATTTAATGCAGATACAAGCAGTCATTTAGCAGAAACAATTGTATCTTCAGATCCTTATTACTGCTGGAAGAGTAGAAAAGCGTCACAATTAACAGTACTACATGTTCTGAAAGGAGACTAGAGAACATATGCTTAGTCATATTAGTAGCATCATTATATAGGATGGGTTCTGCAAAGAGATAGTGATTAAGTGCACACTGCAAAGGAAATTAGTGTAGAAATTTTTGCTTCTTGTATTCTGGAGATCAGCTGCAACCGAGTGAGGACAAGATGCAATTTTGCTCACTTTGTTGGCAAAACTTTCAACGCTTGGATCTAACGCTATGTATTTGAAACTGGCACAACTTCTGATGCCAAATCCAGAAATCTGCTTGGTATTCCGGAGGTTCCGTGAACCTATGTCAAATAACAAGGTGCTGCAGGCACTGGAAATCTGAAATAAAAGCAGAAAATACTGGAAAAGCAGTCAGCAGGTCAGGCAATGTCTGCGGAGAGAGAAAAAGAGATAAAGGCCTTTGATATTAACACCCGCCCAATGACCCCACCCCACCACAGCAGGTGGGGGGTGGGTTAAACACTCAAAAAAATGCGAAATGCGTCCCCAACCCGCCGTGTATGCGCATGCTGCCATTTCTACCGCTTTGGGTAGCGAGTCGTGCGAGTGTCCCGTCATGGGATGGGTTGCTTCATTAACATATCAGGCTCCTGCAGTGCAGTTGGGAGAATGATTTAAATTTAATAGTTGCCACCCGGGTTACCCAGGACTCGGGAATCCCGGCAGTGAAAGGGAGGCGGGAGCTGCTGGCTCCAGAAGGTAAGGGCCTTTTTCAGCACTCCTTGTGGGCCAGGAGCGGCAGGTGTGTTCCTTACCCATCCTCCCTGGCCCCTCAAGAAAGCCTTTGGCTTGCCTCCCGCCACGATCATCAACCCCCTTCTCCAGCCCTGATCTGCAGCCTGGCCACCCACCACCCCGCCGATTGCCGGGGATCATCCCCAATAGTCTCTGGTTGCGGCCTCCTAACGCTGGTTTTCCCGCCTGTTAATCGGTCGGCTGCCAGGGAAATGCAATTGAAAAATGTTAATGAGGTACTGCCATTAAATTCGGCAGGACCTCCGCGTCCCCATCCCCGCCCCATCCTCTCCCCCATTCCCTGCACCACCCCCTCCGCCGCTCCTCCCTCCTCCCCCACTGGCACTCTCCCGAGCTCCCACTCCATCCCCCTCCCCCGCTCCCACCCCTCCCCTGCTCTGCCCCTCCCCTGTCCCCTCCCCCACTGTAATGTATGTACCTTTAAGGGGGAGAACTACTTTTTACAGCTCCTGTATCCTGTAGTACCGGCAGTGACCCCACCTGTATATAAACCCTGAGTAGTGATCTGTACAGTCAGTTGCAGTTTGAACCCTCAATCAGTAAACACCTGTTGATCGTTCCCTGCAGTCTGTTGTCTGATTATTGAAGGACACAACATTAAGATACACGGATATAACATTGGCGACGACGCAGATTCGAACCTACCTGCAACTCTGCATCACCTCCCAGGGATTCGCTCCTGGAGAACAGTGGAAGGAGGTTGAGTCCAGAAGCACGGGCGTCGACCACGGGCAACTGCCCAGTCATCCAGCGGAGATTTGAGCATTGCAGGGGAGGCTGTCGAGAGCCAGGCTTGGCTTTCCAGTCACGGTGGTCCAGCGAAACGGGCTGGCAACAGGTACTGCGCAGACCCATCCCGGACAGCGGCGGCTAGAGCCGACCGAGCGGCACAGAAAAAGGCCGAGCAGCGTCGACGGGGGAGAGAGAGAGGGCAGAGTGCACAGGGCGCAGCCGGTGTTCAGGACCGAGCGGCGTCAACGGGGAGAGAGATGAGAGAGAGCAGAGCGCAGCCGGTGTTCAAGGGCTGAGCAGCGTCAACGGGGGAGAGAGGCGCGCAGGAAAACGCGAGGCGCTGCCATTGTCACGAGGACCGCAGAGAGTGGCATTGGCAGCAGCGCAGGAGCAGCGCACGAAACCCACAGGGCGTCGCCATTTGTCACGAGGACCACCGAGAGCGGCGTTGGCAGCAGCACGGGAGACGCCATTTTAAGCTGCAGCGGGGAAGAAAGGAAAGCGCGGGAGACGCCATTTTAAGCCAGTCTAACCACACCCAAAAATGCCAAAGAGTGGCAGTATCACAGCGTTCGATAATGAAGTCGAAGATTGGACGACATATGTCAAACGCATAGAAGTATACTGCAAGGCGAATGAAGTGCCAGATGACGAGAAAGCACTGGTATTGTTGAATTCAATGGGTGCAAAAACGTATGGCTTACTACGAAACCTAGTAACCCCAGAGAAGCCAGTAGAAAAGGATTTTGAAAACATAGTGTCAATCCTACAGGACCACTTAAACCCCACACCACTGCTGATAGCAGAAAAATTTAAGTTTCACAAAAGGAACCAGCATAAAGATGAAAGTAATGCTGAGTATTTAACGGAACTGCGCAAGCTATCGAAACACTGCCAGTTTGGAACGGGACTAGCAGATACTTTAAGGGACAAGTTTGTGTGTGGGCTACAAAGTGAAGGAACCCAGAAACGGCTTCTATCAGAAAAGGATCTTATGCTGGACAAGGCTTTCAGCATTGCAGTATCACACGAAGCAGCAGCATGGGGCGCTGCAGAGATACAACGGAGACCGCAAGAACATGGCACAAGTGAAATGTCATACAGAACAGTGAAGTGCTATCGCTGCGGCAGAACAACACATGACCATAATGATTGCTGGTTCAAGGACAAAGTGTGCAGACAGTGTGGAAAAGTAGGACACATAGCAAGAGTCTGCAGGTCGGGAAAGAAAACCAGCAGCAAGAAATCTCCACAGGAGAAGTACAAGAAGGTACATAAGGTGACGGAGAGTAGTTCAGACGAACAGAAGAGTGATACAGACTCCAGAAGCAAGGAGCTGGGTTGTCTGAAACTACATAATGTGATCAAAACGGAGGATCACCAAACTATCTGGGTCACGCTCAAGATAGCAGGAGTCCAAGTGAAAATGGAATTGGACACAGGATCAGCCCTAACAGTCATAAACCGAAGGGACTACAAGCAGCTATTCTCACATATACCCTTGAGAGATACAAAGATTGTCTTGAAGACGTACACGGGGCAAAAAGTCTACCACAAAGGAAAAATAAGGGTGAACGTTATATATAACGGCAAGGAAACACCAAAAATGGACCTATATGTATTGCCAGATGGAGGACCACCACTACAAGGACGTGAATGGATCCGGAAGATACAGCTAGATTGGCATTCCATACAAGCACTGACTGTAGATGCCAAAAAGGATGACGACGTCACACCTGGACGACTGACAAAAATGCTAACTGACGCACAAGAAGTATTCCAGCAGGGACTCGGAACACTAAAAGGCATAACAGCGATGATCAAAATAGAGGAAAATGCAAGCCCAAAGTTTTTTAAGGCCAGACCGGTACCTTATGCGATCCGCCCAGCCGTCGAAGCAGAGCTGGAAGGTTTGGAACGTTCAGGAGTACTGTCCAAAGTGGACTGGAGCGAGTGGGCTACACCCATCGTTCCTGTAATGAAGAGGTCGTTGAGTAATACGCCTGGGGAACCAAAGAAGGTTCGCATCTGTGGGAACTTTAAGGTGACAGTGAACCCAGTCCTTCACACTGTACAATATCCGCTTCTGCGGATTGAAGATATTTTCGCCTCGCTATCTGGAGGGAAATGCTTCACTAAGATTGATCTGGCCCAGGCGTACCTGCAAATGGAGGTAGAAGAAGCCTCGAAACAGTACCTCACGATCAACACTCATAAAGGTCTCTACCCATACAACCGGCTGGTGTTCGGGGTAGCATCAGCTCCGGCTATTTGGCAAAGGGCAATGGAACAAGTCCTGCAAGGGATTCCAGGGACCCAGTGTTATTTGGACGACATCCTGGTCATGGCCGAAAATGACAGTGATCACCTCGCCAACCTGGAGCAGGTGCTCACTAGATTGAAGGAATATGGGCTCCGAGCTAATCGCCACAATTGCGAGTTTTTCCAGAAGCAGATCTCGTATTGTGGCCACGTTATTGATAAAAAGGGGTTACATAAGTCCCCTGAAAAGATTGAGGCAGTAGTCAAGGCTCCAACACCGGAAAATGTGTCACAACTCTTATGTTCATTAATAACTAGACATTCTTATTATGAACACAGCTAGCTTTTGCTAGTTACTTTATTGAGCCCATGTGGACTTGTACAGCATCTTGTAGAGGCTTCCATCTTGACTGCTGCCTTGTGGGTAGCCTAGCCTCATGGGTAATGTAGTCTTAATATCTATACAGCTGGGTAGTGTATTCTTATATACATACAGCTATATACAGCTCTACGGCTCCACCTAGTGTCCACTATAGAATGACATGCTATTGATCACTACATCCCCCTTTCTTTGAGGTTGAACAAAATCAATATCAATCAACTTACAAGAAAACAATAAAGATAATATCAGTAACACTTTTGTTAGTGCTCTATAAACATAAACATTTTCAAAACAGTCAACACATTTTCAAAGCTTTACATTTTACTCAAAGATTAAGTCTATCAGGCTTTTTTACTTCACGTGTGGATCTTCTCGACACAGGTAAGTCTGATGTGTCTTCATGAGATTGTTCTGGCGGTGAATGACAAGATGCATTTGCGGCATTGTCATCAATCTGCTCTTGTATAGATCGAGGTCTCCTTGCGATCTTTGCTTGGAGAGGGTTTCAGTGTTTCTTTCACTCTTCATGCCATAACTCTCAATGTAGTCAATGCACTCTCGAAAAACTGCTGGCAGCTGGATCCCATCATACAGCATAGTCCTCTCAGCAGCCTCGGCTAATGGAACACCAAAGATTGGCCTGAGGGAAGAAGGAGTATCCACCGGAACTGCTTCCTGCTCTGGTGCAGGCTTCTTCTTTTTCTTTTTCTCTTTCCACTGCTTAACAACATCTGCTGCGGTTATATCTTTGGACTTTTTCTCCTTGTGTTTTTCCTCTTTGTGCTTTTCTTCCTTTGGCTTCTCTTTGACCTTAAAGTCTTTTTCTTTCTTCTTGGAGAAACTAGGGGCTAGATTTTCAGTTGCTTGCGCCAGCAGTTAGCGCCTTAAGAGAAGTGATTTTCGGGCGCTATTCGTGTAGCGCCCGGGCGCAGCGCAGTTTGCGCCCCGCCCCAAATTAAGTTGCCCGTTAGCGCCGGCGCAAAGTTGAGCGGCCGCCCGGATGCGCGCGCAGAAAATGACGCCACATCCTCGTGCAACGCCCTTTGGCCGCCCCGAATCCAAACTTCAGTCGGACCGCCCCATTCTGCGGCTGGCGTCCAGAGCGTTTGTAAAATGGAACGCAACACACCCTGGGGAGCGCAAATTAAAGGGCACTCCTCCTGCACTATAAATGGCAGTCTGCATGTGTTGTGTGAAAGGATCCAGTGTGTTGTTGTGAACGGTGTATTTATGTTTTCCTCCTCCTCCTCCTCCTCCTCCTCCTCCTCATCCTCATCCTCATCCTCAAAAACACATGCACCCTTCCCCTTTAAGAGCTCACTGGCACCAGAGTGTCTGCCGTGCGCTGCGCCCGAGCTCGGGCGCTGCGCTCTGCACCGCCGGCTTAGCGCCTAAAGATAGTAGTGGAACGCCTCTTTTAGCGCTCCACCAACCTCTTAGGGCGAAGCCACTGAATTTCCGGCAATGGGGCGCTACTTTGGGGCGGGCGCTAACTTCGGGCGGGCGCTAAGGTTAGCGCCCCAAAACTGTCTATACTGAAAATCTAGCCCTAGGCTTTTTGACGACATGGATACCCTTTGGCCTTTTCATCCTTGATGGGCTCTCTGCTTCATCACCTGAGTCATCTGGTCTGCTTATGGCACAGTTTATACGGTAGCCTCTCTTGACCAGTTCTAAGTCTTCACAAGCTTTGTCACCTGGTATCGAATCAAGTCTTTCAGCCACAACAGAAAACATGAGATGATGCACTTTGTCTTTGACTGTCACTTTAAGTCTGCATACACCTAAGCTATCTATTTTCTGTCCATTATAGTCCTTCAGTAGTACTGACTTTTTCTGTATTTTGGGCTTTTCTTTCATATTGTTAATGTCACTCATACTGATTAAGTTTGCTTTTGCCCCAGTGTCTAGTTTCAGGGTAACTAATGCTCCATTTACCTGCAGTGGGATCATCCATTTGTCCACTTTTACTGCATTGACTTTATGTTCAGCATTGTCCATTTCTGAGGGCTGCACATTTTCTGTATCTTTTTTGATATCGTCACATGACACCATTCCGACAAAAAATGTCTCACTTAAATCAGTGTCCTCAATTACATTAACTCGTTGCCATTTCTTAGTTTGTACTTTTGAAAAGCATTGTTTGGCAAAGTGATTCTTTCCATTACACTTTGTGCACATTTTTCCAAACGCTGGGCATTGTCTTAACTGGTGTTTTGTAACCACAGCGTTTACAATTAAAAATTTCATCCTCCGATTGTTTTTCATTTCTGTTCTGCCCACGTTTCTTCCCCTTGTAGGACACAGCACCGACAGCAGCATTATCACTCATTACAATCACATCATTATTGATTTCACTGAAAGTCTTCGCGTGCTTTCGAGCTAGCTCGCTGGCTTGGAATATTTTCACCGCATTTTCCAAATTTAGTTCGGTTTCTCTCAACAGACGTTCCCTGACTTTTTTATCATGAATATCAAACACAATCTGGTCACGAATCATGGATGCTTTGAGCTCAGAGAAATTACATGTCTGTGCTTTCAGTTTCAGATCAGTTATAAAGCTATCAAAAGTCTCATTTTGTTGCTGTGTCCGAGAACGGAAGATGTATCTTTCATACGTCTCATTCTTTTTGGGAGAGCAATGTGCATCAAATTTTTTTAGCACATCTTCTAATTTTTCTCTGTTCTCCGCTGGATTAAATACAAATGTATTAAATACCTCTATCGCCTGTGGGCCTGCAACCATAAGCAGCAACGCTATCTTCCTTGCGTCTGGCTTCGTACCGAATCCAATGGCTGCAATGTAGAGTTCGAATTGCTGTTTAAAAGTCTGCCAATTGTAGTCGATTTTTTCTGTGAGATTCAAACGCCCTGGTGGCTTCAAATTCTCCATGTCGCTTTTCACAATTTTCAGCAGATCTTCACCACCCTGGTACCATCTTATGTTCATTAATAACTAGACATTCTTATTATGAACACAGCTAGCTTTTGCTAGTTACTTTATTGAGCCCATGTGGACTTGTACAGCATCTTGTAGAGGCTTCCATCTTGACTGCTGCCTTGTGGGTAGCCTAGCCTCATGGGTAATGTAGTCTTAATATCTATACAGCTGGGTAGTGTAGTCTTATATACATACAGCTATATACAGCTCTACGGCTCCACCTAGTGTCCACTATAGAATGACATGCTATTGATCACTACAACAACTGAGGTCATTCCTCGGGCTGGTGAACTACTACCATAATTTCTTGCCGAATTTGTCTACCGTACTACACCCACTGAACACCCTACTGCAAACGGGGGTACCATGGAAGTGGAGTGACGAATGTAAATGAGCTTTCCAGAAGAGCAAAGCATTGATCACATCAAAAGAGGTGTTGGCTCATTTCAACCCAGCACTACCAATTCGGTTGGCGTGTGATGCATCACCCTATGGCATTGGAGCGGTGCTGTCGCACAAATTCCTGGACAGCTCGGAGAGGCCAGTAGCCTTTGCGTCTCGGTCACTAACCTCAGCCGAGCGTAACTACGCCCAGATTGACAGGGAGGCCCTCAGCCTAGTGTGGGGAGTGAAAAAGTTCAATCACTATCTGCACGGGCAGAAGTTCACCTTGCTGACTGACCACCAACAACTTGTCTCCATCTTTAATCCAAAGAAGGGCGTTCCGGTGATGACTGCGCAACGGCTACAAAGATGGTCCCTTTTTCTAGGGGCGCACCAATATGAAATCGAGTATAAGGGCACGAAACAGCATGGAAACGCTGATGGGCTATCACGCCTGCCACTGCCTACTGCGGAGGAAGCACCAGCAGTGGATCCTGTCGAAATATTTCATTCGACTATCACAGAATCACAGAAACCCCACAGTGCAGATAGAGGCCATTTCGGCCCATCGAGCCTGCACCGACACATATCCCACCCGATCCCCGTAACCCCTACACCAACACATATCCCACCCTATCCGCGTAACCCCACGTATTTAATCCCCCTAACACTAAGGGTCAATTTATCATAGCCAATCAACCTAACCTGCACATAATTGAATGCTTGCCAGTAACTAACGCTGGTATAGAGAAGGAGACCCAAAATGACCTGACACTGTCTCGGGTATATGATTTGACGGTGAAGTACATGTCCATGGCGACTCACTGTTGCCAGCATTCTCATCCAGAAGAGAACAGCTGTCAGTATGCCAGGGGACCTTGATGTGTGGATCCCGAGCGGTAATTCCACCCAAGTTAAGGGAGAGAGTGCTCAATGAGCTTCACGAAGGTCATCTGGGAGGGGTGAAAATGAAAAGCCTTGCTAGGGCTTATGTGTGGTGGCCGGGGATCGATCAGCAAATCGAGGACCTGACAAAGAGCTGCTCAGGATGCCAGAAGGTCCAAAATGCACCACCACATGCCCCTCTACACCCATGGGAGTGGCCCTCCTCTCCATGGCAACGGGTGCATATTGATTTTGCTGGTCCATTCATGGACTCAATGTTTTTAATAGCCGTGGATGCGCACTCGAAATGGCCTGAGGTGATCAAAATGTCCTCCACCACCACGGAGAAAACTATTGCATTCCTACGGACCATTTTTGCCAGGAACGGCTTGCCAGAGCAGATTTGCTCTGATAACGGACCACAGTTTTTGTCCGAAGAGTTTCGAAGATTTATGAAAAGGAATGGGGTAAGACATTACACATCCGCCCCGTATCATCCAGCCACAAATGGACTGGCTGAGAGGTTCGTACAAACCTTTAAAAAAGCAGTAAAGGCCATGTGCGATGACGACATTCCACTGCAGCATAAGGTGGACAATTTCCTGTTAGCCTACAGAAATGCGACACATGCAGTTACCAACCAGGCCCCGGCCATGATGTTCTTTAACCGAAGGTTGAGATCTCGTCTGGATTTGCTCAGACCAAATGTACGAAGAGATGTTGAGAGTAAGCAATTCCAGCACATCAATGAGAAGCCGACAAGGGGCTTCAATGTAGGGCAACCAGTCTTGGCCCGCGACTACTGAACAGAGAAATGGCAACCAGGAACGATAGGCACACGGCAGGGGCCATTAATGTACACAGTGGATGTTGGGAGAACATTGTGAGACGCCATGCTGACCAGATCCTAGAGTCACAGGAATGAGTCAACCCCATGTCTCGGCCATACGTACCTGGTGAGGAACCCAACGTACAGGTCACATCTACCTCAGAAACAATAGCATTGGAAGCTGATGAATCAACTGACGACAGGGTGTTAGAATCGCCTCCACACCAAGAGCGAGACACTCGGGAAAGGCGTTATCCAGAAAGAATCAGGAAGCCTCCCCAAAGACTGAATTTATAAATAGACTATTTTCAGTTAATGTTGCATGTTAAAAGTGTTAATTGTAATTAGTTTGATATTTAATTGTTAAATGAGTGTTATGGTACTGTTAATCTAAAAGGGGAGGAATTGTAATGTATGTACCTTTAAGGGGAGAACTACTTTTTACAGCTCCTGTATCCTGTAGTACCGGCAGTGAGCACACCTGTATATAAACCCTGAGTAGTGATCTGTGTGATGAAATATGTCATTCATCAGACTCTGTAGTTAACTACACATATTGTATTGCCTGCTCCGGTGCTTTACCTTGTATTGTGTATAGTGGACCGCCCCCTTTGTGTGTCGGCTCCGCCCATACCTGGCCCTACTTAAGATAAGCCCAGGCTTGTCTTGCAGCAGAACAGCAGCATGCTAGGTGAAGCCACAGGCATCTTTTCTTTGCTAATAAAAGCCTTGTTTTATTCAGTTAACTTTGAGTCTTGAAGTCATTGAGGCGCATCAATTTTATTAGCAAACTTTAACGATGGATCAACTTTTGAAACCGGAACGCTTGGATTTGGACCCGCATGCTTCAGATGCATCGGCACGGTTTGGACACTGGTTCCAGTGCTTGGAATTCTTTATGGCCAACTCCGAAGCCGTCACAGCCTCTAAAGCCACCGGAGATGTGAAACTCGGGATCCTGCAGAATCGGGTAAGCCACCGGGTTTTTCCACTCATCCAAGACGCCGCCACCTACCTGGATGCCTGCAACATTCTAAAGGCCCACTATCAGCGGCCTACCAACGAGGTGTACGCCAGGCACCTGCTTGCTACCTGCACACAGCGACCCGGAGAGTTGCTAGAGGACTTTCTAGTCACCCTAAAAGTGCTTGGCAAAGACTGCACATGCAAAGACGTGAAAGCCACGGTATACACAGACGAGCTTATTCGGGATGCCTTTATCGCAGGCCTTAGCTCTAATTACATCCGGCAGAGACTGCTAGAGAAAACGGGCCTAGATCTGACACAGGCTGTGGACACCGCGCGATCGCTGGATGTGGCTCAGAAGAACTCTGACTCCTACTCGTCAGGCCGCGCGGCCCACGCCGCCTCTGCTTCCCCGCCCGGTAGCCCAACACCGTCGGGGCCCTGCTCTCCCCCCAGAAGCCCTACGACCGCCGCGACGCATCGGGGCCCCAAATGCTACTTCTGCGGGCAGCCGAAGCACACCAGGAACCTGTGCCCCGCGAAAGGCACCACCTGCTGTAAGTGCAGTAAGAAGGGGCACTTTGGGAAGGTGTGCAGAAGGAACCCCGCAGGCAAAACCGCCACCGCCGCGTGCGCGCCGTGGGAGCGGCCATCTTGGACGCCATCTTGTCCGACCTCGTGGGGTCCGCCATCTCGCGAGCAGACATCGTGGACGCCATCTTACCCGGCCTCGTGTGGCCCACCATCTTGTCCCGATCAGGGCCCTACAGTGGCGTCGATCACAGTGGACCAGTCCAGACCGCACCCACTATCCAAATCGATGGTGGACATCGAAGTAAACGGGTGCAAGGTTAAATGTTTAATTGACAGCGGGAGCACGGAGAGCTTCATTCACCCTGATCTGGTACAACGACTCTCTCTAACTATAGTCCCTACTCAGGGCAGGATCTCTATGGCCGACAAAACCCAGATATCGACTATTGCGGGTTACTGCGCGGTACGATTGTCTGTTAAAGGCACTGTATATAATAATTTTAAACTGTTAATTATGAAGGATTTATGTGTGAGCGTGATCTTGGGCCTGGATTTTCAGTGCCACCACCAAAGCATCACGCTCAATTTCGGTGGGACCCAGCCGCCCCTCACAGTGTGCGGTCTGGCTACCCTGAAGGTAAAGCTGCCTTCGCTATTCGCGAACCTTACCCCTAACTGCCGGCCAATAGCGACCAAAAGCAGGAGGTACAGCTGGGAGGACAGGCGGTTTATCGCGACCGAGGTAGACAGGCTCCTGAGGGAGCGCATTATTGAACGCAGCAACAGCCCGTGGCGCGCCCAAGTGGTGGTGGTGAGGGGTAGCGAGAAGAAGCGGATGGTGATTGACTATAGTCAAACAGTCAACATCTATACCCAACTAGACGCCTACCCGCTACCCCGCATATCCGAGATGGTGAACCAAATCGCCCAATACCGGGTGTTCTCCACCATCGACCTCAAGTCAGCGTATCACCAGCTCCCTATCAGACCAGAGGACCGTTCGTACACCGCCTTCGAGGCAAACGGACGCCTCTACCAGTTCCTCAGAGTCCCCTTTGGGGTGACGAATGGGGTCTCGGTCTTTCAGAGGGAGATGGACCGCATGGTCGGTGACCACCACTTGCAGGCGACCTTCCCCTATCTCGACAACGTCACCATCTGCGGCCACAACCAACAGGACCACGACTCAAACCTCGCGAGGTTTCTGAAAACCGCACAAAATCTCAACCTCACCTACAACGAGGACAAGTGCGTTTTCAACACCACGCGCCTCTGCATACTAGGCAGCGTGGTGGAGAATGGGGAAATCGGACCAGACCCCGACCAATTGCGCCCCCTACGGGAGCTGCCCCTGCCCAACACTCCCAAAGCCCTGAAAAGGTGCCTGGGGTTATTCTCGTATTATGCCCAATGGGTCCCCAACTACTCCGATAAAGCCCACCCCCTCTTGAAAGCATCCTCTTTCCCGCTCTCTGCTGAGGCCCATGCTGCCTTCAAAAGCATTAAGCAGGATATTGAGCGGGCCACGCTACAGGCAGTGGACGAGAACACTCCCTTTCAAGTGGAAAGTGATGCGTCTGACTTTGCCCTGACGGCCACCCTCAACCAGGCGGGGCGGCCCGTAGCTTTCTTCTCAAGGACCCTCCAGGGGCCCGAGATCAGACACTCCTCCGTGGAAAAGGAGGCCCAAGCCATCGTGGAGGCAGTGCACCACTGGCGGCACTACCTAGCCGGCAAACGCTTCACCCTACTTACCGACCAGCGGTCGGTAGCGTTTATGTTCAATAATAAACAGAGGGGGAAGATTAAAAATGATAAGATTCTTAGGTGGCGGATCGAGCTCTCCACCTTCGAGTACGACATCATATACCGGCCGGGGGCCCTTAACGAATCCCCCGACGCCCTCTCACGAGGGATGTGTGCCAACGCCATCGGGGATCGGCTACAGACCCTCCACAACGACCTCTGCCACCCAGGGGTCACACGGCTGTTCCGCTTCATAAAGTCCCGCAACTTACCCTACTCGATTGAGGGCGTTCGGTCCCTGACCAGGAACTGCCGCACTTGCGCTGAGTGCAAGCCTCGGTTCTACCGCCCTGATAGAGCCCACCTAATCAAAGCTACACGGCCCTTCGAGCGGCTTAGCTTAGATTTCAAGGGCCCCCTCCCGTCCGTCGACCGCAATGTTTACTTCCTGAACATTGTGGACGAATACTCCCGTTTCCCATTCGCCTTCCCCTGCCCAGACATGACCAGCGCCACGGTCATTAAATGCCTCAACAGCCTGTTCTGCCTGTTCGGGATGCCAAGCTATATCCACACGGATAGTGGGGCGTCCTTCATGAGTGAAGAGCTACGCCAGTACATGCTGTCCAAGGGGATTGCCATGAGCCGTACCACCAGCTACAACCCCCGGGGTAACGGTCAGGTGGAGCGAGAGAACGGGACAGTATGGAGGGCAGTCACCCTAACTCTAAGGACCAAGGGCCTCCCTATCTCCCGCTGGCAGGAAGTCCTCCCAGATGTGCTCCACTCAATACGGTCACTATTGTGTACCGCCACTAATGCCACGCCTCATGCGCTAATGTTTGTGTTTCCCCGGAAATCCACCTCAAGCGTACCCATACCGTCATGGCTCTCCACCCCAGGTCCGGTACTTTTGCGGAAGCATGTGAGGGGCCATAAGACGGACCCTCTCGGGGAGCCAGTGCACCTGCTCCACGCCAACCCACAATATGCGTATGTCCGGCACGCCGACGGACGGGAGGACACTGTGTCCATAAAAGACCTCGCCCCAGCCGGTAACAACAGCAACAACGACTACAACATCAACAGCAACAACGACAACAACCACAACAACTATTACCCACCCACTCCACCCACTATTCTTTCATCACCCCCGGAAGAACACCAGCCAACGGTACCCCCACCACCTACTCCTTCAACAACCCCGGTGGCGCCCCCGGCAGAGACCCAGGAGACCACCCGGGACACCCAGCCGGCACCCGCGGCACCACAACTGTTACGTCGGTCACAGAGGACTATCACACCCCCGGACAGACTAAATCTGTAGAAGGGGTGAATGTGATGAAATATGTCATTCATCAGACTCTGTAGTTAACTACACATATTGTATTGCCTGCTCCGGTGCTTTACCTTGTATTGTGTATAGTGGACCGCCCCCTTTGTGTGTCGGCTCCGCCCATACCTGGCCCTACTTAAGACAAGCCCAGGCTTGTCTTGCAGCAGAACAGCAGCATGCTAGGTGAAGCCACAGGCATCTTTTCTTTGCTAATAAAAGCCTTGTTTTATTCAGTTAACTTTGAGTCTTGAAGTCATTGAGGCGCATCAATCTGTACAGTCAGTTGCAGTTTGAACCCTCATTCAGTAAACACCTGTTGATCGTTCCCTGCAGTCTGTTGTCTGATTATTGAAGGACACAACATTAAGATACACGGATATAACACCCACTACCACCCAATCCCCTTCCCCGCTCCTACCCACTCCCCCTCCCCTGCTCGTTCCCCGCCTCCTCCCCCGCCCCTCCCCCCACTCCTTCCCCACCCCTCCCAACCTCCCTCCCCACACCAGTTATGCGGAGAGAGTAGAGAAGCTGGAATTGTTCTTCTTCAAGCAGAGAAGTTTAAGGGGAGATTTAATAGAAGTGTTCAAAATTATGAGGGGTTTTTTGACAGAGTAAATAATGAGAAACTGTTTCCATTGGCAGAAGGGTCAGTAACCAAAGGACACAGATTTAAAATAATTGGCATAAGAAACAGAGGGGAGATGAGGAGAATTTTTTTTACTCAGGAAGTTGTTATGATCTGGAATGTGCTGCCTGAATGGGCGGTGGAAGCAGATTCAATAATAACTTTCAAAAGGGAATTGGATAAATACTTAGGGGTAAAAATTGGGTAGCGCCCCCTCTAGCGCCCTGAAAAAGTTAGCGCTCCTGCGGCCGATTTTCCCAGGTAGCGCCCCGAGAGGGAGGAAGGGTGCTGCGAGCCAATATCACGGCATGTCGGGGGTACCGCAGGGGGGCTTCACGGGGGCTGGGGACAGCAATGGGGGCAGGTGCTGGCAGGCGGCCAGCAATAAAAATGGCCGCCCGCCACATCCGCTTTAACTAGCGCTGCCCCGGCCGCAGGTAGGCCCCCCTGACTCCGGTGGACATAGCGTCCAGCGGTAAGTCGGGGAGCGCCACCTAATATTACAGCCGGGGCGTGAGCGGGGCATCGCTGGCAGTGTATGGTTAGCGCCACCGCTAACCTCCCGCTGAATTTCGCGGGAGGCGTTAGCGGTGCCGTGCCCAGGCGCTAGATTATTTGCTCTTAGGGCGCTAACAGGAGGCGCAAATCAACCAAATTTAGCCCCCTTAAAAATTGAATAATTTATAGGGGCTATGGGGAAAGGGCAGGGGAGTGGGACTAATTGGATAGCTCTTTCAAAGAGTTGGCACAGGCACGATGGGCATAATGCCCTCCTGTGCTGTATGATTCTATGAAATGGGAAAGGTATGTGACAGAGTCGAGCCTTGAGTTGGGTTTCCCCTGCCTAACCTTGGCTGTTCTAATGAAAGGATGCACTTGAACACTGATGCATGACGGATGACCGATGTGTTTCCCAGCATCTTCTGCTCTTATTTCACATTTCCAGCACCTATGTTTTTTCTTTGTTTTGGCTTGGTTCACGATTGATTAAAATCAAATGAGATTTTGTAACTGGTAAATCAAGCCCATTATTCATCTTTGTCATGACTCTTAGGTCAAGTGCATCTCTTTAATAGAAATGAATGGCATACATAAAGTTTCTCACCACTTAATAAATGTTTTGAATGGGGTGAAAGATAATGGAGGAAAATATTATTAATGCATAATATTACCTATTGGTCCACAGTAGCTCATTAGAGTTTTAAAATTCTCATCCTTGTGTTCATATCCCTCCGTGTTCTGGCCCTTCCCTATCTCTGTAACCTCCTACAACCCTACAACGCTCTGAGATCTCTGTGCTCCTCCAACTCTGGCCTCTTGTGCACCCCCGATTTCCATTGTTTCACTATTGCCGGCTGTGCCTTCAGCTTCCTCGGTCCCAAGTTCTGGAATTCCCTCCCTAAACCTCTCCGCCTCTCCGTCTCTCTCTCCTCCTTTGCCCAAGCCTTTGGTCGGCTGTCCTGATATCTCCTTTTGTGGCTCGGTATCAAATTTTGTCTGATAAAACTCCTGTGAAGCGGATTGGGACATTTTACTATGTGAAAGGCGCTGTAGAAATGCAAGTTGTTGTTGTAGAGTTGAAACCTTCCAATGCTTGATTAACATTAAAGCAGGGATTAGATTTCCACAATAACTTTGCTCTAGTAGCCTTCAGAAAAGATTAGTTATAAATGGCCGAGCAGATAGGATCATAGGAACAGGAGGAGGCCATTCGGCCCCTCGAACCTGTTCCGCCATTCTATTAGCTCATGACTGATCTGTACCTCAACTCCATTTAACCATCTTTGTTCCATAATCCCTTGATATCCTTACTCAACAAAAATCTATCGATCTCAATCTTGAAAATGTCAATTGATCCCCAGCAGCCACAGCACTTTGTGGGAGTGAGTTCCAGATTTCCACTACCCTGTATGTGAAAAAGTGCTTCCTGATTGTACTTCTAAATTGCTTAGCTCTAATTTTTAAGATTATGCTCCCTTGTTCCGGACTCTCCAGCCAGAAGAAATAGTTTATCTGTAGCTACCCTATCAAATCCCTTTATCATTTTAAGATCAGATCACCCCTCAACCTTCAAAACTCAAGAGAATACAAGCCTAGTCTATGCAGCCTGTCCTCAGAGTCTATCCCTTTGAGCCATGGTATCATTCTGGTGAATCTGTGCTGTGTCTCAATATATCTTACCTGAGGTTCGGTGCCCAGAACTGAACACGGTACTGCAAATGGGGTCTAACCAAGTCTCTGTTGAACGTAAGCAAAACTTTTGAATTACAAACTCCTTGAGATAAATGCAACATCTCATTAGCCTATTTGATTATTTTTTTGAACATGGTGCCAAAATAGGCAGTGGTACCAGTATTTTATTTTCTGTGCATATAGGTGTGTAGGTGTATATATTTGTGTGTATGTGTGTGTGTACATGTGTGTGTGTATGTGTGTGAATATGTGTATATGTGTGTACACGTGTGTGTGTATATATATATGTGTGTGTGTGTGTAGGTACATGTGTGTATATGTGTTGTGTACATTGGTGTGTGCATGTGTGTATATGTGTGTGTGTGTGTATGTATATGTGTGGGTACATGTGTGTGTATATGCATGTATATATATATATATATATATGTGCATGTGTGTGTTTGTATATGTGTGTGTACGTGTGTATATATGTTTGTATATGTGTGTGTATATGTGTGTGTGTTTATATATGTGTGCGTACATGTGTGTATATGTGTGTGCGTATATGCATGTGTGTGTCTATGTGTGTATGTGTATATATCTGTGTGTGCACATCTGTGTGTATCTGTGTGTACGTATGTGTATGTGTGTATGTGTGTGTCTATGCGTGCATGTGTATATGTTTATAAGTGTGTGTATATATATGTGTGCATGTGTGTGTACATGTATATGTGTATGTACATTTGGCCGTATGTGTACATGTGTGTATGTTTGTACATGTGTGTATATGTGTGTGTTTGTATGTGTGTGTACATGTGTGTATAGATGTGTGTGTTTGTGTGTGCATATATATCTGTGTATGCATGTATGTGTGCATGTGTGTGTAAATATGGGTGTATGTGTACGAGTGTGTATGTGTGTACATGTCTGTATATGCGTGTGCTTGTATGTGTGTGTACATGTGTTTATGTGTGTTTTTGTATGTGTGTTTTGTATGTGTGTGTATATATGTGTGTATATGTCTGTGTGTATATGTCTGTGTATATATGTGCTTGAATGTGTGTATATATATGTGTGTATATGTATGTGTGTATATATGTGTTTATATATGTGTGTATATGTGTGTGTATGTATGTGCATGTGTCTGTGTGTATGTGTGTATATATATGTGTATATATGTGTGTGTGTATGTGTGCGCATGTATGTGTGTATGTCTGTGTATATATGTGTGTATATTGTGTGTATATATGTGTGTGTATGTGTGTGAATTAATGTGTGTATGTATGTCTATATATGTGTGTGTATATATGTGTGTGTATATAAGTGTGTGAATGTATGTGTACATGTGTGTATATATATGTGTGTATGTGTATATATATATATATGTGTGTATGAGTGTGTGTATATATGTGTGTGTATATATGTATGAGCATTTGTGTATATATGTGTGTGAGTATGTGTGTGTTTATATGGTTGTGTGTATATACGTGTGTATAAGTGTGTATATGTGTGTATGTGAGTGCATGTGTGTGTGTATGTGTGTGTATGTGTGTATATATGTGTGTATGTGTGTATATATGTCTGTGCATATATGTGTTTGAATGTGTGTATATGTATGTGTGTATATGTATGTGTGTATGTGTGTGTGTGTATCTGAGTGTATAGATGGTTGTGTGTATATGTGTGTATATATGTGTGTGCTATTTGTGTGTGTATGTGTGTGTATGTGTATGTGTAGAAATAGTAGATGCATTGCTGATCATCTTCCAACATTCGATGGAATCTGGAACAGTACCCACGGATTGGAGGGTAGCTAATGTTACCCCACTATTCAAAAAAGGTGGTAGAGAGAAAACGGGGAATTACAGACCGGTAAGCCTGACATCGGTAGTGGGGAAAATGCTAGAGTCCATTATAAAAGATGTAATAGCAGAACACTTGGAAAACAGTGACAGGATCGGACAAAGTCAACATGGATTTACAAAAGGTGCTTGACTAATCTACTGGAATTTTTTGAGGATGTAACTGGTAAAATAGATAAGGGAGAACCAGTGGATGTGGTGTATTTGGACTTTCAAAAGGCTTTCGATAGGGTCCCGCGTAAGAGATTAGCATGTAAAGTTAAGGCACAAGGGATTGGGGGCAAGGTATTGACTTGGATAGAGAACTGGTTGGCAGACAGAAAGCAAAGAGTTGGAATAAACGGGTCTTTTTCCGAGTGGCAGGCAGTGACTAGTGGGGTACAGCAGGGATTGGTCCTTGGACCCCAGCTATTCACAATTTATATTAATGATCTAGACAAGGGAACTAGAAGTAATATCTCCAAGTTTGCAGACGACACAAAGCTGGATGGGCGTGTGTGCTGTGAGGAGGATGCCGAGAATCTCCAGGATGATTTGGACAGGTTGGGTGATTGGGCAGAAGCATGGCAGATGCAATATAACATGGATAAATGCAAGGTTATCCACTTTGGTGGCAAAAACAGGAAGGCAGATTATTATCTGAATGGCAATAGATTGGGAGAAGGGGAAGTGCAACGAGACCTGGGTGTCCTTGTGCGCCAGTCGCTGAAGGTAAGCATGCAGGTGCAGCAGGCGGTTAAGAAGGCAAATGGTATGTTGGCCTTCTTAGCGAGAGGGTTTGAGTACAGGAACAAGGATGTCTTGCTGCAGTTGTACAGGGCCTTGGTGAGACCACATCTTGAGTATTGTGTGCAGTTTTGGTCACCTTATCTGAGAAAGGATGTTCTTGCCATGGAGGGAGTTCAGCAAAGATTCACCAGGCTGATACCTGGGATGGCAGGAATGACGTATGAGGAGAGATTGGGTCGATTGGGCTTATACTTGCTGGAGTTTAGAAGAATGAGAGGGGATCTCATTGAAACTTATAAAATTCTGACAGGAATGGACAGAATAGATGCAGGAAGGATGTTCCCGATGGTCGGGGAGTCCAGAACCAGGGGTCACAGTCTAAGGATAAGGGGTAAGCCATTTAGGACAGAAATGAGGAGGAATTTCTTCACCCAGAGAGTGGCGAACCTGTGGAATTCTCTACCACAGAAGGCAGTAGAGGCCAATTCATTAAATATATTCAAGAAGGAGTTGGATATATTTCTTAAGGCTAAAGGGATCAAGGGATATGGGGAGAAAGCGGACAGGGTACTGAATTTGGATGATCAGCCATGATCTCATTGAATGGCGGAGCAGGCTTGAGGGGCCGAATGGCCTACTCCTGCTCCTATCTTCTATGTTTCTATGTATATGTGTGTATGTGTGTGTATATAAGTGTGTGAATGTGTGTATATATGTTTGTGGGAATGTGTGTGTATATATGTGTTTATATGTGTATATATCTATATGTGTGCATATGTGTGTGTATATGTGTCTATATATGTGTGTGTATATATATATGTATGTGTGTATATATGTGTGTATATGTGTATATATATGTGTGTATGTATGTGTGTGTATGTGTTTGTGTATGTGTGTGTTTACATGTGTGTATATATGTATGTATGTGTATGTGCGTGTATATATGGTTGTGTGTATATGTGTGTGTATGTGTTTTAATATATATATGTGAGTATGTGTGTATATATGTGTGTGTATGTGAGTGTATATGATGTAAGAACACTACTAGGCACTTGGTCTGAGTTTTAAACAAGGCTTTAATCAACTGTTTCACAACATGGAGATCTAGTTGTGTCCTTCACTAGTTCCTGGTAAAGAATGTCCTGAGATAGCTGGGCCCATGCCCAAGTATTTATACTCTCCCGGGACAGCGCAACCAGCAGGCTGCCCAGTATTACATCATAAGTCATTTCCACATGAATGAGAAGATTCATGTCAGTATATATATGTGTGTATGTGTGAGTGTATGTATGTGTATGTGTGTGTGTCTATATGTGTGTGTATATACGTGTGTGCATGTGTGTATATATGTGTGTGAGTATGTGTGTGTTTATATGGTTGTGTGTGTATATATGTGTGTATATGTGTATGTGTGTATATATGTCTGTGCATATATGTGTTTGAATGTGTGTATATGTATGTGTGTGTATCTGTGTGTATAGATGGTTGTGTGTATATGTGCGTATATATGTGTGTGCTATTTGTGTGTATATGTATGTGTGTAAGTGTCTATATATGCGTGTGTGCATAAGCGTGTATATATGGTTGTGTGTATATGTGTGTATATATGTATGTATAACTGTGTGTATGTGTGTGTATATATGTGTGTGTATCTGTGTGTATGTGTGTGTCTATATGTGCGTGTATTTGTGCGTAGGTACGTGCATGTGAGTGTATATATATGTGTGTATGTGTGCCTATGTGTGTGTGTGTATATGTGTGTGTACGTGTGTGTATATAAGTGTGCGAATGTGTGTATATATGTTTGTGTGAATGTGTGTGTGTATATATGTGTGTGTATGTGTGTATATATGATTGTGTGTATATGTGTGTACATATGTATGTATAAATGTCTGTATGTGTGTATGTGTGTGCATATATGTGTGTGTGTGTACATATGTTTGTGTGTATGTGTGTGTATATATGTTTCTGTATATGTGTGTGTATATATGCTTGTATGTGTATATGTGTGTGTATGTTTGTGGGAATGTGTGTGTATATATGTGTGTATATGTGTATATCTATATGTGTGCATATGTGTGTGTGTGTTTATATGTGTGTGTTTTTTATATATATGTGTGTGTGCATGTGTGTGTTTATATATGTGTGGTTATGTGTATATATATGCGTGTGTGTATGCGTGTGTGTATGTGTGTGTATATATGTTTGTGTGAATGTGTGTGTATATGTGTGTGTATATATTATGTGTGTGTATGTGTGTGTGTATATATGTGTGTGTATGTGTGTGTATATATGTTTGTGTGTATGTGTGCATATATGTATGTGAATGTGTGTGTATATATGTTTGTGTGTATATGTGCATAAATATGTTTCTGTGTTTGTATATATGTGTGTGTATGTGTGTATATATGGTTGTGTGTATGTGTGTGTATATATGTGTGTAGATATGTGTGCGTATGTGTGTGCATATATGGTTGCGTGTATATATGTGTGTGTATGTGTGTGTATATATGGTTGTGTGTATATGTGTGTATATATGTGTGTAGATATGTGTGCGTATGTGTGTACATATGTAGTTGTGTGTATATATGTGTGTGTATATATGTGTGTGCTTATATATGTGTGTGTATATGTTTGTGTGTATGTGTGTATATATATGTGTGTGTATGTGTGTGTATATGTGTGTATATATGTGTGTGTATATATGTGTGTGTGTGTATATGTTTGTGTGTATGTGTGTGTATATATCCTTGTGTGTATGTGTGTACGTATATATATATATATATGTGTGTGTGTGCATGTGTGTGTTTACATATGTGTGGTTATGTGTATAAATATATGTGTGTGTATGTGTGTATTTATATGTTTGTGTGTATGTATGTGTATATATGTGTGTATATATTATGTGGGTGTATGTGTGTGTATATATGTGTGTGTATGTTTGTATATATGTTTGTGGGAATGTGTGTGTATATAAGTGTGTGAATGTGTGTATATATGTTTGTGTGAATGTGTGTGTGTATATGTGTGTGTATGTGCGTATATATGGTTGTGTGTATATGTGTGTATATATGTATGTATAAGTGTGTGTATGTGTGTATGTATGTGCATATATGTGTGTGTACATATGTTTGTGTGTATATATGTTTGTGTGTATGTGTGTGTATATATGCTTGTGTGTATGTGTGTGTATATATGTGTGTGTGTATATATGTTTGTGTGTACGTGTGTGTATATATGCTTGTGTGTATAAATGTGTGTGTGTGCTTATATGTGTGTGTATGTGTGTGTATATATGTTTGTGTGTATGTGTGTTTATATATGCACATCTATCTGTGTATATATATTGTGTATATATGTGTTTGAATGTGTATACATGTATGTGTGTATATGTATATGTGTGTATATATGTGTGTATGTTTGTATATATGTTTGTGGGAATGTGTGTGTATATATGTGTGTGTGTGTATATATGTGTGTATGTGTGTGTATGTGTGAGTGTATGTATGTGTATATGTTTGTATAAATGTGTGTGTGTATATATGTGTGTGTATATTCTGGACCGGAAGCGGGAGAAGCAGGCCCGAGCCGTCGGACCGTGGAGCCGGCGACAGTGAGGTGGAGACCGCAGCGACCGGAGGATGTGTTCAGCGAGTCGGGCGGAGGCAGCGCAGCGCATCGGGATGCAGCAGCAGCCACAACGACTCTCAGTCCGACTGGGAGGAGGGGAGCTGGGAATGGTGGCCAGAGGGTGAGCGGGAGAAGCAGGCCACCACACGTGGAGCCGAGCTGTCAACAGTGAGGAGGAGGCCGTGGGGACGAGGAGACGGAGCGGCTGAGGGACATCGTGCTCCCACTGCCACTGGATGCCATTGAATTGACTTTATGAAGACGGCGCTGTAAAAATAGCTGACGTGTCCCTACGGGGAGTAAGCATTCCATTGTACTAGTACAAATGGCAAATAAAAAATTGAATTATATGTTTGTGTGTATGTGTGTGTATATATGCTTGTGTGTATGTCTATGTATATATGTTTGTGTGTATGTGTGTGTATATATGTGTGTGTATGTGTGTATATATATGGTTGTGTGTATATGTGTGTATATACATGTGTATAAGTGTGTGTTTATATATGCACGTCTATCTGTGTATATATATATCTGTGTATATATGTGTTTGAATGTGTGTACATGTATGTGTGTATATGTATGTGTATATATGGGTGTATATATGTGTGTGTATCTATGTGTGTATGTGTGTCTATGTGTGTGGTGTGTACATGTGTATATATTTGTGTGTATGTGTGTGCATATATGTGTATATACGTGTGTATGTGTATATCTATGTGTTTATATGTGTGTGTATATATGTCTGTGTATATATGTGTTTGAATGTGTGTATATATGTGTGTATAGGTATGTGTGTATGTGTGTGTGTATGTGTGTGTATATATGTGTGTGTATATGTGTGTTTATATATGTGTGTATATATATGTGTGTGTATGTGTGTGTATATATGTTTGTGTGTATGTGTGTGTATATGTGTATATATGTTTGTGTGTATGTGTGTATATATATGTTTGTGTGTATGTGTGTGCATATATGTGTGTATGTGTGTGTATATATGTGTGTGTATGTGTGTGTATATATGGTTGTGTGTATATATGTGTGTAGACATGTGTGCGTATGTGTGTGTATATATGGTTGTGTGTATATGTGTATATATACGTGTGTATATATGTGTGTGTGTGAGTATATATATATGTGTATGTGAGTGTGTATATATGTTTATGTGTATGTGTGTGTATATATGCTTGTGTGTATGTCTGTGTGTATGTGTCTATATATGTGTGTATGTGTATATATATATATGTGTGTGTATATATGTTTGTGTGTATATATATGTGTGTATGTGTGTGTATACATGTGTTTGTATGTATGTGTGTGTATATGTATGTGTATATATATGTTTGTGTGTAGTTGTGTGTATCTATGTGTGTGTGTATGTGTGTATATATGGTTGTGTGTATATGTGTGTATAAGTGTGTGTTTATATATGTGTGTGTATCTGTGTTTATATATCTGTGTATATATGTGTTTGAATGTGTGTACATGTATGTGTGTATATGTATGTGTGTATGTGTGTGTATCTGTGTGTATAGATGGTTGTGTGTATATGTATGTATATATGTGTGTGTATATGTGTGTATGTGAGTGTGTGTATATATGTGTGTATATATATATGTGTGGATGTGTGTGTATATATATGTGTGTGTGTGTATGTGTGTGTATACGTGTGTGAGTGTATATAAGTGTGTGAATGTGTGTGTATATATGTTTGTGTGTATCTGTGTATATATATGTGTGTGTATATATGTTTGCGTGTATGTGTGTGTATATATGTTTGTGTGTGTATATTCCTGTGTGTATGCCTGTGTATATATATATATATATATGTGTGTGTGTGTGTATATATGTCTGCGTGAATGTGTGTATATATGTGTGTATAGGTGTATATATGTGTGTGTATGTGAGTGTGTATATATGTGTGTATAGGTCTATATATATATATGTATATGTGTGTGTATGTAAATGTATATATATATGTGTATGTGTGTGTATATATGTGTGTGTATGTGCGTGTATATAGGTTTGTGTGTATCTGTGTGTATATATGTGTGTGTATATATGTGTGTGTATGTGTGTGTATATATGTTTGTGTGTATATATGTGTGACATGAATCTTACCATTCATGTAGAAATGACTTGTGAAATAATACTGGGTGGCTTGCTGGTGGCGCTGTCCAGGGAGAGTATAAATACTCAGGCACAGGCCCAGCTTGCTCAGGACATTTTGTAAACAGGAACTAGTGAAGGGCAACTAGACCTACATGTTGTGAAACAGTTGATTAAAGCCTTGTTTAATACTCAGACCAAGTGCTTAGTAGTTTTCTTACATCAATGTGTATATATACAAGTGTGCATATGTGTTTGTATGTGTGTATATATGTGTGTATATATATATATATACATATGTGGATATATATGTGTGTATGTATATATATGTGTGTGTGTATGTATGTATATATTATGTGTATGTGTATATATATATGTGTGTATGAGTTTGTGTGTATGTGTGTATATATGTCTGTGTATGTGTGTGTGTACATATGTGTGTGTGTATATATGTTTGTGTGTGTATATATGTGTGTGCATGTGTGTGTATATATGTGTGTGTATGTATACATATATATGTATATATGTGTGTATATATGTGTGTATATATGTGTGTGTATATGTGTGTGTATGTGAGTGTATATATATGCATATGAGTGTGCATGTGAGTGTATATATATGTGTGTATGCGTGTCTGTGTGTGTATATGTGTGTGTATATAAGTGTGTGAATGTGTGCATATATGTTTGTGTCTATCTGTGCGTATATATGTGTGTGTATATATGTTTGTGTGTGTGTATACACACATACATACACACAAACATATATACACACACATACACACACATATATACATACACACATATATACACACACATACACACAAACATATATACATATATGTTTGTGTGTGTATATATGCTTGTGTGTATATGTGTGTGTGTATGTGTATGTGTGAATGTGTGTATATGTGCATATTATCTGTGTGTATGTGTGTTTGTATGTGAGTGTATATATATATGTGTGTATGTGTGTGTGTGTGTATATAAGTGTGTGAATGTGAGTGTATATATGTTTGTGTGTATGTGTGTGTGTATGCTTGTGTGTATGCATGTATTTTTATGTGTGTGTATGTGTGCGTATATATGTTTGTGTGAATGTGTGTGTGTATGTATATATATATGTGTGTGTGTATGTGTATGTGTATGTGTGTGTATATATGTGTTTGTGTGTATGTGTGTGTATATATGTTTGTGTGTATGTGTGTGTGTGTGTATGTGTGTGTATATATGTTTGTGTATATGTGTGTATATATGTGTGTGTATGTGTGTATATATGTGTTTGTGTGTATGTGTTTGTGTATATATATATGTGTATATATGTGTGTATGTGTGTGAATATGTGTGTGTGTATGTGTCTGTATATATGTCTGTGTGTGTGTGTATATATGTGTGTGCATGTGTGTGTTTAAATGTGTGTGTTTATATATGTGTGTGTATGTGTATATGTATGTGTGTGTATACATGTGTGTGTATTATTTGTGTGTATATATGTGGATGTGTGTATATATGTGTGTATAAGTGTGTGTGTCTGTGTATATATGTCTATGTATATATGTGTTTGAATGTGTGTACATGTATGTGTGTATATGTATGTGTGTATGTGTGTGTATCTGTCTGCTTAGATAGTTGTGTGTATATGTGTGTATATATATGTGTGTGTGTGTCTGTATATGTATGTGTGTATATATGTGTGTATAAGTGTGTATGTGTGTGTATATGTGTGTGTGTATGCATGTATATGTGTGTATGTGTATATATATGGTTGTGTTTTAATATATGTGTGTATATATGTGTGAGTATATATGTGTGTATGTGTGTGTGTATGTTTGTGTATATATGGTTGTGTGTATATGTGTGTATATATCTGTGTGCATGCATTTTAATTTATATGTGTGTATGGGTGTATATATGTGGGTGTGTATATGTGTGTGTGTGTGTGTGCATATATGTGTGTATAAGTGTGTATGTGTGTATATATGTGTGTATATACGGATGCATGAGCGTGTATGTGTGTTTATATGTGTATATATATGTGTGTGTATGTATGTGTGTGTATGTGTGTGTAAGTGTGTGTGTATGTATGTGTATATATGGTTGTGTGTATATGTGTGTATATATGTGTGTGTTTATATATGCGTGTGTATCTGTGCATATAGATAGTTGTGTGTACATGTGTGTATATATGTTTGTATATGTATGTGTGTATATGTGTGTATACATGTGTGTATAAGTGTGTATGTGTGTATATCTTATATATATATATGTGTATGTGTGTGTGTATGTGAGTGTATATATATGTGGGCATGTGTGTGTGTGTGTGTGTATATGTGTGTGTGTATAAGTGTGTGAATGTGTGTATATATGTTTGTGTCTATCTGTGTGCATATATGTGTGTGTATATATGTTTGTGTGTATGTGTGTGTATATGTTTGTGTGCATATATGCTTGTGTGTATGTGTATGTATATGTGTGTGTATGTGTGTATATATGTGTGTGTATGTGTGTGTATATATGGTTGTGTGTATATGTGTGTATAGGTGTGTATGTGTGTATATATGTGTTTATATGTGTGCACATATGTGTCTGTGTATATATGTGTTTGAATGTGTGTATGTATGTGTGTATAGGTATGTATGTGTGTATATAATGTGTGTGTATGTGTGCATATATGCGTGTGTATATCTGGTTGTGTGTATATGTGTGCATGTGTTTTAATATATAAATGTGTGTATCTGTGTATAAATGTATGTGTATGTTTGTATATATGTGTGTATATGTATGTGTGTATATGTGTGTATATATGTGTGTGTACATGTGCATATATATGCGTGTATGCGTGTGTATATATATGTATATATGTGTGTATATATGGGTGTATATGTGTGTGCATATATGTGTGTATATATGGACCCCAGCTATTCACAATATATATTAATGACAAGGGAACTAGATGTAATATCTCCAAATTTGCAGACGACACAAAGCTGGGTGGGCATGTGTGCTGTGAGGAGGATGCCGAGGAACTACAGGATGATTTGGACAGGTTGGGTGATTGGGCAGAAGCATGCAGATGCAATATAACGTGGATAAATATGAGGTTATGCACTTTGGTGTCAAAAACAGGAAGGCAGATTATTATCTGAATGGCAATAGATTGGGAGAAGGTGAAGTGCAACGAGACCTGGGTGTCCTTGTGCACCAGTCGCTGAAGCAGGTGCAGCAGGCGGTTAAGAAGGCAAATGGTATGTTGGCCTTCATAGCGAGAGGGTTTGAGTACAGGAACAAGGATGTCTTGCTGCAGTTGTACAGGGCCTTGGTGAGACCACATCTTGAGTATTGTGTGCAGTTTTGGTCGCCTTATCTGAGGAAGGATATTCTTGCCATGGAGGGAGTTCAGCAAAGATTCACCAGGCTGATACCTGGGATGGCAGGAATGACGTATGAGGAGCGATTGGGTCGATTGGGCTTGTACTCACTGGAGTTTAGAAGAATGAGAGGGGATCTCATTGAAACTTATAAAATTCTGGCAGGACTGGACAGACTAGATGCAGAGAGGATGTCCCCGATGGTCGGGGAATCCAGAACCAGGGCTCACAGTCTAAGGATAAGGGGTAGCCCTTTTAGGACAGAAATGAGGAGGAATTTCTTCACCCAGAGAGTGGTGAACCTGTGGAATTCTCTACCACAGAAGGCAGTAGATGCCAATTCATTAAATATATTCAAGAAGGAGTTGGATATATTTCTTAAGGCTAAAGGGATCAAGGGGTATGGGGAGAAAGCAGGGACCGGGTATTGAACTTGGATGATCAGCCATGATCGCATTGAATGGCGGAGCAGGCTCGAGAGGCCGAATGGCCTACTCCTGCTCCTATCTTCAATGTTTCTATAAGTGTGTATGTGTGTATCGATGCGTTTATATGTGTGCGTATATATGTCTGTGTATATATGTGTTTGAATATGTGTATATGGGTATGTGTGTGTGTATATATGTGTATATATGTGTGTGTATGTGTGTATATATGTGTGTGTATGTGTGTGGATATATGGCTGTGTGTATATATGTGTGTATAAGTGTGTATGTGTGTATATGTGTGTGCATGTGTGTATTTATGTCTG
Organism: Somniosus microcephalus; assembly: GCF_052327205.1. NCBI lineage: Eukaryota > Metazoa > Chordata > Chondrichthyes > Squaliformes > Somniosidae > Somniosus > Somniosus microcephalus. The sequence continues at coordinate 251,551,796 of NC_140987.1, read as the reverse complement.
TATATATGTGTTTGAATGTGTGTATATGTATGTGTGTGTATATATGTATGTATGTATGTGTGTGTGTGTGTATCTGTGTGTATAGATGGTTGTGTGTATGTGTTTATATATGTGTATATATATGTGTATATATGTGTGTATATATGTGTGTATATGTGTGTGTATAGGTGTGTGTATATGTGTTTGTGTGTGTATATATGGTTGTGTATAAGCGTGTATGTGTGTATATGTATGTGTGTATGTGTGTGTATTTATGGTTGTGTGTATATGTGTGTGTAATGTGTATGTATATATGTGTGTGTATATGTGGATGTGTGTATATATGTGTGTATAAGTGTGTGTTTATATGTGTGTGTGTCTGTATATATATGTCTGTGTATATATGTGTTTGAAAGTGGGTGCATGTAAGTGTGTATATGTATGTGTGTATGTGTGTGTATCTGTCTGTGTAGATGGTTGTGTATATATGTGTATATAAGTGTGTATGTGTGTATATATATGTATGTGTGAATGTGTGTATATGTGTGTGTATGTATGTGTATATATGAATGTATATATGTGTGTGTATATGTGTGTGTATGTGTATATATATAGTTGTGTCTATGTGTGTGTATATGTTTGTGTCTATGTGTGTGTTTATACTTGTGAGTTTATATGTGTCTGTATGTGTGTGTGTTAATGTTTGTGTATATATGGTTGTGTATATGTGTGTATATATGTGTGTGTATGTGTATATATGTGCGTGCGTATATGGTTGTGTGTATATGTGTGTATATATGTGTGTGTATGTGTGTATGTGTGTATACATGTGTGTATGTGTGTGTATATATGGTTGTGTGTATATGTGTGTATGTGTTTATATATGTGTTTAAATGTGTGCATGTATATGTCTGTGTATATATGTGTTTGAATGTGTGTATATGTGTGTGTATAGGTATATATGTGTATATAATGTGTGTGTATGTGTGCATATATGCGTGTGTATATCTGGTTGTGTGTATATGTGTGTATGTGTTTTTATATATATATATGTGTGTATATGTGTATATATGTGTGTGTATGTTTGTATATATGTGTGTATATGTATGTGTGTATGTGTGTGTATACATGTGTGTGTATATGTGCGTATATATGCATGTATAAGTGTGTATGTGTGTATATATATGTATATGTGTGTGTATATATGGGTGTATATGTGTGTGTGTATAAATATGTGTGTATATGTATGTGTATGTGCATGCATATATGTGGGTATAAATGTGTATGTGTGTATCTATGTGTTTATATGTCTGTGTATATATGTGTTTGAATGTGTGTATATGGGTATGTGTGTGTGTGTATATGTGTGTGTATATGTGTGTGTGTGCTTGTGTGTGTATATGGTTGTATGTATATATGTGTGTATATGTGTGCATGTTTTTATATATATATGTGTGTGTATGTGTGTATATGTGTGTGTATGTGTGTGTGCATGTATGTATTTATGTCTTTATGTAAGTGTTTGAATGTGTGTATATGTATGTGCGTGTATATATGTATCTATGTGTGTGTATATTTTTGTGTATAGATGGTTGTGTGTATGTGTTTATATGTATTATGTGTATATATATGTGTAAATATGTGTGTATAAGTGTGTATGTGTGTGTATATATGTGTGTATATGTATGTGTATATGTGTGTATAAGTGTATATATGTTTATATGTGTGTGTATATGTATGTGTATATAAGTGTGTATATGTGTGTATAAGTGTATATATGTTTATATATGTGTGTATATGTATGTATATGTGTGTGTATATATGTGTGTATAGGTGTGTGTATATATGTGTGTCTATGTATGTGTATATATGTGTGTCTTTGTGTGTGTATATATGGTTGTGTATAAGCGTGTATGTATATGTATGTGTGTGTATTTATGGTTGTGTGTATATGTGTGTGTATATGTGTGTGTATATATGGTTGTGTGTATATGTGTGTATAGGTGTGCATGTGTGTATAAATGTGTGTATATATGTGTTTATATGTGTGCGTATATATGTCTGTGTATATCTGTGTTTGAATGTGTGTATAGGTATGTATGTGTATATAATGTCTGTGTATGTGTGCATATATGCGTGTGTATATCTGGTTGTGTGTATATGTGTGTATGAGTTTTAATATATATATATGTGTGTGTATCTGTGTATATATGTGTGTGTATGTTTGTATATATGTGTGTATATGTATGTGTGTATGTGTGTGTATACATGTGTGTGTATATGTGTGGATATATGTGTGTATAAGTGTGTATGTGTGTATATATATGTATATATGTGTGTATATATGGGTGTATATGTGTGTGTGTATATATGTGTGTGTATATGTGTGTGTATGTGTGTGCATATATGTGTGTATAAGTGTGTATGTGTGTATCTATGTGTTTATATGTGTGCGTATATATGTCTGTGTATATATGTGTATATGGGTATGTGTGTGTGTATATTTGTGTGTGTTTTTATATATATGTGTGTATGTGTGTATATATGTGTGTGGATATATGGCTGTGTGTATATGTGTGTATATATGTGTGTATATGTGTGTATATGTGTATTTATGTCTGTATATATGTGTTTGAATGTGTGTATATATATGTGTGTGCATATATGTATGTGTGTATATCTGTGTGAATAGATGGTTGTGTGTATGTGTTTATATGTATGTGTATATATATGTGTAAATATGTGTGTATAAGTGTGTATGTGTGTGTATATATGTGTGTATATGTATGTGTATATAAGTGTGCATATGTGTGTATAGGTGTATATAAGTTTATATATGTGTGTATATGAATGTGTGTGTATATGTGTGTGTGTATATGTGTGTATAGGTTTGTGTATATATGTGTGTGTATGTATGTGTATGTATGTGTATATATGTGTGTCTTTGTGTGTGTATATATGGTTGTGTATAAGCGTGTATGTGTGTATATGCATGTGTGTATGTGTGTGTATTTATGGTTGTCTGTATATGTGTGTATAGGTGTGTATGTGTGTATATATGTGTGTATATATGTGTTTATATGTGTGCGTGTATATATGTCTGTGTATATATGTGTTTGAATGTGTGTATATATGTGTTTATAGGTATGTATATGTGTATATAATGTGTGTGTATGTGTGCATATATGCGTGTGTATATCTGGTTGTGTGTGTATGTGTTTTAATATATATATGTGTATCTGTGTATATATGTGTGTGTATGTTTGTATATATGTGTGTATATGTATGTGTGTATACATGTGTGTGTGTGTATATATGCATGTACAAGTGTGTATGTGTGTATATATATGTATATATGTGTGTATATATGTGTGTGTGTATATATATATGTATGTATATGTGTGTGTATGTGTGCATATATGTGTGTATAAGTGTGTATGTGTGTATCTATGTGTTTATATGTGTGCGTATATATGTCTGTGTATATATGTGTTTGAATGTGTGTATATGGGTATGTGTGTGTGTGTATATATGTGTGTGTATACATGTGTGTGTGCTTGTATGTGTATATTGTTGTGTGTATATGTGTGTATATATGTGTGTATATGTGTGTATGTTTTTATACATATATGTGTGTGTATGTGTGTGGATATATGGCTGTGTGTATATGTGTGTATAAGTGTGTATGTGTGTATATGTGTGTGCATGTGTGTATTTATGTCTGTATATATGTGTTTGACTGTGTGTATATGTATATGTGTGTATATATGTACGTATGTATGTGTATCTTTGTGTATAGATGGTTGTGTGTATGTGTTTATATGTATGTGTATATATATGTGTAAATATGTGTGTATAAGTGTATATAAGTGTGTATATGTGTGTATAAATGTATATATGTTTATATATGTGTGTATATGTGTGTGTATATAGGTGTGTATAGGTGTGTGTATATATGTGTGTCTTTGTGTGTGTATATATGGTTGTGTATAAGTGTGTATGTGTGTATATGTATGTGTGTATATATGGGTGTATATATGTGTGTTTATATACATGTGCATATATGTGTGTATAAGTGTGTATCTATGTGTTTATATGTGTGCATATATATGTCTGTGTATATATGTGCTTGAATGTGTGAATATACGTGTGTATAGGTATGTGTGTGTGTGTGTGTATATGTGTGTATATTTGGGTGTATATATGTTTGTGTATACATGTGTGCGTATATGTGTGTATGTGTGTATCTATGTGTTTCTATGTGTGCGTATATATGTCTGTCTATATATGTGCTTGAATGTGTGAATATATCACAGAAATCACAAACCCCACAGTGCAGATAGAGGCCATTTCGGCCCATCGAGCCTGCACCGACACATATCCCACCCGATCCCCGTAACCCCTACACCAACACCAACACATATCCCACCCTATCCCCGTAACCCCACGTATTTAATCCCCCTAACACTAAGGGTCAATTTATCATAGCCAATCAACCTAACCCGCACATTTTTGGACTGTGGGAGGAAACCGGAGCACCCGGAGGAAACCCACGCAAACACGGGGAGAATGTGCAAACTCCACACAGACAGTCACCCGAGGCCGGAATTGAACCCGGGTCCCTGGCGCTGTGAGGCAACAGTGCTAACCACTATGCCACCGTGCTCCCCGTGTATGTGTGTATATGTGTATGTATGTATGTATATGTGTGTATATGTGTGTATAAATGTGTGTGTATATATGTTTGTGTGTATGTGTGTGTATACGTGTGTGTGTGTGTATATATGTGTGTGTTTATATATGTGCGCGTATGTGTACATATGTGTGTATGTATATGTGTGTGTATGTGTGTGCGCATGTGTGTATATATGTGTGTGAGTATGTGTGTGTATATATGGTTGTGTGTATATCTGTGTATGTGTGTGTATGTATGTGTTTGAATGTGTGTATATGTATGTGTATATATGGGTGTTTATATGTGTGTATATGTATGTGTGTATTTCTGTGTATGTGTGTATATATTTGTGTGTACGTGTGCGTATATATGTGTGTATGTGTGTATGTGTGTGTATATATATGTATATGTGTGTGTGCATATATGTGTGTATAAGTGTGTATGTGTATCTATGTGTTTATATGTGTGCATATATGTGTCTGTGTATATATGTGTTTGAATGTGTGTATATAGGTATGTGTGTATGTGCGTGTATATGTGTGTATATTTTTTAAAATATATATATATGTTTGTGTGTGTATGCGTGTGGATATATGACTGTGTGTATGTGTGTGTATATGTGTGTATAAGTGTGTATGTGTGTGTATATGTGTGTGCATGTGTGTATATATGTCTTTATATATATGTGTTTGAATGTGTGTATATGTATGTGTGTATATGTATGTGTGTATATATGTATGCATGTGTGTGTGTATCTGTGTGTATAGATGGTTGTGTGTGTATATGTATATATATATGTGCATGTATGTATGTGTATATAAGTGTGCATATGTGTGTATAAGTGTTTATATATGTGTGTGTATATGTATGTGTGTGTATATATGTGTGTGTGTGCATGTGTATATATGTATATGTGTATGTGGGTATATATGGTTGTGTATATATGTGTGTATATGTGTGTGTATGTATGTGTATGTATGTGTGTTTATGTGTGTATATATGGTTGTGTGTATATGTGTGTATAAGTGTGTATGTGTACATATATATGTGTGTATGTGTGTGTATTTATGGTTGTGTGTATATGTGTGCATATATGTGTTAATATGTGTGTATCTATGTGTGTATAGGTGTGTGTGTCTGTCTGTGTATATATGTGTGTATGTGTGTATATATTGTGTGTATATGTGTGTATATACGCATGTGTGTGTATATATGATTCTGTGTATGTGTGTGTATACGTGTGTGTATGTATGTGTATATGTGTATATATATATGTGTGCGTATGTGTATATATGTGTGTATATGTGTGTGTATGTATATGTTTGTGTATATATGTGTTTGAATGTGTGTATATGTATGTGTGTATATGTGTGTGTGTGCATGTGTATATATGTATGTGTGTATGTGGGTATATATGGTTGTGTGTATATGTGTGTATATGTGTGTGTATGTATGTGTGTTTATGTGTGTATATATGGTTGTGTGTATATGTGTGTATAAGTGTGTATGTGTATATATATATATGTGTATGTGTGTGTATTTATGGTTGTGTGTATATGTGTGCATATATGTGTTAATATGTGTGTATCTATGTGTGTATAGGTATGTGTGTCTGTCTGTATATATGTGTGTGTATGTGTGTATATATTGTTGTGTGTATATGTGTGTATATATGGATGTGTGTGTATATATGATTCTGTGTATGTGTGTGTATACGTGTGTGTATGTATGTGTATATATATATATATATGTGTGCGTATGTGTATATATGTGTGCGTATGTGTATATATGTGTGTGTATATGTGTGTGTATGTGTGTGTGTATATATGTTTGTGTATATATGTGTTTGAATGTGTGTATATGTGTGTGGTGTGTATGTGTGTATATATTTGTGTGTATGTGTGTGCATATATGTGTGTTTACGTGTGTATGTGTGTATCTATGTGTTTATATGTGTGCGTATATATGTCTGTGTATATATGTGTTTGAATGTGTGTATATATGTGTGTATAGGTATGTGTGTATGTGTGTGTGTTTGTGTGTGTATATCTGATGGACGGGTCACATCGTCTGCATGTCCGATACGAGACTCGCAAAACAAGCGCTCTTCTTGGAGCTCCGAAATGGCAAGAAAGCCCCAGGTGGGCAGAGGAAACACTTCAAGGATACCTTCAAAGCCTCCTTAAAAAAGTGCAACATCCCCACTGACACCTGGGAATCCCTGGCCCAAGACCGCACAAAGTGGAGGAGAAGCATCCGGGAAGGCACCGAACACCTCGAGTTTCTTCGCCGGGAGCAAGCGGAAGCCAAGCGCAAGCAGCGCAAGGAGCACACATCAACCCAAGCACCCCACCCACCCACCCCTTCAACCACCGTCTGCCCTACCTGTGACAGAGACTGTAGGTCCCGCATTGGACTCATCAGTCACCTGAGAACGCATTTTTAATGTGGAAGCAAGTCATCCTCGGTTCCGAGGGATTCCCTAAGAAGAAGATATATGGATGTGTGTATATGTGTGTATGTGTTTTAATATACATGTGTGTATATATGTGTGTGTATGTGTGTGTGTATGTGTGTGTATATATGGTTGTATATATGTGTGTATATGCGTGTGTATATGTGTATATATGTGTGAGTATATGTGTTTGTACATGTGTGTATGTGTGTGTATATATGTTTGTATATATGTGTGTATGTGTGTGTGTTAGCACATATGTGTATATATGTGTATTTGTATGTGTACATGTGGGTGCATATTTGTGTGTGTGTATATGTGCATGCATATGTGTGTGCATGTACATGTGTGTGCATTTGCATATGTGTGTATACATGTGCATGTGTATGTGTTTGCATGTGTGTGTATATATGTGTATATGTATGTGTACATGTGTTTATATGATTGTATATGTGTATGTATGTGTGTACATGTGTGTATATATATATATGTTTGCACATGTGTATGTTTGTATATGTGTACATGTTTATGTGTAAATGTGTACATGTGTGTGTATGTGTATATATGTATGTGTGTGCATGTACATGTGTATGTTTGCATATGTGTATATACACGTGCATGTGTAGATGTGTGTGTATATGTTTGTGTGTACATGTGTGTGTATATATGTGTGTGTTTATGTGTGTGTGCATATGTGTGTGTGTGTGTGTGGGGGGGGTGGTGATTTATCTCGATTTTTCTCATTTTTGAAGGGAAGCAATGTACAGATTATTTTGTGCAGGGTATGGTTTCCTACCTCAGACACATCAAATCTAAATTTGAAAAAAATAAAAACTTAACGTATTTCTTAGGCAAGGCAAACGAAAAAGATAAAACATAATGGAAAAGAGAGAAATGGGCTCTGAAGAATTGTCATTATTGTCCGATGGAATTTTGTGTGATGCACCATTTGAAGATTTATTATTTTCCTGTGCTTTCCTCCAGTAATTTCAGATTAATCTGAGCTGCATAGCTTCCAAGCTCTGAAATCTTTCTGCATGATCCCCCCTCCTCCTCCTGGTTTTTAGATCACAGGCTGCCTGCCTTAAGGTCTGTTGCTTTGCAACTCACTACCCGCAGCAGATAGCTAGATACCAGCAACGTCAAGCCCGAGTGCTGCTACGCACAGTGCAACTCTCCTCTTGTTTACTCGTGCTTATGATTCATGCTATCAAGCTACTCCCCTCCACTCAGCCTTTTACCGCGCGATCCAGCCTAGGGGGAGGTTGGGGGGTGGCGGGGTGAAGCTAGATGTCCAAGACAGTTTTAGCTAGAAAAATACCAGAGTTGGACAGGACCTCCTCAATTTATCTCTTTGGGCAGCGACTTACGTCACAGACTAGTTCACTTCACCAGAAGGGAAGGGATAAAAAACAGTGTCTCAGCAGAAGTTTTATTTTAAAAGAAAAAGTCACATTTAGACCTGCAAAGAACTTTTCAGATTGCCCAGATATTTTTTTGTTCATTTTCTTTTTAAAACAAAAGGTGGCAAGAGGATCTTCCAAAGATTCAACAGTCCCTGAGCTTGCTATTTACTGGCATGAATCAATTATCACTGGTGGAGATGCAAACTTTTATTCTTCTCCCTAGCTATTAGTTATGTGTGTGATGCTCACCCCCCTCCCCTCCCAATTGGGTTAAAATGATTGCCCCTGGCACCTGTTAGATTGGCACATTGCCTGAGGAACCCTTGTCCTTCTCCCCCCTGTGGCTGGTCTGCTCAACTCTTTAACCCCCCCTCCCACCCACTGGCGCTTTGTCATCAACTTTTCTCTCTCTCTCTCTTTCTCTTCTCCCTTTCCCTTTCTTCTTCTGGTAGTGCCCGTCACAGATCAGGTCATCTGCAGTTAGCAGCAAAGCAGCGGGAAGATGGCGATTCTCTAGATCCCTTGCATACAACAACACATGAGGAGGAACTTTCAACTGAGAGCCAGCGAGAGAGAGAGAGAGAAAGAGAAAGAGGCGAGAAGCGTTGAGCTCGCAACGGGGGAAGTGAGAAGGACATCCTCCTCCTTGTGTGTAAGTGAATCCCGTCGGGGATAATATTGCTCCTCAAAGTTCTCATTGATTAATTACTTAGAGCCGGGCTTGCATATATATATATATAAATAACTATAAGTGTGCCTCTTTCTCTGTCTCTCCATTTCTTCCCTTCTTTGGTGGTGGCTTGTGCATGGAGAGAGAGGAAGGCAGCTCTGGAGGACTAGGACAGGACTAGGAGCGTTGCTGGCAGGCGCGGAGCCATAGTCAGATCTCTTCAAGCACCTACATTGTCATTATTTCCTCTTCTCCTTGCATGGATCTTGTGGTTTTCAGGAAGAGGGAGGCTCTCTCAAGACATTGTGCTGGTGCAAGAGGTGATTATTCTCTTTGTTTCTTTGTTTTTTTGAATGTTTCTCGTGGCTTTCTCTCTGAGTTGAGAAAGGAAAGTGCTTCTCTCTCTCTTTAAGCTGGCGGAGAAGCCATTGTAACGGTGGTGAGGGGGGGGGGCTTTTAAAAAAAAAATTTGGTTTTTATTTTGAGGGACAGGAGGAGCAGTCCCGTCTCTCTCTCTCTCTTTCCATTAAAGCTCCCTAGTTGCTGTGCAGCTGGTCCAAGTCCAGACACAAAGGCAGCGGCAACAACGGCCAGCGCTGGGAACCATTGCACTTCCTCATAGGCCACCTCCCCCCCCTTCTCTTAGGTTCTTTCCTCTCCTAAATCTGCCCAGACCCGCGTGGCTTCCCTCTCCCCTTGAAGGTCTACCTCTCTTTGGCTTGAAACGTCAGGTTTTTGTTGTTGTTGAGTGTGTTGAGGAGAACCCCCTCCCTCCCCATGAGGGTCCAGAGGAATGACGACTCCTTCAGCCTGGTGTGAAGCCATTTTTTTTTAAAGCCCGCTCTAGGGAGTGAGTTGTGTGAAGGAAGAACGGCTGCTTAGTCTTTAGATGTTTCTGCCACTGGAAGCGCCAGAGATCCCTCTTGTGAGCTCTTGCATTCAGGTAGGCCCATGTCATTGTCCTTCAAAAAAAACAGAAAATGGTGGAGAATGAAACTGCCTCAGCCCTGAATTCTGGAGGAGAATGAGATACCTTGGTAAGGGAGAGATTTTTTTTAAAACTCCTTTCCAATTTGATTTAGTTGTGACTCTAGGTTCTGGTGATCTGTTCCTGTGGCTAAATGCTAAATCTTTTAAGCATTGTGTTGGATGATTTCAAAAGCATTTGACATTTGTTGGAAATGTGAAATTCATTCTTCTCTGAAGGCAGATCCTGTCAGTGATATGGAAAGATGGACTAAAAGGGACAATTCAGAACGTGGTAGTCTTTTGATGTATCTTATGAAACCTCAAGGACAGAGAAGCCTTTAGTATTGAAGGATCTCTAGGATTAGATATGCTGCATTCTGAGAACCTCATTTGTTGAGCTTAATTATTTTTAAGATCTGTTCCTGCTGTAGTTCGGCTGCAATTAAGCTGAGGTCTGCAGAAATTTGAGAGCATTGTGGTACTGCTTCCAGGGGTTGGTTGAATTTAAAGTGAACCTTTTTTAAAAGTACTATAATCATCATTGATTGAGATTTTTATTTTACCCATACATCCACCAGGCATTATTGTTGTTAAACTGGCAGCAGTATGTGTGTGTCAGAAATTAAAATGAGCTGGATCATGACTATAAGATGACCATTAAATATAAGATCTTGGACATTGAATTGAATCAGCAAAAAGCAAAATAAGTGTGTTGTATTTCAAAATGTGCTGAAGAGAAAATGGACTTCATATATGACGATTCTTGATCACTGGAAGAAAAAGGTATCAAGGAACAATGAAGAAGATGTTTAGACAAAAATATTGCCTATGTTGAGACTGCCATATTGTGGTGTCCTTTTTAGCATAAATGTAGAGAGGTTGCTTCTGAACTGGAAGTTTGTTTGTTAATAGCTTGCAGTTTTCTTCCTGAGTGGAGGGGAGAGCTGTTGGTAGTAGAATGTGGAGCTGGGAGATGTGCTCTGGTCTTGTATCTATTCAGTTCCTTTTTGAAGTACAACTATGGTTGCATAGATATTGAAACTGCAGTGTATGAATAGTTGTAAACTTCTGGCATTTCCTACTCCTCTGTTGGTTGGAGAAAATCCTGTGGGCAATTTCCCAGAGCAAACTGGGCTTAATTGCTCATAGTACCTTCCAGTTTGAAATTCAAATGCTGTATTATGAATCCATGGTGGTTTTTCTCAATGGTTATGCTTAAAGGTAGACATTTTGAAGAGATTTCTCCAGTTTCAATGTGATGACCAGGACTTACTGAATGTCGCATTGGAGAACTACCAAATCTTCAATCAAAGCGTGAAAGGGTTTTGTATTGGTGCCATTCAAAAGGGAAGGCCTGGTTTACTTGAAGAGAACCCAAAATTTTGCAGGATCTTGCAAATTATCTTAAGAATTTGATTAATTACTTGCTAACTGTTTTATTCATAAGAGTATCTGCCACACATGGATGTGCTGGATCTGTAGGAGCTTCTCAATTTCTGATACTGGAGAGGAATTTAGTTTAGAGCTGAAATAAAAAAAACTGATGTTGACTTTTTATGACTTGCTGGTCCATTTATCCCCAAAAGTAGAACAGTTTTTGTAATGGGGGAGGTAACTATCACATTCACCGTGGGCCTTTTCTGCATTCTGGAATTCTTGTGATTCCTGGACTAATGTTGACTTTACTGGGTGGAAATGTATGTTCATGCATTTTTTTTTAAAAACATGTGAATCTAAACAAAGTATAGAAAATCCAAGATAGTAAATTATGTACCTGATTTCTTGGGGGGAATACATTTTTGAATACATGTTCTATGGAAATTGGGATTGTTTTGGAAAAGATAGATAGTTTTTAGGATATGTTCTAGAAGGAATGGGGATCTGGGCTTCAGAAGTTGGTATTATTTTTCAAAACTTCAGAAGAGACAAATGCAGTGTTTCATTTGCAGGGTGGTGGGAGTGTATGGAAACGTCCAGTCCATTACAGGTGCTGTTGATCTGTGTTCTATATCCTCGTAATTTAAAAATACACGAGTAATATTGGTAACGGTAGAATACTTGCTGAAGATTTCTGGTGTATTTTTGCAACCTTATGGAACTTTAGTCTCTATGCATGGCAACTTGAGATCTGGAAGCACCTTGTGACTGGAAATAAAACTAAGCTAGGTCACAGGATGGACTTTATTTTGAGAGATGGTTAGTAGAGCACATAGTTCATCCATTTGCAGCAAGAAACTAACATAAAAATGTTGGGACAATTTTGCAAGCACTGTATGAGATATTTAAGTCAAAGGCTTCAATTTTGCAACTCTTCTTTCAAACCCCTTTTATCTGAAACTAATGCTTTGTCTTGTGAACAAAGGCAGTTGCTAGATCATTCTGCAGTATAGTATTGCTGGTTAGCTTCTGAAGTGCAGTAGTCATTTCCTCTTGAGAATTATTAGGATTTTCCACATCTTGCTCTTTGACTGATCATGGCCATTGCATTGTTTCCAGTTTATAAACATGTGTACGTGGGCTAAAATTGCCATTAAAAAGCAATGGCTCTTAAGGGGCTTCCTCCTAACTGTTAAGTGAGGTAACTTAGACCTTAAAAAAAAAACCCCACCCAAATAAGCAAAACGAAAAGTAACCCATTGACCTTGTTATCCGTGATGCCAACTTCTTCTATTGATAAAACTACGTTAATTTTTTTAATGCAAGTGGAAGCTGCATTATTCATAGCCCTTTTGCACTGTTGTAGTCCCTTTTATGAGTTATTTTATTCTTCTATTCACAATACCTGCTCTGCACCTACCTGAGATGCTTAGTGCATTGTGTAAAAATGTATATTTTCAAGTCAGAATTATATTAGACTGAAGACAACTCTTTTTTTGTATATAATAGGCCATCTTTCTGCAGTTTCTCAAGCTTTTCTCAACAGGCATGGATATCAGTCTTGCAAGAGCTGAGCTTTTAGACTTTATTCTGTACCCAGTTTAGGCACATGGGAACATGAGTAGGCCATTTAGCCCCTCTGGCCTGTTCCGCCATTCAGTGAGATCATGGCTGATCTGTGACCTAACTCCATCCACCCGCCTTTGCCCCATGTCCCTTAATACCTTTGGTTAACAAAAATCTATCAATCTCAGATTTAAAATTAACAACTGACCCAGCATCAACTGCCGTTTGCGGAAGAGATTTCCAAACTTCTGCCACCCTTTGTATGTGGAAGTGTTTCCTAACTTCACTCCTGAAAGGCCTGGCTCTAATTTTTAGGCTATGCCCCCTAGTCCTAGACTCCCCAACTAGCGGAAATAGTTTTTCTCTGTCCACCCTATCAGTTCCCCTTAATATCTTCAATGGGCTCTCACTTGATTGGGAATTCTAACAATGCAGTGGTGGAAAGACTTGGCAAGAAAAGCGTAAAAGTTGTTTTTCTGAATGAGGTATTAAGAAGGAGGAAGGCTCTAATGTGGAGAATCTGGTGAAACAGGGATGCAATAGGTAGGTCCCCAGTGGGCACTTGAGTCATATGATTGATTGTTCCGTCCATGACTTAGACTGCTTAATGATGAGTTGCTCTCAGTTCCATGAATTATTTTTTGGATGCTTTCCAATGAGCTTAGCACAAGATGGTGGTTAAGACTCTCCAAGAATGTAGCCTGTTGAGATCTGTAATGGCTGTAACCTATTTGTGATTCCTGAATTTCAGTGCGTGTATAGACAGTGGTCTTATCCTGCCTGCTGGAACTGTTTCAGTCGTGATAAAGTCTCTCATGGTAGACTAATGAAATCCCTAAGAATGACAATCGGTGTAAATAAAGATGATGCGTCTTCAGGTTTTGTGCAAGCTAGCGGAAAATGTTTCAAGATTTTTCTCCTCAAATAATGGAAATGGGACTTTTTATGGGCCTAGAGATTCCATATTTCCTTTTCAGGTTTGCAGGGCATCAGATTTAGGTTCTAGTTGGGAGATGAAGACTGTTAGTCAACATCATAGATGTTAATGAATGGTGAATCGCCCAATATGGTCAAAGATTTGATGGTTAATGGCTGAAAGGTTGTTGTGGGAGTCACAGAATGTCATGCATATATTGTGTAATTGCATTTAATTTGTCATTTGTATCAAAAATATTTGTGCAATCACAATACTGACAGATCCTTTGTGTCTTATTTTAACAGCACAATTTATATTGCATTTCATAGCCTTATTTTTGGTACTGCACTTTGAGAAGTTTGTCTTTCATGCTGTAGGACCTCAAAGAATTTCATATTTTTGTTTGTTTTTATCTAGTCTTAAGAAAGGTTGCTTTTGCTTCATTCATGCGTTTTGAGGTTCTTTCCATCACAATTTAAACCCAGAACTAAACGGAGCAATTTGTAGAGTGGCGCTGGTCGTCATTCTGTACTGGAAAGGTGCACAGAATTTTAATTCCATCTGTCTCCTACTCTCATCCCTTCCCCCCCCCCCCCCCCCCCCACCCAAAATAATCCACGCAAAAAAACATATTGAGAGAATTTCCAGGTGACCAGATGTTTTTTTTTGCATATGCCTGGTTTTATTTAAGATTTTAGATTGCAGCCTGAAGACGAGGCATGAATTCCTTTTGGTGCTTAACCCTTTTCCCACTTTTGATCTGCATTTTTTCATTGACATTGTAAGCATCAGTTACACAAAGGATGGTGATTGGAAAGGGTTAAGAGGAAGGAGGTTAAAAAGTGGAAAGAGTCATGACCAGGGTAATCCATGATTGTGTTTTTCGATATACGTTTGCACTAATCTGAGTGTACTGTTCTTTAGATAAAGACTATTGATAAGAGAGACTTGCAGCAGAAAACTAAATAATGGTGTAGCTCAAGTTTATAAAGACTTGCATTGTAGAGATGAATCCCAGGTAAACATGACATTGTTTTCTTTTTTTTTAAATGACCTCCATGTTGTCTAGATGTTCAAAGAATGTTCTAGTAAATGGAAGCTGGCATCCTTATAAAATAAAGGATTGGAGTCCTACAGTAACAACATCCATGGGTTAAATTGTCTTGATCTGAGAGAGCATATTTATCCATAGTAAACATCTCAAATATCAAAGAGTGTGATTGACCCTTGAAGTAGAGCTTCTCTTCAGGAATCTGGTTAGAGCTGGTGCAAATGTGGAGTTAATATTTCTGCTAAGTTCCACAAAGGCTATGCAGACTGTAGCCTGATGTATGCATAGTAGTGTGCAAACTTCTGAAGTGCAGGAGCAAAAAAAATGAGGAGCCACCAAACCTTGTCAAACTGGATTCCAAGCATTTGGACAATTGCCAATAGGAATCTGTTTTGTTTCATACAAACAGAAAATGGCGATTGAGATGTGACTATTACACTGCATTCTCCATGGACGGGTTGAGTCTCTTAAATATGAAACTGGTTGTATTGTAGATCTCCAATTGCCCTTATTTGTGCAGCAGAAGATAGGAAAATGTGAAGTAATCTGCTGTAACTCTCATCGTTTGGATTAAACTGATCCTGCAACTCCACACAATGAGCTTTGCATGACCTGCCCCTTTAAAGGAAAGAATGGAATTGGTGATTGATGTCACTGGCTGAGAAAGCACCCAGTGATTATTGCCTGAGAAATAAGATTCAGTGTTTGGGTAATCTACACTGTCCTACATTTTATCCAAGGTTGCAAAAAAAATTGTTTTACGTTTTGACTTTCCAAGGTGGTTAAGCATACTGAGATTTTGACAAAGCTCATGGGGATCTAACACGTGAAGTGTGGTCGTGTTCAATGCTTTTTTTTAAAAAAGAAAAGAGATCTGCATCTGGAGAGTTGCAAAATGGGGCCTCTGATCTGCAAAGCTAGCAAGCCTGCTGCCAGAGTTGTGACGCAGGAGATAAAACTGTTGGGCAGCAGCAGCTGGGGGGTGGGTCCACATAGAAGGATGTAGTGTCTACATGAAGAACTTGGCTTGGCAGAAAGCAGGCAGCCATTTCATCTCTGTAGATTATAGTTTTGGTTGCAAAGGGGAGTTTCAAACTAGCACCAAAAAAAACCTGTAGGACATTTCACTGCATAACGTTAGCTTTCAACCTTCAAGAATCATTTCTTTTAAACGCCTGGCAAAACTGTTCAAATTTGGGTTTCTAAAAAAAAATGCACCTCATGAAAGGACCATTTCATTTAGTTATCCTTTTCCCCCTGCTCGCCATGAACCATTTCCTTTTGTTTGCATTGACTTGAGATTTATAAAACTGCTGCACGGTTTTAGTACAAAATACAGTGCTGGTGGTCACTGTAGCAATCGGGTTTTTTTGAGACCTGCTGAACTATTGGTACATAATTGTCTAGTAACTCTTAGTACATTTCCCCAACTTCCTAAACATAAATAAAATCTAGACAACAAAGTAGAATCCTGGTGGAACTCTTCTATGGTATTGAGGCAGATATGGGCAGCATTCCTTGGGTCAATTAAAAAAAAAAAAAAAAGAATTGGAATGAAAAAATGATGAGCAGTTTACGTGAGATGTGGTTTAACTGTTAATTTGAGGAAGTATCCTCCTGAAGCAGTAGGGAGTGGGACAGAATTAGCAAACAGTTGAGGAAGAAATAATTAAAGTTCTTATCTTCAGATCCCATATTTTATCTAGTGAGCATGCTGGTGGAATTGTTCAAAGTTCAGATGCTGGTTGGTAATTTACATGCAGCATAGTGATGTGTTCAGCTTCACAAACCTGTTTGAAATGCATAGTGCATGTGGACTAGGCTTGCAGCTAGTAGATGGAGCGCTGGGCATGATGTTTTATCTGTTCTGTGAAAAGGAACTGGATGGTACTGTCAAACCAACACTGATCCACCCAATAGAAGCGGTAGTCTTTGTTTACATCGGCTTTAATTGTCATTGGGTACTGTAAATGCTTAGGGATGGGTGCCTAACTTGGGGGGTGTGAGCGATTTCTGTCATTTTGTGTTATTTAACTGTAGGATCTTAACGCACATTGTCAAAGGTGACTGGTTAGTGGCCCAGAGGCACAAAATCTGACTTAACCATTAATGCAACTGGAATACAAAATACTGCTCTGTGGGTGTAAGAAGTGTCACCAAGGTAAGCACACTGGACCATTTGAAAGAAAGACTTGCATTTATATAGCACCTTTCGCGACAGGGTGTTCCAAAGCGCTTTACAACCAATGAAGTACTTTTTGAAGTGTAGTCACTGTTGTAATGTGGCAGCTAATTTGCACACAGCAAGCTCCCACAAACAGCAATATGATAATGACTGTTTTAGTGATGTTGATTGAAGGATAAATATTGGCCAGGAAAGGATACCGAGGAGAACTCCACTGCTCTTCTTTGGAATAGTGCCATAGGATCTTTTACATCCACCTGAGAGGGCAGACGAGGCCTCTGTTTAACATATTTCATCTGAAAGACGGCATCTCCGACAGTCCAGCATTCCCTCAGCGCTGCACTGCAGTGTCAGCCTAGATTTTTGTACTCAAGTCTCTGGAGTGGGACTTGAACCCACAACTTTCTGACTTGGAGGCAGGTGTGCTACTCAGTGAGCCACGGCTGACGCCGTATATTATTTGAGAATACGATGTGGGTGTTTGTACTGAAATTGGACCTGCATTGTCATCACAAGTTGTGACCACAGCAAATCCTGCATCTTGCTCCAACTTCCACACCGTTCCCAGTTTTATTCATTAGCTTCCGATAGATGATACAAGACCTGTACCTGTGGATGTTTATATATCAGACTGGACTAAACTGATCTCTTCCGTATGGATTTAAAAGAAAAACTGCAACAGATCACTCAGAAAATCCTGCAATTGGTGCTAAGAGGAACTAGTTTCCTGAGAAGTAGGAATCCTCAACTAGACAATGTCGAAACTCCTTTTTATAAATCTTTGATACAAACACTCCATTTTCAGAACCGTGGATGTATTATGCTTGGTTACGGTATGTTTGGAAGATTCTGTACCTAAAGAACAGGACAGGTTTCGCTGACAACAATTGCAAGATTCAAGAGTTGATGTTCCAGTTGCCTGAAATCTTGGAAACCCAATTCTTGCCTAGGGACCTTTGTTTTATGGTAGGTCTGTCAGGGCAAGCAAGAATTATTCTTTCTCCTCTCCTGGCCATTTTCAAATTGGGTACTGCTACCTAAAAATCTTCCAGAAAGATACAGCACAGAAGGAGGCCATTCAGCCCATCATGCCTGTGCTGGCTCTTTGAAAGTTAGCTAATTGGTTCCTTTCCCCATAGCCCTGCAACCCTTCAAGTATTTATAGTAAGAAATATTTTAAATATATATATGTCTTCAATATATGAATTTGCTCAATTTTAAAAACTTTTTGAATTTTTATGGAAAACACATTGAAGTTAAAAGCAATTTTCACACAATGCCATCTGCCAAAGTTTCCAAAGGAAGGAGAACCTATAAAAAAGCCAGAAAGATGGTTGTGGAACTGCTCTTGTTTGGTGAGGGGTTTTCTGTGCAAGTGTTGGTTGTTGTAAAGATCCTTTGGCGTAAAGGCAATTCTATGTTCCAGGGCTCCCTGTTGAACATTCTGTTTATAGTGCATGTGTAATAGAACATTCGGACATTAAATGCTGAAATATATTAAGCAGATCATGGGAGTGTTATCACAAACTTTCTCTCTAAAACGGAATTATATAACATAGGCTTGCTTGGAGTTTAACGTATATACTATACATCAGCCTAAAAATAAAAATACAGATAAAATCCTAATCTCCAGAGCTTAAAGCACAGATTTGAACTATTCAGTGGCTTCCTGTCTGTGTTTCTGCATTCATAGACCATTTCTGAAGAAGAAGCTTATCTCAATAGTGAAGTCTTTCTCGTTTTGTTGTGTTATTCGCACTTGTCTTCAAACAAATGATCTTGAAATTCTCATTTATTTCAAATATCTCTGGTCACCATATTCCATGTGCACTTTTGTGTTATCATGAGAGATGTGTAGCATAGCTGAAAAAATTACCCGTTGAATTTTAGTGTTAAGAATTTAGATTAATAACACCTGTCAGACATGCCATAAAACGAAGGTCCCTAGGATGCCTGCTAGCTCAGGATATCGCTTATTAACTCGTCAGTATGACGTAGGCACGAGCAGTATTATTGCTGTTACTTGTAATGTGAAGCATAGCAACAAATTCCACCTCAATTGGTAAACAAAGGGAGACAATTGTGAATTGCTAATGCACATTATTAAAAAATTGTCACATGGTGAATGGTTTACTATATTGAAGGGCTCAAATATTAGGGTACATGGTTTAAAATTAGTAAAAAGGGAAGTCGAGTGGAAGTTTTGCACCCATAGCACCATCGTTGCAGAGTGAGTTACCAGGGAAGACCTTTTACATAGGATATACGGCATAGAAACAGGCCATTTGGCCCGACCAGTCCATGCCAACATTTATGCTCCACTCCAGCCTTCTCCTGTCTATTCTCATCTAAATCTATCGGCATAACCCTCTATTCCCTTTTCCCTTATATGCTTGTCTAGCCTCCCCTTAAATGCATCTATACTATTCACTTCAACCACTCCCTGTGGCAGCGAGTTCCACATTTTCACATTTGGGTAAAGAAGTTTCTTCTGAATTCCCCATTGGATTTCTTGGTGACTATCTTTTATATTGATGGCCTCTAGTTATGCTCTTCCCCACAAGCGGAAACATTTTCTCTGTAGCCACTTTATCAAAACCTTTCATAATTTTATAGATCTCTATTAGGTCACCCCTCAGCCTTTTTTCAAGAGAAAAGAGACCCAGCCTGTTCATCCTTTCCTGATATGTATTCCCTCGCATTTCTGGTATCATCCTTGTAAATCTTCTCCGCACACTCTCCAGTGCCTCTAATATCCTTTTTATAATATGGCGACCAGAACTGTACGCAGTACTCTAAGTGTGGTAACCAAGGTTCGATACAAGTTTAGCATAACTTCCATACTTTTCAATTGCTTTCTTTATTGCAACTTTTTGTGATTTGTGTATTTGTACTCCGAGATCCCGTTGTTCCTCTACCCCGCCTATACTCGCACCCTCTAAGTAATAAGTGACCTCCCTATTCTTCCTACCAAAATGTAATACCTCACATTTATGTGTTGAACTTCATTTGCCAATTATATGCCCATTCTGCAAGTTTAGTAATGTCCTCCTGTAAATTGTTGCAGTCCTCCTCAGTATTGACTATCCCCCCCCAATTTCATGTTATCCACAAATTTAGAAATCATGTTTTTGATTCCAAAGTCTAAATCATTAATATAAATTGTGAACAACAGTCATCCCAGCACTGATCCTTGTGGAACACCACTACCCACCTTCTACCACTCTGAATAGCTACCCTTTACCCTTACTCTCTGCTTTCTGTCTTGACGCCAGCTAGCTATCCATTCTGCTACTTGTCCCCTGACTCCGCATTCTCTGACCTTGTTCATCAGTCTATTATGGGGTATCTTATCAAAGGCCTTTTGAAAATCTAGATAAATTACATCTACTGCATTACCATTGTCTACTCTCTCTGTTACCTCTTCAAAAAATTCAATGAGTTTGGTCAAGCAAGACTTTCCCTTTTGAAATCCATGGCTTCTAGATGTTCTATTTTCTCCTTTTAGTAGGGATTCCATTATTTTTCCTACCACTGATGTTAAGTTGACTGATCTATAATTCCCTGGACATGTTCTATCCCCCTTCTTGAATATAGGTGTTACATTAGCTATCCGCCAGTCCTCTGGCACTACACCCTTTTCTAACAAATTATTAAATATGTATAGTAATGCCTCTGTTATCTCTTCCCTAGATTCTTTTAAAATGCATGGATGCAATCTATCCGGACCAGGGGTTTTAGCCTCTTTGAGTTTGATTAGTTTATTTAATATAGCCCCTCTTTTTATTTTAAATGCACTTATCTCATTACTAATCTCATCATCCAATGTCATGTCCACCTGTTCTGTCTCCCTGGTAAATACTGAAGCAAAATAATCATTTAATATTTCTGCTATCTCTCTATTTTACCTGTGGCATTATCCTGTCTATCCCTTAATGGCCCTATTCCCATCCCAAGCTTCCTTTTTTATTGATGTGCCTGTAAAATATTTTACTATTTTGTTTTATGTTCCTTGATAATTTAATTTCATAGTTCCTCTTTGCCTTCCTAATTGTTTTTTTGACTTCTCTCTAATCTCTTCGTTAAAAGAGAAAAAATGTTTTTGAGGCAATTGTACATGTTTCTGGAGAAGGGGATTTAGCAATATAATGAGAAGGTGGGATTGAGGGATATGGTGAGCAGGTAGGATTGAGGGATAGTGTGAGCAGGTGGGATTGAGGGATGGTGTGAGCAGGTGGGATTGAGGGATATGGTGAGCAGGTGGGATTGAGGGATAGTGTGAGCAGGTGGGATTGAGGGATAGTGTGAGCAGGTGGGATTGAGGGATGGTGTGAGCAGGTGGGATTGAGGGATATGGTGAGCAGGTGGGATTGAGGGATAGTGTGAGCAGGTGGGATTGAGGGATGGTGTGAGCAGGTGGGATTGAGGGATGGTGTGAGAAGGTGGGATTGAGGGATGGTGTGAGAAGGTGGGATTGAGGGATGGTGTGAGAAGGTGGGATTGAGGGATGGTGTGAGCAGGTGGGATTGAGGGATAGTGTGAGCAGGTGGGATTGAGGGATAGTGTGAGCAGGTGGGATTGAGGGATGGTGTGAGAAGGTGGGATTGAGGGATGGTGTGAGCAGGTGGGATTGAGGGATAGTGTGAGCAGGTGGGTAGATTGGATTGAGGGATATGGTGAGAAGGTAATTTAATATGGTATATGGTGAGAAGGTGGGATTGAGGGATGGTGAGCAGGTGGGATTGAGGGATGGTGTGAGAAGGTGGGTAGATTGGATTGAGGGATATGGTGAGAAGGTAATTTAATATGGTATATGGTGAGAAGGTGGGATTGAGGGATGGTGAGCAGGTGGGATTGAGGGATGGTGTGAGCAGGTGGGTAGATTGGATTGAGGGATATGGTGAGAAGGTAATTTAATATGGTATATGGTGAGAAGGTGGGTAGATGGGATTGAAGGTTTGAAACGGTTTCTGCTTCCAAATATCCTCATGTACATTGTTTAAAGACGAAGAGCTTGTTGCCGATGAGCCACGTTTCTCCTTTTAATTTCTGTTTGTGGAGTGAGGATGGGGACAGGAAAGTATGGAACTTGCTCCCCTTTCAAATGGGCTGTTACAAGACGATTTAAGGCTTACTGATGTATCTGTTTTTGTACTGAGAAAGTTTGGCATCATTTCTGAATTATATTGTGTCGGGACCTGCCTCAAGAGTTCTCATTCTTCGCCTGAAGGTAATATTGAGCTTGATAAATGGACACTTGGCTTGCAGAATACGTAGCTTCATGTACGTTTCAGATAGGTTTGGGTAACATGGTACATAAATGGCTTGAAAAGATCTTTTGTTCTTCTAAATAAAATTAATTTTTTCTTAAGTCTTTTTACCTTTTACTGTCAATATGCACAGAAGCTGTGATTGTTCTCCTTTAGAGCAGAGAAGGTTAAGGGGAGATTTAATAGAGGTGTTCAAAATCATGTGGGTTCTTCATAGAGTAGATAAGAAGAAACTGTTTCCACTGGCAGGAGGGTTAGTAACCAGAAGAGACAGATTTAAGATAATTGGCAAAAGACCTGGGGGAGATGAGAATTTTTTTCATCAGCGAGTAAATGGAATGCACTGCCTGAAAGGGCGGTGGAAGCAGATTCAGTAGTAACTTTGAAAAGGGCAATTAGATAAATACGTGAAAAGGAGAACGTTGCAGGGCTTTAGGGAAAGGGCAGGGAGTGGGACTAATTGGAGAGCTCTTTCAAAGAGCCAGCACAGGCACGATGGGCTGAATGGCCTCCTTCTGTATCGATTCTGTGAATATATAAAGATGTGTGCGACTGTAAGATGATTGACGTTTGTCAACAGATAGTGCCACATCCATAGTTCTCAATTAGCATACTCTAGAAATCTCTGTCATTGTTTTTGCACTGTGATCAGGGACACTGCGGGAACCTCCGGCTATCGGGTGATCCGATAACATAGAAGAAAAACTTGAATTTATATAGCGTGTTTCACGACCTCAGGACATCCCAAAGCGCTTTACAGCCAATGAAGTACTTTTGAAGTGTAGTCACTGTTGTAAAGTAGGATTCGCGGAAGTCAATTTGCGCACAAGATCCCACAAAGAGCAATGTGATAACGACCAGATAATCTGTTTTAATGATTAGGTTGAGGGATAAATATTACCCAGGACACTGGAAGAACCTGGCTATTGGATCTTCTACAGCCACCTGCGACCAGATGGGGTTTTGGTTTAATGTCTCATCTGAAAGACAACACCTCAGACAGAGCAGCACTCCCTCAGTACTGCACTGGGAGGTTCAGCCGAGATTTTGTGCTCCAGTCTCTGGAGTGGGACTTGAACCCACAACCTTCTGACTCTCTCTATGGTGTGAATGCTACCCACTGAGCCACAGCTGAGACTAATTTTTTCTTGGGATGGAGTCAGTCCTCATTCCATGTACTGCAGTTCTCGTGATGTCTCATCTTCACTAACTTTATCCACATAGTTTTTGAAATATAGACTGCATGATTCTCCTGCATAAACTTGGGTAGCGCGCTTGCCTCTGAGTCAGAAGGTTGTGGGTTCAAGCTCCACTCCAGAGACTTGGGCACAAATTCTAGGCCAACACTCCCAGTACAGTACTGAGCGAGTGCTGTACTGTCGGAGGTGCCGTCTTTCGGATGGGATGTTAAACCGAGGCCCCGTCTGCCCCCTCAGGTGGACATAAGATCCCACGGCACTATTTTCAAGAGCAGGGGAGTTCTCACCGGTGTCCTGATCAATATTTATCCTTCAACCAACATCACTAAATCACTGTGGGAGCTTGCTGTGCGTAAATTGGATGCCGCGTTTCCTACAGTACAACAGTGACTACGCTTCAAAAATACTTCATTGGCTGTGAAGTGCTTTGGGACGTCCTGAGGTTGTGTAAGGTGCTATGTAAATACAAGTCTCTTAGATTCTGACCATTTGTTGTAAAAATGCCTGCAAACTATCTCTCTCTAGCAATTAGGTCATCTTTCCCTCTTTGCTGTGGTCAGAAGTTTGATTTGGTTTTGTGGCTTGGCAATAATAACTTGATCCATCCCTAAGTGACACTGCG
Source organism: Somniosus microcephalus (assembly GCF_052327205.1). Classification (NCBI taxonomy): domain Eukaryota; kingdom Metazoa; phylum Chordata; class Chondrichthyes; order Squaliformes; family Somniosidae; genus Somniosus; species Somniosus microcephalus. The sequence continues at coordinate 251,527,456 of NC_140987.1, read as the reverse complement.
TCTTGCAAATGTTGATCTATTAGATGCAGGTAGGGTATTTCACCTCTGATGAGAAACTGGTACTGGGGTTCAAATTGCCTTCAACAAACCGGCTCTTTTCCAATGTCCTGCGGAGGTCATTTGGATTGAGAAGTGTGCACCAGTGCAGCCTGTACCCTGGACTCCCTGTGATATTTGAGGGAGGCACTGTATATGGTAGGAATGAGAGCACTCGGGTAAGGAAGTGCACCGCAATACAATGTCTTTGTTTGCAGGAGTGCTCCCAAGTAATGGTAGTTATTTGCATTCCACATAGTGCGGTGTCTCACTGCCACTCATCTGTATGCTGCTCCTGTCGCACAACATCTCAAGCTTGTGAACACAGACAATGCGCCATCTCTTTGTGCCATTTGAAGCTCTCTAAACCCTGAATGCATGTGAAGGTCCATTGTTGTGCTGTGCCAGCTGACTCCGCACCTCGCAAACAGCACTGATGCTTTGTACCATCAGTTTCTATGGGAAGGGATCTTTGCATGATGTCCCTCTGGCGGTCGTCATGTCCTCTAGAGTGTGAAGCACACTGTGGCAAACTAGTAGTCCATTTCCCTGCACATGCCAGACTTGTACTGCCATTTGAGGTATTTAGCGTGAAGGTGTCAGGCCTGTGCCAACATGATGGGCTGTTTTTCACCAGAACTTACTGTGCTGTATTATGAGACTTCTTCCGTAGATTGTTAGTTGTATCTCACTAATTCTTCAAGCTGCGCAGTACAGCACAGTATTATCAAAACCTCCAGTTTGAAATGCAAAACGGCAGAAATGTCATGCTTGTTAACTAGGAGCAAGAAACTTATGGAAATTACTAGTAAAATCTGACAATTGAGCCGTTGAAAGCCTTTGCTAGGCTGGAAGAGTATATAGTTGTCGAGCCCAAGAGCAGTGAACGTTTTAACACGTGAGAAACAATTCTTTTAACAACTGATTAGCAGAAATGGACCGTTCATTCCCTCAACAACCCAGATGTTTGATCAGCTTGGCAAAGTGGGAGTTCAAAAACTGAAAAACTTACCATCATTTTACACGCAGCTCCCGTGCAAATGCTGAGGCGTACAGAAGGTAGCTTACTGTGATCTGGTTCCCCCTCCCCTTCCACCAAAGCACTCTGAGATATGAGCATACGTTTTATAATCTGCACTTTGAAGAGAAATCTGTTGTCAGGTATGGGGAAGTAAAAATAAAATCATCTTGCTTTGTCAGTGGATGCTTTTTGCTGTTTGCTTGAAATATGTTCTGCCATGGTGCATTCCAAAAGATTCATAGTCTTATTCCTGCAACATCCAAATAAATACTGTTTGAGGAAACTGGGTCAGTTATCAAAGCAAAATGATGCATATTCGTAGAAGAATTGGCTCTTGTTACCATCTGCAATATACAAATGGTAATTGAGTGGCCGGGGTGGTGGTGGGGGGGGGGGGCGGGTGGGAGAAAATTGGTTTACACCAAACTTGTTAGTACAGTATCTAGGTTTGTAGAAACAACCGTGATTGTCTAGATTGATTAAAAACCGACACCATTATCAGATTTCCCACAGTGCGAATTGCATAATTTAGTGGTTGGCAGAGGAGGTGTTAGACCAGCATGAAACCAATCCTTAGTTTCAGTTACTATCATGGCCTACTATATATAGAATAAATTAAAAGATTAAAAACAACTGTCCTTTATTTAAAAGAAAGGTTAGACACTCTTGTTGAGGAATTGTGGTGGGACAGAGGTTGTGTACAGCAGATTCAGCATTGAATTCCAATGCTCTCCTGGCCGACCTCACATATTCCACCCTCCGTCAACGTGAACTCATCCAAAACGCGGCTGCCCGTGTCCTAACTCACACCAAGTCCCGTTCACCCATGACCCTTGTGCTTGCTGACCTACATTGGCTCCCAGTCCGGCAGCGCCTTGATTTGAAAATTCTCATCCGTGTTTTCAAATCCCTCCATGGCCTCTCCTAACCTTTTCCAGCCCTGCAACCCTCCGAGGTCTCTGTGCTCCTCCAATTCTGGCCTCTTGCGCATTCCCGATTTTAATCACTCCACTTTTGGCAGCAGTGCCTTCAGCTGCCTAGGCCCTAAGCTCTGGAATTCCCTCCCTAAACCTCCGCCTCTCTCTCTTTTTAAGACGCTCCTTAAACCTACCTGTCCTAATATCTCAATATGTGGCTCCGTGTTAAATTTAGTTTGATAATCGCTCCTGTGAAGCGCCTTGGGACGTTTTACTATGTTAAAGGTGCTATATAAATGCAGGTTGTTGTTGTTGTTGACTCAAATCAAAATGGGATTCTTTGACTAAAGGTGTGGTGGACCACTTGCATTCTTGGATGGTACAGACCGAGAAATTTTTGTTGAGTTTTAAAACCCAGATTCCACCTCCAGATTTATTTGGGAATGGGGAAAGGATTTTCCCTAACCATTCATTCTCCCTTAAAACAAACCCCTCTGATGCAGTCAGCTGCAAGCGTCTCTGAATTTGCCTACCTCAAACGTTCTCCCAGGTTGGCATCGTGTGTGTCTTGTTGTCTGCCCTTTGCCTCATTATTCCTTGGTGGGTTCCTGTGGTTATTTTGCACGTTCTGCACCTGTTTCAACAGCATCTTGATTTGCAACTAACAGATCCAGGAGTTTTACACTGGTGGGGGGGAAACCAGCCTACAACTTGCCTGCGTTGTGCTATTTACCTCTCACTGTTGTCTAGAAGTAGCCTGCTGAGACTCCAACCCTTATCCCTCTTCCCAAACTGATCAGCAAAAATAAAATGTGGGAAGTTACCAAATGTTGTCTCTTAGATCTTCCATCTGAAATTCTGTGCACACCACACAAGAGGAACTCAACAGTAGCCACTCTTGGATGATTGCCTTGAGTCTATTATTACCTATCCCTGCACCCGTGGAGAACACAGTAACTTCCAGTTCTTTGATCAGTGTCTGAGTCTCCAGTCATGCTGCCAATGAACAAACAGGGTTGCAGTAGAACGCAACACGGCAGGACCTCTTAGCTATTGGACTTTCAGCTTGAAGCTCTCCAACCCAACATAACCAAATGATGTACTCAACGGTTCTGATGTCTCCCAATGGGTCATGTTGTACCAATTCAACCATGAACCATGCTGCAGACTAGACACCAGAAATAAAACAATGTCCACTCCCTCCACCACCGGCGCACCGTGGCTGCAGTGTGTACCATCTACAAGATGCACTGCAGCAACTCGCCAAGGCTTCTTTGACAACACCTCCCAAACCCATGACCTCTACCACCTAGAAGGACAAGGGCAGCAGGTGCATGGGAACACCATCACCTCCCAAGTTCCCCTCCAAGTCACACACCAGCCTGACTTGGGAATATATCGCTGTTCCTTTCATCGTCGCAGTGTCAAAATCCTGGAACTCCCTCCCTATCAACACTGTGGGAGTAACTTCACCACACGGACTGCAGCGGTTCAAGAAGGCAGCTCACCACCACCTTCTCAAGGGCATTTGGGGATGGGCAATAAATGCTGGCCTTACCAGTGACACCCACATCCCATGAATGAATTTTAAGAAAACCTCTACCACCTGGAAGGACAAGGGCAGCAGGTGCATGGGAACACCACCACCTCCAAGCTCCCCTCTCAGTCACACACCATCCCGACTTGGATATATATCACAGTTCCTTCATCGTCAGTGGGTCAAAATCCTGGAACTCCCTAACAGCACTGTGGGAGCACCTTCACCACACGGACTGCAGAGGTTCAAGAAGAAGTCCCACCACCACCTTCTCAAAGGCAACTAAGGGATGGGCAATAAATGTTGGCCTTGCCAGCGAGGCCCACATCCTATGAACAAATGGATTTTTTTAAAAAGCAACACAATGCACTGAGGATATTTATTACGTCCTGTGACTGCCTAGGAGTTTAACTGTAATACTCTGTTTCAAAAGCAGGTAAGCCTGACTCTAGATTTCTCTGAATGCAGGCTTATAAAGTGAAAATGTCAGTAGTGTGAAATTGCACGCATAAAATCCGAAGGAACTGGATTGTACTTGGTTGATTGCTAAAGGCAACATACAATTTGTACTGGGGGGAAAAAAAAATCCAGGTTCCTCCCAGAGGAATCAAGATACATCAGGATAGGGAGGGAAAACCTACAGACGGAATTCTTTTGGAAAAACCATCATTAAGTGCTGTGTAGAATGGACAAGTTCCTCCGTCGTCTAGTTTGGCTCCAGTAACAACCTGGCACATGTGTACAGTGATTCTCGTAAGGCATTGGTAATTGAAATGTGGATGCCTGCACTTGTCCCAGGGCTCGGACGCACTGATCCAGCTTACCTGCTGATGTGTCCCACCTTCGTAACTGTTTGTTGTTATCACCAAATGGCTATTCTTCAGTTCTTTCACTTGACAAGTGGATGGAGAAACAGTCTACTAATACCTACCCCCAGCCACCAATTCCAATGAGACAGATAAAAAGCAGCTTTTTTTAAAGGGACATCAATTAAGAAATGCAGTAAAATGAAAGATTAGATAATCATAGGATTGAAGAACTCAAAAATTAGATCTGCCAAAACCCTAACACACTGTAGGGGAAAAAACAACTTAAGAAAACAGTTTCCTAGGCTACGGCAAACACCATTTTCAAATCATCACTCCAGCCGGTTACAAGGGAGTTTTACTGTGCCGTAGGTTTTGGTACTAAAGTCTAGTTTTGGTAGATCTCATATCATTGTCTTATTACAAATTGATCACTGTGCCAAGATAAAACTCACCTATATTTAATTCCTAGCACAATTTATTAATAATCAAGTCTTCTGTTGTCCAAAGAAATCAAGCCCAACTTTTCAATCTTTAATTGAATTCCTGATGCTTAGAATCAACTTGAATCCAGGAATCATCCCAATAGCTAGTCTTTGTATATTCTCAAGGTCAATTATATCCCTACGCATGATAAACATACAGGAAACTTTGGTTTATCCAGAGGTTGTATGTCCGGAATACTCGATCCAACGGCAAAAATTAGGAGCCGTTTTCTATAAGTTTTTTTTAGTTCTCGTTTTTTTTTCCCAGTCAGGCACTGCAAGGTCTGTAGCTATAGCAACCGCTTCAGCTAGAGACGCTTGCAGCTGCAGCCGGCTCTTTAGAAGCTGTTGCTAAGCAACAGTGTTTGTTGTCAGATACGGAGATGAAAACCTCTGTATGCTTCAATATTAACTTTGTATGTCCGGCAGTTTTGATAGATCGGCAACACGCCAGTTGCGTCGGTGCCGGATATCACAAAGTTTCCTGTACAAAGAAATTGATTTCCGAGATGGAACTGGTTACATATATGGGAAGAGTTTTATGTCGCCCTAGTTTCCCAACTTATCAATTGAGACTTCTCTTCCCCTGCAGACACCAATCCTCAAAGACACAACAACTTGCATTTATATAGCGCCTTTAATGTAGTAAAACGTCCCAAGGCGCGTCACAGGAGTGTTATCAAACAAAATTTGACACCGAGCCACATGAGATGTTAGGGGAAAAAAAGGTAGGTTTTAAGGAGTATCTTAAAGGAGCAGGGAGAGAATTCCAGAGCTTGGGGTCCAGGCAGCTGAAGGCACGGCCGCCAATGGTGGAGCGATGAAAATCGGGGATGTGCAAGAGGCCAGAATTGGAGGAGCGCAGAGATCTTGGAGGCGATTACAGAGATAGTGAAGAATTCTATTTTTTAAAAAGTTCATAACTGTTGTAGCTGTGGCCATATTTTAGATGATTAAAGTAAATCAACTGTGCAGTGCAAGGAAAACTGATGTGAGGATTCAATCTTTTTTTCCATTTATGGGAAAACTTCTCAAGGTTTGCTTGTTCCTAAAATGAGTGGGCTTCTTTTAAAATATTTATTTCAAAGGGATGTGGCTGTGTACTTGCTTTGTATGGATTAGTATTTGCAGGATTCCATTTACTGAGCTGCTTTTCTGTTGGACGTTCATGCGTCGAACCTTCTGCATGTGTACGCTACAGTAGGATTTCAGCCTGGCATTCTTGTAGCACACTGCATGACTTTGGTGAAGGTCATGCACTGAGGAGATTAAAATCCTTGTGTAGGGTGTATGCAGTTGGACTTCCTCTTGCTTGGTTAATGGTTGACCTAGTTCTGTTACCATATGCTTCCTGCAGCACTTTGTGTTTCAATAGCTGTGCTGAATTTAAGAGTAGGAAAATGTAGTCGGGCAAAGCAGCATTCCAAAATGAGAACAATATGGGGTTAAGAGCAAATCTTGAGATGAAACATTCCTGTCAAGGAGGATACTAAATTAACCCATTCTGTACTGCTTTGGCACACTGCCTCAATTTGCCATATCTTTTTTCCTTGTACAAGTTTTATAAAGTTTTTTTTTTAAGTATGCAAACTTTCCAGCTTTTAGATAACTTCAGCGAAACTTCTTGAGGTGTTTTTCAGGTCATCAAACTGGCATAGCGTGCAACTGTTTTAACACTAGCACACTGTTAATGGGAATGTTTGTCTGGGCATTAGTCCCACTTCCCATACATTCTACTGTTTGCTTAATTGAAACAATTGGATAAATTTGCTTACTATGGGTGTGGTGGCAACGTACTGCATCAGTAGAAACGTTTCTTCTGCCATTCTAGACTTATCACCATTCCAACCAGAACGTAAAGCTTTTTTGAGGTTGGGTTGTTGTTGCCTGTGTGTTTTTCTAGGGTGGAACCGCAGAGCAGAGGCCAGAGCCGTGAAGGACACCAGGATTGGACTCTAAATGATCCATTTTCTTTACACCTCCAGAATGGTTTTTTTTCCCTCCCTTTTTATTGCCATCTTCTTCCCTCCTCTGCTTCTGAAGGCATTGATTCCGTGCTGTGATATTACTAGAATTTACAGCAGAGAAACAGACCATTCGGCCCTAACTGGTCCATGCTGGTATTTATGCTCCACACGAGCCTCCTCCCACCCCTCTTAATCTAACCTCATCAACATATCCTTCTATTCCTTTCTCCCTCATGTATTTATCTAGCTTCCCCTTAAATACATCTATACTATTCGCCTCAACCACTCCCTGTGGTAGTAAGTTCCACATTCTTCCCACTCTCTGGGTAAAGAAGTTTCTCCTGAATTCCCGATTGGATTTATTAGTGACTCTCTTATATTTTTAGCCCCTAGTTTTGGTCTCCTCCGCAAGTGGCAACATCTCTACGTCTACCCATCGAACTCCTTCATAATTTTAAAGACCTATTAGATTACCCCTCAGCCTTCTCTATGCCAGAGGAACGAGCCCCAGCCTGTTCAATCTTTCCTGGTAATTATAACCTCTCAGTTCTGGTATCATCCTCTAAGTCAATGGTTAATTGAGTGTTGGTCACCCTCCAGTTTCTTGTCTGTGGTCTAATCGCATACGATTGTTGACAGTGAGGTGTTTGACTTCAGTGGCCGTTCAGCCAAGTCCATTTCTGTTCTCACTAATGTCTGGCTATGCGCTTCCAGGAGGGATTGCTGGTCAGTGATCGGGAACAAGAATCCTGACTGGTTATTCCCTGTCTAACCCAGGAATGCTGGTGCCAATTGTAATGCCCCATAAGTTTTCTAACAGCATTTGCCAACTGAAAATAGAAGACAGTACAACTAATCGACAGGTGTGAGCAGATAATGTGCATCTTTCAGAATATTTTGCATAACGCATGCAAAAACTCTTCTCTATTTGGCCAGTACCCATATGGCAGTATAGAATTCAGTGTTTAATTTCCTGGTTTAATTTATGCAATAAATTTCTTGATGATTTAGCAACATAAGACAGGAGGAGGCCATTTAACCCTTTGCGCTTGTTCCACCACTCAATTAGATCATAGCGAATCTGTACCATAACTCTATCTACCTGCCTTGGTTCTGTAACCCTTAATACCCTTGCTGAACAAAAATCTATCCATCACAGTTTTGAAATTTGTCAATTGACCCCTAGCCTCAATAGCTTTTTTTTGGGGGGTGGTGGGGGAGAGTTCCAAATTTCCACCACCCTTTGTGTGAAGAAATGCTTCCCGACATCACCCCTGTACAGCCTAGCTCTAATTTTAATGTTATGCTCTCTTGTTCTGGACTCCCCACCAGAGGAAATAGTTTCTCTCTACCCTATCAAATCCTTTAATCATTGTAAACACCTCAATTAGATCACAAATTATATTTATGATCATTCTCCATGTTTTGGATGTTCCAATCTGTTTTTCTTGATATTACTGAGGCGTTCCCTTATTTTGGGAGATGGCGAATTATGATTTGTCTCCGTTCATTGTATTTTCTGTGGAAAGGTTTCAGAAGACCTCAATAAAATGGAAACTTTCCATACTTATTCCTTCTAGATGTTTTATGGTACATGGGCTGTCATTGTAGACATCCTTTTTTGTTTCGAGCTAAAATAGACCGGTCTACATAGAATTTACAGCACAGAAACAGGCCATTCGGCCTAACTGGTCCATGTCGGTGTTTATGCTGCACACGAGCCTCCTCCTACCCCGCTTCATCTCACCCTATCAGTATATCCTTCTATTCCGTTCTCCCTCATGTGCTTATCTAGCTTCCCCTTAAATGCATCTCTGCTATTCACCTCAACCACTCCCTGTGGTAGCGAGTTCCACATTCTAACCACTCTCTGGGTAAAGAAGTTTCTTCTGAATTCCCTATTGGATTTATTAGTGACTATCTTATATTTATAGCCCCTAGTTTTGGACTCCTTCCCCCCCCCCCGCCCCAACAAGTGGGAACATCTATTGGTGACGACAGGTGCTAGTCTGTTTCTTGGTCAGTTTGCTGTGGTACCTTCTGGAACTTGATTCCACATTTTCCTACAATGTCTCTACAGAATCTGCCTTATCGGATAATTGTTGGTTTTTTTTTACACTTTTTTCCTACTCAGTTGCACGTGGAAATAATATAGAAATAAACCCAGTGTTGTAAGAAGGAGAAAATGGTGTGGAGGAAAAAGACTGCATTATCACCGGACTTTGGACAAGGCTGACTGTGTCATAAAACAAGTCTTTATGTGCAATAGGCATCATGTGTGAAAGTATTACAGAAAGACTCCATTTTGAAATTTGGGATCTCCTGTTAAAACTCCTCGTTAATCCAACTGACTCCACACTATCTCTGCGTAAGTCTTGGGAGTGCAACTTTGGGAGATTATTATTCTATGGCAAAGCTTCCTTGGGCCACACTTTTATAAATAGTACAAGTCTCATGTACTGGATTTCCTGTGGCTTTTTACACGTTAATTTTTTTAAGTAACTTCTAGCATGTGCACTTTTTCTTAAAAAAAAAGTATCACTGCTACCATGGATCAAGTCAGTACAAGACTACCTCCCAATTTAGCTCTTCATAGAACATTTAAAAAGTTCCACAAACTGCGCAGGCAAAGTATCTGCCATAGTAGCTTAACTATTTACCCATTTTAATGGCAAAAAAATGTACTTTCCAATAAAAAATGTTCAGGCTGTAAAGTGGTGCTAAGCATGTGCCGTACATTACATTGTAAATAAAGTGCGGCATTTTGCTCTGTTGCGAAAGGACCAATTTGAATGTTGATGTCTCTCCCTGGATTCGTTGCAAAATCCAAAATGATAGTATCAAGAGTTTCCCCGCAATGGCTCCAGGAGCTAGAAAGACCAAGAAGCTGGATTTGCTCACCTTGGGTAATTGTGGCAATAAGGGTCTACAATTGTTCTCTGTGCTCCTAGACTTGGGTGGGAGAGAGAAGAAATCAGCCAGATGAACTTCCACTCCCAAATGTTCCCTAATGACCCCTTGCTGGAAAGGTTGGACATTGTGGGAGGACGGGATGTGATTTGGGCTTGCCTTTGCTGGTCATAATTTGGCAAGCACTTGCTGTTCAAGCTCACACATGGAGTCATGTAGCCTGCCCAAGAATTGACCTTCAGGAGAGAAGGGGGTGGGGTGGAATTAGCAGAGAGAACAAAAGTGTATGACATCAATGTAATACAGGGCAGTTAAACAACAACAGCAACTTACATTTATACAGCGCCTTTAAAGTAGTAAAACGTCCCAAGGTACTTCACAGGAGCATTATCAAACAAAATTTGACACCAAGCCGCGTGAGATATTAGAGGACAGGTGGGTAGGCTTTAAGGAGCGTCTTGAAGAAGGAGAGGTTTATGGAGGGGATTCCAGAGTTTGGGGCCTAGGCAGCTGAAGGCACGGCCGCCAATGGTGGGGCAATGAAAATCGGGGATGCGCAAGAGGCCAGAATTGGAGGAGTGCAGAAATCTCGGAGGGTTTTAGGGCTGGAAGAAGTTAGAGATGGGGAGGGGCGGGAAGGCCACGGAGGGGTTTGAAAACTAGGATGAGAATTTTTAAATCGGGGCGTTGCCTATAAACGTGGCAGTGCTGGATGGTCGTGTAGTATAGTTACAATTCTCTGGGCCTACTCTTAGAGGATGAATGTTGAAAATGAAGGGCTAGCACGGCCCATGGTGCAGGAAACTAACAAGGTTAAAAAGAATAGTGGGTTTGGGAAGTTGTGATGCTATGCTTTGGTTTTTAAAAACCTGAAGATTATAGAAGAAAGGAAAGTGTGAGGTGAGAAGTCCCACAGTTTTACATTGGTGAAAAAGAATGAACGGGATTTGGCAATAATGTACACGAGTCTTCATTTCAAGTAAGGAAGAAGGGGCCATAAATATAAGATAGTCACTAATAAATCCAATAGGGAATTAAGGAGAAACTTCTTTACCCAGAGAGTGCTGAGGTATCGCTATTATGTTGGAGTGGTTGAGGCGAATAGCGTAGATGCATTTAAGGAGAAGCTAGATAAACACATGAGGGAGAAAGGAATCGAAGAATATGTTAATAGGGTGAGATGAAGAGGGGTGGGAGGAGGCTCGTGTGGAGCATAAACATCAGCAAGGACCTGTTGGGCCAAATGGCCTGTTTCTGTGCTGTACATGCTTTGTAATTCTATGAAACGCGTAGAATTGTATATTTGCAGTCTTGGAAGAATGAGAAGTGAAATTTTGGAACAGCACTGACCGTGTTACTATTGATAAACTAGAGAGATTGATGTGATTGTGTGTGAGAGAGAGTAGATGAAGGTACTTGGAATTATACACTAAAGATAACTCCTGCGTGAGCTAGGCAACTGTCCTGTTTGTGTGGTTGACAGTTAAAGCCTGCCTGGGCTTTGGCGTGCCCATAGAGTGGTGAGGGAGACCACAGTCTGCAGGCAGCAAAGGCCTTCATGAAATGATACCAGTGGAGAGAAGAAATAAAAAGTCTAACACTGATTGGGACTGTTGTGCGCTACACAAAATTGTGTCTGTGAAAACTTGGGCTGCAGATCTGAAGAACCTTTTTTGGAGGGCTTTCAATCAAATCCTGGCAAGGCTGGTTTTGGCTCCATGTTTTATAGAGGCCCTGGGTTCAGTGGCATGGGATGTAGACAAGGAGGAGCCTCTGGGGCAGAACTGAAAATATCCTGACTGAATGCATTGTGTCATTTAGACTACTACCTGAATCTTGAGGTTTTCACAGTTTGTTAACGGTGGTTTTATTATACAACCTTTTGAGGATTTGAGAGAGGTGTGCCATACATCCTTTGTTAAATGTCTGAACTTTACACATTTATGCAGTGTTCGTACTGGGAGTGTATATTGTTTTTAATGACAAAGATCAAGTATTATCAATGTGCGTTGATACTGTGGCTGTGGTCTGCTGCCCTCTAGCCTGAGAAACTGCAGGACATAATGGGGTATTGTTTTTTCAGCAAAAAAGGGAAGTTTTTCTACCTTGCATGGGCTGTAACACTGTGACATTCTTGGTCTTTGCTGAAGCTTCATGACTTCACGTACATTTGAAGACTTATTTCCTGTTGGACATCGGGGATGACAACAAAAATCTATTTTCTGACAAATTATAGATCTTCGACCAATTGTACAAAACATTTCAGTATGTGGTGTAATAAAAACCACATGGAGCCACTGTATTTTGTGCAGGCTCCCTTTAAAATTTTAGATTTGGAGGTTTGATTTTTGCAATTAAACATACTGCTGCTACAGAACCAGTTATTTAAACATCTGATTCTCTTCTCCTGTACAGAACAATCGCCATTGGTGTAAATTGCTGCTAGATTACACAATTCCATTCTGCACTTCATAAGTAGGCATGCATTAATTTTTATTATACAATAGCCAGAATGTTCTGACCTAGAACGTTGTTTTGGAACCAGTTAAAGACCTTGACTTTAACCAGTTGGGTATTCCTGTAATTGGGTACTGTCTTTGGAATGTTCTCCTTGGGTGGGGGTGGTGGGAAGAAGCTGGCAGGGTTCTTGTGACTTTAAATTGCTCTGTTCTGCATTGCTACAGCATTCTGATCTATTTACACTGCGTAATCCCACGTGCAGTTTTTCCCGAGAGCCTTGGATACATCTGTAAATGCTATTTTTTTCCCCCTGTTAATATCCTTGACCCCATCACACACAAAATTAAAAAAAAATATTTTTTATATATAATATCACACGTAGAATTATTGGTTAGATGGTCTGTACCATGGCACGTTTTAAAATGTAACCGCGACAGATCCTGGTAATATACATACATTCAGAAATCTTGTCAAAAAACTGCCGAGCTAGTGCTAGATCTTTGTAAGTTATTAATAAACCTGCTTCGATTGATTGCCTCCCTTGTTTGAAGAAATATTGCTTACCCAAGTCAACTATGCTTTGTTTTAAATTTCGCTCTACCTAATTCACTAGAAATTGTATTGACGGCATTCGAGACGGTTGATGTCCTGTAGGCTTTTGGTGAATGGCAGCATATTAATTAATGTAGTGCATTAACGCAAACTGTGTATTGTTGGCTCGTCTGCCCGATAAACATCAAAGCAGTTTCATCTGTGGATGGAAAGAAAATGTTTCCCAAAAGAAAAAGATGGAAAATGGGAAAGTATTCCATAAGAAAAGGCTGGTTAATGTGACAAAAGGCTGGAAGTGGATCTGCTGACCTCTTGTGTTTTCATCCTTGCTGATCAACAATCCTACTTGAACAGTGAGCTTTTTATCCACACTGTTGAGTGATCTCTTGAAGGCATCTCCTAGGTACTGGGCTTTAACCCATTGTGCGCACCACTGCTGCGTTTGGTGAGGAGAGGTGTAGGAGGGAGGTGGGGGTACAGATCGTTTTAATTCTCACATTTGTGACGGATCAGAATTAGCAGCAAGTTTTAGTGCTTCCGTTCTGGAGCAATGAAGACCTGAAAGCAAAGCCAGTCAGATGGGTCACCAGCACTAGAATGAAACCCAATGTCCTTTTATATGTGCCTGCTGTAGTCTAGTCCAGAGGACTTCATTTAACCAGTGAGGCAGCAGCAATGTGTGTGTGTGGACTGGAAGAGTTTGCTGATTGCAGACAGGCTGGCTGGTGATTAACAAAAGGTCAGTGAACTTTGGAATCTGCCGAGCAGATCAGATGGGCTTTCTTTCTCTCTCTCCATGCGAGAGCCATCAAAGGTGTCCAGGGTAGTGCAGGCATTGTGGTATGCTTGTTTCTACTCGCTGTTGGCAACAAAGCTGCACGATGCACAGTAGCTGGCTGGTTTAGGGAGTGGGGGGTTGTAGGGGTGGAGAAAGACAAAGGGGGTTCAGGCATGTATTAAAACAAAGGTTTCTCCACCTTGTCTCATATAAGCAGCGTTATTTCATTGTCCCTGTTTAGATAAATTGCTCATTTCAAGGAGAGAGGGGTGTTGCATGATTTTGCAGTATGTGACACAAAATCTAATAATTGAGAATTGTAGGGGGGGGGCTGCTCCCTAGACAACAGCACAGCTTCACATCCCTTTCAGCAAGGTATTGGCAAGAGCAGCTTGCTTGGAATTTCAGCAGCATTTTTACAGTGCCTCAGCTGCTTGAGATGAGTGTCAGATAAGTGGGGCCATGTTGTGCTTCTGGCTAGAGGCTCTGAACTACTGAGAGCTGGTGGAGCGTCTGGAGGTAAAATGGCTGCTCCTGGAGCTCGTAGGACTAGGCAGCTTTATTGTGTGTGTGTCTTAAAGCTGCACTGACGGGCCAGCAGATAGCGTGTGTGTGTGTGTGTCTTTTTCTCTCTCTCTCTCTCTCAACATCTGATGGTTGCTGCAAGCTGGTCTCATTTGAGCAGAAGAGCACAAGGGGTGGGAATTGAAGACTTGAATGATCTGCTAATTCTCTGTAAATGCAGGAGCCACACAGAGCGAGAGCGAGAGAGAGACAGCCTTGAGATTTGTTCAGTGATGTGCTGGCCTGCCCTGAAGAAGAATGGGGTGGGGCCTCTCTATTTTCTGTGCTGTAATTTGATCCAGATCTCAGTTGGAAACAGCTTTCTCTCTCTCTCCTCCAGTTTCTATTTATTTTGTAGATACAGGACTAGAAGTAAACCTTAGCTCTGTAGGTGTATATGTGTAGCTTTGCATTCTTCTTTTTTGTTACAAACACAACAATGCCAGGTCTTCATAGATAAAAGGTACATTGTACATGCTCTGTAGTGGAGCTACAGTAGATTATAACCTCCTTGTTTAAACACCATGCAGAAGATGGAGGAGGGTGAATGAAGATGGAGGGGAATGGAGCTGAATTTCACCAGTAAGTAAAAGATAATGTGGTTGCAAATTCGCAGGAATTTCTGTTCTTTGACAAAACCCTGCTGTGCCGTTGGATTTTAATGTGCAGGATCACAGAAGTGGAATTGTACAGATGATCTGAAACAGGAAAGTATCTTACCTTTAGCCTTTCCAGTGCTGCCTTGCAGAAGCAGGGTCTTGAGAACATATAGGATGACACTGCATGTCTGGATGTGCTTCCATGCATTCTATTGCAGCCAGGTTATGTACGTTCCACTGCCAGCTCTCTTCACACCATGACCCCTATGGATTATTTTTGTGCATGAGTTGTGGGGGTGGGGGGAATGTCTTGGTCGCAGGAGATCGTGGTGGATTGTGGTAGATAACTGCAACCTTTAGCCATAGTTGCTTCTTTGAGATGCACTTAATAAATAAAAACTCTTCTCCTGAAAGAAATATACTGGACTAAAGGAAGAACTTTCTCTCTTTCTAGTCTACCCAATCGCTCCCCAACACCCTCGCGATGATTTAAAGGAAAAATATGCACCTATATCAATCGCTTTTTTAAAAATCTAGTATTATTATAATTGTGTATGGTCCATCAGCAGCTTGAACACAACTGTTCAACTGCAGTTATTTGAAGGTTTAAGCATGTTGATTTTTAGGACATCACGCTGCTTTCTTTTGAAAAGCAAGGCTTATTTTTTTGAGAGGGGTGTGTGGCTGAGCGGGACTTGTACCGAAAAGTGAGGACCCAGTGAACGGGTGATTAACGTGTAGGTATTTAATTTATAACTTTGCTGGAATGAAATTTCTACTTGAGGCACCTGCGCTAAGGAAATTGAAGTGGTTTCCATTTTTTTGGGAGGACTCCAATGTCTTTAACAAACATTCCCAGGTCAGGTTTTTCCCCTAATATGTCTTTGGCTCCAAATTCAGAAACAAAATCCTCTGTCTGCCCTGCCCGAACCCCCTCCTCTTCCCCAAACCTCCACTGCATCATATTTACTACTCTAGACCATCTCTCACTCCTATCAGCTTGATGTTTCCATTTTCCACATCGGACAACCTTGTGGTCTCTCCGTGTGAGACTGCCTTGTGGGAGTTTGATGGATTTGGATGTTCACTACCTGTGGAAGGCTCTACAAGCTCATTGCATAGACCCCTGTGCCTTGGGCAGAGCGTAGTGTATCTAAACCCAAGATCCAGAGGTGAAGAGACGGTGTCAAAACCCACTTAATGTCTTCATTCTAAATGTTTGCTAATTTATAACCGTTTTAACAATTGTTGGGGGAGAAGCTATCTCCATATTTGTTTTAGAAGGACTGTAAAAACCTGTTTCTTTGGTGTTGGATTGTAATGCAAAAGTAGATTAATGGAGAGTTGATCCATGAAATACTATCTCGCTCATTAGCCAAGGCTATTGGAGATTAATGCTTTTCAGAGAAGAATATTGGTTCATCGCTTAACTGCTGATAATGCCCCGGAATAGTAGGTTAATGCCATAGCTTAGAACCTTGCGAATGAGTGGAAAAACAGTTACACTTTCATACGTTTCTCTGTAATGCCTTGTAAAAAGAAAATAAATACTTGCTTTTATATGGCACCTTTCATGACCTCAGGTCGTCCCAAAGCGCTTTCCAGTTAATTAAATATTTTTGAAGTGTAGTCACTGTTGTAATGTAGGAAATGTGGCAGCCAATTTGCACACCGCAAGATCCCACAAACAGCAATGTGATCATGACCAGATAATCTGTTTTAGTGATGTTGATTAAGAGATAAATATTGACCAGGACACCAGGGAGAACTCCCCTGCTGTTCTTCGAAATAGTGCCATTGGATCTTTTACGTCCACCTGAGAGAGCAGATGGGGCCTTGGTTTAATGTCTCATCTGAAAGCTGGCACCTCTGACCGCGCAGCACTCTCTCCGTACTGCAGGGTCAGCCTAGATTATTGTGCTCAAGTCTCTGGGATGGGACTTGAACCCACAACCATCTGACTCGGGGGCGAGAGTGTTACCAACTGAACCATGGCTATAGGTCAACGTATCCATATTGGGGCCTAGTATAGATGTCTCATGCATGAGTGCTGGTGTGTATTGCATAGTACTGAGACATTTGAAACCTGAAATATTCTACACAAATACAGGAAACTTTTTTTTTATCCGGGACCGACGTGGTGCCGGTTTATCAAAAAGTCCGGATTACAGAGAGGTATAGTAAAAGGTATGAGAGCCCCATACACGGGCACAGATCCAGGCGTCCCCGTTGCATAGCAACAGGTGCAGGAACCCCGGCCACAGATCCAGGCGTCCCTGTTGCATAGCAACAGGTGCAGGAACCCCGGTTACACGGCCACAGATCCAGGAACGGCCACTAATATGAAGTAAAACTTACCTGAACCTACTCCTGCATTTTGCCGGTTAACAGAGATTTCCGGTTATTTAGGTGCTGGTAAATCGAGAGTTTCCTGTAAAGACTGTCTGGAAAAACAAAACCGATCAAATGTATAGTCATTTCTGGAGAGAAATATGCATTCAAGGAATGGGAAAAAACCCACTTTAAATGAAGTGTGGCCCTATACTCTCTGGAGTTTAGAAGAATGAGAGGTGATCTCATTGAAAAACCTTAAGATTCTGAGACTTGACACGGTAGATGCTGAGAGGCTGTTTCCCCTGGCTGGAGAGTCTAGAACCAGGGGGCATAGTCTCAGGATAAGGGGTCGGCCAGAGGAGTGAGATGAGGAGAAATTTCTTCACACAAGCTGTAATGTATGTACCTTTAAGGGGGAGAACTACTTTTTACAGCTCCTGTATCCTGTAGTACCGGCAGTGACCACACCTGTATATAAACCCTGAGTAGTGATCTGTACAGTCAGTTGCAGTTTGAACCCTCATTCAGTAAACACCTGTTGATCGTTCCCTGCAGTCTGTTGTCTGATTATTGAAGGACACAACATTAAGATACACGGATATAACACAAGCGGTTGTGAATCTTTGAAATTCTCTACCCCAGAGGGCTGTTGAAGCTGACTCATTGAGTATATTTAAGGCTGAGTTTGATAAGTGTTTGGACTCTAAGGGAATCAAAGGATATGGGGATCGGGCAGAAAAGTGGAGTTGAGGTTGAAGAACAGCTATAATCTTGTTGAATGGCGGAGCAGGCTCGAGGGGCTATATGGCCTACTACTGCTCCTAATTCTTAGGCTATTTTAGGTATAGGAAGATAAGAACATATCAAATTTTCTATCCACAGAATTAAGAATGCTAACCATTGGAAGCTTTACAATATAGGCTAGCAGGGTTATTGTCATTTTTCAGGTTTTTTGGAGAGTGGTGGGGTGCGGGGAAGAGATAGTTTACGGGAGTTACTGATGACTTTAACTTGCCCCAGCTGATTGGTCAGTAGATCGTATGACTGAAAACTTCAGTGGTATTTCAGAGCTGCCAATGACCGTGTAGCTCACACAAAGTAATGTTGCTACCTATTCTGATTTTGAAATGGGCACCCTGGAAATTTCTCAAATGAACTTGGACACCAACCAGTTTTTTTTCGATTTCTCTGGTTTATTACCTGACTTTCAAGCTTCTTGATTATTAATGTGAAGGTTTCAGCCAGTATTTATCAACAGCAGAATTCACGCCATGATCCAGGCCTAGCTTCCCCATATCCAATTGTCGATTTGGCTAAAATCATCAATTTCTATTAATTTCAGTTTTAATTGATCATTCGGGGAGGGGGGGGTTGTGCAAAGAAAGCTGAGTGAAAACTACTGCTGGAAGATTTCATCAAATTGTTCATATACAACAACTTGCATTTATATAGCGCCTTTAACCTAGTAAAACATCCCAAGGTGCTTCACAGGAGCGATTTATCAGACAAAATTTGACACCGGATAAGGAAAATATTAGGACAGTTGGCCAAAAGCTTGCTCAAAGAATTTTGGTATAATCTGAAATAGGTTTAACACTGCGGCGAACTAAATCTGTACACGTTGGAACGTTGATTTTCCTCCAGATATTGCTGTTGCCTCTTGAGCAAGATCTGTACAACTGACAAAAAGTGTGTGGTAATATGTTGCTCCAACCTATCTCAAAGTTTCAAGTGTCTTTTAGCTACATGATCTTTTGAAGATGTGTAGAAGAGTAGTCCTCTTTCCCCCGCTGTGTTCGTTTGTCAGCCTTGTATTTGGATGCCATCTGGTACTAAAGTTTGCCAAAATAGCCATTTTGTGCACAGCAAGCTCCCACAAACATCAGAGAGATAAATGACCAGATAATTTTTTTTAGTGATGTTGGTTGAAGGAAAAATATTGGCCAGGATACCGAGAACATCTTTGAAATAGTGCAGTGGGATCTTTTACGCCCACCTGAGAGGGCAGACGGGGCCTCGGTTTAACTTCTCATCCCTCAGTACTGCACTGAAGTGTCAGCCTGGATTATGGGGCTCAAATCTCTGGAATGGGACTTAAACCCACAACCTCCTGCCTCAGAGGCGAGAGTGCTACCCACTGAGCCACGGAAAACACTAAGAGACCATTGTGGGTTTTTTTTGCTTTTGCTTAAAGTGGTTGTATCGCTGCTAAAACCTATGGGCCTAGAAATTGAGTGGGGTCAGCGCCCATTTAGAGGCGTTAGAGGGCCTAGCGCCGCAATTATAGCCGCTTCTGAAATTGACTAGGGCCCTACCATCGGCGTTACACCGGTTGCGCTGCGCCGGCACCGATGACGTCATCGGTGTGCGCAGCGTCCCGGTTGCCATGGTAACGCGCCCGAACGCCGAAATTCAGTTGCGGCCGCCTCGCCCGTGGCAGCCGCAACCAACGATTTTTCAGAAGTGCCTTCATGGTCCTAGCGCCGGCGCATTAAGGTGGCGCGGCGGCCGGCCGCTTTCCCGGCGGCCGCCTGCCCGCACCTCCCTCCCCGGACTCCTCCTCCACCCCCCCGCGGCACAGATGTGTGTGGGCCGAGAGCCCGGCACTTCTCCGAGGTGCCGGGCTCATTTTTTCCCCGAATCCAACGGCCAGCGGGCGGCTGCAGGCAGCTCCTCCTTAACAGAAGGAGGAGGCCTGCAGTACCCCAGCCTGCCGCACCGCATCGGGTGCCGCAGCGGGGGATTAGCGCTGCAATCCTGCAGTCAGCGCCCATTGGGAGGCGCTGACACCCTCCAGTAGCGCCCGCAGCCGTCTGGGCGCGGCGCTACTGAATTTTTGGCGCGCGCAGCGGGACTTAGCGCCGGCGCAAAATTTCCGGCGCTAAAGCCCTGGCGCGGGCCCAACTCAATTTCTAGGCCATGGTGCTTGGTTTGGTTGCTAAATTCTGAAATTATCATTCTATTGATTCTGCAAAAACACGATGCATCATTACTGCCCTCACCTCTGTTAAACTCTTATCAAAGCAGTTCAAACTAAACTAGCAGCTCTCCTATGGCACTGGGTAGGTCGGAGGATACGCTCAGTGTCACAATGTCGGGTTCCACGTGTACGCTGATGACACCCAGCTCTACCTCGCCACCACCTCTCTCGACCCCCCCCCCCCCCTCCACCGCCTCTGATTTGTCGCACGGCTTGCACAACATCCAGTACTGGATGAGTAGAAATTTCTTCCAATTAAACAGTGGGAAGACCAAAGCCATTGGGGTAGATTTTCCCGAACCTGTCGGGAAGAAGGCGGGACTTCCCCTTTCGGGTTTTTGACCCGCCTACTTCGACGTCCGGCCAATCCGCGCGATTTTCCCTTGATTGACCTTGTTGAGCCCGCCCAGCGGGCTCAGCAGGCCAATTAAGGGCCACCCGGCAACAGGTGACGTCACAGACTGAAATTTCATCTGTCAAGAGTTTTTGACAGATGAAACATCAGTGTTTCACAGCTGTTTGAAGCTGTCAAACACTGACAGTCTGAGTTCTACCATGAGTCATTCTCCAGACTCAGTTAGAACTCTTACCGGCACTCAAAGCTGCAGGCTGTCACTTTTCACAGATCGCAGCCATTCAGCTTTCAGTTCCGGCTGAGTGATGCGCTCCCGACGGCTACAGGAAGAAAGGCTGTGAAGGTAAGTACAGGTAAGTAAAAGTTGTTTACACACTTTAGACACACCAAACACACTTACCTTTGCACTCATGCACCCATCACTCACCTGAGCATCGACATTGCGACCCCTCCAACTCCTTCAACCCGACGGCCCGCCTGCTCTAACCTGGCGTGGTTTGGAGCTGTCGGGAAACCCACACGAAACCCCTCAAAATAGGGATTAGGCTAAAAACTGCCTGTTAACAGGCAGTTAATTGGCATGAATCCCTTCCCGCCTGGTTTCGGCGGGTCCCAGTGTGGGGCGGGTACCCGCCGCCCCTGAAACTTACGTGGGGCGGGGTTTTGGGCGGGATGGTGTCGGGACCCCCAAATTCGGGATTCCCCCCCCACCCACCACACGCCTGAAACCCCGCCTGACGGCTCCACGAAAATCTAGCCCATTGTTTTCGGTCCCCGCCACAAACTGTTCCCTAGCCACCGTCTGAGGCTGAACCAGACAGTTTGCAACCTTGGCGTCCTATGCAAGTTGTTGTTGTTGTCATTTTATATGGCAGGAACGCCGCACCATATTACTCATCAGTATTATTCTGCTGCAGTGCAGCTGTGTGTAACACAAGTTGTGTCCCTTTAGTCTACAAGGTGTAATTACTGTGCCTTCCTGCCTCAATTAGAGGCTAATTGTTCTTGGCAAATACTCAGGTCAATTAGAGGTCAGGCTGGCTTTCTTTTTTTGACATGTATATTTATGAGGCTCGAAGACAATTCGAAGTATTTTCTGTTGCGGGGTGGCGGGGGGGAGGACGAGGACTTCCTACGTTGGAAATTATGTAGCATTCTTTTCTTTTAAATTACTTTTATTTGTTAAAAAGTGTGACTGAAGTTTGTATTTGTGACCAGACGCGTCTCATAATCTGATGTATGCCAACCGCCCGTGGCACTGCTCAGGATCCATCCGAGGAGGCTCTGACATAAAACACACTGGGGTAGGGTTTCCGCTCTGGGGGCAATCGGGAAAATGGGCTTGAAATTGTGATGGTTAGGTTACAGTTCAAGTTTCCTCTAAAATTGATTTGCATAATCGCAAACATAAAATCTTCCCTGAACCAGCGCAATGGGCAGCGTCATAGAACGTAATCGTTGCTTTTTTTCTTCTTCTTGTCATTAAAAAGTATTCCGGGATGTGTTGAAGAGGGGTAACCGGGTGCAGTTTCATTGACGCAGCTGAAAATGGGTTAATCACCAAAAAATAAGCATTTTTAATAAGGGTGCCCAGTCCTCCACCTGTGAGAAACCTGATTTGAAATCATTGAAAATGACTCTTTAAAAAAATATGTACCGAACCATCTAATCGTTTAATCGGTGTACACTAGCCAGTTTCATAGTAAATGAAATATTTTTTGGTATGAAGAAACTTTTTAAAAGTGCCTCCTCGTGCCTGTGCCCCGAAGAAACGAAGTGCAATTTGAAGAGCCTCCTCGAACCAGGGCAATCAGCGGAATCTCGACCTGGGGGCGTAGCCAGTTCTGTGGGCGGGACCTGAATCAGCGTAACAGATCGCGGGAAACATGAGCGTAAGTGTTTTTGCGGAAACCCGACCCCGATGTAATATTGTGCTGCTAAAGTGCAACTGCGTAAGGCTGCAAAATCTAATTCATCAGTAAATGCTGGGTAAGTTCATACTCATGTGATTGTCTCTGTCTCTGTTTATACTTCTCCGCCCCGTGTGACAGATTTGGACATTGTGTGTCACGTGACACGCGATGGGCAGGAAGTACATACATGTCAAAAAAAAAACAAGCAAAGCCTTTATAATTTATATCTTATCTATTTTGATCACTGGAACAAGAAAAGGGTTCTAACTGTTATTTCACGTTGTGTATCGTAACTTTGGGAACAAGATGTTCCTTTGCAAGTTCATGGTATGGGTGTTACGGTAGTGTAGCGATTATGTTACTGCACTAATAATCCAGAGGCTTTGGACTAATAATCCAGAGAACGTGAGATCAAATCCCACCAGGGCAGTCTGAGAACTTGAATTCAGCTTAAATCTGCAAATAAAAAAACTGGTGTCCATAAAAGTCACGATGAAGCTGTTGGATTGTTGTAAAAACCCAACTGGTTCACTAATGTCCTTTTAGGGAAGGAAACCTGCCGTCCTTGCCTGGACTGGGTCTATTTGTGACTCCAGACCCACACCAACATGGTTGACACTTAACTGCCCTCTGAAGTGACCTAACAAGAGACACAGTTCTATCAAAAACAAAGGACGGGCAATAAATGCCGGCCTTGCCAGCGATGCCCACATTCCGAGAATCAATTTAAGAAAAAAAAATTATGAATGGAATTAGGAATATTTTAGGAAACTAGTAAATTACCTGTGGCATTGAGCATGCTCATGGGAGGTGCAGAGGGCTGAGGGTAACACCGGTAAGAGTGGATGAAGCAAGTGTGAGAAGAAACGAGAGAGTGGCGGGATATGGCACGTGTGAGATAGTGACAGTATGTGGCACATGCACGATAGTGACAGTATGTGGCACGTGCACGATAGTGACAGTATGTGGCACGTGCACGATAGTGACAGTATGTGGCACGTGCACGATAGTGACAGTAGGTGGCACGTGCACAATAGTGACAGTAGGTGGCACGTGCACAATAGTGACAGTAGGTGGCACGTGCACAATAGTGACAGTAGGTGGCACGTGCACAATAGTGACAGGTGGCATGTGCGAGATAGTGACAGTAGGTGGCACGTGCACAATAGTGACGGTATGTGGCACGTGCACAATAGTGACGGTATGTGGCACGTGCACAATAGTGACGGTATGTGGCACGTGCACAATAGTGACGGTATGTGGCACGTGCACAATAGTGACGGTATGTGGCACGTGCGAGATAGTGACAGTAGGTGGCACGTGCGAGATAGTGACAGTAGGTGGTATGTGCGAGATAATGACAGTATGTGGCATGTGCGAGATAGTGACAGTAGGTGGCACGTGCATCGGGGGAGGGAGAGAGCTTTGACACTCACATCCAGGTGAGGGGGCAGAGAGGCCAGGTGGGATGACTGATCAAAGTCAATCTGTAAGGGGGCAGCATAAAAGTCAAAGATACTGCAATATGGTTAAAACTTGAATACTGACCTGGAAATTGGGAAAACCAAGATGGCTGATGAGTTTATCTTCAATGTAGACAAGTGCTTGCATTGCCACCCAATGGCCAGAGGCTGCAACTACACATGTCACATCACCTCATGGTGTCCCTCAGAATGGAAAACCCTATTGGGAACCATCACAGCCAAAGGACTTTTCAATGGAATGATGGAAGGACATACTGATTTTAATATTATTACAAATAAATTGAAACAAAAACACTTGGTCTGTATTATTAAATAGTACATTGTAGGCATGGGTAAAGCAGAGTGCTGACTGATGACCATTTGTGGGTACACTCCATTTCTTGTACTGCTGGAGCCTTCTGTTGATCAGAATTGCTGCTCTGAAATTGAGTCGTAGATGGCACGAGAAATGTTTATTTGATATAGCTGGGGTTGTACTTAGAGCAAAGAAGGTGAAGAGGAGATTTGATAGAGGTGTTCAAAATTATGAAGGGCTATGAATGTAGTAAAGTGTGTGTGTGAAATTTCCATTACTGTATCCATTTGAACTGTGGGGGTGGGGGGGGCGAAATCAGTAAATTATACATTTGTGACCTTCCAAACACTAGAATGAAGTGGAGGTGGTCACAAATGGTGGGAGCAATTTGAGGTGATCGACTCATCCCCTATTTCCTTTGTCCCAGCATTGGCGGCCGTGCCTTCAGCTGCCTGGACTCTAAGCTCTGGAATTCCCTCCCTAAACCTTGCCGCCTCTACCTCTCTCTTCTTTTAAGACACTCCTTAAAACCTACCTCGCCTGTCCTTATGTGGCTCGGTGTCAAATTTTGTTTGATAACGCTCCTGTGAAGCGCCTTGGGGCGTTTTACTACGTTATAGGTGCTATATAAATGCAAGTTGTTGGTAACATGGAAATTCAAACATTGGCTCTTCAAATGAGCAGTCTCATGTTGTACTTTTAAAAACAATTGTGTGAAAGATAAAGGCCTTAAAAATTTTTTTAAAAAGTAGTCACTTTTTGAATTGAAACTTGGATGGGTTTAAGCAGGGAAGCTAAAACTAAATGTGTAATTAAAGGAACCAGGCATATATCCATCACTGGTGGAATGGAACTGATCCACATCAACATAGCTTGTGTTTGTGTTTTGTGACATATGCAGAAGTTGTAAAAAGAAAGACTTGCATTTCTATAGCGCCTTTCACGACCTCGGGACGTTCCAAAGTGCCTTACAGCCAATGAAGTACTTTTGAAGTGTCGTCACTGTTGTAAGAGATGGGCCTAGAAATTCGGTGGGCTGCGCCACTAGTTAGCACCCAAAGAGGGCACTTAGTGGTTTTAGCGCCACTGGCCACGCCTCCCACGAAATTTAGCGGGGCGCTAATGGCGGCATTAGCCTGTAGCGCTGCGCCGCCACCGATTACGTCATTGGTGTGCGCAGCGCCCCGCTACCGCCCCGATCGCGATATTTGGTCGCACCCCCCGCTGTAACGCCGGTCACAATTTGGGGCACCACCGAATTTTTAGCCCATGATGTGCTAAATAAGCCCACTGGACCACCGTGATCTGTTTTTTATTGATTATGCATCTGTGAAGCTCTACGTTCAAGATGCTATATAAATAAATGCGAATTTGTTTATTCTGACCAACAGTACATTCTTGTACTTTTGCACTGGTTTCAATCTATAACCGAGTTGCTAATTTGATTGTTTGTTTATTCCAGATCCCTTGAATTGAAAGACATTCAAAGTAATGGAGGCCCTGCAGTGCGATGGATGCGATTACCGAGCAGAAACTTACGATGATCTTAAGGCTCACATCCAAGATGTTCACACTGTGTTTTTGCCCCACCTGGAAGCTGCTGAGGAGGATGCAGGTCAACCTCGATCTGTTACACCAACCCAAGACCCTGAAGCTGATGTGAGCCTTCCTACTGTGAAGACTGAACTTAGTTCTCTGGTGGAAACAGCAGGTGGGTTTGATTTTCTTAAATTAGAAGCACAAAGACGCACCAAACAGTAGCTCTCTTCATTGTATTATCAGTGGTGTATTGTTTCAAGTCACAGCCGTGATGACGCACTCAACAGGTGCCTTGCATTGTTTACACTTCGTGTACTTTAGACTTGCAAAGTTGGCAGACAAAATGGTTGGCTTTTGCCAGTTAGCATTGAGATTTCGCTTTGTTCCAATTACATTTTACAGTTTTAAATTTAGATAGTGACCTTTTTGAAGAACAAGCTGGAAATCCAGCATGGCTGCCAGGGATCATCATATAAATGTGAAAGATTGCTGACTTGAATTTCTTTTCATTAAACTACTAAAAACCCTACAGTATGCTATTGGTGTGAACAATACAAGCTCCTACTTACAATAATTTTTTTTTTTTATCGACGCATCTGCAATGCCCTGCCATGTATCAGACTTATCTGAAACCCCAAGTCCTATAGCAAACTATATTCTGTGATTTTGCTTAATAGGCCCTCAGTAATTTTGCCTTGAATGTGATTTGAGGAACTTGACATATTAGATTTCTACCTCCTTCCCAAGATCCACAAACAAGACTGCCCTGGTAGACCCATCGTTTCAGTCTGTTCTTGCCCCACGGAACTTATCTCTTCCTATCTCGACTCTATCTTTTCTCCCCTTGTCCAGTCTCTTCCCACCTACATCCGTGACTCTTCTGACGCCCTCCGCCACTTTAACAGTTTCCCGTTCCCTGGCCCCAACCGCCTCCTTTTCACCATGGACGTACAATCCCTCTACACCTCCATCCCCCACCAGGATAGCCTGAGGGCGCTCCGCTTCTTCCTTGAACAGAGGCCCAACCAGTCCCCATCCACCACCACCCTCCTCCGCCTGGCTGAACTTGTTCTCACATTGAACAACTTCTCCTTTGACTCCACTCATTTCCTCCAAATTAAAGGTGTTGCTATGGGTACCCGCATGGGTCCTAGCTATGCCTGCCTTTTCGTGGGATATGTGGAACACTCTTTGTTCCAGTCCTACTCGGGTCCCCTCCCTCACCTCTCTTTCCGGTACATTGATGACTGTATCGGTGCTGTTTCCTGCTCTCTCCCTGAACTAGACAATTTCATTCACTTTGCCTCCAATTTCCACCCTTCCCTCACCTTCACATGGCCCATCTCTGACTCTTCCCTTCCCTTCCTCAACTTCTCTGTCTCCATCTCTGGGGATAGGTTATTGACCAAAATTCACTACAAGCCCACTGACTCCCACAGCTACCTGAACTACACTTCCTCCCACCCCGCCTCCTGTAAGGACTCTATTCCATTCTCCCAGTTTCTCCGTCTCCGCTGCATCTGCTCCGACGATACCACCTTCCACACCAGTGCTTCCGACATGTCTTCCTTTTTCCTCAACCGAGGATTCCCCTCTACCGTGGTTGACACGGCCCTCGACCGTGTTCATTCTATCTCCCGCACTTCTGCCCTCACCCCTGCCCCTCCCTCCCGGAACCACGATAGGGTTTCTCTTGTCCTCACCTTTCACCCCACCAGCCTCCACATTCAACGGATCATCCTCTGCCATTTCCGCCACCTCCAAAGTGATCCCACCACCAAATGCATCTTCCCCTCCCCTCCCCTTTTAGCATTCCATAGGGACCGCCGCTCCCTCCGAGACACCCCACTCCACTCCTCTATCACCCCCAGCACCCCTTCCCCTTCGCCTGTTGCATCTCCTGTGCTTGCACAGGAAAGTAACACCTGCCCCTATACCTCCCCCCTTCCCACTGTCCAGGGCCCCAAACACCCCTTCCAGGTGAAACAGCGATTTACTTGTACTTCTTGCAATCTAGTATACTGTATTCGCTGCTCACGATGTGGTCTCCTCTACATTGGGGAGACCAAACGCAGATTGGGTGACCGCTTTGCGGAACACCTCCGTTCAGTCCGTAAGGGTGACCCCGAGCTTCCGGTCGCCTGTCACTTCAATTCACCGCCCTATTCCCACTCGGACCTCACCGTCCTTGGCCTCTTCCATTGTTCCATGGAAGCTCAGCGTAAACTCGAGGAACAGCACCTCATCTTCCGATTAGGTGCTTTACAGCCTTCCGGACTCAATATCGAGTTGAACAATTTCAGATCATAACCTCGGCCCCTATTATATTTTTATATTTTTTATCCACACTTTTGGTTTGTGCCTTTTCCTTTTTTCTCTCCCACATGGCAGCTGTCTTTCACGCTGCCAGCACATTTCACACTTCATCTAGAGCCATTGTTTGTTTCTTTACCTGTCCTATTGCTATCTCGTCTCACCTTGAATATCTCTTAATGTCTCTTCTTTCATCCCCTCCCCCATTTCCCAGCCCCCAAACTGCCTTTTAATCCGTTTCATTTCCTGCCTTTTTTTCTCAGTTCTGTAGAAGGGTTTTGACCCGAAACGTTGACTCTGTTTCTCTCTCCACGGATGTTGCCTGGCCTGCTGAGTTTTTCCAGCGTTTTCTGTTATTTCGGATTTCCAGCATCCGCAGTATTTTGCTATCGTTGACATTAGATTTGCTCTTTTCATAGGCACACTGTCCGAGCTGATACATAAAAGATATACGTCATTGGTGTTACGTAAAAGAGACAGCTTAATCTTTGAAGCTGTACTAAAATGTTATGATTCTGTACGTGTAGCTGTGTACGTCATCCCAGATACTTGCTGGTTGTCTCTGTTTAATGAAATGTTACCAAAGCAGGTGATGGTATTACAGCAAAGGCCATGTGTGACCTGGACAATATCTAATTACTTCCTAAAACTTTCATAAAAAGGAGTATTAAACTCTCTCTTTTTGGGACTGGGCTTGGCTGAGAACTTATTGTAATCTGTTTACCAAGGTGACTTGTATGTAACCGGACAAACAAGATACTGTCCCTCAATGTTCCCCCCCCAATTTTTTTTTTTTGGGGCTGCGCGGTCCCTCTAACGGGCTGCGCTGCCCATTCAAAATTTAGCGCAAGCACAAAATCTCCCATTTGGAAAGCCAGTCCCGGGCTGCGTGGGACCTCCAGACAATCACGTGGCTTAGTGGGAACGTTGCTGTTCCTTGTATTGCATTCGGAAATAACTTGGTCTTTGCCAAGTGATCTACCTCACTGCACAAGTTGTACTACAGCTTTTTGAAGGACCTGTGATGCAGCCCATTGGAGGGCCGCGCGGGCCAAAAAGAAATTAGGGGGAACATTGGTCAGGATATGAGACCTTATTTCAGTCAGATTTTATTTTCCACATTTTTACAATTCTGAGATTTGGCTGTAGTAAAATTGCTGGTGTAGTATTTAAATTGAAGTGACTTGTTGTGATCTGCAATGCACTGCCTGAAAGAGTGGTGGAAGCAGATTCAATAGTAACTTTCAAAAGGAGAATTGGATAAATACTTGAAAAGAAAAAATTGCAGGGCTATAGGACTAATTGGATAGCTCTTTCAAAGAGTTGGCACAGGCAAGATGGGTCGAATGGTCTCTTTTTGTGCTTTGTTTGAAAAGTTGGTGCAAGTAAAGACCTAAATCCTTTCATTCGGCTAAATTCAGACCCGATGACCAGGTGCTGATACCACCACCATTATGTCGTGATTTAACTAAAACAATGAAAATGAAAGTAGCATTTATTGGTGCTCTCTCGTTCACTATGTAACATAGTGAGAGAGAAATTTGATAACTCATCTTTTTCTTTTTAAAGCACAAAATTCCTTTCAACCTGGCTCCTCCGGTTTCGCCAGTAACAGCCCAGTTCTCTACAGTCATCATGTTAACCAGCATCCAAAACCTGCCAATAAGTTTTTCCAGTGCAAGTACTGTGTCCGGTACTTTCGATCCAGGAATCTTCTCAGTGAACACACCAGAAAGATCCATGGTCAGGTTGAAGGGTCGTTATTTGGCGGAGAATCCTCGGATATGGCCCCACCTCCAGCGCCTTCCAGCTACCATGTCCTCGTGCATGAAGGGTTCGGCAAAGTCTTCGCCTGCCGCTTTTGTACCTACAAAAGTCCCCGACGGGCGCGGATTGTCAAACACCAGAAGCTGTGCCACAGGTCTGCGTCCAAGGTGCAGGAAACGCTGGGTGATGTGCCGGTGGATGCAGTAGAGCGCAGCATCCTGGAAGCGCAGGTGAAACCCTTGACAAAGTCGCGGGGCAGCTTTTGCTGCGAATGGTGTGGGTACCACACCTCCAGGAGAGAACGCTGGTGCGATCATTTAATGAAGAAACATCGAAACCTTTTAGCTCAGGGTCTGGTCAAGATCATTTCATCCCTGAGGCAGCAGCAGTCTGGCTCAAACGTTAGCCTGTCGAAGCCCCAACAAAAGGACGTACAGAAGATGTCTCCAAATTCTAATTACCTGCCGATGAAGTCGACTGGGAGGGAAATGCCATCGCCTCCGTATTCAGCTTTGAAAGGCTCTTTGGGAGGTAATGCATTGAAGCAGGCTCCTGCTGCCGTTTCCCGGTTTGCTCCCATTAAAATCAAGTTTCCTTTTCAAAAGATGAAGCCCAAACCTCCTACTGATCCCAGTGAAGCTGGAGTAACTGGGAGATCATCATATGGAATGGCCGACCTGAATGTGCCCAATTCTGGTTTGGAAACCAGCAGTTTGTTGAGCGACGACAGAAGTAGTTCTGATGAGGAAGAGCATCAGGACATTGACGAGATGGACTCATTGGCATCCCAGAGTTCGGAAGGATCTGGGAAAAAGTTGTTGACAATTGGGAACACAAAGCTGCTTGAAACCAAGGGAATTCCCTTCCGGAAGTACATGAACAGGTTCCAGTGCCCCTTCTGCTCGTTCCTTACAATGCACCGACGTAGCATCTCGCGCCATATTGAGAACATCCATTTGTCTGGCCGGACCATTGTTCACAAGTGTAACCTTTGCCCTTTCACCTGCACCACGGCTCAGAAATTGGTAGCCCACAAGCAGTCCCATTCCTCGGAATGGGATACGGTGAGCTCGCAGAACAGCAGCATTGCTCCCTTGAACGACAGCTTAGTGACTGTAGATACGTCTCAGAACCAGGCGGTCAATGGGGAAAAGCCTGCAATAGTAGGGGATTCCAAACAACAATATCCTTACAAATGTACCATGTGCAGCTACTCTACAGTTACCCTAAAGGGGCTCCGAGTACACCAGCAGCATAAGCATTCGTTCTGTGACAATGCGTTGCTGGCAGCTAGCGAGGAGACGACCGATGCGCTACAGGACACTTCGTCACAATTTGAAGCTCTTCCATCGCCAGGTATTGTGAAAACTCAGACCTCGATACTCGGATCGACGTCCAAGAATTCTTTTTTATTTAAGAAAGGTAAAAGGATGGTGACGGACAGTCCGTTGGACTTGTCTCCGGCAAAGAAACGCACCAGGATAGACGAGATAGCAAACAACTTGCAGAGTAAAATCAGCCAGGCCAACCAACAAGTTAGCGAGGTGGAATCAGTGATTGCACTCGAGGATGCCGAGGAGGAGGAAGAGGAGGAGGAGGAAGACGAGGAGGAGGACGTGGAAGTGGAATTGGACGTAGACGGTGATCTAGATGAAGAGGAAGGGAAGGTTGATCATCTAATGGAGATGCAGAATTACACTTATGGTGGCCACCAGATGTGGATTGAAGGAACTGATGGAATGCATGAGGAGACTGGTTATGGAACAATGGAGCAGGATTATTCTGTTAGCAACAGTGCAGAAATCGAATTGACTCTTTCTGACGATGAGGATTTTTATGGCAGTTCCAATTCAATGGGGCATTGCGACGGTGCATTGCATAAGCAGGGTGGGAATGCGGCTTACAAAAAAGGCAACTCTGAAAATAGGGACATCTTTCAGGAAAACTCTGAGGCAGGTGAAGACTCTGGGAAGACGTACTACTGCAAGCACTGCAACTTCAGCAACAAAGTGGCTCGCAGTGTGAGCACCCATTACCAGCGAATGCATCCTTACATTAAATACAGCTTCAGGTACATTGAGGATCCAAACGATCACAGCGCAGTGTACCGCTGCCTCGAATGTTTTGTAGAATATGCAGAATTTGAAGACTTGCGGCAGCATTACGCTCAGTTCCATCCCGAAGCTCAGAATATCCTAAACTTCCACCAAGCCAACTTGATCTACAGGTGTCGCTTCTGCTCCTACACGAGCCCGAACGTCCGCAGCCTCATGCCTCACTACCAACGGATGCATCCCACAGTGAAGATCAACAATTCAATGATCTTCTCTAGTTACGTGGTCCAGCAAACCAACGAGATCAGCGCGGAGTCACAGACTCTGAGAGAAATTCTCAACTCCGGTGTGAAGAATATCGGGACGTCCACCCCCCTATCTCTGCGTGCTGCTCCATCGAGCCCTTCGAACATGAATTCGCCCAAGAGCATGAGCCCTCAGCAAGGAGAGGCTTCGATGATCAGTGCTGTGGTGTACAGTTGTGATGTTTGTTCATTTTCAAGTCCGAACATGCATTCAGTCCTGGTCCATTATCAGAGAAAGCATCCCGATGAAAAGGCATCCTATTTTAGAATTCAGAAGACAATGCGTGTGGTTTCTGTCCAGAACCCTGCAATTATTGCTCATCATGTTGCTGAGATGAGTTCAGTGTCATCAACTAATGACCCTCCAATCACTCCTCAGGCAGTTGAATTTGAACAATTGTATTACTGCAAGCACTGTGTTTATAGTAACCGTTCAGTTGTCGGTGTGCTTGTCCATTATCAGAAAAGACATCCAGAGGTTAAGGTAACGGCAAAATACATTAAACAGGCACCTCCAACTCCAGCCCTGAAGAAGACTATGGAAGAGCTGCAGATTACACCAGCAAGACCACTAATGACAAAGCAGATGAGCCAGAATAACAAGAACACTTTTGATATTGGAGACCTAGGAGCTCAACAAAGATTGGCCGATAAGGGAGAGGGAGAAATGATGTTCTTTTGCCAGCATTGTAACTATGGGAATCGAACGGTTAAGGGGGTGGTCATTCACTACCGGAAGAAGCATCGTGACATCAAAGCCACAGCTGAGCTAGTCCGGCAGCACACGGCGGCCGTGAGAAGTCAACGTGAGAGGGCAACGAATAACCAGGGCAGCGTTAGTGTGCCGATGGCCAATACGCAACCGGAGACGGATGGCGAGCAGTTACGATTCTTCAAGTGTCGACATTGCTCCTACACGGCGCATTACCTGTATGCTGTGAGAAAACACTTGAGGAAACAGCACCCGAGCGTGAAGGCTACAGTCACAACTATTTTACGGTGGGCCTTTCAAGATGGAGTGGTGACCGCTGGGTATCACTGTGAATGGTGTATTTACTCGCATCAGGAACCCAGTGGGTTATTAATACACTACCAAAAGAGACACCCAGAACATCCTGTAGATTACACCTACATCTCCAGTAAGCTATGGGCAGGTCCTGATCCATCAGCAAACCCGTCACAAATAGCACTCATTGACCTCAAACACTACAAATGCCGAGATTGCGAATTTGAAGCTGTCTCGATCTGGGATATTACAAACCACTATCAAGCCTTGCATCCATGGGCTGTTAGCGGCGATGAGTCTGTGCTGCTCGACATCATCTTGGGAAAAGACGCATCGGAGCAGAACAACCCGACCGCTCACGATTACACTGCTCTGGATTCTTTGAGCATTCCGGAATCCAATCCGGTCGAGGACGAGATGCCCCCAAAGGTCTTGATTCCTTCTCCGGTCAAAGCTTCCCCCCCCGCCTCCACCAATTCTGTACCCAGCGGGTCCCCGTACCAGTGTAAGATTTGTAAATCTGAGTACAACAATTTGCACGGCCTCTTAACCCACTATGGGAAAAAGCACCCGGGCATAAAAGTAAAAGCAGCCGAGTTTGCCCTGGAAAAAGATGAAAAGCCCAGCACTCTGTATAAGTGTCGACATTGCCCGTACGTTAACACGCGTATCCACGGCGTCCTAACACACTACCAAAAGCGACACCCTTCTATAAAAGTCACCGCCGACGACTTCATGAATGAGGCTGAGAAACTCCCAGATGGGCAGGGCAATGATCTAGAAGAGATGACTAAAGTCCCAAAGCAAGGGTTTGGTGCCTACAGGTGCAAGTTGTGTCCATATGCGCACGGCTCCCTGGAGAAGCTAAAGGTCCACTATGAAAAGTACCACAGGCAGCCAGCTATCGATATGTTCACTGAATCCATGACAGAGATGGTAGAACCCGAGGAACCAAATGCCTCTGAAGAATATGAAGATAAGGTCAAAACAATAACCGAAGCGGAACCAAGTGACCCTCTTCCAACGCCTCCTCCCTTTGTAAGCGGCTGTTCCGACCTCAGTACCTTATTTAAATGTCAACTGTGCAAATACTTCTGCTCCTCCAGAAAGGGCATAGCGAGACACTACCGTAATAAGCACAACAATGTCCGAGCCCAACCAGAGGGCAAGAACAATATCTTCAGATGTGCCTTGTGTGCATACACTCACCCGCTCCGCAAAGGGCTGGCTGCTCACTACCAAAAACGACACGATATCGATTCATACTACACGCACTGTTTGGCCGCCTCCAAAACAATGGTCAGTAAGAAACCCGAGAAACTCATCCTTCCTGTCGAGTCCAAACCAGAGTCTCCACCCCTGAGCGAGGAGCTCAGGAGGGCGGTGGAGAAGAAAAAGTGTTCACTGTGCTCATTCCAAACTTACACGAAAAAGGGTCTCGTGTCCCATTACATGAAGCGGCACCCTGGGGTCTACCCCAGAAAACAGTACGTGAGCAAGTATAATGGCTACTTCACTGTCGTGTACTCTGACGACAAGGAAGAACCCAATGTAAAGAATGAGGCCAGTGGTATAGAAACGACTGGAGCGATTGAAGGGAAAGAGAGTGGATGGCTACCCTTCAAATGTGTGAAGTGCTTCAAGCTCTCATTCAACACGGCAGAGCTCCTTTGCATGCATTACACGGACCATCACAGTCGGGACCTGAAGCTAGACTTCACGTTACTGCCTGGCAGTACCCGCTCGCACAGTCCCACCTACGAGTGCAACCACTGCTCCAACAAGATCCTCAGCACGATGGAACTGAGTGTTCATCTCACCCAGCACAATGAGCGTTTCGGTAGACGGGCAAAGCTGCATCGTGAAAAGAAGGTGCTTGAGGAGGCCCAGACTGAAGGGGAGGCCCAGACTGAAGGGGAGGCCCAGACTGAAGGGGAGGCCCAGACTGAAGGGGAGGCCCAGACTGAAGGGGAGGCCCAGACTGAAGGGGAGGCCCAGACTGAAGGGGAGGCCCAGACTAAAGGGGAGGCCCAGACTGAAAGGGAGGCCCAGACTGAAGGGGTGGAGGAGAAACTTAAAGAGGAGGAGGAGGAGGAGGAGGAGAAACTTAAAGAGGAGGAAAAACTTAAAGAGGAGGAGAATCTGAACGAGGAGAAACCGGAGTCTACAGAAGTAGAAGACAGCAATAAAAAACAGGTATGTTGGACACAGAACTGTTGCATGCTATACTTGTTCAATGCTGTACACCATGGCATTAATGGCATTTTCACATGAATGGTTTCAGAAGATAACAGGTTTGTTTTTTTAATGCATAGATTTGTATCAGAAAATCAAGACAGCAACATAAATGGTCTTTGCAATTTGGTATTTGCGAGCATCCAAAATATTATTAAGAAATGGGGGCAAGTTAGAAAGGGGAATGTATTCTGTTGAGCTACGGCAGTTCAACCTGTAGAATTTACCCGCGGCAAGATTACCTGTGTGGATTACATTGTAATCCTGTGTGCATGGTAGACATCAATAATGGGGTATACTGTCATCTCCACTAATGGCCAATGCTGATATAAAATCACTGCATATAAATGTATCTGTTTCACACCCACCCTGTACGATGTCGAGCTTTTTTCCAAGGCTATTTCAATAAATTATGTAGATCACTATAACTTCACTCTCGCAGTTCTGCTATCTGCACCACAAGCCTCTTTATAATTTTTGTTTTAAAAGAGTACCTCATTCCTGCCCTTCTTCCCCCCACCCCCACATTTCTTTTGTATAATCGCATTCTTGAACTTTACATTTTCTCTCTGCCCCGTTTCCACCCTGGCCTCCATCACTGCTTGAGATGTTAAGAGGGTCGCTGTTGTTGGCTGGCACCTTGAATAAATGTAGTTACATAGAATTTACAGCACGGGAACAGGCCATTCGGCCCTACTGGTCCATGCCCGTGTTTATGCTCCACATAAGCCTCCTCCCACCCCTTTTCATTTAACCCCATCAGCATATCCTTCTATTCCTTTCTCCCTCATAA
The DNA here is from genome assembly GCF_052327205.1 of Somniosus microcephalus. NCBI lineage: Eukaryota > Metazoa > Chordata > Chondrichthyes > Squaliformes > Somniosidae > Somniosus > Somniosus microcephalus. The sequence continues at coordinate 251,491,451 of NC_140987.1, read as the reverse complement.
GAGAAAGGATCTTGGCTCTGAAAACCAAGAAGTAGAATCCGTTTGGGTGGAGCTAAGAAACAGCAAGGGGCTGAAAACATTGGTGGGAGTTGTTTATCGGCCCCCAAACAGTAGTTGTAATATACGGCAGAGTATAAATCAGGAAATTAGAGGCGCATGTAACAAGGGTAATACAGTATTCATGGGGGACTTTAATCTACATATAGACTGGGTAAACCAAATTTGCAGTAATAGTGTGGAGGACGAATTCATGGAATGTATGCACGGTAGTTTTCTAGATCAGTATGTTGAGGAACCAACTAGGGAACAGGCTATTTTAGATCCAGTATTGTGCAACAAGAAAGGGTTAATTAATAACCTTATAATAAAGGGGCCTTTAGGGAAGAGAGACCATAATATGATAGAATTATATATTGAGTTTGAAAGTGATTTAGTTAAATCCGAAACTAGGGTCTTCAATCTAAACAAAGCAAACTACGTAGGTATGAGGGGCGAGTTGGCTAAGGTAGATTGGGAAACTACAAGGTATGATGGTAGACAAGTAATGGCTAGCATTTAAACAATTAATACATAATTTACAACAAATATACATTCCTTTAAGGCACAAAAACCCCACAGGAAAAGTGGTCCAACCGTGGCTAACAAGAGAAGTTACAGTTAGTATTAGATCAAAGGAAGAGGCTTATAATGTTGCCAAAAAGAGTAGTAAGCCTGAGGATTTTAGAATTCAGCAAAGGAGGACCAAGAAATTGATAAAGCAAAGGAAAATAGAATATGAAAGTAAACTAGCGAGATACATAAAAACAGACTGTAAAAACTTCTATAGGTATGTAAAAAGGAAAAGATTAGCGAAAGTAAATGTGGGTCCCTTACAGGCTGAGACAGGAGAAATTATAATGGGGAATATGGAAATGGCAGAGAAATTAAACAAATACTTTGTGTCTGTCTTCACAGAAGAAGACGCAAAAAACTTCCCGAATTAGTGGAGAACCAAGGCTCTAGCGAGAATGAGGAACTGAAAGAAATTAGTATTAGTAAAAAAAAAAAAAAAGTACTGGAGAAATTAATGGGACTGAAAGCCGATAAATCCCCTGGACCTGATGGCCTACATCCTAGTGTTTTGAAAGAGGTGGCTATAGAGATAGTGGATGCATTGGTTGTCATTTTCCAAAATTCCATAGATTCTAGAATGGTTCCCACAGATTGGAATGTAGCAAATGTAACCCCACTATTTAAGAAAGGAGGGAGATAGAAAACAGGGAGCTACAAACCAGTTAGCCTGACCTCAGTAGTAGGGAAAATGCTAGAATCTATTATTAAGGATGTGGTAACAGGGCACTTAGAAAATAATAATAGGATTGGGCAGAGTCAACACAGATTTATGAAAGGGAAATCGTGTTTGACAAATCTGTTAGAGTTTTTTGAGGTAACTAGCAGCATAGATAAGGGGGAACCAGTGGATGTGGTGTATTTGGATTTCCAGAAGGCATTCGATAAGGTGCCACACAAGAGGTTATTAAACAAAATTAAGGCTCATGGGATTGGGGATCATATACTAGCATAGATTGAGGACTGGTTAATGGACAGGAAACAGAGAGTAGGAATAACTGGATCATTTTCGGGTTGGCAGGCTGTAACTAGTGGGGTACCACAAGAATCGGTGCTTGGGCCTCAGCTATTCACAATCTATATCAATGATTTGGATGAGGGGACCAAATGTAATATATCTAAGTTTGCTGATGATACAAAGCTGGGTGGGAATGTAAGTTGTGAGGAGGATGCAAAGAGGCTTCAAGGGGATATAGACAAGCGAAGTGATTGGGCAAGACCATAGCAAATTGAAAATAATGTGGAGAAATGTGAAGTTCTCCACTTTGCTTTTCTATTTTTCCTACCAAAGTCTACCAGAGTATTTTTCAAATGGTGAAAGATTGGGAAATGTTGTTCAGAGGGACCTGGGTGTCCTTGTACACATCACTAAAAGTTAACATGTAGGTACAGCAAGCAATTAGGAAAGCAAATGGTATGTTAGCATTTATTTCAAGAGGATTTGAGTATAAATATAAAGATGTCTTACTGCAATTATATAGGGCCTTGGTGAGATCACACCTGGAGTATTGTGTACAGTTTTGGTCTCCTCACCTAAGGAAGGATATACTTGCCATAGAGGGAGTGCAACAAAGGTTCACCAAACTGGTTCCTGGGATAGGGGGATTGTCCTATGAGGAGAGATTGAGTAGACTAGGCCTATATTCTCTAGAGTTTAGAAGAATGAGAGGTGTTTTCATTGAAACATACAGAATTCTTACAGGACTTGACAGGGAGGATGTTTCCCCTGGCTGGGGTGTCTAGAACCAGGGGTCACAGTCTCAGAATAAGGGGTCAGCCATTTAGGACTGAGATGAGGAGAAATGTCTTAATCAGAGGGTGGTGAATATTTGGAATTCTCTACCCCAGAGGGCTGTGGAGGTTCAGACATTGAGTATATTCAAGACAGAGATCGATAGATTTTTTAATATTAAGGGAATCAAGGCATATGCAGATAATGCAGGAAAGTGGAGTTGAGGTAGAAGATCAGCCATGATCTTATTGAATGGCGGAGCAGGCTCGAGGGACCAAATGGCCTACTCCTGTTCCTATTTCTTATGGTTTTTATGTGTTTATCCAGCTTCCCCTTAAATGCATCTATGCTATTTGCCTCAACCACTCCCTGTGGTAGCAAGTTCCACATTCTCACCACTCTCTGGGTAAAGAAGTTTCTCTTAAATTCCCTATTGAATTTATTAGTGACTATCTTATATTTATGACCTCTAGTTTTGGTCCCCCCCACAAGTAGAAACATCTTCTCTACGTTTACCCTATCAAACCCTTTCATAATGTTAAAGTCCTTTCATAATCTTAGTTCTATGCCGTGGCTATCTGGTTGTTGAGCATGTCTGCATTGGTAGCGCATTGAGGAGGCTGTCCTATTGCAGGTGAAAATTGCAGCATAATGACAGTGCCAGTTTGTGACTAGCTGCACATCCTCATTGTGTAGCTGTGTTTAGAAGATGCCACAAACAGGATGTTCTTCAATTCACCATCTCTCATGAACAATATGCAAGTACAACCTAAAAATTCACAACTTACCATAGCCTTGGAGACTCACAGAGCTATTCGATTTATATAAAGAAAGAAAGGAACTTGCATTTAACGACCTCAGGAGGTCCCAAAGCGCTTTAAAGCCAATGAAGAACTTTTGAAGTGTAGTCACTGGTGCAATGTAGGAAATGCAGCAACCAATTTGCTGTTTGTGGGATCTTGCAGTGCGCAATGTGATAATGACCAGATAATCTGTTTTTTTGTGATGTTGATTGAGGGATAAATGTTTGCCAGGGCTCCGGGGAGAACTCCCCTGCTCTAATTCAAAATAATGCCATGGGATCTTTTATGTCCACCTGAGGGAGCAGATGGGGCCTCTGTTTAACGCCTCATCTGAAAAACAGCACCTCTGATAGTGCAGCACTCCCTCAGTACTGCACTGGGTGTGTGGGCCTAGATTTTTGTGCTCAAGTCTCTGGGGTGGGACTTGAACCCACAATGTTTTTATTCAGAGGCGAGAGTGCTACCCACTGAGTCACGACTGACGCTGCAGTCTGCAGCATTTGTGCTTTGTCTTCAAATTTTTGTTGGGCAAGGGTATTGAGGGTTATGGCATCAAGGCAGATGGATGGAGTTAAGATACAGATCAGCCATGATCTAATTGAATGGCGGAGCAGGCTTGAGGGGCTGAATGACTTCCTCCTGTTTGTTAATTCTTTCCATTTCCATCACCCGTCATCTCATGCCTTTCAGACTCTTTCTGCTTTTCCCCCCTCAGGTTTTCTGCTGCACCTTCCAATCCAAGTGAATGCCACGGGGTAGATTTTGCCGAACCTGTCGGGGAAGAAGGCGGGACTTCCCCTTTCGGGTTTTTGACCCGCCTACTTCGACGTCCGGCCAATCCGCGCATTTTTCCTTGATTGACCTTGTTGAGCCCGCTGGGCGGGCTCAGCGGGCCAATTAAGGGCCACCCGGCAACAGGTGACGTCACAGACTGAAATTTCATCTGTCAAGAGTTCTTGACAGATGAAATACCAGTTTCTCACAGCTGTTTGAGGCTGTGAAACACTGACACTCTGAGTTCTAAGCTGAGTCATTCTGCACAGACTCAGTTAGAACTGTCACCGGCACTCAAAGCTGAAGGCTGTCACTTTTGACAGATCGCAGCCATTCAGCTTTCAGTTCCGGCTGAGTGATGCGCTCCCGACGGCTACAGGAAGAAAGGCTGTTAAGGTAAGTACAAGTAAGTAAAAGTTCTTCACACTTTAGACACACCAAACACACTTACCTCTGCACTTGTGCACCCATCACTCACCTGAGCGCCGACATCGCGACCCCTCCAACTCCTTCAACCTGACGGCCCGTCTGCTCTACCTGGCGTGGTTTGGAGCCGTCGGGAAACCCACACGAAACCCCTCAAAATAGGGATTAGGCTAAAAAACTGCCTGTTAACTACCTGTTAACAGGCAGTTAATTGGCACTAATCCCTTCCCGCCTGGTTTCGGTGGGTCCCAGTGCGGGGCGGGTACCCGCCGCCCCTGAAACTTACGTGGGGCGGGATGGTGTCGGGACCCGCAAATCCAGGATTCCCTCCCCCCCCCCCACACGCCTGAAACCCCGCCTGACGGCTCCCTGAAAATCTAGCCCCAGATGTTTGTGCCTGTCGTGACTTCCCACCTGCTCACCACAGTTCCTGTAAATCACCTGGCTTCAATCTCCTGTGGAAAAAGACACCTTTTGCCCCTCACCTTTTTATTTATTCATGTGTTGGTTCTATCACGTTCCTGACCTCTGACTGACTTTCTAGCACTTTTTTAAAAACTTTTTGTCCAGCCAAATTAGATCCAAGTGCTATTATGTTTTCCTTTGCTGAAATCACCAACAGGATTAGCTTTGCTTTTCTATTACGTTCACTATTACAAAGTCCTTTTTTACCCTGAATGACCTTGAGTCTGCCCATCCATATTCCCTGATCATCCAGACAACCTCCTAGAATTTTCTCCTTGCTTCCAAATTCCAGCTCCTGCCCTGTGTTTGTCTCCTCGCTGCTAGTCTTTTCTGACCAGCATTTTATATCTGCCTCTTATAGAGCACCTCACAACGCTCCATGAACCAGCTATGCCTCGTTTGGCACAATAAATCTGCGAACTGGAATGATCTTCAAGAATCCTTTGCTGCTTCCCTCAGTCCAGTTGCTGCTTTCACTCTTCTGACGCTCCTGATACTCTAGCTGGCGTGACGGGAGTCTTACATTGCTCTTCTCCCCACCCCCCGCCCCCTTCAGTCGGATCTGATGCTACATTTTGTATGCCATAACTATTGCTCTTTCTATTTCACAAAAGGTTCGGCCTTTTTTTTTGCACATAATTGGCTTGAAGTTTCCTGAGCCAGATTTATTTCCGCACACAGCCTCTGTAAATGTACTTATTAACGCTCGTAAACGTAACTTTTATCGAAAAGATGCTTCAGTTCCTGGCCCTCTAAGCAGCTGCTCCCTCTGGGCCCTTTGCCAAAACTGTCATTCTGAAGCTAGCTTTCCTCAACCTTCCTTTTTATCTTGCAGTTGCTAGCTTTTCTACAGAGGAACCTGACTTTTTTTGGCTCAGTTTTTCCACCCAATTCTGATGTCGTTGACATTGCTGAAGAACTTCCCCATGTCACTTCATTTTTCTTTCTCTTTGACCAACATCAAGTTCTATTCCTGCCATGTAGGTTGGATATTCCACTCTCTCTGGATTCCAGTAAGCGCTTTAGATCTCTTTGCTATCCTTTCTGTCGACCGCAAGATATGGGCCTCCAAACTTTACCCCTGCCCTGACCTATATTTTTTTCAGTCTCTTGCGCTCAATCCACCAATGGCTAATCATGGTAATTTTCAATTGACCCCCAGCCTCAACAGCTTTTTGAGGGAGAGTTCCAGATTCCCACCACCCTTTGTGTGAAGAAGTACTTCCTGACATCACCCCTGAACGGCCTGGCTCTAATTTTAAGGTTGTGCCCCCTTGTTCTGGACTCTCCCACCAGAGGAAACAGTTTCTCTCTCTCTACCCTATCAAACCCTTTAATCATCTTAAACACCTCAGTTAGATCACCCCTTAATCTTCTATACTCCAGGGAATACAAGCCTGGTCTATGCAACCTGTCCTCATAATTTAACCCTTTTAGCCCCAATATCATTCTGGTGAATCTGCACTGCACCCCCTCCCAGGCCAATATATCCTTCCTGAGGTGCGGTGTGCACATCTATTTTATAACCTATGCCATTCCTCTTATTCTGTACTTTCTCAGAGTGCTGTATATTTGTCTCCTTCCATTCTTTCTTTCCTTTTTCTGTAATACAAATTGTACCTTGTTGCTGTCTACTTGTTTCTAGTAAATCTGCTAATGCTGCATCTTAAAATAAGATTATCTGATTAATCAGGGAGCTGATCTAAGCAAAAGGAGAATGAGTGGAAGCAGATTCAATAATAACTTTCAAAAGGGAATTGGATAAATACTTGAAGGGGAAACATTTGCAGGGCCATAGGGAAAGGGCAGGGGGAGTGGGAGTAATTGGAAAGCTCTTTCAAAGATCTGGCAGAGGCACGTTGGGTTGACTGGCCTCCTTCAGTGCTGTATCATTCTATGAGGCTGTAGGTTAAAATGAAAATTGAACAGATGAAACAAAATTTGGAAAATTACTCATTATGAGCAGTTAAGAAAATGCAAATGAGTATGATTCTATTAGTTGTAAAACTGCAGAACAAACAGGTTAATTGATGTAGTGGAGAGTCTAGTGGTAAGAAGATCAGGGTAGAGCTTTTTGAATTTTTTTTTCTCCATTATTCACACCAAAAATATGTGGCAATATGCCAGACCTTGCAATGTGGTCTCTGAGGCATCAACCTTCAGTAGCATCTATTGAAAGTCAAGGAAACTGAAAAAGGTGGTTAGTTGGAGTCAAGAGCTTCATAAATGAACGAAGCACTGGGTCCTAATTGCAGGTGTGGCAAAATCTTAAACGAAGTACAGGATGAAATGAGAACATTGGAAATGGGAGGGAGGAAGATGCAGAGATCCTAGAGGACTAGAAAATAGTAAATGTTACATCATTTGTCAACACAGGACTAGACAACAATACAGGAAAGCACATCAACATAACCAACAAGCCTTCCCCTACACATTTAACTAAACTCTTCCTCCCCCAACAATCATGTACCATGTAATCTCCTGGGAGAGGTGAAAAACCCAGGGCCAATAAGTGAAAAAATAGTCTAGAAAATTCCTTTCCAACCCCCTCAGGCCATCGAAACCAGTGCAGGAGATCACACAGTTCTCTATAAAGTCACTTGCCTTCTATGTGATGCGGTCTCTGCCCCGGTCCAGCTCCCTCTTGAAGGCAGAGAGTCAGCACCCAGCACACCAGCCGACAACACATTCCAGAGGCTCACTGCTTTCTGGGAAAAGAAGAACCGCCCAACATCTAGTCTATTCCTACTCTTATATAGTTTAAACTCATGTACCCTGGTCCTCCCCATCTGTTAAACTGGAATAATCTATCAATAGGGACACTATCCAGCCCTTTCATTATTTTATAGACCTCTATCAGGCCACCTCTAAGTTTATGCTGCTCTGAAGTAAATAAACCAAGGTCCTTGAGCCTACCTGAGTAGCTGAGGTTCATCAAGCTTGGAATCATTCTCGTAGCTCTCCTCTGGACCTTTTCCAAGGCCACTGCATCACTTGTGGCCTTGGAAAGTTGGGGGGAGGTGTGCAAAACTGGGCGCAGTACTCCAGGTGTGGTTTGACCAATGATGTGAGATGCTTTATAAGAGAACCCACATGGCTTGGTAAAGGGAAATGCATATTCCACACTTCTAACATTTAAAAAGTGATAAGAGTAATCCTCTGTGGATGTTGTTTAGACACTTGGGTTTGAGGGTGAATACTGATAGCTTGTAGAACAGTAACTGAGAGGTGTTGTACTGTGTGGATCATCAGAATAGAGTGCCATGGCAACGGCGGGATATTGGTCTGGTTCCTGCAATCACTGCATTCTTAATCTCCGAAATACTGCTATGGTTTGGTGGCATGTGGGGCCAGGGGTTAGAAATGAAGGAATGTCGGAAAGAGAAGCCTCTTCTCAGTGGGCACAGTAGTACTCTTGCATGCCTAGGAGCCAGCCGGCCTCCCCACCCATCGCTGCAACAGGCTTCTAAGCTGCAGTTGACGTATGGCTTAGGGAAAATGGGAAGAAATAGAGGTGGGTTTGCAAAAAAGAAATTCAGCCAATTTTGAGGGGAAATTACAACATGCTGAGTTGGGTTTTAGAAAACCCATTTTAGCCAATAGAAGGCAGAGGATAGTTGTCAAGAAACAGTTTGTCAGATTGTGGAGAGGTGACTTGTAATGGTCTCTGTGATTGGCTTTTGGGCTTCAGTCACCTGATGAAATAAGTGTCAGTTGTGGCTCAGTGGTTAGCACTCTCGCCTTTGATTCAGAAGGTTGTGCGTTCAAGTCCCACTCCAGAGACTTGAGCACAAAATCTAGGCGGACACTCCAGCGCAGTACTGAGGGAGCACTGCACTGTTGGAGGTGCCATCTTTCGAATGAGATGTTAAACCGAGGTCTTGTCTGCCCTCTCTGGTGGATGTATAAGATCCCATGGCAATATTTTGAAGAAGAGCAGGGGAGTTCTCCCCAGTGTCCTGGGGCCAATATACATACTTCAACACCGAAAGCAGATTACAAAAGCAATATAGTGCAGATGCTAGAAATCTGAAATAAAAACAGAAAATGCAGGTCAGGCAGCATCTGTGGAGAGAGAAACAAAGTTAACGTTTCAGGTCGATGACTTTCCGTCAGATGACTTTCTGTTTTTATCATACCTAAAACAGGTTATCTGGTCATTATCACATTGCTGTTTGTGGGATCTTGCTGTGTGAAAATTGACTGCCACATTTCCTACATTACAACAGTGACTATACTTAATACTTAATTGGCTGTGAAGCGCTTTGGGAAGTCCTGAGGTTGTGAAAGGCACTATAGAAATGCAAGTTCTTTTAATAATAATAATTGTGTGAGGTGGCAGATTGTGTTGAGGCAAAGCTTAACCAAAGGAATTTACACTTGAGCAGAGATGAATGACTTTTAATGCAGATTAAATGTAAGGTAATGGATATTGGAGCCAAAAATCCCTATAGCTACATAACTAGGTGTAATCTTAAAAGAGTTAATAACACTTCAAGGATCTGAGTGATGAAACTATTGCCCCAGTCTAAGCAGCTAATGAGTACAACACATTGGTGTATATTTAGGTGCATGGACTATAATGCTAGTCCTACAGCAATTACACTTAAAAAAGGCATTCGTTAAACCACATGTGCAACATTGAATCTCATTCTGATCCAGAGACTCTGAAACCACTGGGAAAGGTGTAGAAATTAGGAAGTGAAAATGGGGAGGATTACGAAACTTGAGTCAGTATCTTATGAGAATGGACTGCGGGAACTGTGATTAAATCTTAGGGAGATGTGATCCCAGTTTTTTAAGAGCACTGTTAGTAGCATTGTTACTAATGCTGCGATTCTGCCCACAAAGTGAAAATGCCTATTTTTGAATATTAATGAATTTGCAAGTTTATTTTTGGATGCAAGTGCCTGCTGAGCAGATTGCACCTCCAGCCGAGACTGGAACAGAAATAGAAAGTCCACGTTAATTAGAAGTTAGAAATAACTCCCAACAACATTTGATTGAGATGCGAATCCTAAAGAAATCAGCAGGATATGTGAAATGGATTTTGCCTTTTTAAAAAAAAATGTAATTGTGTTCCTATGATGTAATTTTCTTTAAAAAAAATTATTTTACAAATAAGTAAATCCGATTCCCTTCCCCGAATAAATGAGACTCCTTAGCGCTTCACCTTTTTTGAACTCGTGTCAATTTTACGTAACTTGATTAACCTCCTACAACCCTCCGAGATCTCTGCGCTCCTCCAATTCTGGCCTCTTGTGCATCCCTGATTATAATTGCTCCACCATTGGCAGCCGTGCTTTCAGCTGCCTGGGCCCAAAGCTCTGGAATTCCCTCCCTAAACCTGTCTGCCTCTCTCTCCTTTAAGACGTTCCATAAAACCTACCTCACCCGTCCAAATATTTCTTTGTGGCTCGGTGTCACATTTTGTCAGATTACGCTCCTGCGAAGCTCTTTGGGACGTTTTACTATGTTAAAACACTATATAAATGCAAGTTGTTGGTAACATGGAAATTCAAACACTGGCTCTTCAAACGAGCAGTCTCGTTATTTTTTTTTAAAAAGTGGTCACTTTTTGAATTGAAACTTGGATGGGTTTAAGCAGGGAAGCCAAACCTAGATGTGTAATTAAAGGAACCAGACATATATCCATCACTGGTTTAATGGAACTGAGCCACATCAATATGGCTCCTCTTGTTTGTGTTTTGTGACATATGCATAAGTTGCAAAAAGAAAGACTTGCATTTATAGAGTGCCTTTCACGACCTCAGGACGTCCGAAAGCGCTTTCCAGCCAATTAAGTACCTTTGTGTAGGAAACGATGCAACCAGTTTTGGTCCCACTAACAGCAATGTGATGATGACCAGATAATCTGTTTTAACGCTGTTGGTTGAAGAATAAATATTGGCCAGGACACCAGGAGAACTCCCCTGCTCTTTTTCGAAATAGTGGCCATGGGATCTTTTACATCCACCTGAGAGGGCAGACAGGGCCTCGGTTTAACATCTCATCCGAAAGACGGCATCTCTGACCGTGCAGAACACCCTCAGTACTGCACTGGGAGTGTCGGCCTAGATTTTATGCTCAAGTCTCTGGGGTGGGACTTGATTCTACAACCTTCTGACTTAGGTGAGAGTGCTGCCAACTGAGCCACGGATGACACCAAAAGCAAGAAAATAAAAGCTATTCAATACGGTTTTTTTAATCGATCTCCTGTGAATGTAAATCTGTAACTATTAAATATTCATGTTCCTCATTATTGCAGCAGGTTGCTGTTCAGACGACCAGCTCCATTTCATTGTTTAAGGAGCGGAATGTCGTGGGGTACAAGTGCAGTTTCTGTTTTGAAGTCCATCCAACGCCCAGAGCTATATCGAACCACCTTCGCAAGCATGTTGCCTTTGGCGAGTCGTTAGATGCCGTTCGCACTGGTGAAGAGGTGAGCTTTAATGTTTTGCCACTTGTTACCAGTTTTTCAAATGGGCCCTCGTGTATATTCTACAAGGGCCCTGCCACTGAATTTGGAATGTGGAGTGACATTGCAACAAATATGCAAATGTAGTATAGTTTATAGAATTGATAACTTTTCTTTCTATTTCTGTTTTTATGCTGTTGCATTATTTCCCCCACCCCCTTTTTGTTATGTTTCTGGAGAGAAGGCGAAGTGAGTAAAATTATCAACGCTGATCTGTTCAGCCAACAGAAAGCTGTCTTCTGCTGGGTCTGACCATCTGTCCTGTAGTGCAGGGTCCCATCTAGCCCCCTTGGCTATGAATTGCCGAAACCTTCTTCAAACAAAGGCCCGTGTGCCTGACTGATGGTCCTAAAAAATTAACCCATAAATCAGCTGAGGGCAGGCAGATGGTGCAGCCTTTGAGAGGCACTAGCTTGACTTTTAAAATCTATAAACCTAGTTCCAACTACGTGATGCTGTTGCCTGTGAATTATCTTCCTTATTTGGGGAAAGCAGGCAGTGTATATTGCATGTGTCTGGGTTTCTATACAACATAAGAACAGGAGGAGGCCATTTAGCCCCTCGAGCCTGTTCTGCCATTCAATGAGACCATGGCTGATCTATGACCTAACTCCATGTACCTGCCTTTGCCCCATATCCTTTAATACCTTTGGTTAACAAAAATCTATCAATCTCAGATTTAAAATTCACAATTGACCTCGCATCAACTGCCGTTTGTGGAAGAGAGGTTCCGAACTTCTACCACCCTTTGTGTGTAGAAGTGTTTCCTAACTTCACTCATGGAAGGCCTGGCACTAATTTTTAGGCTGTGTCCCCTTGTGTGCGAGATTCCCCAACCAGTGGAAATAGTTTCTCTCTCTCTCTACCCTATCAATTCCCCTTAATACCTTGAAAACTTTGATCAAATCACCCCTTACCCTTCTAAATTCCAGGGAATACAACATTCACTAGTCTCATTCCCTGATCTGTTAGTATCTTAGTGTGTACTTCTTGATTTCTTTTCTCCATAATTTTGAGATGTTCTTCTATGAATTTGACTACTGTACAAGATTTGTGAGCATTACTTGTAACTTTACCTGGGCTGGATGTAATTTGAGGCCATCAGATGTGAAGGGAACTTAATCTAAACGCCTGTTCAAAAATTGTTCTTTAATAAAACCCAGGCTAAGTTGAGTCAATTTGCAGCAGTTTTAGACCATCACTGACTCACTAAGAAAGACAGGGAGGGATTGCAATTGATTTTGTTCTAGCTGCTGATTTAACAATACCATGGTAATGCATGTACTAAATTGTCCATTATATATGTTCTGAAGTTCGCGACCACCTCTTTCTACAAAGTTGTGATAAGATACTACCTAGCTGAGTTCAGTTATCTGGAGAAACTGGAGAAGCTGGGATTGTGCTCCTTAGAGCAGAGAAGGTTAAGTGGAGATTTGATAGAGGTGTTCAAAATCATGAAGGGCTTTAAATAGAGTAAATAAGGAGAAACTGTTTCCAGTGGCAAGTGGGTCGGTAACCAGAGGCCACAGATTTAAAATAATTGGCAAAAGAACTAGAGGGGAGATGAGAAGAAATTTCTTCACACAGAGAGTTGTGATGATCTGGAACGCACCGCCTGAAAGGGTGATGGAATCAGATTCCATAGGAACTTTCATAAGAACATAAGAAATAGGAGCAGGAGTAGGCCAATCGGCCCCTCGAGCCTGCTCCACCATTCAATAAGATCATGGCTGATCTGATCCTAACCGCCAATCCACTATCATAGAACCATCTCCTGAATCTAACAGAATTAGACACACGAAATAGGAGCAGGATCAGGCTACACGGCCCCTGGGCCCGCTCCGCTACCCACAGGGCCATGACTGATCCGAACCTAGACTCATGTCCAAATTCCTGCCCGCTCCCCATAACCCTTAATCCCCTTTACTTCTAGGAAGCTGTCTATTTCTGTTTTAAATTTATGTAATGATGTAGCTTCTACAGCTTTTTGGGGCAGCATATTCCATGGACCTACCACCCTCTGAGTGAAGTAGTTCCTCCTCATCTCAGTTTTGAAAGAGCAGCCCCTTATTCTAAGACTATGCCCCCTAGTTCTAGTTTCACCCATCATCGGGAACATCCTCCCCGCATCCACCCGATCCAACCCCTTCACAATCTTATATGTTTCAATAAGATCGCCTCTCATTCTTCTGAACTCCAATGAGTAGAGTCCCAATCTACTCAACCTCTCCTCATATGTCCATCCCCTCATCCCCGGGATTAACCGAGTGAACCTTCTTTGTACTGACTCGAGAGCAAGTATGCCCTTTCTTAAGTATGGACACAAAAACTGTACGCAGTATTCCAGGTGCGGTCTCACCAATACCTTGTACAACTGAAGCAATACCTCCCTATTTTTATATTCTATCCCCCTAGCAATGAAAGCCAACATTCCATTGGCCTTCTTAATCACTTGCTGCACCTGCATACTAACCTGTTGAGTTTTGTGCACCAGGACCCCCAGATCCCTTTGTACTTCAGTACTTTCCAGTTTCTTGCCATTAACTTGCTCTACGATTTTTCCTGCCAAAGTGCATAACCTCACACTTTCCAGTATTGTATTCCATCTGCCAAATCTCTGCCCACTTACTTAGCCTGTCTATGTCCCCTTGCAGGTTTTTTATGTCCTCCTCACTCACTACTTTCCCTCCCATCTTAGTATCATCTGCAAACTTTGATATGTTACACTCGGTCCCCTCCTCCAAATCGTTAATATAGATTGTAAAGAGTTGGGGACCCAGCACTGACCCCTGCGGAACACCACTAGTTACTGATTGCCAGTCTGAGAATGAACCATTTATCCCAACTCTCTGCCTTCTGTTAGATAGCCAATCCTCTATCCATGCCAGAATATTACCCCCAATCCTGTGATTTTTTTTATCTTAAGCAATAATCTTTTGTGTGGCACCTTGTCAAATGCCTTTTGGAAGTCTAAATACACTACGTCCACTGGTTCCCCTTTATCCACCCTATATGTTACTTCCTCAAAGAACTCCAGCAAATTTGTCAAACATGACTTCCCCTTCATAAAACCATGCTGACTTTGTCCTATTAAATTATGATTATCCAAATGTCCTGTTACTGTCTCCTTAATAATGGACTCCAAAATTTTACCTACCACAGATGTTAGGCTAACCGGTCTATAGTTTCCAGCCTTCTGTCTACTGCCCTTTCTAAATAAGGGTGTTACATTAGCAGTTTTCCAGTCTGCCGGGACCTTTGCCGAGTCCAGGGAGTTTTGGAAAATTATTACCAATGCATGCACAATCCCTACCGTCACTTCCCTCAAGACCCTAGGATGTAAGCCATCAGGTCCAGGTGATTTATCCGCCTTGAGTCCCATTATTTTACCGAGTACCACTTCCTTAGTGATTTTGATCGTGTTTAGCTCCTCCCCCCCCTTTAGCCCCCTGTTTGTCCAGTGTTGGGATATTCTTAGTGTCTTCTACTGTAAAGACTGATATAAAATATTCATTCAGTGTTTTGTATTGGTCTTGCATAAACCCAATTGGTCTTGTATTTGAAGAGAACTAATTTGCAGGGCTATGGGGAAAGAGCTGGGGAGCAGGACTAAATTGGACAGCTCTTTCAAAGAGCCAGCACAAGAATGACGGGCCAAATGACCTCCTTCTGTGCTATAAGATTCTATGATTTTAGTACCTATTCAGATTAGGATCATCGTGACCAAGGACTGAATTGAATTTGCATCAACTATAAACTGTACAATCCCATGGAATGTTTTATTGTTGTTGATTTTGTTGCACTGGTTCTAGCTAGATGAACGTGCCAGAGAGGTGGGGGTGACTTGTTTAGTGCTTAACTGTATGGTCCAGCTCTTACTGCACTGTATAATGGTGCAATTTAACACACGCGTAGAGTTAATCATTCAAATACGGGATTAATCTCTGGAGAATTGGACGATCCTGCATAAACCCAGTGCTGTAATGGGCTACAGGATTAAGTTAGGAGGCAGAATGCACATGGAACACGTTTGTCAATAAGCAGCTCTCTACGTTATACTCTGCTGTTTAAAGTACCCCACAGCCAGGAAGACGGTAAATAAAAGGTGTTTGCTTTTCACGGGATTCTGTAACACCTGTGAATAAAAGACCTGTGGAAGAGATGTATTTAAACTCTGTGTATACCCTGGAATGACTTGCTTGCTGGTGCAGTTTGAGGCTACAAATCAAATTTTATAATTAGCACTAATATATCTGACTTCAAGTATGCACTGGCTGCTGCATTGTATTTTGAGATTTGAGACATCATTTTCCCAGCCTACACGTTTTGATATCCCACAAATAGATTCAGTGAATAATTTGCATTGAGAGACATCAGCTGCACCCTTCTAACTCTTATACAATGCCAATTAGGATGACCCAGGTGTCATCAGTCGAAATCAAATTAACAAAAGTGCCCCTTTTTTAAAGGGCCACAAATAATAAACTCCAAATTATAAGTAAAACAAAAGGAAACTTGTCAAATTAAAGCATAATGTTGTCCCTGGTGTCGACCACGCCCTCCAGTTCCTTCGGTGCACACTGATCATGTGAGGCTTCCAGCGGACATACTCCCTCTTCAGGGACACCTGGACGCAGACATAGCCACAGTAGAGAGGCAGGCAGTCAGGCCGAATGACCCCCTTGACTGCGCACTGCCTGAGCCTGTTGATGGCCACCTTGGCCAGGCCCAGGAGCAGACCCATGAAGAGATCCTCCCCCTTGCCCGCTCCCCTCCCCACTGGGGACAGAAGTGCAGCCAGAAATTGAGGAGAAACCACTTCAAATAGTGGATGAGGGGCCGCAACCTCTCGCATTCTATGTACACGTGAAACACCGACATATATAGGCCACAGAAATTACAGGCAGCCTGAGTCCGTGAATCGACTTAAAAACCTATTGGACGGGACTGCTTCATGCAACCCTCTCCACACCAGATCCCCAATGGAACAGGGGAGGACTCCCGTGTAGAGAGCCCTCCGCCGGACGGCAAGATGGAACACTAGGGCATGTCCGGACGGGAGATGAAACGCCAGGGCATGTCCAGACGGGAGATGGAATGTCGGGCGTGTCCGAATGGGAGACAAGGGGGGTGGAGTGGAGAGTGTGCGGGAGCAGCCCGTACATGAAACCCCTTCCTCCGCGCAGAGTTCATTGGCATTGGGGGGGGGGATTTCCGAGAGACGGCTCAAGTTGTGAGGCACCGGCTCCCGAGAAATGATTCAGGGCCTGGCGCCGATGAGAAAATTATGTCCGAACGGGGGGCGGTCAGCTCCACACGCTTGAGCCTCCTCAACACACCTGGCGGAGTCGGGGCCAAGTGTGGCTTTTAGTGTCTCTATGGCTTTGGCCGCGAGCCGGACACGCTGCTGCACCCTTCGAACTGACTTTCAGGAAATGCTCAGCAGGTCAGGCAGCATCTATGGAGAGAGAAACAGAGTTAACGTTTCAGGTTGGTGACCTTTCATCAGAACTGAGTTGTAAGTGTTTGCTTTCCAATAGCCACATATTCCTATATCAGTCTATTACATTACAACTAACATATTACACCAGCTAGCCAATACTTGAAGACTCTAACTCTGTTTCCTGTGGTTTAACATCTCAAACCCATGATTGGGTTATAGCCTTGCAACTCTCTCTATGTCCATTAAAAGCTCACCCAGCTTATGATACTCTAGTTTCAAATGTATTCCTCATTGATAGAATCATACAACACAGAAGGAGGCCATTCAGCCTATTGTCTCTGAAAGAGCTATCCAATTTGTCACACCTCCTTGCCCTGCACTTCTTTCCTCTTTTTAAGTATTTATCTAATTCCCTTTTGAAAGTTACTATTGAATCAGCTTCCACCACCTTTCAGGCAGTGCATTCCAGATCATCATAACTTGCTGCATTTAAAAAAAATAAAGTTCTCCTCATCTCCCCTTTGGTTCTTTTGCCAATTACTGTACCTTAAATCTGTGTCCTCTGGTTACTGACCTTCTGCCACCAGAAACAGTTTCTCCTTAATTACTCTTATCAAAACCCCTCACAATTTTGAACACCTCTATTAAATCTCCTCTTAACCTTCTCTGCTCTAAAGAGAATAATCCCAGCTTCTCTGCTCTTTCTACGTAACTGAATTTCCCTCATCTTTGGTACTGTTCACATAATATGTGTTTTCACACATTCAGAATCTCAATATATTTTTGTCCATTGTCATGCCTCAATTTAGGACTGAGATGAGGAGAAATTTCTTCATTCAGAAAGTTGAGAGTCTTTGGAATTCACTACCCCAGAGAGCTGTCGATGAGTATATTGAAGACTGAGATAGATTTTTGGAATCCAGGGATATAGGGATCGGGCAGGAAAGTGGAGTTGAGGCAGAAGTTCTTATTGAATGCGGAGCAGGCTCGAGGGGCCGCATGGCCTACTCCTGTTCCTAATTCTTATGTTCTTATGTTCTTTTCCCAATAGAGCAAAGACGGAGAAACCACTTCAATATGTTCAGCTGAAAAATCATCTGAGACGTTGCCAGTGGGACTGCACATGCCGCAGAGTTTGGAGGTGGAGGAGGATGCCACCGGTGTGGATGCTACCATTGGAGGCTACCCATGCAGTCAGTGTGATCGAATTCTAATGTCCTTGCAAGGCTTGCGTTCCCATGAAAGGAGTCACACCGCTTCCGCACTGTTCAGTCGCGAAGGCAAACATCACTGCCAGTACTGTTTGTTCATCACCGCTTTCCGGCAGAAGTAAGTAAATGGTCGACCTCTGGTTATTTCATTAAAGCTGTGGACTATAGGGCCCCCAAGGTGCTAATGCTTCCACTGAGAGTCAGCATAACCAGTGAAACTGACTGGACCAGGGATGGAATGTAGTAGCATGATTTCTTGTCGAGCAAGTCCGAAATATCACAGCTGCTACATGGTTGGACTGTAGTAGCCTGCGATGTGTTTACTTTTAGCTCTTGCACTATGAATCGATTAGTTGAGTGAAAATTTATAATTTCATCTTGTAAATCATAGCATTGAACCATCCCAGCCATGTTATGCAATTCATCTTTTATCCATAATATTTTTAAACATTCCGCTTGACCAGTCATGCAATCCAGATTTTGTTCCTTCACTGACCTGCTTCACTTATACCCTAAGACAACAACAACTTGCATTTCTATAGCACCTTTAATGCAGTAAAATGTCCCACGGTGCTTCACAGGAGCAATTATCAGAAAAAATTTGACACCGAGCCACATAAGGAGATAGTAGGGCAGATGATCAAAGGCTTGGTCAAAGAGGTAAGTTTTAAAGAGCATCTTAAAGGAGGAGAGAGAGGCAGAGAGTTTAGGAAAGGAATTGCAGAGTTTAGGGCCCGGGCAGCTGAAGGCACAGCTGTCGGTGCCAATTATCAGAGAATGGCATGAAACAATCTTCATAAGATTTTTTTTTGTATCCGGGTCAATGCAAGTGTGGCTTCTTCACCCTGGCAGTGTACAGAGCTCCGAAGTTCTTGTTCCCTTTGTCTCATTCAATTATCCCAGCTAAGGAAACTTGCACGGCTTTGTTTGTTGTATTAATAGCTGATATTGGATGAGGCTGGGCTTAGTCTTTTGCATTCATATTGAGGGTCCTATATCTCGTCCTTCCCTTAAGATGTAACTTGCAGCCTAATCCAGTCTGCCTTTGCCTGCAAGGGAATATCTACCACAGACTTGTCATTGGCGTTGATGCACCTTGATGCTTCTCTCACATGCTCTTCTGAAGAGGTGTGGCAAATACATTGACATGACTCCTTGAGTTGCATCTCTTCTCCTTATCGGTGGCATACGCACTTCCCAAAAGTCACACATCACTTATATCTATCTATCTATCTTCTATCTATCTATCTATCTATCTTCTATCTATCTATCTATCTATATATATATAAACGGATCGTTCTTGTCTGTCTGTCCTTCTGTCTGTCTGTCCTCACGTGTGCGTCTGTCCGGCTATGCGCTCGAAAGTTATAGAGCGTACCTACGCGTGCGTTACGTCGAAAGAAAGCTTACCTTTCCGAAACGGTGGTAAGCGTATTTACGTTTCGGCCGGACAAAAATCGCGCCCGCGGTATCCGAAAAACGTTCAAAATTCCGCTCATTAGCATCTCATTATCCGCTCATTAGCGACAGAGTGACCTCGAGGTCGACCAATCGTACGCCGGGTTCCTGGCGCGTGCGGCCAGGCCCTCCTACGGTCG